>NW_026694084.1:13447500-14647500 GCF_021218885.2 Marmota monax | reverse complement strand
GATTATCTGAATGGGCTTAATTTAATCACATCGGTCCTTTACTCTGGGTCCACAGGTCAGAGACAGGATGGAAATCCATCATATCCACAGTTGGGGATTATAGATGCCACATCCAAGAAGGAGAGGGAATCTTGGGGGCTACCATACAACTTTGCCTACCATAGTTGCAAATCAAGGATATAATAATATTCTGCTTGGGTCTGGGGTTGTGGCTCAGTGGTAGAGTGCTTGCACATGTGAGGCCCTGAGTTCAATCCTCAGCACCACATAAATAAAATAAAGGTATTTTGTCAATGTACAGCTAAAAATATATTTAAAAAATAATATTCTGCTTATTAGGAAAAGAATCAGGGGTTTTAGAAATGGTGTGCATGCAGTCATATATTGTCTGTCTCGTCTAAAAAGCAAGGTCAGTGATAATCCTAAAAAGTCATTTATTCTCTCGGTGATTTTTTTCCTAAGTAACTAAACACTGGTATTCTTTATTTGCTCCTCTCATGTTTCCTTTATCATTGTCAGAATAACAATGAGACTATGGGCATAAATCTCATTTTCACAAGTTCAGATTAGCAAGAAATATCACAGTATTTTAAGTCAACTTAATTTTGACTGCAAATTCCCATCAAACCAATGGGGAAATTAGTCACTTTTGGAGTTCCTCCCAAACTGCCACAGCTTTGAGGTATCAGAGGTGTATTGAGGGCCAAGGTTATGTAGGTCACATCTCCAGTCATAACTCCACACCACTAACTGCAGATGCCCATTGCTCTATTCCTATTCCTTCAGTTCATCCAGCCCTGCTGAGTCTGCATACTTTGGGCTGGGAACCACAGAGGTTTTGTCTCCAAAACCCCTTCTTGCCTTAACTTTGGGTCATTATCTGCAAATGGGATGTAGATTTTTACTACATGAAGAACTTAAGGTTAAATAATCCAAGGTTAAACAAACACTGAGGTGTGTTATTAGGAGCTGAACCAGCAGTTCCATCATCTATTTCTGTAGTTATATGTGGCTATTGAGCACTTGAAAGATGGCTTATCCAATTGGAAATTTGCTATCATGTAAAATGCACACCAGATTTAGAAGGCTTAGTATTTATAAAGAGGATGTCTTATAGCACATTCATTTTTTATTGATTATGTATTGAAAAGCTAATTTCTTCATTGTGTTGGGTAATATATGTAATTGAAATCCATTTTGTCTGTATGTTTTTACTCCTTTCATCATAGAGAATAGAAAATTTAAAATTCCATTTGTGGCACAAAATATATTTCTATTGGGCAGAAATAATTCCCCAAAGAGCACATTCCTAGATATATACTATACTGTAGCCTTAGGAGGATGTTAAATATATTGTACATAATAGTTCATTTAGACTCCCAAATAGCCCTACAGGGCACTTGCATTTCATCAATAAAGAAATAGAAATGTGATCCATTAAGGTTCTTGTCAGTGACTATACAGTGAAAAACTCTGTTCCCTTGATCCTTAGTCCAGTGTTCTCTCCTGTGTGTTCATGCAAAATTCTTATAATCTATAATCATGCTAAAGGGACTCTTTCAGTTTTAATATTTCATGCTCTTTGGCTTTCCAAGTTAGCCTTAATAAAACAGTTCAGTTTTCCAAAGAAATGGCATTACAAGATCAGTCATAAAATATTCTTATGGGCTTAATATATCATATCAATTCACAATTGGATTATAAGTCCTACCTCCCTATTCTTCTTTCTGTGCAGAAACTTCCTGGTTCATTTCCTAGGGCATGTACTGTTTTTGTGCAAATCCATGAAAAACAAATTGAACCACCTTTCTTATAGTAATTTTGCATGTAAATATCATTAAATATTTTAATGCCATTAAATAGTTAAGGCAGTCTTATATAACTACATACTCCCTAAAGAATGGAATAAATTCCATATAACCAGAAGCTGGGGAAAGGAATTGCTAATTTTCAACAGCAAAACCTTTATAATATAGAATATAGAATGATGGGGGTTTGGGTTTGTGGCTCATTGGTAGAGCACTCGCCGAGCACATGCAAGCACTGGGTTCAATCCTTAGCACCACATAAAAAAATAAATAAATAAAATAAAGGTATTGTGTCCAACTACAACTTAAAAAATATTTTTTAAAAGTAATGATGGTATTTTATGATTTTGATAATTTTTGCCACTCTGTGAGGCTATAATTTTACTCTACATCTTTTCACTATTTGAAGTTACATGAAAATCTATTCTATTCCTTACTCTCTTCCTCACCTACAGAGATCTGCCATTGTAAGCACAGCTCTGAAATTCTGGAGGGCTGAGAGCTGTATTAGAAATGTATCCCAGCCAGAACGTTGGGAGTGTGATTCCTCAGGCACAAAGTCTTCCCCACCCAAGTCCTGCACCTCTGTGAATTTGGGTCTCACTGTCTGTAATGCCTTCCATTCTCTACCCTGTGTCTAGGCTTTTAAGAATCTCTATAAAATCCTTAAAGTCTTTGCTAATATAATACTTATTCTGTTCTGCCTTCCCTGAACCACAGTGGACTCATCTCCATGCCTGTGTGTCCATAATAGGTTTAAATTCCTATAGGATTCCTAATACATGGTGCAATGTTCTTTGTTTGTGATTGTCTGTTTTTCACTATATCATGGGCTCCCTGAAAGAAGTAATTCTATCAATTGTCATGTTCTTAATTTATTGAAAAAGTCAATAAATTGTTGGACATGGTACACCAAAGTCAATATTTGTTGAAAAATATCACCATTTCCTTTCCCTTTCACTCTGTATTCCAGTTATGCTGAATTTTGACCTCATGTTATAGATCTGATTCTTTGCTGTCCCCATGTCTTTGTATATTATGTATATGTGTATTATATTTCCTATATGTGTCATCTACATATGATATGATGATAAGTATGATATTGCAGACTGGATATCTGTTCATAGAATTCCCTCCAGATTCCCAATCCCTTCTTCAACAGACTTACTTACTCTGCCTCTGAAGTTTTTCTTGATCATTGACTTGCCTGCCCTCATGGTTCCTCATACATTCCTCAACATTATACTCTGTGCCCCTTTCTGGAAACAATGTCGGGACAGAGGCCAGGTCTTCTTTGTCCTCTACAGCATCTCTCATTCTAGAACACTTCTTGACCTGAAGAAGATGCTTAGCATATCATCTTTGTGTAAATGGACGAATGGGTTTTATTCAAACACAGACTAATAAATTTTATACCCTACTTAACACTTCAATATGCTTTAATTGTATTATTTAGATAATAATGAACTTAACTAGCATAGAGAAACTCTGGGATCGAAAAATAATATAGAAATGCTTTCCTGAGGAGTTCATTTTTCAGTGACAGGAACTGGTGGCTATCAATGTAGATAAACCTATATGGAACTTAGGCAGGGTAAAATGTAGGTACAGTTTCCCACTGGTACAGTCTCTTCTTTTATTCCCTTTACATTGAATAATGAATGGTTCCACCATTGTAGTTAGTTACCCAAACCAGAACCTGAGAGTTACTCTTCTCCTCTCTCTACCTCATGACTCACCCTTCACAAGTAATCACCAGGTCCTCCTAGTTTTACCCTTTGAATCATGCTTAATTCATCCCTTCCTCTCTAAGAAGATCTTCATTATCTGCCATTTATACTGCTGCAGCATCCCCCCAACTGTTCTCAAAGCTTTAGCTTTGCCCTTCTCAACTTCATCTTACCATTGGTATAAAAAAAATGAGTAATTAAAGTTGGAATATGGAAGTCTCCTCCTTAAACATTCCAGTGGGTGGCTCCTTGTCACCTTAGGTTTTAATTCCCTTGCTTGGCAAACAAAGCCCTCCAGGACTTGACCCCTACTTACCCCACTAATTTCTTCTTCTTGGATTTAATGTTTTAATAATGTGAAATGTAATTTTCTTTGCAAACCATGAGATTTCACAATCACACCAATTTCCTGAAGGTGAGCTATATTTCATCATGGTTTTTAAAAATAGTTTATTCTAAGTATCTGAATCAGATTATGAATGTCACACGTGTCTATGTTGTCTAAAAGGTGGGGTCTAATCCTTAAAACGTTACTGTACTATTCTCAATGCCATTTCCCACTCCTAAGGAAGCAGAGTCAAACCACAAAACCATTACTGGGTCATGATACGTGTGCTTCTCTTGGCTATTTAATGTCTATGACCAAAACAAATAATATTTCTTGACCTCCACTTAATTATATTATTAGGTTTAGTCTCTAAAAACATGCCTGAAATTTAAGACTTCTCCATTATTAACCACTATTTATTGGCCTTAAATAATAGATTTGAAGCTATAAAAAAGGATAATTTCTACCTTAAGGGTTTGCTATGTAAGTTAGACCAGAAGTTCAATAGAAATGTTTTAGAGTAGAGCTCCAATTTTAGCTGCTGCATTTGTAGTTCACAAAGGCAATTACAAGAATCCAATAACTCCCAAGTTATGATACTTGAAATTCCAAATTTCAGCCAGTCAATATTTATAGAGCACCCACTGAGTGGAAAATGTTGTAGTGGCACCATGCATAAAAACAAAGTAGGCATTTTATTACAAGCAATGAACAGTTTAGTAGAGACACCACCATGTCCAAACCTTCATTGTCATGCCAATCTCTTGAATATAAACTTGAAGGACAATGTTAATAAGAGAACTCACTTGGGTAGTTTTGGTTTCTACAGTACTAGCATCTTGTCCATGGTTCTGTCACATGGTGGATGCTGAGGAGGGTGCATTGCACAGTACTGAGCATGCAGGTAGAGTTTACTCAACATGTCTACCTTGTCATTGGGATGCTAAGACAAGTTTTCCAGTTTCCATTTGCTTAAACTCTTATTCTCCCTCTGTAAAACAGTGAATGGGAATTGAAGCCTGACTCTCAGAGAAGAATAAAATGTTCAAACGAGGAAGGGGAAAGAAAAGCTACTTTAACATTCTTAGAAAAGGTGCTTCCAATGATGGATAAAAATTATCATCCCCAACTAGAGACCCCTATGCATCTCTGAGCAGCAAATACTACTAACAAGCATTCTAGGAATAACAAGCATTCAGAAATACAGAATTGTCAGGAGATCAATATCAATTAAATGTGAACATCCAAAGAAGTAATCAACAATTCCTCTGGTGTTACAAGGAGGCCTTGACTACCAGTGTCTGTCTGGGTTTGTCGTGGATGTCTGCTTAGGGGAAATGTGATCTGTGACCAGGGGAAGGAGGTAATCACATTAGTGTGTTGTTGGAGTTGGGCCAAACAACAGAGCACCTAAAATGATTTTAGGAAATATGCTTTGTCGCCAACAAGGCAGAGCAACAGCAAAGCCCAGTTCAGAGGAGAACAGGGGAAGTGGAGGAGGGAAGGCAGTAAGGAGACAGAAAAATCATTTTAGAATGATGTCGTGGATAATTAATAATGTATAGTTTGAGGTAGAATCTACTGGAGAAGTGGACATCCTCATGTCAAAAATGCTGGAGAAAGGGGTGACTTAGAAGGCCTATCTTGGCTAAGCCTCCCTTTATCATTCAGGCCTTAACTGTAAAGCATGGAGACATCAAGGCACTCCTGGGTGTGCAGGTCAGGGAGGGATGGATTTAGAAGCGAACTGACAACATTTATTTATTTATTTTCTTGTTTGTGTTTTAAAGACAAGAAGTTAATTTTAGGTAATTGGTACTGTCCTAAGCTGAGAAAAAGATTGAATAGATTCTCTACATCATTGAGTTTGCATTTTTGTGGAGGAGATTTAATTCGTCAGTACATAAGTTGTTTTATAGTTGATATAACTAAAGAGACCCTAAAAAATGAAGGAGAGTGGGTTTAGAATGAAGGAGCAGGGTATGAGGAGGCTATTGCAGAGGAAGCTGTCAGATGATCATGAAAAGGGGACTTTAATGTATGGGAGTTTGGGGAAGAAACAAAATAGGTACAAGTTTAAGGAAGAGAGAATTCTAAATGAGGAGGCAGCAAGCTTGAAGCCCAGAGCAGGCACCAGCTCCATGTGTGAGGGAGAAGGAAATGGAGTCAGGAGGGGGCAGAATGCAGCAAGCAGGTTGAGCCTGTATAGGATGCTAAAGGACTTGGGCTTTGCCTTAGGTGCTCTGGGAAGCCGTGGGTGGCTTCTGAGCAGAGAATAATCTGATCTGATTTAATGTTTTAAAACTGTCTTGAAGTTTCTGCTTTGTGATGAGAACTACAATTGGACCTATGATAATCTTCATTTTATCACTGATACACAATGGCACAGGACATATGTCAAACACTTTCCTAAATATTATCCCAGCAGTATCTATTAGGCAGAGGTTTACTTTCCTCACAGGGCACCTACACAGGAGAAAGTGTTAGGAAAACAATGAATAAAAAAAATCTTTAAAGATTCCATAAAGCAAAAGTTTCAAGGTATAAAATGTTCCCTGAGATAAAGACCTTCTGTTGGTGCAATAGGCTGTAACAATCAAGTACACTTATTTATTTTTTAAAATTAGTGCCCGAAATTCTTGAATGTCTATAGGTATCAAAATGAATCCACTGGAAGGGAGCTCTGGCAGGAGATGGGTCACCTTGACTTGGCATCTTGTCCCCAGGGTCCCTGCAGTGGCTATCCTTTCTTCTCAGGCATTGCAGGCACATTTTCTGCTCAACCAGGAAACTTCTCACTCCTGGAGGAGTAAGTTCAAGACATCTATTCTACACCACGCTGCCTGTTGTTAATAGCAATATATTGAATGTTGCTAAGAGCAGAGTTTAGAGTTCGTAACCACAAAAAAGTGCTTAGTAATAGGTAATGCATGCTCAGAGAAGCTTGACCTAGCCACTGTACATTGCATACATACGTGAAAACATTATTGCATATACCATAGATGTATGTAATTTTTATTTGGTAACTAAAAATTGTGTAGCTGTGATAATATTTAAAACACACACACACACACACAAAGATTTTTGTTTTATGTACTTTTCATTCAGTTCAATTATATGGCTATATGTATACGAATCAATTATCACCATTTGTCAAGATTATCTTTTGATTATTTCTTGCCAGTATTAGAACTATCTTTAGGATAAATAGAAAAGTTTTCAAAGACAGCTTTTTCATGTGAAAAGAAAAGGTTGAATCCCTCCAAGGCACTTAGAGTTATGTGATCTTGTAAAAATTACCTAACAGATCTAGACCTCAGTTTCCTCATGGGGATAATTTCTACCTTTTAAGGCTATTAAAAGAAAGAGTAAAAATTAAAATTTAAAAAGAATCCACGAGTTTATTAGACATTCCAGCTACATATACATGGATGCTATAATAAATGGTAATTTTCATAATGATGTTGTTACAATGACAAGTAGCAGCAGAGTATAATATTTTGATTAAAAGAAAGCACACAGTGAGCTTATAAGCATTCTTGGTTCCTGATAACACTTAAAGGAAGGCAGACCAACCACATATGGAAAGCTTAGAAGGGAGGTCAAAAACTTATTTTGAATGTGTGAATATTTTTAATTAAAATTTACATAAGTCCATCACTGAATAGCCCACCTTCCAAAGTATGCCTTAAGCATTGAAAAAGTTAAGTAATGAAAAAATAATAATGTGATTAAACATTTATGTAAAAGATCAGCTTCTCAGGATGATTCCTCTATGACAATCAGTGGCACATTCCTCTGTAGGCACATGTAAATAGGAAATGCCCTAGGGATTATTTTTCCTGGGATTGGCATCTAGATTATGACATTTATTATTTTTAGAAAGAGAATCACTTTTTTTTCCCCCAAAGGAGTATAATAGTTTCTTGGCCTTCACCTCTGAACTCTCACCTTCCCAAAAGACATCTCCAGCAATCTACAAACTTCCCCATATGGAATGATTTAATTTAGCAAAGGAAAAAAATACCAATTAACTTTATTTTAATTGACTCAACTGTGTGATGTCTGGAAAAGTTGATGACTCACATGAAAATCTGACAAGAATGTTCTCAGATCAGAGGGATATTGCAAAACTTCTGGCCATGCACCAAATAGGCAAACTTTGGCAATATCCTGTAATAAACACCAGGAGAAAATTGTTAGGTATGCAACAATTTATTCAGGATAATTTTTTAAAGGTTTCCATCAAAATAGCCTTTTCTCTTTTTATTTAATCTTGAGTGCCTGTCTGTGTTTAGTATTCCTCACAATGAACTACTAATTAGAACCAGACCTAACACAAGCATCTCTAAAATTCTCCTCAGTTAACTGTTGACCTGTAATACTCTTATGATTTCTCCTGGATCACTATTATGCAAAAATTTGCCTTTAAATTTTTTTCCATAATAGAAGCATTAACAGTGAATTGCAAATTTGACATTTTTCTTAGCACAAGTTAGCAGAAGTGGCTCTTCTACTCACTTGATTTGTGAAAAGTGGGAACACCCAGAAGCTACTCAGCTTCTGAGCTTGGACCTTGGCATTGACCTAGGCCACCATTTTAGTCACTGGTTCTTTATTTTAGTACCTGGGAGAACTTGGGCTTGTTAGGTAACTTTTCAAAGCCTCAATTTGCCATCTGCAAAATGAAACAAACTATAGTACCTCGTGTAATCTAGGGTGATATTGAGGAAAAAATTAATCATGTAAGTGCTTAAGCAGTGTTAAATGAATTCTGGTTATGATTATATTGTTTTATAAATTTGTAAATAAATGCTGATTTTATTTATACACATTTGGTCATACATAAAACCAGATAAACATTTTTAATTATTTCACAGTTTAGCTGAAAAAAATTAATTCCTTCTGGAAAATTTTGGCAAGTATTAATTTGTAATGTATGTAGATTTGGTTTCAGTCAAAATTTCTGGACTTCTTTTGTCTGTAAACATTACCTAAGTTTTCCTAGATTCTCAAATTGTATGATTTTATTTTATTTTTTTCTGAAGTTTAATTCATTAGAACCAGGACCTACCAGCTCTGATGGACATCATTACCCTAAGTACATATATGAAGACACGAATGGTGTGAATATACTTTGTATATAACTAGAGGTATGAAAAATTCTGCTTTATATGTGTAACATAAATTGTAATGCATTCTGCTGTCATATATAAGAAATTAGAATAAAAAATCTTAAAAGTGCAATGTTAATTTACATTCATTTGTTTAGGTTCCTCTTATATTTTTATTTTTCTTTAGACTATTTTACCCTCCCCCTAAAAATTATTTATAAAGATAAATTAAATATAAATTATTTATGAATTCATTTATAAATAGTAATTATAAACTTAAGAAATTTTTATATACATATTTATATGTATATAAAATATATATATATATATATATATATATATATTTATATATGTACACACACATCCATACTCAAATATATGTATATACACATGCACTCATATACACATAAACATAGCAAATTAGAAGGCACAAAACAAATAAAACCACACTTGTCGAAACAAGTGGGATCTTGAGACCTCCAAGGGATAGGTGACCTACGATGACATGCTCACTGTTCTCTGAAACTCAACTAAGGGACCCCTACATAAAGTACATCCACTCCAGCCTTCCCAAAATAGTTACAAAATCAGCAGAGTGCAATGATTAATTTTCACGGAATATGGAAAGGGTGCAGAAGTAATCCTAAAGGTAAGGAGTTACAATAACACAAGGATGTGCAGTTTTAAACTGATGATTTGTGTAGCACCTACTGATGGACAGAAACAGAGACTTCAAAAATAAAAGTTTAGGAGGTGTGGGGCTTAAGGATCATCTTCCAGGGATGTTCAACAGTTTCCCCACAAGGTTAGGACAACATTGGGAAAGGTACTACAGGGCTGAAAGTATGCAGCAACCGGAAAAAAACACTTTTCACTTTCTAACTTTTTGACATCTCACAGAAATATATTCAGAAGCAGCATTACTGAAGGCAAAAATCAAATTTAATCACAATGATAAAAGCTTACTTCCTAGCAAGTAGTTGTATTTTTCTCTTCAGATTTAGCAAAAGCCATTTTTAATTTTGTGTTTAATTTGAATTCTTAACGTGATGATATATTGTGAAAGTGTGACATGGAAAAAGTCTCAAAGACTCTGTGGCTTACAGCAACACTCTTCTTAACCCAAGGAGGTCTCTTCTTTCTTGGACTCACACAGAAGTACATGAGTGTCAAGAAGAAAAAGAAGGTTAAAATGTGTTGTAGAGTCACACCATAAAGGAGATGCTTCAGTGATTTGGGAAATAATCAAGACGTGGATTTTATTACTCAGTAATCCTAAATAATTTTGATAGTATAGCAAAGATGAGTATAGATTTTATAATACATGGGAAATGAACATGCTAATATTTTGTAGTAACTAAATTTGCTTGGAAGAAAAAAAAATATTTGACAGAGTGTTTGACACGGAAAGAATGAAGGAAAGGAGGGAGGAAAGGAAGAAGAAAGGAAAGAAAAGGAGGAAGGAGAGAAGGAAGAAAAGAAGAGGAGGAAGGAGAGAAGGAAGGAGGATTATGTAGGATGAAGAAGGAAGCAGGAAGGATTTTAGGATTATGTCCTCTTCCTTCATGCTGGGATTACCAGCCAATAAGACTTCCCCAGAAAGAGGTTTCTAAAAGGTGTTCTAAATTTTTACCAATGACTGATGATGTTACAGAATTCATGTTTAACCAGTTTTCAGATGACAGCGAGTAGAGGAGGCCATCTAGCCTACCATCTGTCAGACCATCTGTCTCTCTCTCACCCAGTCCACACACACACACACAAACACACAAGCACACACATACTAAAGTGGGAAATAAGCCTAATAGTATGTTTTAGATTATATTTCAATTATAGGACTACATGTTCATTGTAAAAAAAAAAAAAATAGGGCTGAGTTGTGGCTCAGTAGTAGAGGGCTCGCCTAGCATGTGCAAGGCACTGGGTTTGATCCTCAGCACCACATAAAGATAAATAAATAAAGTGAAGGTATTGTGTTCAACTACAACTAAAAAATAAATATTTAAAACATATAAATAAATAGATAGAAAAAATAATACAGAAAAGTACCTTATAAGGCAAAAATTACAGGATTCTTTTCAATCTTTCCTAAACTCCTACACACTCCTTAAATATAATCAGTGTTCAATGATTTTTGGACATTTTCTGCATGTTTATTATCATACACATGCAGATATATAATATCTATTTGACATACACTTTCTAAAGGCTATGTAAATGGATCAAGTCATAGGTGCTATTTAGCAACTTGCTTTCACTTAATGTTTCTTGACATTTCTCTTTCTCCATGTGGATTGAAATTCAGGCAATTCTTTTTTTTTTTTTAAAGAGAGCGAGAGACAGAGAGAGAGAGAGAGAGAGAGAGAGAGAGAATTTTATTATTTATTTTTTCTTTTTAGTTCTCAGAGGACACAACATCTTTGTTTGTATGTGGTGCTGAGGATCGAACCCGGGCCGCACGCATGCCAGGCGAGCGCGCTACCACTTGAGCCACATCCCCAGCCCTAAAATTCAGGCAATTCTTAAATAAACTATACACTTTATGGATAAGACTTTATCAAAAGTGGAATGATTGTAAGCAAAGTGTAAAAACACATGTAACATAAACTTTAGGATTATGTTATCTTCCCTAGAAATCCAAACTGAAACTCATCTAAAAAAATAAAAATTTTAATGAAACAAGCCTAGATCGGAACAAAATACTCAGAATATAATACAATTATAAAGAAGCCATGCAATATGAAGAAAATAATAGAGAAATTAGAACTAAGCTCATCATAATAAAACTACAGAATGTTAAAAACAAATAGATGAAAAGACAGATAATAGAAAAGAAATGAAAATGAGACAGGCAGTAAACATTAAAGGAAAAATATTTAAAGTAAGGTTGTGAACTAAAACAGCCTAGGTAACACATCATGCAGCTGGCATGAGTGCACTCAGTATATGAATTGACTTCCAAAATAAATGATAGTGAACTTAGAACTTATTTTAATAACCTAGTGAGTGGCTACATTAGAGCAAGAGGAAGGACGGGCTTAAAATTGAAATACCATCTATTCACAAAAAATTGAATTATATCAGATTGTGGGACTTAGTTATTTATATATACCATTTTTATGTCCAATAGATGAACTCAAAGGTATGTGATCCCAGGATCAGGTGAAAGAATTGGGAATACTTTTTAAAAAGTAACATAGCTCATGATAGTTATTTATAGACAGCTAGTAAATAAGTAGAAAATAAATTAGATATGTCCTGCATGGGATAAGTGTAAATAATTGTTACATAGAATCGGAATTATTTATATTATATACCTGGGAACTACATGTCCATTGTCATATATTGAGGAAAGATTACCTTATTATTTTAAATCTTCGAAAATGGAAGGAGGGTAGGCAGTGTAGTCCTGTGTTCCATCCCCAGCATTGAGGGGTTGCAGGAGTGAGCTCTTTTAACAGGTAGTAAGAGCCCATTGTTGGAGAGATTTCATAATAGCTAGGATTCAAAATTGGCCACCAGGCTTTAGAGAGAATTCAGGAAGTACATGAGAAAAGAAATTTTAACATTGATGTTAGTTGGCCAAGAGGAATTTAAGCCTCCCCCAGGCTGCCTCTCTGGAGGAAAGAGTAGCTATGGGTGGAGACTAACATATACAACATCCTATCTTTTTTAAAAATTAATTAATTTTTTTAGATGTTGATGGACCTTTATTTTATTCATTTATTTAAATTCGGTGCTGAGAATCAAACCCAGTGCCTCATACATACTAGGCAAGTGCTCTACCACTGAACCACAACTCCAGCCCCTACCACATCCCATCTTAACCATACAAAGATCTCAGCCTCTTTAAACTGTAAAATGATCAGGACAATAAAGAGGCCTCTTCTGTAAACTTCATTTTTAAAAAATTCTTCCTATTTAATTATCCTCTTCCTTCATGCTGGGATTACCAGCCAATAAGACTTAGTTTAATTTTTTTTATATTTGCCCATTAATGTATTTAGAGCTATAAGAAGAGTGAAATAAAGAAAAATATCAAAGTTCTAATGATGAATGGCAGCAATAGAAGTACAGATTTTCATATTCCCAGTCTGGTATTTTGTGTTCAACAGTATATTTTTTCTTCTGATAAAGTCAAATTGTTTTGTAAGACAGAGGAAAAGGCAATTCAGCCTACAGAATATAAATTCTTTAAAGCAGGAATTGCAGTAATCTGAGGAAAAGTGTAAAACTGTAGAGTCAGACTTGGATTCAAGTGATCACTTTCCCATTCACCAATATACTGTGTGACCTCAAGCATTGTACTTAACCTCTCTAAGCCTTAATTTTGCTATCTGTAAAATGAGAACAATGCTAACTACCTTGCAGAACTGTTGGAAAGTTAAAAGAAGAGAGAAAAATCCCAGCTCAATATTGGTACAGAGTTAGTTCTTAATATGTTAGGTTTCATTCTCTTCAACTAAGTGATTCTGGCCTTTTTTATTTGTTTGTTGTTAAGCAATAAACAAAATGTGTTTGTAGATGTCATGATGTTAAAGGACAAACTCAGTTATCATTGGAGATCCAGGACTTGGCACAAAGTAAACACTCAAAATTAATGAAATTGATATCATAATGTACAACATTTTAGTAATATAATTAACTTGAAAAAAAAGCTAAAGTTAAATTTCCCCTTTATTTAAAGCAATGATAATGTCTTCAAATTTGGGAAGAAGTAACTTTCTTGTTGTTCTTTGAGATGCTGTGTGTCCACAAGAGCTGTATTTTTTTTTTTCTTTTTTGTCTCCAAATACAAGAGGCTACATCCTCTGCAGGACGACTTCTCAGGACAGGGCAAAACCCCAAGACCCTTAATATCTGACTGTGTAACCAACAAAAGCTGCCTTTTAAGTATGTGTTTGTAGATGTCATTTAAAAAAAATCAACTTCCCATTTCAGCCTAAGAGGCAAGAACCACATTTTCAAGAGAATCCATCTGGTTTGCATTTCATTTCAGAACTCAAAACCAGGTGTCTTTCATGTGCATTTAATTTTAGATGGAGGGGAAAGAACAGAGTTGGAATGATTTGAAGTGGTTTAATAATTTAGATAAAGGACATGCTGATATTGTACTGCTAGAACATAACCACTTCTCCTTGTTGCTGTTGCTCTTACTGTTATTGGTATGAACTCAATTAAAATTGTCCTTGGAGTGGTAGGCTTGGGGTGTAGGACAGTCAGCCTAATTTGAGGTGTGCGTGGCGCTTACATACATCCACAAACAAACACTGTCTACACTCCAAGAATTTCAGAAGCTAGACAAAAAACAAAACAACAAAAACCACCCCTCCCCAAGAAAAGACAAAGAGGGAGGGTGAGGCAGTAGGGGAGAGAAAGAGACAAACCCTTCACTAACTTCTTCCAACAATTAGTCATCCTTGGGATATGTGGTTCAGTTTCTATGATAATGTGAAATTTTAACAAAATAACTATTACACTTGTTATGGAAACTAAGCTAACTTTGGGGACAAGCTCTTGAATAACAAAAGGCAGTTTTACCTAGTATAGAGTGCTAGAAGATTGCCACTGGGGGAATGAGTCCACATCCAATTTAAATAGAGTCCTTGGTGTGAATCCATATGCAGTGTTTATTTCCTCCTGTAATGAGAGAGTTACCACCAGTCACCTCCCACTCTTTTGCTGTTAGCAGTTACATGAAGTTTACATGTTAAAAAAAAAAGTAAGCACCAGTAAATACTGATTGCCAAAGACAGATTGCTTATTTTGTAGAATCACTAACACTCAGAAAGTAACAGTTTTTCTTGAAAAAATTGGTCAATTATAATTTTTCTTAAATACCTTTAAAAAGAAGCAGACATGGACAGTTATTCATATGGCATTGAGATGGTGCTAATCCTGTATCAATTAATAAGCTAATAAATTTAAAGTACACAAGAAAAAGACTCAGAATATAAGTCACTATTGAGCAAGAAGCTCTGAATCTAAAATTTCCTTTCAAATTTTGCTTGAAAATATATGTTCTGCCTTTCAGTATGAACTTTCAAGAAACACAGCCGTGGGTAATCACAAGCTCTCCATCTGTGTTCCTTCAATGACAGATAACCTTCCTCAGAATGCAAATGATACAGAGGTCAAGTTTACCAGTTGCAATGATTAACATCATGTCGATATCTCTTTCCATTTTAGTACATTTTAAATAATCAACACAAAAATACAAGAAAATATTTTTGATTTAAATTACTTTTGCCCAGATATGTTAAGACACCTTCTTGCATTAGGTGTCTGTCTCATGGTGACAGAGAGGGTCATGAGAACCCTCTGGAATCACCTTCAGGGTGTCTGCAGCTATGTATGCCCATAGTTTCTTGGGGTGCAGCATGATGTTTCCATGTATCAGTCATATATGCAGCAGCCCTTCAGAGGGCCCAGCTTAGTAGCTTAGTGCACAGACCACCATGCAATGCCAGAACTGAGAAATCACTTCACCTCTTGGGACCTTAACAGCATTAACTAAAATAATGCATTAAATATATGTAGGCTATTGTAAGGTCCAGAGTAGACAATAAGTATATTTATTATTATTATTATCATCATCATTGTTATTATTGCTATTATGATTATTTATATTAACTCTTAACCCAAGGGGAGGACAGTTGCTTAATGGAGCCTTATCAGAGTGCACAGGGTCAAGTATAAGGGTTACCAACCAACAAACTCAGACATTTTCAGTTCTGTTGAAATTGAAGAATAAAGAAACACACTCCTACAAGCTAATTAAGATTAAGGATCACATTTTTCTCTAATAAAAGCAGAAATAAATTGGAGTTTTCTGCCTATCCCAGTTTAAAGGCTATAAGCCTTATTAAAAACACAGTAAATAATGACTTTTCATTAATTTGATTTATTTAAATGTAAAGAAACTGGAGAGATGCACATCCTGAACTTATTATATATCCCACACTCCTAAACTGAAGAAAAAATGGAGTAAGCGCATACTCCAGACTCCAGGAGCAGAAACCAGTGTTTTAAAGGGTGAAAAGATTTCACTTCAACTCTAACACATGGAAGGGATTTTTCCCACATATAAACAGCAAAGATTTGAAAAT
The DNA here is from genome assembly GCF_021218885.2 of Marmota monax. Classification (NCBI taxonomy): domain Eukaryota; kingdom Metazoa; phylum Chordata; class Mammalia; order Rodentia; family Sciuridae; genus Marmota; species Marmota monax. The sequence goes on along the minus strand of NW_026694084.1, from coordinate 14,631,411 downwards.
AAAGATTGATAATAGAAATGCAATATGACCCCAAGGTGAACTTAGTAGTAAGCCAAGATTTGAGAGGTCAGAGTTATTTCCTTATGACTTGATTCCTCACTTACCTAAGTCCTTTAGGGAGCTGCAGAGATTGCAGTAGTCAACTGGCAGCAGCTGGGCTGTTTATCAAAGGCATTCATTGGATAAACGTTTACTGAGTATCTATCATGCAGCCAGATGCTCTGCTAGACTGTAGAGATAAAAACAGAACCAAGACTTATCTGCTGCTACCACCTGTAGAGTCCAGGATCCTGGAAGCAAGTGGGTAGTCTCTGTACAGCATGGTGACAGGAGTCATCCCAGAGCTGTTGGAATGTGTGGTGTCATGGATGCTTACAGTAATTGGCATCTCATCTACCAAGGGACAGGAAGACTGCTGAGACTGTGACACTTGAACCAGTGGCTTTGGAATAGGAGGGTCTTAGGGCTAGCAATTTGGTCACAAGTAGCTGGCTTAAAGTTTGCTTATATGGCATTTTAGGTAGACTTAATAAAATGTCAGTCATTCATAAGAGAGAAAGTGTAGAGTCCAGCTGACATACATTGTGAGGAGATGATAACTTGCTCCAAGTCTCTCTCCTTTCTCAGTGCCACAAGGAGCTTTAACTGAGTATTTAATGAAGGTTTGGAAGATTGAAATGGTGAACAAGAGCACCCCTCACAGACAGGCAAGATAGAAAGATCACACTGGAAGATTATGGAGTTTAATGTAATGAAAAGTGGTTCTCATTCTGGCAACACATTAGAATCCCTTCATGGGCTTTAAAAGAAATACAAATTCCCAGGTTTTATCCCAACCCAATCATATCTATAATCTGAGAGAGTTACCACCAATCACCTCCCACTCCTGGCACTGGTCTTTGTTAAAAGCTTCCAAAGTGGTTTTACTTGACATTCAAACGTAGAAACAACTGCTCTAGAAAAGGGTACACAAGTGGCAGATGGTTATTCTGGACAGGCAACCAGCCCCTTGGCCAGGAAAATTAGATATCATATAAGTACACTTTAGAAGCCTTGGGGATTTTTAAAATGAGAGAAGATATGTAAGGATAGACATATTCTGTCATCTTGGGACTGGTAGTGTTAAGCATGAGTTAAGTAGGAACTATATGGAAGGCAGTGAAATAAGTTAAAGAGAACAGAGTTGATCAATTCCAGTCAAGAGATGGGATGGATTTAAAAGGCATTTAGGAGCCCAGAAACCATGTACTAGCAAGAGTGAAGAAGAGAGAAAAGCCAGGGAAGAGAGCCTGAATATAGGTTGAGAAATCTGATAGATAATTTTACCAATAACCAAGTCACCGCACACAGAAGAAAACTAGGAAGAACAAGACATGGAGGCAAAGGAGATGAGTCAGGCAGTGGACATCTTGAGTTCTAAATGCACAAGGAACAATCAGATGGCAGTTTTCAGGGCACATGCAGATTTCTGGGATGGTGGACAGAAGAAACACCTGGGTTGAGCCTTGGAGATAGGGAGATTTGGACATCAGCAGGATAACCATGATAGACAAGCCTTGGGTGGGGCTGGCTTACCCTGCAGTGAGTGTGCAGAGTGAGGAGCAAAGTCGGCAGAGGACAAAACGATGCAGAAATGTGGTTTTAAAATTCTGGTTCAATCAAAGAACAGCTCTGGACCATATATCAGCTCAATCACAGCATCTGATGGTGTGCCCTCTCATAGCAAAGAAAATGTTATTGGTTGAAGAATGTGCGTTAATAACATTGTACATTAAAATGAGATCCCTTATTTAACCTATGTGATTAAACATCACCGTCTCCTTTTTTTATTTTTTATTTTTAGTTGTAGGTGGATACAATGCCTTTTTATTTATTTATTTTTATGTGGTGCTGAGGTTTGAACCCAGTGCCTCATCCACGCTAGGCAAGTGCCCTATCACTGAGCCACAATCCCAGCCCCACCATATCCTTTTTAGAGTCTAAACATCTAAATACTATTTCTGATAGCACATTCTTATATATAACAGGGAGGCTTAGTAAAATAATTTTAGAAAGCAACTTAGGAGTATGAGTCAAGAATTTAAAAAAAAACACATTTTTTGCTAATTAATTTCATTTCTGGTAACCTATCCTAAGAAACTATTACAGAAACACCGAAAAGATTTTTAATTCACATTATACTCAAGGTATATTTCTAATAGCAGAAAAGAAATAACTTAAATACCCATCATTAGAACACTGATTTACAAATACACACAAAAAAGAACATATTATACTATGTTAATTAAGAAAATAGGTCCTGGAATGTTTTGACTGCCTTTGGCTGTGTGACTGTGGGACATTATCAGTCTCTCTAATCCTTCCTTATATCATCTGTAAAAGAGAAAGAGAGTCATGCCTAATGCATTAGCTTGCTGAGAGCATTAACTTCAAATAAAAGGAAAGTAAGAACTGCTAACATTTATTATGTGCTTATAATAATCCAGGCACTCATCTATGTACAACTTAAATATATTTTGAATTTATTTAAGCTTCATAAAACCACAGTTAAATCCTTACTTTAAAGATATAGAATCTGATGTGTCTCCAAGAAAGTTGAACAAGGTCACACAGCTGATAATTCTGCCAGGCAATCATCAGAGAACCTTGTTTTTAACTGCTGAATTCCTGGCATCTGGAAAGACCCAATAAATACAGATGATTTCTCCTATTATTACTATTTTAAAAGATGAGGAAAAAAACACATAATAAAATAGTTTGTCTTTATGAGCTTGTAGATATTATTTTCATTATTTTTGTATTATTTTTCAGTTATTTTATCAACTTTATAGTGCAACAAAATTAAATTAACATAAAACCCAACAATCTTAGTTCTGTTTCTGTTTCCATAATCATCAGAATTAACTTTACTGAATTTTTCACTCGATTACTTATTCAAAAATCTTGAATCTGAAATGGGAATTGTACTTAATGGTAACTTTCAGTGTTTTCAGCCACAGACCTATTTTCTTTAAGAAAACCTATTTTAGAAGTCCAATCTTGTAAACAGACCAATCTGTAGCTTCTCTGACTGTACAGGAAGATGAAGAGGCTTAGTGGGGGGCAGGGGGAACAGAGAGTAGAGGGACCTGGGTTACCACCTCTCCATTATGCACACACACTCAGGAAACCCATTCTGAGTGACACATTCTGAGTTATGTTAGTTACAAAGACTTTTTGCCTGTGATATATTTCTAGATGGGTAACTGGGAGTGAGGCTTTCGCTCATTTCCCACCTGAGCGAGGAAGAAGTTCCCAGCAGAGGGATGGGCTGGCTGTGAAATAAAAGCTATGAAAATAATACCATGAAATAAACACAAGAGATCAGAAATATAGTTTCAGAGTGGTGGGGGGCAGCAACAGGTTAAGCCTACCAGAGGGGTATGGCATCTAACAAAGATGGAGCCCATGCTTGCTTATTTATAGCACTGAAGATCAAAGGATCAAAGGAGATTGGTAGGTATAAGATTACAGTGTGAGAGGAATCTTTTCTTGAGCTTGCTTCTTCAGGAAGAATAGGATATAGTTGGGGATATGCAGGAGGCTGTTTGGCTGTAAACGGGGGTGACACCCATCTCACATGCTGTGCTGAACTTGAGATGGAGCTAGGCACAATGGCCACATAAACCAGGCATTCACAATCCAGCTGGATTGCTACTGAGAGTTCCTGATGCCAGTCTTTCCTGCTTAATGGCTTCAACATCACTTTTAGTTCATGCACAGTTCATGGATGGTCCCCCACATGAGGGGACATGTTAAAGTGGAGGTGATGGACTTGGGTCGACACTGTCACTCAAGGATAGAAGTTACAAGAGATGCCTTCATCTCATTGCTTTACCTTCAGAAGCTCATGGACTTCTGGTTATGAGGGCAGGGAAAGAGAGAGACGGGATCTTTATTTGCCTTAATCAGGAAATGAACTGTGTTGCTTCTGCTTACATTTCCCTGACCAGAACTAGTCATATGGTCAGCCAACTCTGAGAAGACTAGGACACATGGTCTTCCACATGCCTGCCAGAACAGAAGTTGTCATCAGTGAAGCCCAGCAATGTCCATCACACACAACAAAGGGGCCTGAAGGGATTCGGCAAAGCACAATTTGATTGTATCATTTCCATTCAAGTAGTTAGCGAGGTTCTGAAGCCCATAGAGATTTTTAACAAGACTCCTTTCTTACACCAGATATCTCATTGCTTCATTGACACTCTCTGTGCTTACATTTTTGGGTGCCAATAGATGCCGATCTTTCTCATTACATGCACACAGCTGATAATGTGTTATATACTTTGCTTTCCATTCAAGGTCTTCTTCCAAATGAAACAAGGATTGTATGAGAACAACAAAAAGAAATCTATCTTTAAATAATTTCTAGAAATACTAGGGGAAACAAAATCGCTATAATTATTATAAAATCACTTGCTTTCAATATGGCAACATAAGTACAATTTTCCATGAAGTTGCTATAATATGCAGGACGTACCAATATCAAAATTCTTCTGATTGAGTATTTATCCAAAACTCTCAAAATTCCTAGAATACAGTTGTGAAAGTACTACACAACTAATTGTTATGATGCTCATAGAAGTACTATGAACTGTTTTGGGCTTGCCATATTGTTTCTAATGCCTCCAACAGCCATCAAATAAATAATCAATTTCCCAAATCCCAAATCCAACACTGTGGTGTGAAGTGTCTTAGCAGCAGGGCTCCTAAGTTGGCTGTAACAGAAATACACAAAAACCCACTCATGGTGTTGGGCAAAGGGCATCTAGCATTTGCTACTAACTCTGATAGAGAAGTAAGAAAATCTTTTATCTAAGGAAGGAGAACATAGACATCACCTATCTTAAGGGAGCAAACCAGCAAAGGAAGGCTAAATAGAGCATACCACTCAGGCCCCTGAGAGCCACAGGATAAAGCAAACAGGCAAACACAATACCTAGGATGCACTGGCACAGTCCAGCATTTTGCAGAACTTTTTCAAGGTTGAAGACTGAATAAACAAATTGATAGAGACTGGAGAATGTTTTTCAAGTATAAAGATGAGGACTTATTGTAAAGGGTCTCAAAGAGTGAAGTCGCAGTCCCAACACAATCCTCATTTGTGTGCTGAGAATGTTACACATCCTGAGAAAAGTTGCAGCAGAATTCAAAAGATTAACCCACTGCTGACCAGAGACTTTTACCTTAGACAGCCTGCCGTAGGGCTTTTGTCCATTTATTTGTGAGGGGAAAAAAAAAAAGGTAGCAGTTTTACCAGAACTATCTCGGAGATAAAGAGACAACCATTACACAGGAATTCCTTATCCTTGACCAGAAGCCTCTTATCCACTCTGAATCCCAAGAAGGATGCACACTTACACTAGTCAAAAGCTCTTTGTGTTACTCAATAGGCTTCAGTTCCATATCCCTGTTTGTTCTTCTGTGCCACAAACTGAGCTGACTGCTGGGGGACATAAGGCTTTTTCCGATTCCACCCTCCTCAGGCTAGCCTAAACAGACTTTTGTCTCCATGTTGACTCAAGTCCAAGTTCATTCCTATAGTTTCATCACTGAATATGGTAAGAAGACACATGGAAAGAAGAACCCAAGCAAAAACAGCCTAAAATAGAGCTATCCTAATCATTCTCTACATGCTCTTTCATGTCATAGACTTCATAAGGAATAGAGAAAGGAGCAGGAGTCACATGATGATGCCATTTTCATCTACCATGCAGCCTGATGGGATCCCTGAGGTTTGAGTGCATGACCTCAGATTTTATCCATTATAGACCATTATAGACCAGCAGCCTCTGCTTCCTATGGGGTTCAAGAAAATGAAAACACAGCCACACCCCGTATTCATCCTCCTCAGTACTCCTAGATCTGTCAGTAAGAAAACTGTGTATGCTTCCATTCAAGTTCTGGGATAATCTGACATGGTGGTACTTGAGCAAGGAAAAGCAGACTTCCCAATGGTGGATCCCAGGGTTAGACATCTTAATCCCCAATCATAGGCAATACTGGCCAACCTAAGGTCTTCATCACAACAAGGAGAACCAGGGCAGAAACCATTTTTGTCATGCTTGTCTGGAACAAACCATTAGTAGGTACTCAATAAACATGGGTGAATTGTTTAAGCAGTTGTCTGGGAAAATAGAGACTTGGAAAGATGGAGTTTTTTCATTGCATCTCTACAAAAACTCTGCCATCAAAGATAAGCTATGATTTAGAGCTTGGAATGGAGTCAAATTGCTTTAATTTAAATTCCAACTACACCATTTAAATAACTTTGAAATCAGGACTTAAACTTACATTCTGCTTCAGTTTTCCTTCCCTTTAAAATGGAAAAAACAGTAACATTAACTTGCGGTTTAGAACGAGGATTAGGAGACTTTACGTGTTTAAAGTATGTACAGAATAAACACTTGGTAAATATTTACTGTTACTAATACTGTTTTCTGTGGATTGCCATGTCCTCATTGGTAAAATATTGTGCATGGATAATGAACGGCTTTCAGTCACTTTTAGTACATTCTTGGTGGTTCCATCAGAGAAGTAGAGCCTCTTCAAACAGCCTGGCTCAGATCCCATACAAAGGTGGAAGCTGTGAAGATATCTATAGAAGGCTTTAGTGTGCCTGAGCTGATTTAGGTCAGCAGAACCAGCCTCAGCATCTGGGAAGAAATGCTGACCAGGAAGCAGGGCAAGAGTACCCAAAGAGGAACTCTAAAGGACAACAGAAACCCATGAGGTCAAATGGGAATTTGCCTCTCTTCCACATGTTCTGGAAAATGCACTACTAGATTAACTAAGCTGGCACCATACAAAATCACTGTATTTAACAACAGTAGAATCATTAAAAACCCTCTTGTCAGATCTGCAGTATCAGAATACAAAAGCAATAGTGAAAAGGGGCAAAAGTCAAGGATCCTAAACCATTTGGTCTTCCTTATAAATCTCCCACAAAATATTCCCTCCCCAGAACTCTGTAGTTTGAAAACTATTTTCACTTGAACTCTTTCTGTGGAAAATGTGTATCAGTGTGAAAATGTCAAAGACATCACAGAGATTTGTCAATTAGGCATCAGGCTGTCAAATAACATATAATTAGATTTCCAGTCAAGATAACACAAACTATTCAAATTAAATTAACTCTAGATTCCATCATTTTCAGGAATGATCCAACATACCACTCTGAGTGATAGTGTCAACCATCTAGCAAATAAATGTCTTAATAATGATTAGGGTATCAGTGTTCCAGTCCAATGATGGGTAATAAAGAAAGAAAACATGGATGCTACATATACAATAGCCCCACAATTTGTGACTCCAGAATGTAATCCATTGTATATTAAATCCGTCATATTTTTATATGTACAAGCTGTTGTTTTTTTGAACTGTCATGATAGGAAATTGTTTTCCTAATAATTTAAAAGCTTGAAAAGAATATTCAAGATAAGAAGTGATAGTTTCCACAAATCAAAGTGCTCAGAAGGAAAACATTTCACAGGGCACATACCCAGGATATATTGTGATATGTGAGTCTATGTGCATTCTAGTTGTCAACTGAGATTTGCAGACATAATTATCCCAAGGATTGGCAAACATTTTATGTAAAGAACTAGAGAGTAAATAATTTCAGGTTTTGGGGCCATATTATCTCTGCCCCAATTATTTAATTCTGCTATGGCATAAGCAGCCACAGATAATATGTAAATAAATGAATATAGATATCTTCCAATAAATCTTTATTTATGGATACTAAAATGAACTTCCGATAATTTCCACATTATAAAATATTAGACTTAATTTTTTCCAGTACTTCAAAATAAGTTTCATTGTTACCATGCAATCCGTACAAAAACATCAGTGGCTAAATCTGGATCAAAGGGCCTGATTTGTTAACACTTTACCTATGTTAATAGAAATCACTAGCTAATTAACTAGAAAGTTTAATCAAACCATGCAAACATTTAACTAAATTTTCTCATCTAAAATAGATTTAGAAAAATCAGGATAAAAAAATAATGATAATATAATTAGATTTTTATCGTTAAAACAGATTGAAATCTAAAATCCTTTTGGAAACTCAAATTTGCAATGCTTCTTTTTTTACATTGGTACTCAAATAGTACATATGCTTCACAGGCATGCTGCTATGCCACAAACCATATATTATTTTATTAAAAGAAGAAAGATAAATTTTGGTATTTGAATTTGTTTTTAGATAAGTTGTAGGCCTTTTGAAAAGTTAAAATTATTTCTTGGCTACATAGCAGCATGTCAAGAATAATTAAATAATCTCTTGTCACATCATCACAGCTAGTTGTTGATTATCTTGCTTTTTCTATCTTATGGAAAAATGAAAACTTAAAAATTTTGCCAATGCATTTCTTTCCCTAGTGTTTCAAAAGACAGTTTACAAAGCTATCAATTGCCATAGAAGCAAAAGTATATAACTTGTAATACACAAAATATGTCAAAACACAGTATGGATTATCAGATCAATCTAGCATGTGAGAAGGACCTTCACAACCCTGCCAGTATATATGGGATTTGTGTCCCAAAAGGGGTAAGTTTGGTATTCCACTAGGAAATATCATATTACTGTGTTGATTCCATTATGTTTATCTTCAGCAAGTGTTCAGGGCAATGTTATCAGAAACAACAATTTAAAAAACAGGGCTTTCAATCTTTTAACAAAAATCAGACTAAAAAAATCAAGACAAATTTTTTCCAAAGTGAGCTAGAATTTAGTCTTGATTTCTAGGGAGGAGGAAGAAAATACTATTAAGTTCATGTTAAACTTTCCTTTGTCTCTAGCCATGCACTCTTTATTTATGTTTTTATGTTAATTAAATAATGAATACAATGAAAAAATATTCTAAATAATTCAATTATTAGTAAAGAAGAATACAGACTAAAAGTATTCTTATTAACTCATTTTATTTTTCCCAAATTCCAGTGCACTGAAGTTACTTTCAATTTTTTTTTTGTCTTGAACTTTTAGTATTTTCTTATTGAAGTTATTCCATATCTATGAAAGTGGTTACTATGAATAAGTATTTATTATTATATACCTATTTTTTTCATTGGACACAAGCCACATAAACATCAGTCAAGACCAAATAATGCATAGAAGAAAGAATGAAAGACCTTTAGGGTATTTTAAGAACTGGATTTTGAACTAATGCATCAGAAGGTCAGAATGTTCAAAGTGATTTAAAGTTAAAAGAAAGCAAATAATGATATATTGAAAAGATACAGCTTTTTTCAACTCATTTGTTGGACTCTTCAAACCATTCATTAAAAATGAACTAAAGTGAAGAAATTTTCAATAAAATATGAGTCTTTTATACCATTCCAAATTCCTTTTTGCTATCCAAAAAGTGCTTTTTTGTATGCAAGAATCTCATAGTATGTACCCTTTTAGGATGAAATGTTATGTGCATCAGAAATTGTATAGGAAGAATAAGAAAAGGAGAATGAAAATTCTTTCGAGAACTACATCTGATATCAGAGGCAGGAAGTTACCTAATTATAAGTACAGCCCCCCAGATAAATTCTGTTCTTCACCCTCAATAGTCAGTGTGTTCATGACACCCATTCCTCATCTATAATCACTTTCTGTCACAATATTTCTTTCTTCAATGTGTCATAAAATGCCCAGTTATTTCCTCTTCATAGATGACATGGTCACCCACTTGAGGTTTTGCATTCTAATACTGGTGGTGTGTCACCAACCGTCTTTCAGCTTCAGTCTCTTCATTCAATAAGAGCATCTACTTCACAATGCTTCTGGGAGAACCCAGTGAAATTATGTCCATGAAAATACTTTACAAGCTGAGAAGAGCAAGGGCAAATCATCTATCATTTTATGACCTCCAATAAATACACAGTTTCCACAGCTTGCTTCACCACCCACCCACTCCCCATCACACCAAAATGACATGATTAAAGTAATGAATAACAGAGAAATCCAAGCCCTTTCATGCTTTTCATCATCTCAAACTCTTAACGTTCTTTTTCATACATTTTTATTCAATTTAGTAAAATCTACCAGGGGTACTGGGACCATGTATAGGTTGCAGCAGCTATGGGAAAAAAAGGAAGAGAAATAGAACCTTTCTGAGCACACATCACATGCTGGGCATTTTGTTAGAAATGTGCACAGTTTCTTTTACACAAATAGTTTAGAGATGGGCACAATGATGGTAAAGGTTCCAGCCTTAGGGTAGAGGGAATAACATTGTGAATATTTGTTCTACCTTTCCAACACATCAGTTAAAGAGATCCTATTTAATCTCTTAACCCATGCGTACAAAAACGTCCTTTTGTTGATGCACACCGATCAATATGGAGGAACAGGAGCAATTGCAAGGGAGTTTATACTTGTAAATGGCATGCCCCCTCACCCATGAGTTAATTCCTCCCTAAATCCTTTTCTTCAGTCACTCTCCCCCAATGTTAGCCTTGTTCCTACATACAAGAAAAGTTCCCCTTTTTACTCAACATACTGGCAGTTTCTTATCTTTCATCTCTAGTAGAATGAGTTATTTTTGAAAACAACATAGTTACTGTAATAAGGTGACCATGGGGTTAGGTTAGCACAAAGTGTTTTTGTGAAGAATAGACCTACTTTGTTCCTATGTATTATATAACCAACATTCATGACCAAAGCCTCAAGTTTAAATTTTAGACATCTAAGCAAAAAAATTAAGAAAGGGTTTCCTTTATGTATTTTCTCCTCTTTTGTTAATTGCCTTTATCCCTTTTTAACTGTAAAGTAAGCAGGCCTCTAACAGGAGAAGGCACTTGCCTGAGTCCCTGCTGGTAGAGAAAAACGTTGATTCTGAACTGTGTAAAGGCTTTGAACTCGGAAGATGTTCAAGAGCTTCCCAATATCTATATGACCTTCATTAGGAATTGTAATTTGAAGACCCCCAATTTCCTCTTGGGGATGATAGTGAAAACCTAGGCTAACACCATTGGCAGGACTAGCAAGTGGAATGCCTGTGTGAGAAGATACTCTGAATGGCAGAGCTCTTGTTTTGAACATGCTTTCCCACTGCGGCTTATTTTCATTCAGTAATTTGTTCATGGAGTAAGAAGTATTTCCAGATGGCCTACTCTGTGGCAGGTGTTATGCCAACTGCTGTGATAAACTTAATCCTGTATAAACTTAGAGTAAGAGAAAGTAATGGGTATCTTTATGTTTTACCGCATTTAATAAGATGGAGAATGATAAACTCGGAAATGTAGACACAGTAGGGTCTTCATTTTATATTGAAGTAATGGAGAACCTGGATATGTGTAATGAAGGGAAAGGAGATGAGCAGTTCTGGCTGAGGGAACAGCATGAGCTTTGTTCAAGGAAGAGCAGGTGTTCTATTAAGGTCATGGTAATGGTGTTTGGAGCCAAATTATACAGTGCTTTGAAAACCAAGCTGATAAATACAGATTTTATTTTAGTAGGAAATCGTCTTTGACAATTTTGTGTAGAGTAATGTTATGCTCAAAAGCAGGATCATCCAGAGTGAGGTATGAGGAGCTCAAATGACCCTCTACATAAGGAAGTGACTGCTTAACTGATGAAAATTATAAATGCGTGCATACGTAACCACTCGAAGTCTCTGGAAATGTTGAGTGGAGAAATATTTATTCAAGATAATCGACTAAATCACACTAAGAAAAGTGAAGGCCTGTGGTCTCAGGAATAACCCTGTCTCAACTCCTTCTCTTGTTCAGTGTAACAGAACCTGGAACTTCAGGACGGTGGGGCACTGTCATAAGTGACAAGAGTGTTATGGTTTAGATGAGGTGTCCCCCCAAAAGCTCATGTGTGGGATAATGCAAGAAAGCTTAGAGGTGAAATGATTAGGTTTTTATGAGAGTTTCAAAGTAATCAGTGCATTAATCCCCTAATAGGGATTAACCAGGTGGTAACTGTGGGCAGGTAGGGTGTGGCTGGAGGAGATACATCATTGGGACATGCTTATGCAGCATATATTTTGTTCTGCTTCTTGGTGGCCACATCCTGACCTGCTTTCCTTCATCACACTTCTGCCATGATGCTCTGCCTCCACTAGAGCCTTTAGGAATTGAGCTGGCCACTTATGAACTGAGACCTCAGAAACCATGAGTTTCCAAATAAACTTTTCCTTTCCTCCTGTAGTTGTTCTTGTTGGATCTTTTGGTCACAGTAGCGAAGAAGCTGATTAAAGCTCAGAGTAAATAGCAATCAATGAAGCTGATGGTTATATTAGTTATGTGGGGGGTTCCTGAGACCACCACCAGTTGCAAGGTCACTAGGACAATTCAGAGAATTCCCCTGGTTGTCATACTTAGAGGTATGGTTTATTGTAGCCCAAAGCTATAAAGCAAAACCCACAAAAAGAAAATGTACATAGGATTTAGAGGAAGTTAGGTATAAGTTTCCAAGATTCACCACCCAGTAAAGGCACATATGCAGTCAAGAAACTTAGAAGTTTCATCCATATGAAGAGCATCTGTGAAAAACTCCCAGGTAAGATTATACTCAGTAAGGAAAGATTGAATCATCCCCTCCAAGATTAGGAACAAAATAAGGATTCTATTTTTGTCACTTCTCTTCAACATTTTTCTGGATATTCTAGTTCAGGCAATTAGGCAAGTAAAGATAGTGTCCAGATTACAAAGTAAGAAGTAAAACTGTCTTTATTTGCAATTGCCATCATCTTACATATGGAAAATCCTAGAGAATACAAACAAAATATATTAAAACTAATAATATATTATCTTAATATCTTCCAGTAACACTGGAAGATACAGGATAAGTGTATAAAATTGTATTCCTGTATACTGAAATAGTGTGTCGAAAATGAAATTTAAAAAGCAACCCCATTTATGATAGCACAAAATAATTAAGAATAAATTTAACAAATAAGGTATAGGACTTATGTATTGAAAACTACAAAACATCATTTAAAGAAATTAAAGAAGATATAAATAAGTGGAAATTAAGTCATGTTCATAGATTAAAAAGACAGTGTCATTAGGATGACAATAATTCATAAGCTAATCTAAGATACAGTATAAACCCTATGAACATCAATGCTGCCTATTATTTAAAAGCTGCTAACTTTATTTTAACATTCTAAATTTGGACTCTGGTGATTACTGCACAACTTTGTTAATATACTAAGTAGAATTGACTTGGGTACTTTGGGTAAATTGAATAGCTTTTGAATTACATCATCAGCAAAGCTGAATTTCAAAAAGGTTAATTTAATGTAGTCTTAATTGAGGAGCAACTAGAACGGGGAGAAACTGAACGTAGTGGAAAGAACTAGGGGTTTCTGCATTGACCCATTTAAGATGTACCATAGAGCTGAAGAGAAGAGAAAGGTATTCCATTCATTGAGCATTAATTGTGTACCCATCATGTTTGATATGGTCCAAACCTTTACTGCAATCTTCTTTTCATTACTTCTCTTGAGTGATCCTAAGCTACAGTACCCTTGAAGTAAGGTGGTAGTAGTGGTAATGGTAAAGAAGATTCTGATGAATGTGCAGTTATTGCTTTCATTTTTCCACTTCTTATACACCAACTAGTATTATTCAATAAGCTAAAAAACAACCAATTAGGATATGCTAAATTATGCTACAGCAGTGGGATTTAAACGTTAGCTTGCATCAAAATATTCTGGGAGGATTATGAATATACAAATTACTGGGCTCCATTGGCAGTTTGACTTGGCACATCTGGGGAAGGACCTGAGAATTAGCATCATTGTAAGTTTGTTCTTGAAGCTGCTGGTCTTAGTCTAAAGACCACAATTTGAGAACACATGTCTATTTTAACAAATATTTTCCCCAATCTCTGTGGCTTACTACAACAAAAGATCATTTGTCATATATGCTTTTTGTTCATCAAAAGCCACCAGGGTTGGGTTCAGGGGCTAATGTGTGTGTCTCTGCTCCATATAGTCACTCCAGGACACAAGCTGTGTTCCATCGATATAGCTGTACCATCTAAAGCCCACCATATCCTTGGTTGACAGATCAGGAGAAGAGAGACCTGGGAACCTCATAGAGTGTCTTCTGTGATCTTGGGTAAGCTGCTAAATCCTCTTTATCTTATTTTTAAAGTGGGGATAGTACCTGCCTATGTAACATTGTTTTGAACATTAAATGAATACTTATAAAGCTCATAAAACAGTATCTGATTTATGATGTTATGTGTGTTTGTCAAATGTGAAAGAAAATTTCTCAGCAAAGTAGTCAGGTGATTTAATCTGAAATAGCCTCTGCATGTCAAAAGTGATGCTGCTGTAGCTTCTCTAGTGGGAATGTCAATGTCATATTCCTTGTCTTTTTTGTTTTGGTTTGGTTTTATTTTTTGCAGTATAGGGGCACTCTACCACTGATCCACATCTCCAGCCATTTTGTTTGTTTGTTTTTGGTACAGGCTCTAAGTTGCTGAGGCTGGCCTCAAATTTGCAATCCTCCTGCCTTAGCTTCCCCAGTATTACAGGTGTATTACAGGTTTACTTCAGGATGCCTGGTTCATATCCATTTTCTTGAAGCAAAAATTTCATGGAAATTACCACTGATATGATGTATTAACATTCCAGAAAAAGAAAAAAAATGACTAAATTATGTTAAACCATCTCTGAATCTGAGAAAGAACCACAGAAGATATTTTACTCCAGTCCTTCTCATCTGGACGGATGCCCAAATTGCTCTCTTCTCTGGAGATAGAGTAATTGAACTATAGTCCTTCCTTGGGCATCTCTATAGGGTACAGACTTTAGGACAAGTCTCTCTTTCTCACCAAAGATTTTAGGGGCTCTGAAATCCCAGAAGTCAACAGTGCTGAGACCCTAAGAGGAATTCTCAACTCCAATTAACCCAAAGCCTAACAGGTAAGAGTTAAAAGGTGTACTCAGAGGGAAAAAAAAAAAAGGACCTAAGAAGGACAAGTCAATTGTTAGTAGGAATAGGTCTGGGTCTATTGCCTGAAATTTCATTGCTGTCTGAAATTTGCTTTTATGTGTAAAATGCAGCTAAAGGACTAAGAAGCAGATCTGGTCATTTAACAAGCATTTAAACCTATATTATACCCTGTTAGGAACACAGCAGTATTTCTGAAATGAGATGTGGACACACCAAGATGCTATAGCTACAAAGGAAAAGAAACTTTGAGACTCAGGAGGGACCCCAGGGGAAGGTTAACATTATTGCCATGTTTTCAAAAGGAAGTGAAAAAGAATACCAAATATTTCTTGCATGATGTCCCAGTAAGGAAATTCTTACACCTAGTTGGGACTGGGGGGAGGCAGATGAAATCAACTGTGGGAATAAAACTCTTTTGACCTGGTGACTTATCTGAGCCAAAAGTCGCTTCCCTTGATGGTGGTTTGGGATGCCTTGTTTGTACTCACTTGATCCCTGTACTCCTTCACCCTGCCCCAGCCCCCATTTGCCTGCAGATAGTTAAAAGGCAAAGCAGTAAATCAGGAAGTCTCCAAACACAGCAGGGTTCAGTTTACAGTGCAGCAGGGTTAGGGCTGAAAGCTGAAGTCCTCTGATTCCATATTCAAAGCTGAGCATCTAATGGTGGATTATCATCAGTGACAGACGGCATGGTGTCAAAGGGTTGTGTAGAGTTCCAGACCTTTTCATGCTTTGAATTCCTATGTTTAATCAAAGGTTAACCAAATCATTGCTGGTAGCAAACTGCTGCTTCAATGTACTGTGGGTGGCCTGTCAGCCACTGAGTCAGCCATTGCTGATAAGGAAAAAAAATACACTCAAAGCTCCTACATAGGCACACCTCCATGTTGACCACTTTTTCAAAACTGGACTAATTGGCTCATAAGAAGTTTAAGATGAAAAGGGTGTGCCATTTCATCTTTAATTGGAAACAGTTTGATTAATACAATATATGATTATGGATTTAATTTTTTTTCAATTTATTGTGTTAAATAAGCATTACTGAATCTCAGGCACCAAATACTCTACTAGCTTCTACATATTCAGAGTTGAATATAAGAATTCTGTCTTTAAGCCTAGAAGACTCATAAACAACCTTCAGTTCATTGTGATAATTATTATGCTGGTGGGATACATAAAGGACCAAAGGACTCTAGGAGAGACTGACTACTGGCAAGAGTTGAGGATGATTTCATCCAGGAGGTAAAGTTGGGGATGGATTTGGAGAGAACAGTAGAAGTTTGCCAAAGTGCGGGAAATGCATTTTAGATGAGAACAAAAATAACTCAAAAGCAAAGATGTGTTAAAGATGTGTTAATGGTCAGGAGATTCGGAAAATTGTGCATGTGACTATAATAGTTGTGTGCTCAGTGGGGGGATGTGGTTCAGGCTAGAGTGAAGGCTGAATGAGTCTAGAGAAGTTAGGAAGACTAAAAAGAGCCTTGTGTGATGCAGTGGTTAATTGGAATTGTCAACTTCATTAGATTAAGATATGTGGAAGATTAAGGGGCATTTGGGTGTCAATGAGGGTGTGTCTAGGAATGATGGGCATGTGGGATAGTGAATTGAAGTAGAGAAACTTCCTAAGTGTGGGCAGCACCATCCAATAAATAGGTTGGAGGCTTGGATGGAATAAAAGAAGAATAAGAAAGCAGCAACAGATGCAAGCTCCACCCTTCTTGAGTGGGTTCTTGATTGCTGCTGCCATTGTCTGAAGATAATCAGACTCTTGCTCCTTCACTCTTCCAAAGCAGAAACTCTGCCAGTGATTCTCCAGGGAGTTTCCAGAAGCCTTCAGTCTTGAACTGGGATAGCATCGTTGATCCCTCTTGTTCTGAGGCTTCAGCATCTTTGCACAGCTACTGGTTCCTCCAGCTCTCCAGCCAGCCATTGTGGACTCTCCAGCTTCTGGTCATACAAGACAATCTAATAAAAATTCCCCCCCCCTTTTTTTTTTTAAAAGAGAGAGGAGCGGAGGAGGGGGGAGACTATTTTTTAATATTTATTTTTCAGTTTTCAGTGGACACAACATCTTTTATTTTTTATTTTATGTGGTGCTGAGGATCGAACCCAGTGCCCCATGCATGCCAGGCAAATGCGTTACCGCTTGAGCCACATCCCCAGCCCTAAATTCCCTCTTTATAATCATATTTCCTGTTGATTCTGTTCCTGTAGAGAACCCTGATGAATACACGTGATGATATAAGGAGTCATCCCTATGTCCTGTAGGTCAGTAGTTCTTTACCGTAGCCTTTCTGAGGTTCTCCTGGTTGGCTCTTTAAACCACAGATTACTAGGTCCCACTGATTAAGCAAGTCTGGTGTGGGTTCCAAGAATGCATTTCTAACAAAGTCCCAGGTGGGGCTGATGCAGCTGGTCAGAAGATCATACTTTGCAAACCACTGTTGTTGGTAACTGGGAGACACAAGCAGGTTTTTTTTTTTTTTTTTAATTAAGCGGATAGTATTTATATTGTAGAAAGAAAACATGAGGTGGGATAGAGAAATTAGGGTATGCAGGTTGCAGGGAAGTAAGAAGGCCCATTAGTCCACTTATATCCATTTACCATCTGCAGCATTCTGTGCTAAGAACTAAATTTTTAGCCTTCACTTAACATATTTAAACAATGTAATTGCCAGGCTTTACACACCAGGCTTTGATTTGACTGAGTGTTTAAATCACGGCTAATAGCCTCTCAGGAAGAGGAGGAGATAAGGATGGTATTCTTCCTGGTACCAGGAAGGCTGCAGTTTGGGGAACCAGACATAAACGGAGCACTTCCAACCAGGGCGAATGGGACGTCAGCACAGCCAGTTCTTTATCAGTTCTCACATGGGAAGAAAGACCAGCTGCCATCACCTCTCCTCCGCTTCAGCGGCCCTTCACATCAGGTATGGTGACAGCTGCAGTGAGACCTCACCTTCTGAATATAAAGACAGGCAAGTCACCTAGATGTAGCTAGAAATCCAAACCTCTCCTATTGGCTTTCCAAGTTTCCCTTCATCTTTAGGTGCCACCACTTTTAAACATGCATTTATTCTTGAGAGCCTGTCATCCTACCAGACCTCAAATATGTCATTTCAATTTTACCTTCAGGTCAACTTCCATACCCCAAAAACCCTTCGTCTCTGTCAAGTCCGAGATCCTACTCATACTTCAAAGCCAAGCACACATTCTTCTTCTTTTATTTTTCTAGGCTTCACTGATCCTGCAAGTTGTGGAATTCTATAATCACAGTTGACTTAAATCTCAAATTAACTCAATTTAATTATCCTCTGCTGTCTTACTTCTCAGCCAGACTGCCAATTTTTCAAAGTCTTCTATACCACCCAGGAAATTATCAAGGTGCTCTGCATGGAACAGAAAATTAGATTCTCAAATGCTGATCCATACTGACTATGAAAGAATGTACAGTTAAAACGTGGATCAACCATAGATTTCAAGCAGCATGGAAAAATGTTATAGCAAATTATCGAAAATTTTAAAATGTAAAGCAAACTAAACCTCTCTGAAGAACAATACACTTGCCCAACTTGGCCTACGGTAACCTCCAATTTCTGATTGATTGTTCCCATTCTTGCAGGCTTTTACTTCTCTGTTTTTAGGTTTTCTTCTTCTTTTGCCAGATTTAAAATTCTGAACTATGAACGACAAGAAGAGGCAGGAATGGTATAAGCATAGAATCTTAAAACTTCAGACTTCAGCAAATGCCCCCTACTCCCACATCAGTGTTCCTGCCCTGGTGTCTGGGACTGGCTCCAGCTGGGGTTGGCTCTTGAATTACATTGTACCCAGAGCTCCCTTTCCCTAGCAGACACCTACCTGCTCGCTGCCACAGCATTGTTTTGCAGATCATTTCCAGACTACCTTTCTAAGCCAACCTTACCACACTCCCCCTGTCTAGACCTGAACTTTAAGCTCTCAGATTATTTGCCCAAATCCTTCACCTCCTACAAACTTATCACTGTGTGGACAAACATAAAGCTTGCTCTTTTCTCTCTTGTTATCAGGCCATGCTCTGAGCTCTCTTGTTATCATTGGTAGAATGAGCATCCTACCACTGCAGTTCTCACCAGCAGCCAATGCGGGGATCATTTGAAGTGTTTCTCTTGGTCCATTTTTTTTCCCTAACTCTTTTTATTCATAATATTTATAAGATCCATATTTATCACAAAAGGAACAATCCATGCTGTGCTCATCAAGTGGAAGAATTGTGGTTACTGTGGCATTTCTTTTGTTTTGTTCATTTAATTTAGATTGGTCTTTCTGTCTACATTAAAAGTGGTTGTCAAAGATTCTAATGAAATTAAATTCATATCCCCCCACCATTCCTCTACTGAATTTGGAAAAATTTTAAAAGATAAGTATTTCAAAGTTGACCACATATGTGTCCTTATTTGTACTCTGTCTTCTTCCTTCTGACTCCTAAAATCAAGTTGGACATTGGCTTACCCCCAACTCTTTCATTCTATTTACTTTTTTTTTTTTTTTTGTCTTTGTGACTTTCTGAAATCTGGTGCTAACATTTGATTGAGTTAGAAAATGTTTTAGGACTCCTGGGCTTCCAAAGAAGATCAGGAGTTACCTAAAGCAGCCCACATGAAACACTAATCTTAAGAAGCAGCCTAGATTACTACTAACTTCTCATTTCTAATCAGCTAGGTCAACCCAGACTAACCCATTCATACATAAAGCTGAACCTTCCTTTGGATTTTGACTGAATATTTCTTTTAGATTCTGTGGAATAAATAAATAGAGCCATGGACCAAACAGTCTAAGAACTTGGAAGGAATACCTGGAGATAATGGGAGAAAGAATAGTGGCAAACATAATGTCCCTCCCATTTCTTTTCTTTTCATGTCCTAACATCCATCATAACAAATACTAAATTGATATTTGTAGAATGACTAAATTGACATCAAAATAATGCACAGGTAGTTGTAGCATATGAAAGTGCTCCTACTAGTTCCAAAGTATGCCATATTCTTAATTCAATATACTGTAGTTTCATTTCTATGTTTTGAAAACATCACTGAGGATACAGCCAAAATAGATCATGAAAATTACATCTTGAACATCTTGTTAATTTATGCTTCACTTTAGGAGAATGGAATTTCTAATTTATTTCCCAGAATCTTGCTTAAAGGGTGGTATTGATTACCATGTTTTACTTATACTCTGGAATCTCTCCAAGTTTTAAGCTCAGCATAAAAGCAGGGTCATGAATCTGTTCCTGAGTAAGTGTAAGGCGAAGTTGCTATAATGAAGTAACTTTAGTATTCACGTTAAAATAACATTGAAGTCATTTTAGGTAGACAATTTGCAATGGCTCCCCTGAGTCCTATTAATAATTTTACATTCTGAAATTTCCAAAATCTTGATTGATGCATTGATAAATGTTCTCTTCTGTTTTAGATAAAGGAGAAACCATTGACTAAAACTAAAGCCAAGTTTTGCCTTTAAAATATCTCCAGGGCATGTCAAATTATATCAAAGCCTAATTCTCATTGCAATGCATATCATAAACATTGTACCAATCATAAATCCTGACTTTAAATCCAGGTTTTATAATGACAATTTTGCTTTCAAGCAGTTGTTTTGTTGGCAAGATCTCCCTGAAGACTGACTACAGAGATTACAAGGTCATCCTTGGTTCCAATGAATCCCATAAACTTGTGAATAAGAAGCCCTTATTTTTCCAAGGCTTTAAGTGTCATAATAAGGAATGGAATATGTCAATAACCTGCTCGGTAGGTTTCCTGTCTTAGATGTCTGGATTTGATCACATCTCAGGTAATAGTTTTGCCTCATAATTATTTAAGGGAGATCATTTGGAAACAGGGATGGTTAAAATGACTTTGAATTTTTTTAAAATATTTATTTTTGTGGCACTGAGGAGCAGTAGGATTTAATGTTAGATTTTACTTGGAACCCTTAAGTAAATTTACTAATTTTGATCTACTTTAATTACTATTAACCCCAGGATAAACAACCAAAATTAGTTGAATTTGAGACTCCTTTGATTATTCATATTATTAATGCTTGATTGCTTAATCCCCAAATTGTTCTTTCATATGTGAGTTTTAACTGATGGTAAACCTCAAGTCTAATTCGGATTTCATAAAGGAAATGCACAAAGCTCTCTTTACAGAAGTTTTTTTGATTAAGAAACTATAGAGTTTTGCTGCTACAATTGGATCATTCCCCAACCTGTCAATGACTGTTTCCATAGTCATTTAGATGAAGGCCTGCTTCTTCTAGCATGTACAGCTGACTCAGCCTTACTCTTTTTGGTGCAGATATTCAATTTTCCCAGCATTTGTGCCTTCAATGCTTTTCCTTTCTCTTTCTAAAAAGTCACAAAACTTTCTCTGTCAGCTTCAGCTCCAGGGTGCCATTCCCTTTATTTTTGAATTCTTTGACCTTTTAGCTATTTGTATTACTCCTCATTTCATGTGTCATTGGCCTGTCTCTAACTCTCAGAGAAACAATGTGGTTTTTCCATAGCAATCACAGAGCCAGAGTACAGAGCACTCAGAATATAGTAGGCGTTTCATACTTGCTTGATGAAAGAAGGACCAGCAAACCTTTTGGGAAAATTTCTCAATAAAGCCATCTTACATTCCACAGACTTTTTCTTTGTTAAACCTTGTGAAAAAAAATGAGCATGAATTATTAATATCACATCCCTATATGCTCTTTTTTGATCATTTGCAATAGGAACTATCTGGCAGTATGTTGCTGAGTACAGGTACTTGGGGGAAAATAAAAGAAGTGGAAGAATAAAATCAGAAAGTGGCTCATCCTCAGGCTAATGATTCAGAATTGATCTGATTAGTAACCATAACTATAATGTGATTCTGGTATAAAAAGGGGTTTCAGCTTAGATACAATTTCAAGCTATATGTATCTATGTATAAAGTTTCCTGACCAAAAAAGTCAAGAAACTGTGCTTGCTATGAAGATTTGTATTAGATTCTTTTAGAAATGACATAGCTAGAAAACTTTTAGAAATGACATAGCTAGAAAAGTGTGTACATATTTACTTAATTTTCTTCGAGCCTGATATTGTTTCTTAGACTGGGGAACTGCAGAAGCAAGCTGTTGAATTAAATGGAGCTGAAACCAAAGGCTTCCTGCACCACACCTGTTAATGACCGAAATGAAAGGGCAATTCAAAGATGTAACATAACACTGGGAGCAGGCCAAAACTCTTGCATTACCACAAATTCACTTATGACTCTCTTGGGACTATCACTGCTGTGAAACCTAAAGACAGAGAAACTTGCCCCAAATTCTATTCAGCAGAGAATGCAAACATTTCACTCATATGGCACTTGTTTGTCAAATGAGCATAGTCAGGGAAATTGATGAGGGTACTAATTATTCTTGAAAGAGCCAGAGATGAGAACATTCAAAGACTTCCTAATGGAGTGAGGAGCAAAGGAATGAATTTCCCCAAAGTTTGAAAGGCTTCAGATTCACAGACAGCAGGACTGGGGAGTAGGACAGGGCTTTCTCAATTGAAAACAGTTGTCCTCGTCGATTGGGATCCTGACTTCTCCCCTGTGGCTTAAAGCAGTGGGAATGTAAATTTTTGAAAATTGTGAAATTTTCTATTTTCTTTCCAGCACCGAATATCAGTGCATAATAGGAAAAATATAGACCATAATGTTTTGACTAACCTTTTGTCTTTCTGGGTTTTATGAAAATTAATGTTTTTTGTTCTTCCTAAATACCAAAAAAGGAACACCAAGACAGTTTAGTGTTTAGAGACTTTCAGAGAAAGGTTAAGTTACTCATTATTTAAGCTAACTGTGTGAAGGGACAATCCTAGGCCTAAGTGAAATTACTCTGGACTTAAAAAGAATAAGTTCAATTTGGTTTTTAAGCCACAGATAGTTGCCTGCGTCAGAGTTTCCAGTCCAAAATTTCACAGTTAGATTAAACACTTTGAATTGGTATACTAATACAAACAGGCAATTATTTTAAGCTTCTTGCAAGGGAAACCAAGATACCTATATTATCATCTTGATCCATTCTTCAGAAAATAAAGAAGGTGGGTTGGGGATGTGGCTCAAGCAGTAACCCGCTCGTCTGGCGTGCGCGGGCAGCTGGGTTCGATCCTCAGCACCACATACAAATAAAATAAAGATGTTGTGTCAACCGAAAACTGAAAAATAAATATTTTTTTAAAAAAGTAGGGCATGTAGGGCATGTCTGTAATCCCAGAGACTCAGGAGGCTGAAGAAAGAGGACCACGAATTCAAAGCCAGTCTCAGCAACTTGGGAGGCCCTAAGACACTTAGCAAGACTCTGTCCCAAAATGAAAAAAATAAATAAAAAGGTAAAAAGGGATTGGAGGTATGTGGCCAGTGGTTAAACCACCCTTGGGTTCAATCCTCAATACCAAAAAAAAAAAAAAAATGAAGATACTAAAATACTAGGACCTTCAAAAGAGAAATACCTTGGATAAACAGCCACAAATTGACGAAAGAACAGACTGGGAACTTATTCTGCCCAGGAGTATTTTTGCTTTTAACTAGTCATGGTTAAAGTTTGAGAAATTTCCAGGCCGGGCACAGTGGTGTACACCTGTATTCCCAACAGCTCAGGAGGCTGAGGCATGAGAATCATGAATTCAAAGCCAGACTCAGCAAAAGTGAGATGCTAAGCAACTCAGGGAGACCCTATCTCTAAATAAAATATGAAATAGGGATGGGAATGTGGCTCAGTGGTTAAGTGCCCTTGAGGTCAATCCCCAGCTCCAAAAAAAGGTTGAGAAATTTCCAAACTTAAAGAAATGAAGTCTTCAGTCGAGAAATCAAGTGACTGGTTTTTAGGATGGAAAAATATTTGTGTGTGCAGTAATGCAATGAACTACCTGACCTCAGCAAAATACCTGTAAGAAATCAGATATATTCAATGAAAGGTTATCATTTGCAGAGCACTGTTGTAGGTTCTGAGAACTTGTGCTTGGTCTCAAAGAGAGCTACAATTCACTAGCACAATTCAGTAGTGCTACAAGAAATTCATAGCAATCTAGTGAGAAAATGATTGACTTAAGACACAGCATAGAAAGAAATGTTATGGGAAAGCAAGAAGATTAGAAAACCAATTCTTCATGCTGAGATGGACAAGAAAATTTATGGTAATTAGGCAGCTGCTTGTTGCATCTAATTGTAGAAACATTCTTACTGACTGGAATCTGCTTTTCTGCTGTTAAAATGACCCTCAGTTATTGATTTAATGTGTAGCATGGCAATCATGGGAAATCCTAGCCCCCCTTTTCTCACCTCTTGACCATCATGACTCTGTCACAGAGGGTGGTTGACATCATACGAATCAGGTTAGTGCAGAGGACATAATTTCTTTCCTTCATCCATTATAAGATGTTTGAACTCCACTGCAAGAGAACCAGGGTAGGCTGACCCAATCTGAAGTAAGGAAATATCTTGTTAATTCCCTCAACTAGGACAGAAAAAACATGTTCTTCCCAGAGGTTTGTTCAAAAATTCATTCCCGGGGCCAATACATTTGATTTCAATGATTTCCCACAACTGGGACTATGGCTTAATAAAAGGGATTACATTGTCCCTGGTTTCTGAAAATAAATACAAATTATGGACACCAAATGAGCATTAAGGTATCATTCAAATATCCCGTCTACTTTGTGGACATCAAGCCAAGGCAGCACACTCTGTCCAAGGATACCCTGATGAATGCTTCAGCAATGAAACCAAGGGCAGGAAATCGTTTCCCAGGCTGGATGAGTTATAAGGGACTTGCAAATGTTCTGTGGTTCTTCAATTTCACAAACACTAGACTGGATTACAGGAAATACTAGCTAAACTATGACAGAAAATCTGTACTAGAAATAATCCAGACAGATTTCTAAACAAAGATAGTGACTCAAATCTTAATGGAGAGTGTGTGTGTGTGTGTTTGTGTGTGTGTGTGCGTGTGCGTGTATGTATGTATGTGTGTGTTGTTTCACTTTTTTTTTTTTTTGCTGGAGAACTCCTAGACTGGCCAAGTCTGGACCCATGAAATATAAGGTATACCCACCATCTCAGGCAGATTATCAATATTTCCTTTTATTTTACAAAGGAAATCTTCACTGTGGTCATGGATAGTTGATAATTACATTTGTTGTGTTTCTTTTTTTCCCACATTTATGTTCAAAGTAGGAAATGCTAGGCTTCTCTGGCTATTTCCTTGTATGTTAGAAAACAAATGACAAGCAACTCATGGGCTTGGGAAATTTCTGCTTGGTCTTTAGATCTAAGGCAGGCTGGAGCTGAGAGTGGAAATGGCGTGAGAGCACCATCCTTAGAAGTCTTCCTACAGGCGGTATTGATTATATGCTGTCTCTCTGTTGCCTTTTAAATCCTTTCCTCTGTTGTGTTTTTCCCCCCTTTATTTAAACTTTGGGCCAGAATTGAGACTTCAGGCTATTGTGACTCTCAGAGGTCCTCAGAGTCACTGGACAATCAGTGGGTTCAGACTGCCTGTACATCTCTTCCCGTGGTTGCTACTACCTTGACCTTCTCTCCAAATTGCCATGTCTTCAAGAAGGGCAATTCCATGGATGAGAGGAAGATTTTTCTCACCTGAATTTTGGAGAGCCAAAAAGAATTTCCTCACAGAAAGCACTCTTGAAGGACTCTCAAGTCGACTGCAGTGTATATATATGATTATAAACACAGCCTCCTGCCAGCAGACACTATTAAACCCAAGCTGACTTCCAGGCAAAGAAATAACAGTATCCTTCTCATGCTTCCTCTTCTGTTCTAAAAATAACCTGGTACCTTTTGCATAGGTACCCTCAAAGAATTCTGGTGAGCCAAGAAATGACAGCAGAAGCCAAATTCCATCAAACCCAGAGCAGCTCTGCCAGATTGTCCAAGCAGTTCGTAGCAGATTGCCCAGAAAGCTTGTAGTTTCTCTGATATGAGATTAGCATAGACTGATTATGATTCCTGAGTAGTTTGCTGGTTCCTTTTCCCTTTTTCTCATAAGAAGCAATGCTAGTCATTGCATTCATCTTCAATGATCTCATTTTGATCTAAACAGTGTTTTGAAAACATCAACTGATGTTTCCACTCTGCCCTCCTTTATCAATCATGGATGTGTAATGTTTGGTGCTGCCATATCAATGATAATGTCTAACATTTTCAGAGTCTCAGTTAAAATTATAACCACAGTCTTACTTTCCATTTTATATCCAGAGTCACTTAAACCCCACTATGCCCAAATCCTACAATTTCCTATCTACTACTGATTTTAGATGGTGGAAGAATTAAATTCTTATTCTGCATTTTTTCTCATTTCAAAATTGTGCCTTTATTTTCTTCTTCTGAAAATAACCTTCACTATCAGTATCTACTGTATAAAAAAGAAACCCAATAAAATGAAATTTTAACAACCAAAAAACTTACATCTTTCAACATATCAGATCACAAGTTATCTCAAGGTATAAAAATATTTGTTGTTCTTGGAAATGAAAATTTAAAAAATGTATAACCTAGGATTATCCATTTGACAAAAATAAAAATAAATTATTGATGAAGTGTAATTGGTATATCATTTCTAAGAGATAAATAAAATACATATTAAAGGTTTTAAAATACACATATATTTTAAGCAACTTAAC
This sequence comes from Marmota monax, assembly GCF_021218885.2. Taxonomy (NCBI): domain Eukaryota; kingdom Metazoa; phylum Chordata; class Mammalia; order Rodentia; family Sciuridae; genus Marmota; species Marmota monax. Next base: position 14,604,758 of record NW_026694084.1, on the reverse strand, counting down.
CTTTAAATTTTTATCCTAAAATTATTATTAAAGCAATGGACAAAGAGACAGATGAACAAGAAAGTTTACTGAACAATCATGGTAGATGTTATATAATGGGAGATTTATTAAATAAACTAGTTATAATAATGACAAAAATTTTATTTGGGCATTAAATATGTTTTAATGTAAAATTCTTTTGAGTAAAAATTAAGTAGACTCTAAAATTATACATATTTAATGAGCATATATATGAAGTCATATATAAATTTACACTGAAGTGAAAGTCTTTTTATTGCCAGATGGGGAAATTATTTTCTGTTTAACAAGTATCAGATTTTTGGATTTTGCATATTTCTTTCTTACAACAGCTTAAAATTATAATATGTAATATTCCTATTTGAAAATACACAGAACAATTCCACAAGGCCTCTCTCATGCTAGGCAAGTGCTCTACCATACAGCTATCCTTCCAGTCCTATCTTTTGATTTTTGAGTAAAGCCCTATGTTAGGTAATTTTAAAAATTTCATATTTGAGGCCTTATAAAAATATGAAATGTAAGTTTTCAGAATATATAATCTGGTATTAGTGCATATGAATAAAACGTCAAGTACTTTTAACCTATACAAACTCTCTAAAATTTTACAATGCACTCATAGTAATATAGACACATTTTAATATAAACAGTATTTTAAAATGAAAAAAAGAATAAAAACTTCCTCAAACTTAAAGAGAAAATCTGAGGGCTCTCACATAATGTAATACCTTAGTATGATTAAAAAAACCCAGATATATTGCTCTAAAAACAGAAAAGTAAAATTATTCAAAGACCGCTATCTCTAATATTGAGTTATTTTGTATAAAGTATATTTTTCTTTTCAAAATATTGTACCCTTAAAATTTTTCAAGTAAATATACAATACTTTTTTTTCTGTATAGCTAATTAACAAAATTATCAACCAGGTCCTTGCATATCTCCATAATACCCAAACAGTGAAAAGACAGAAGTTACTTAGGTTACTGTTATTCCTCTGTTTAGAGCACATGCATGGTTAAGCTGTGGTGCATATCTGTGATCGCAACTACTATGGAGGCTGAGGCAGGAGGATTGCAAATTAGAGACTAGCCTCATCAACTTAGTGAGACCCTGTTTCAAAAGAAAAAAGGAAAAGGACTAGGTATGTGGTAAAGAGTCTGTGGGTTCAATCCTCAGTACCAAAAATAAACAAATAAGAAGTTTACACACAAAGTCATGAAAACTAGGTCTTCGAATTTTTAAAAATTCCAATTATTTGCTTCAAGACAAAGGGGATTCATGGCTAAGGTAGTGATACCAGTTGACTCTATTTATAGAACCATAATACCCTGTATCAGTCAGGGTGCCAACAGCAAAGCCAGAATTCCCAGCAATATATGATTTATCACAGGAATTTGAATTTAGGCAATCATCAGAACTAATTACACAGTCTGTCTGAGGCTATTACTTATTGTTTCTGTGTCTCACAATGGAACCTGAAGTTCAAAAGGCCAGCAATTACAAAGGAAGAAGGGCCATGAGGAGAAAGCATGGAATATCTGAAGCCTGAGAGGTTGACCTAGAACCCACAAGGAGCAATTGAAACCTGCAGTGGCCTCTTGCTGCTCCAAGTTTCCACTCAATGATGTTAAGTGTCTTGCATGAGCAACTGCAGCCAAATTTGTGCTTCACTAACTTGCTGAGCCAACACAACAGCAATAACAGGGCAGTTACAGCCATGCTTTGGACTCGCCCGGGACCTCCAGGAGATGAAAAGAAAGAGGCTGCTGCCATGGCAGCCCCTGCCTGCCTTATGCTCAGCTTCTCTCTTCTTGGGACTTTGATTAGGGTAGCTTCTTGAGGAAGGGTACCAATGAGTCCTGCAGGTCACTACCATTGTCGAAGTTGGGGGCTCAAAAGAGTGGAAGGAACTTGGATGAGCTGTTGCACCATTTCAGTTCTGAACCTTGCTCTTCACTGGATTCAGTGACTCTAAACTAGCAACTTACTGTCTCTGTTGCCCACTTTTCTCATTAACAAATTGGAAGAATTAGATGGACTCTAAATTAGCAAGCCTAGGAAAGCAATGCTTGTGAAAAGGAAAGTAATATGCAAAACTCACCTTGCTCACCACGTTCTTACATGGCAAGTATAGGTGCAGAAGGGTGGATATGAAACGAAGCTTATGAAATAGAGACAGAACCATCTGAAATAAGTAGAGAGGAAAAAAATAGGATTAAGAATCAGGAGACCTAGACTCTTGGTTCAGGCTTTGACACTGATTCCCTGAACTAAGCTCAATCATTTAGCTTAAGAGGGCCTCCAGTCTCTGTGAACTAAAGACACTGAGGCCTTGTTGCTCATCATTGGCTGCACAGTGCGATCCTCCAGGGAGCTTTAAAAAATATTGATGTGCAGGTCCCATCCCCAGAGATCCTAATTTAATTGGTTTGTAGTGTGGCCTGGGTATCAGGATTATTTAAAGCTCCCCAGATTCTCATGTGCAGCTGAGCTTCAGAACTCTTTATTGGGATTTGCTTTGGAAAATGGCAGTATGATTTAAGGGTTGTGGGAAGAATCCCCCTCCCCCAAAATGTACGTCCACCACAAACCTGTCAGGCTGCATGACAGTTCATCCTTAGAGATTCCACCCATTGAGTGTTGAAGTTTCTTCATTACTTATTAAAATTCATATAGTCCTGGTAGATGTGACACCATGAACTTAAAAGTATATCTTCCCTACAATCACAAGAAACTAATTTGGAAAGAATCTCAGAGGTCACAAGTTCAAACTGGCAAGTATTTTTATTGTGATTTTCATAGATAAGGAAACAACCTCAGAATGTCATTCTCCAGTGTTAGGGTTTTCTACAAGCATTTATTTTAGTGTGTATGAGGGGAGGGATTTTAATTAATGCCATCTTTCTTTCTAACAACAAGAGATTTGGGATTGTACTTGTGTGATCATGCAGTTTTTGAAGCCCCACTTTATCTCAACCTTTTTTAGAATTTCAAATTCTTTTAAGATGGAGATCACAATGACTGACCTTCTAACTTTTCATAGGCCTCATTTATCTAAATAAGAATTTCCTGCTCTGTTTTATCATCCTATGATTGCTTCCTATGATCTACCTTTCACTTTCTGCCTTTCATCTTGATCCATGATATCTCTGCACTGCTGGCCAAAGACAATATGTCATTGCCAAATTCAAAGGAAAAAAGTTTTCCCCTTTGTATCAAAAGACATAGACAGCTGTCATGTAATACACAATCACAAATCTGATCTCAAAGACATCAGGCATTCTGTCTGTCTGGGAATTATTTGGGGTTCCCCCAGGGTGAATGGAGCCAAGTCCAAAAACTTGTAACACATTAAATTAATCAATCCCTAGAAGCAAAGTTCCAATGTGTTTAAGCACAGGCTGCTCTAATTGGAGGACACCCTTTCTTTTCCCTCTCATTAGCATAGTCTGTCTGAATCAACCTGTCTGAATCAAATGCAAGGTACCTTAATAGCTGATGCTGGTGAAATGAGTCTGCAAAGGCTCATCAAGGATTCCATTCCCTAAGAAGGGACTCTGGAGGAGCTCACCTAAGCAGGAGTGTGTGACTAATACAATTATTGTTCTCTGTGACCTAAATTACAATCGGATTCCTACAAATCTTGTTGACATTGTATTAGAAAATATCAAATTCTGCACTGGGGAAAAGCAGTTATTTTTCTGCACAAAAATAAGTGCAAACAGTTAAATAATTTTTAAAAATCCCCACAAACCTGATGTTTCTCTCCCTTTAATATCTAATATAAAGCATGAAGATGAGTACAACATGGGAGCATCTTTCATGTGACTTATGTTAAGACATCTTATTTAGGCAGCTATATGAAGTTTAAAAAGTAGTTGAAATGCTACATTTTCCAGTGTGAGAGACAACACTCTTATGATTTTTCATAAGTGTGACCAATATTTCTCAACTGACAGACTAAAGCAAGCATTTTTTAAATAATTCGGTACTACACATTTGCTCTAATATCTCTACATCCTCATCATCACTTATTATTCTCTGACTTTTTAAAAACTGAAATCCATGCTATGGGGTGTGAAGTGATATTTCATTGATTTTGAATGGTGGATAATGATATTGAATAACATCTTTATGTGCCTGTTGGCAATTTGCTTGTCTTATCTGTAGAATTGTCCATTCAATTTCTTTGCCCATTTGTTGGTGGAGTTTTGTGTCTGTTGATTTTTTAATTAAAAATTTATTTATTATTTAAAATTGGTGTAAAGATTGTATATATTATAGGTCACAAGGCAGTGTTTTGATATATGCATGCATTAGATAGTGTTCAAATCAGAGTAAGCATGTTCATCTCCTTAAAGATTCATGGTCTCTGCATTGTTTTCTTGTCTAGATTTAGTTTTAGAATAATGCTGGTCTTATAGAATGTGTTTGAAAGAATTCATTGGTATTCATTCTTTAAATGTTTGGTTGAATTTATCTGTGAAGCCCTCTGGTTTTGGGCTTCCTGATAGGAGGGAGACTTTTTCTAACAGATTCGATATTGCTGCTTGATATTGTTCTTTTCAGGTTTTCTATGTCTTCATGTTTCAATCTTGGTAATTTGTATGTGTCTAGGAACTTATCTAAGTTTCCAAATATGTTGGAAAATTTGTTCATAATAGTTACTAATGATTCTTTGTATTTTTGTGATGACAGTTTTAATGTCTTAGTTTTTCATCTCTGAATTTTTTCATTTGAATCTTCTCTCTTTTTTCTTAGTCTGGGTGATAATCTGTCAATTTTGTTTATTTTTTTAAAAAACAACTTTCTTTTATTGATCTTTTGTTTTTTTTTTCTTTTTTTTTAGTCTCCCATTTTTATTCTATTCTGATCTTTATTATTTCCTTTTACTAATTTGGGGTTTGATTTGTTCTAATCCTTCGAGGTATACTGATTGGTTGTTTGATTGAGATCCACTTTATTAAAATACACGTTGATTACTACAGACTTCCTTCTTCATACTGCTTTTGCCATATCCCAGGGGGGTTGGTGTGTTATGTTTCCATTATCATTTGTTTTAAAAATTTGAAAAATTGTTAATTTTTTTTTCTTAATTTCTTCATTGATGCATTGGTTGTTCAGAAGTATGTTTTTTTTAAGATGCTTGTATTTGTATAGATTCCAGAGTTTTTTCTTGTTGATTTTTATTTTTATTGCAATGAGGTCAGAAGTGATACTTCATATGATTTTAATTTTCTAAATTTGTTGAGACTTGTGTTGTAGTTTACAATATAAACTATCCTGGAAAGTATTCCATGTGTTTTTATTATTATTATTTTTTAGTTGTAAGAATTCTCTATATATGCTAAAGGTAAATTGCTTTTCAATGCAATACTTCTTATATTATATGGGTTATTAATTCACATAATTATTGGTACTCTTTAAATACCAAAGATTTTTAATTTTGATAAATTCAATTTGTCTATGTTTTCTTTCTATTTTGTGCCTTTGCTTTTGGTGTCATATTTATAAGAATGATTTACCTATCTCAAGTCACAAAATTTTACTCATATTTAATTGCTTTAAGATATTTTCAAAATTTTCTAAGTTATTTTTCAGTGGGTACTTTAAGATATATATATATCTTAACTTCAGGTTTACCCTAAGTCTACTCAAGTTAGGTATAGAACTGTGACTCCTATAAAACTATTTCCTTGGGGCTGGGGATGTGGCTCAAGCGGTAGTGCGCTCACCTGGCATGCGTGTGGCCCTGGTTCGATCCTTAGCACCACATACAAAGATGTTGTGTCTGCCAAAAACTGAAAAATAAATATTGAAATTTTTTTTTTCTCTCTCTCTCTCTCTTTAAAAAAAAAAAACAAACTATTTCCTTCTTTACCCTTTTGTGCTATTATTGCCATACATATGATATCTACATGTTAGAATGTCAATAATACATTCTTCTATTTGTTACCTTATGTCATAGTTGTCTTTTAAAGAAACTGAGAGAAAACATAAGAACTAATAAATATGTGTGTAGTTTTATTAATGTTCTTATTTACTCTTTCTTGAATTCTTCATTCCTTTCTGCCAATCAAGTTTTTCTTGAGTGTTATTTCATTACTCTGAGTTTAGTCCTATTGTCTTTATACCATTATTTTAAAAAAATTAGGCACTTTCACATACATAGGACAATAACATAATTCTAAAAATTTTGCTTAATGTGATTATTGAGTAGATCAGTGAAAAGAAGAAAGAAGAATACTTATATAATTTTAAACACCCTTTAATAATTGCTCATCTAGATTATGGTCTTTATTGGAGCTCTTTGATTTTTCATGTGCGTTGATTACTACCTGGTTTCACTTGCTTTTATCTAGAACAACTCCCTTTCCTATTTCTTGCAAAGCAGATCTGTTAGCAACAATTGTTCAGGTTTTCTTTTCACTTCTTCCTCCTCCTTCCCCTTCTCCTCCTCCTTGTTCTTCTTTTGATTATTTTGGAATGTCTTTATTTTGTCCTCACCTTTTCCACATCATTTGGCTGGATGTAAGATTTTTGGTGAATTTTTGTTTGTTGTATTCTTTTTCCTTTTTCCATATTTTCTAACTGGTGCAGTATAGTAGTGCATAAGGTAGGGATCATTGTTGCATATTTATACATGGACACGATATAACAATATAATTTGGCCAATATCATTCCCCAGTATTTCCAGTTTCCCTCGCCTCCTTCATCTCCTGGTCCCTTTCCTTTACTTTGCTGATTTCTCTTTGATTATCACAAGATCCTCCAGTACCACCTCTCTTTTCCTTTTTCCTCTCTAGCTTTCCCATATGAGAAAAATACACATGTGACCCTTGACTTTGAGTTTGGCTTATTTTGCTTGATAAAATATTATCAAGTTCCATTTGTTTTCCTAAAAATGGCATAATTTCATTCTTTATGGTTGAATAAAACTCCATTGTGTATATATACACTACATTCTCTTTATCCATTCATCCATTGATGGACACCTAGGCTGGTTCCATACTTTGGCTATTGTGAATTCTGCTGATATAAACATAGGTATGCATTTATTTTTATAGTACACTGTTCTAATTTTTTTAGGATAAATACCAAGGAATGGTATAACTGGGTCATGTGGTGGTTTCATTTGTAGTCTTTTGAGTAAACTTCATACCAATTTCCATTGTCACTGAATTAATTTACAATCCCACTAATAGTGTGCAATTGTTCCTTTTTTTCAATATTTTCTCCAGAATTTATTATTGTTTGTATTCTTAATGGTACCATTCTAACTGGGGTGAGATGAAATCTCAGTGTAGTTTTGATTTGCATTTTCCCTAATTGTTAAGATGTTGACCATTGTTCATATATTTGAACAATAGCCATTTGTATTTCTTGTTTTGAGAACTATCTGGTTAAGTTATTTGTCCATGTATTAGTTGGGTTATTTGGGGTTTTTTTGGTGTTAAGTTCAAATTATACTAGAAAGTTATAATAACAAAAACTGTGTGGTACCGACATAAAAACAGACACATAGACCTATAGTGCAGAATAGAATAAACAAGACAAACCCATACAGATATAGTCATCTGATACTTAACAAAGGTGCCAAAAATATACTTTGGAGAAAAGATAGCCCTTTTAACAAATTGTACTAGAAAACAAATTATCCACATGTAGAAGAATGAGACTAGACATTAAACTCTCATCCTGTTGTGTTTGTTTTGCTTTCAGCAACTGTAATATATCACATTATTGCCTCTGTCCTTCATTATTTCTAGAGAAAAATCAGCTATTAATATCATTGTTCTCTTGTACATTATGACTGGTTTTTCTTTTATAGTTTTCCATATTTTATCATTACCTTTGGTTTTCATCATTTTTGCTATGATAAGCTTGGCTGTAGATCTCTTCCCATTTGTATTGGGAATTGTTTGAGTTTCTTGTATGTGTATGTTAATATTTTTTTACCACATTTGTATAGTTTGACTTCTTTCTTTACCATTTTCTATCTTTCCTTTCCTTTCGGTACTCCTGTAGCAAACACTGATGAATTGAGTGGTGTCGTAAAGTTCTCTGTGACTGTGTTGTTTTGTTTCATTATTTTCCTTTCTGTTGTTCAGGTTATGTAATATCTACGAATAAATCTTCAAGCTTGCTAATTTCTTTCTCTGTCAGTTCAAATCTACTGTTAAGCCCATTCATTGAAATTTTTATTTCAATTATTATTCTTTTCAACTTCAAAATATCATCTCTCTCATTATCAATGTTTTATATTTGATGAGACATTGTCATCATATTTTTCTTTACTTAAGTAATAATGGTTGCATTTGTTCCTTGAACATATTTATAAAAATTTCTTTGAAGTCTTTTTTTTAAAATCTGACATGAGAGCTTTCTCATGGTAGTTTCTGTGTACCCCCTCTCCTGCTCCAAGAAGTATGGATCACACTTTCCATTTCTCTGAATGTATCATAATCTTTGGTCAAGAAATAGGTATTTCAGATAATACATACCAACAGCTCTAAGTATTAACCACTCCCACTCTGTGTTCTGGGTTATTATTATTTGTCTATTTTGTGACTTGGCTGGACTACTTTAGTTAAGTCTATATCCCTCACAATATAAAGTCTCTGATCTTATTTATAAGATGACAAAGACTTCAGTATGTGTACCGTCACCCTTCTGTGGCAGCTTTAGCCAGGTCTTTGTCTGACCTGTATTAAGCTATCTGCCTCTTTTGGCATCATACCCAGATATTTGCTTCTCCTAATCACTCTCTGATTGCTCTATTGTTTTCCACAATTGCCTGGGACATAAATTGTTATAAAATCTGATATAATGAAATTCAGATGTCTTTGATGGGATAGTTTTTTAGGGGCAAGATTTGAGGTTTGATCTGAACTCTAAGTATGCTTTTTATGGCTATCTTTTTCCTAGTTCTCTCTGTGGAGGTAGATTGGGGCCCCAGAGTTCTTGGCCCACTGCATCCACCACCCTCCAAAGGCTTGGCCTCATTTACTTAGAATGTAGACCCTGTAGCACAAAATTAAGCAGGGTGAGAAATACTTTATACTCCACTGGGGAGAGGGAACCAAGTCTTCAGAGCTCCTCACACTGTCATTCTAGAAGTAGATCTCCTATCCAATACATTTTAACTGTACAAGGAAGAGAAACTTCTTCAGCCTACCACAGGTAACTGCTGCTGTTATTTTTGTGTATTTCCTTCAAGGACATTTTCTCTACATATCTTCTTTTGACTGCTGTCCCTCCTTCACTGTCTTCCTACCTTTCTTTTTTTTTTTTATTAGTTGTTCAAAACATTACAAAGCTCTTGACATATCATATTTCATGCATTAGATTCAAGTTGGTTATGAACTCCCAATTTTACCCCAAATACAGATTGCAGAATCACATCGGTTACACATCCACATTTTTACATAATGCCCTATTAGTAACTGTTGTATTCTGCTACCTTTCCTATCCTCAACTATCCCCCCTCACCTCCCCTCCCATCTTCTCTCTCTACCCCATCTACTGTAATTCATTTCTCTCCTTGTTTATTTTCCCATTCCCCTCACAACCTCTTATATGTAATTTTGTATAACAATGAGGGTCTCCCTCCATTACCATGCAATTTCCCTTTTCTCTCCCTTTGCCTCCCACCTCATGTCTCTGTTTAATGTTAATCTTCCTACCTTTCTATCTTCCTCTCTCCCTTCCTATTTAAATGTCAGAAGGTATTTTGTATATATTTTATATATATACAATATATATTTATATATTCTGTTAACATTCTAAAATAAGATTTGGTAAATATCAACATTATTGGGAACATGTGGCTCTATCCATTTGATGTATCAGATTTACATGGGTATATGATAATTATGTGGCTAGTTATTTTCCTATCATTAGAGGTGTATTGATAACATATTGTCATTCGTTATTGAGCACATGCTGTCAATCATTTTATAGACATCAATTCAATATTCATATTTCTATAAGATAAAGTTTTATATCATGTTTTATAGAAAATTAAACTCAGATTCATTCAGAAATACTTTCAAAGCCACACTAGGAAGGAATGGAACCAGGGTGATCAGATCTATTAGGTGCTAATAAATATGATTGCATAAATTTTGCTTCCTTCATTAGATTTCTTTCTTTTGGTATATTTCTAGAAGGAAAATGCTAGGGCAAAGATGATTATTATTTTATATTTTTTATAAAAATTTACAATTGGTTTCTGGAGTTGGAGAAGATAATGCTAAGTGAAGTTAGCCAATTCCAAAAAACCAAATGCCGAATGTTTTCTCTGATATAAGGCGGCTGATTCATAGTGGGGTAGGGAAGAGGAGCATGAGAGGAATAGAGGAACTCTAGATAGGGTGAAGGAGTGGGAGGGGAAGGGAGGGGGCATGGGATTAGAAATGATGGTGGAATGAGATGGACTCATTATCCAAAGTACATGTATGAAGACACGAATGGTGTGAATATACTTTGTATAAAACCAGAGGTATGAAAAATTGTGCTGTATGTGTGTAATATGAATTGTAATGCATTCCACTGTCATATATAACAAATAAGAATTAAATTTTTTTTAAAAATGTACCACCACACAAAAAAAGAATTTACAATTGGTAAATCTAGAAAACCATTTTTATTTATCATTTTTTTTCTGTGCTGCAATTAATGGAATCTCAATAGCCCTTTTACTTTTTACTGAAAATAGCATTCATTTTCATTACATAATGTTATTGTTTATGTTAGAAATGTCCCTATTTCCTCAATGTGCATGAGTTATTTATACATTTTGTGAATATATATTAATGCTCATGACACTTTCCTTAACTGTTTTTTATGAGATCTTTACATCACATTTATTTATTTATTTAAAAAATTTGTTTTAAATGTTGATGGACTTTTATTTTATTCATTTATTTATATGTGTTGCTGAGAATCAAACCCAGGGCCTCACACATGCTAAGCAAGTGCTCTACCACTGAGCCACAACCCCAGCCCTTTACATCACATTTAAAAAATAAAAATGATCAGTTTTTGCTACAAGTGCTTTTACTTATTTTTCACTATTTTATTTTGACCATGCTTTATTATCTAAGAAATTTGTATATATTCAAATTTATTAGGGGTCATCTCTTTGATTTTTGAAATGAGGTAAAAGAAGCCTGAGAATACATATTCTGATAGTCACAATTCTGAAAACTATTGTTTACTTTTGGCCCATGGGTACTTCACAATGGCTATAGCAGCAGCATCTTTTTGAGATGCAATCCTTTTCTTAGAGGGCTGGTATAATCCATTCATGGGCATCTCATCAATTCACTTTTTTTTCTGGGAAACTCCATTCCAAGAAATTATGCTCAAAATTCCAATTCTCGTGGATTTGAGAGTAGATCAGCTCTCTTCATATTTCTTAACCTAAACACTTTAGGAATTATGATACTCTATATTATGAACTTTTATGTTGCTTCACTTTGAATGTACATCTTTCAGCATGTCAGGTGGGAGAAGCTAACCAAGTAATGTAAGCAAAAACACATTTCTCAATTCTAATTCCCTTTCTCATTTACTTGGTTGAATGAGAGCAAATCAATCCAGGTTGACTAATCTCTTGAGTAGCCCCTTAGTAGGAGAGCACCTGCATTTGTCGTCTACTATGTGGACATCATTATCAACTCAAGATCTTAACTGTTGTCTTCCTCAGAAAGCATTTTCCACCTATTTAAGTGCCTCTTTAGTACATTTTTCCATTTCTTTTGATCAAGAAAATAGTTGTATATATTTAATTCTTCACATTTCCACTACAAGTAGTTATGGGTGGCAGGAATTCTCAGGCAGGTAAAAAAAATAAAGTCCAATTTCAAGTTGAAAGCATACTATGCAAATCTGTGTATCAACTCTAATCTGATTAGCAACATTACAGAAGTATACAGTTGTTAGAACTCTAGGTCAGCTGTGTTCACAAATGACCACTGATGATTTTCCCCCCACAAGCCAAATTCAAACATCAGGCAAATGAAAATTCATAACTGGCAAGTTAATGAATATATGTTATTAATATGAAATAGAACTAGCAACAAATGTGATTTTATCCTTTCATTGATATATCTGGCTAGTAGTGGTTGTAATAGAAAATATTTACTACATTTACTAACATTCCAGTTCATCTGGGAGAGAAATAAACTATGTTATAACTATACATCATGGACTATAATAACTTTCAGTTTTCTTCTGCGCTGAAAGAAAAACTTTCTAACTGAAAACTCTGGAATTATGTAACCTATATTTTATTGAGGGGGAGGGGTGTCTTAAAAATGGAAATTCCAAACTGGCATTTTCTTCAGAATGCATAGAGAGCTCACTTTTCAGACGTGGCCTTTTCTTGAACTTCTCTCAAATATCCAAAATAGCACAGTCAGCTGAATATATTTGTGTGAACCTATCAGTTTACTGGATTTTACAGCATATGCATATGTGTGTGTGTATATATATATGTATATATACACATATGTATATATACCCAATATATGTACATATATTATATATTATGTATTTCCCTACTAATATCTGGCAAAGATGTATGTATAGCAGGGAAATAATACCCCAAATCTTCAGGTATTCAGAAACTTTTCACTTGAAAGTGTGAATAAATGATGTTATAATCTGAAACATTCTACCTATTACTGTCTATTTTTCCCCATGTAGGTCTTCCCATCATGAGCACAAATGTCTGTTGATCAAAATTAGAAATAAAACATAACAACTAGTTAACTCCCTGGAGTATATTATAAGTCCACATCCACTTTGGGAAGGGAGAAGGAAAACAATTGCCAATTTTGTTTCAGGTAATTGCCATGGCCAAAGTTACCAGGATAAACAGAAATTCTTCAAAAGCAAATTCAGTGCTTTTTCCTTCTGTAAATTCTACAAAATGGATGTTTGACCACGCTCCCACTCAGGAGCATCACAAAATACCATGCTATGCCAGCACAATCTTACTGGAGTGTTATTCTCAATGGTTCAGAGAAAAAAAAATAGACATTTGTCTGAGCAAGAATATGTACCAACAGTTTCTAACAGTGGGGAAAGTTCAATACCAAGCTTAAAATATTTAATGGTTTTATTAAAGTGGTTTCATAAGCTTTAATATGCTCTCTTGCATTTGGCTAGTGATATTTTAAGTAAATATTCCACAGATTTAGTTTATAGATTCAATCTTAGATGGGTTTGAGGGAAAAAAATGAATAAAACCCTCCAAAGGGAAACATGTCCATCTTTTGTTGTGACTACTCAAATGCCTAAAAGCATTTTATACAGAATACTACTTAGGAAACATACTTGGCCCACACATCTGTGCTCCATTGTATTTTCCTGGGCAAATCAACCCAGCGACTATAAAACAAGAATTCGTATAAAAGTGTATGTGAGGAAGACACATTTCCATTTTTAAAAGCTCATTCATCCGTGATGAAGCTATTAAAAGTAAGTTCAAGTTAACAATAAAAAACAAGGGATAATTATGTGGATATATGTGGTGGGAAGACCAACCCAGTCAAATAGTGGGTTAGAATGATGGAGACTCAGATACTGCACAGACCACAAGGATGTCCTCTGGGGCATGTTTGGGTAGAAATAAAAAGAAGAAAAGCTATCTAGATGTGCTGAAGACTCATGCAGCAGGCAGCTGCATTCCAGCTGGTGAGGAAGGTGCCATGGGATGTGCCCAAGTTATAAAAGGAGAAGGCTAAGTGGGGAACAGGATTAGTGTTGGAAAGGAATGAGCAGGCAACAATACACAGAGGTTAAGCCTTCAGTATCTGGGAGCCCAGCTGTAGCATGGGATTTGTACACATCTCACAGGGCCCAAGTTCTTGAGAAACTGGGATAATAGGTAGGATCACAAAGCAAAGGTTCAAGCACAAAGTGAACCTCCTTCTGAGAACAGAAGGTCCAGAAAGAATTCTCAAAATGGGAAGAGGACCTTTGAATAAGTGTCCCTTGAGTAGAGTAAGGAAAAGCTGTTGCCAAATTGCATGATTCTTTTACTCCTATCTAGCCTCTTCTCTATTGTCACAAGCTAACCTTACCAATAAGATAAACATCTTGTTGCACAGGTGTGTTGGTGCAAATTAAAGAGATGGAATGCAGAAAATCACTGAAAAACATGCTTGGTCATAAAAGAGCCAAGTAGAGAGTTCACTATGCATAGTTCCTGAGCTCAGAATCAGAAGCAGAACTGCATTTAGGTAGATCTAGATGCTGAGCTGTGAGTACCAGGGAACTGGGTAAATGGAGAGTTAATATACCTTGGAGTGAGGGTGACTAGGACTCAATTCCCAACCTGCCATAGAGCTTAGGCATATTTTCAAGTTCACTGACTCTCATTCTCTTTGTACTACTTTAGATCTTCATGATCATGCGTTTAAGAAAAAGACTCGGCACGTTTTCTATACTTTCATTCTTCTGTATCTTATAACATCCTCCCAACTAAGCCTACCATCATCTGTCTCTTCCCAACCAGCTGGAAGACGGTAGGAAGTGTACTCAAGTCTGATTTCTTAGGAGTAAGGATAACAAAGGATGCTAGGAGAAGGAGCAGTAGAAATTAAAGAAAGATAAATTGGGAGTTTAGTGGGAAAGTAATCATGATCATGGTTTCTCAGCAAGTCAGGGAAGGGAGGCTGATGAGGATTGGGGACCATCTAGTGTAAAACCAAAAAAAAATACCTGTGGGAAGCCATCCATGAAATACATGAGGATCTTCTCTCAGCATGGAAGCCAGGGAGACATAGGCCTGACATTGGGAACTTTCTGTGGCTCTCCCAGGGCAATAGAATGCCCAATGCATGTGACCTTTCCCTCCACTCGTCTAGGAAGGTTCCTCATAGTAGCTCTGGAGAGGGCATAACCCATTAGGAACTGAACAGCCCACCTTTAACCTTTTTAGGAAAAGAACATTCTATAGAATCTCTTTGATGTCTCCCAATATAAATAAAGTAGGCGGGGGGCTTTATCTTTGCCAGAAGCCCCATCTGTCTGATCTTGCCCATCCTGTCCCCACTTTTGAAACTACTTCCTGCGTTCTGTAGTGGTTTTTTTCCCATTCTATGTCTCTTAGCTTTTATTTCTACGCCATCCCATTCCACAGAGGGGAACCCTATTTCCACCCCTACTTGAGATGTGGGCCTGAAACACCCACCCTTGCATGGCCAGAGGAGTCTGGGTTCAACATTCTCTTTGTGTTCTTGGGTTTCCAGTTACCACTTGCCATCTCTTATCTCTTTATCATGGATCTCTTTATCTCTTTTCTTCTTGATTCTCTGAAGAGTGTCCTATGGTTGCAAACATTAAAATAAATTAATAACACAAAAATACATATGTATAAACCAAGATAAGTATTAAGTAAGAAAAGGAAAGAATAGAATGAGAAAGGATCATGAGGGTTCTATTTCAGACTGGAGGTTAGCATTGAGAATTGGGGAAGTAGAAAGGGTAGAAGTTAAGCACACAGAGAATAGGAGAAAATGAGTTTCTAGGCAAAGGGGATGCTAAGATATCTATTTTTTTATCACTTGTAATAATTCTAAGAAGTTATGTAAGTACCTGTCTCTCTTATCTAGAAACCAGCTGCTTCAGAACTAATTCACCTATTTGCTTAATGAACCAAAAGAAAAAATAACCTGGCAACACTTAAATTTTTCAGGAGACTAAATTGGGAATATAAAATGAGAAAATAAATAATAATTATTGGAATGTGTTTATTTTCATGTCATGTAAAATACTGTATATAACTTTTAGCAGGCCAATAGAAGGAAGGGGGAGATAAAACATCAGAAACCAGGGATTTGCTGTGCTGTCAAAAGCATGAGACATCTGCTCAATTGAAGGTGAAGAGATGTGACTTGGGGTAAATAAAAGAAATGTTCAACTCTGTTCAAGTCTTAGAGATTCATAGGAAGGGGAAAATGAGAGTATGAGGCAAATGGTTTCTTCTGATTTTCCCTCTGAGGTGGGGAGAACTTTCCAGAAGGGTGAGGAAAGCACTGAAGGCAGAGAAAACGTAAGAGGATGGTGTTGGAGAATATCATGCTAAGTGAAGTAAGCCAATCCCAAAAAACCAAAGGCCAAATGTTGTCTTTGGTAAGTGGATGCTGATCCATAATGGGGGTGGGAGTGTGTGTGGGGAGAATGGAGGAACATTGATTGGGCAAAGGGGAGGGAGCAGAGGGGAGGGGCCATGGAAGCAGGCAAGATGGTGGAATGAGATGGACATCATTACCCTAGGTACATGTAAGGCTGCACAAATGGTGACTCTACATCCTGTACAACCAGAGAAATGAAAAGTTGTGCTCCATTTGTGTACAATGAACCAAAATGTATTCGGCTGTTACGTATAACTAATTAGAAAAAAAAAAAAAGAGGTCACTTCTGAAAACTCCTCAAGGTAATTGGTATGAAGCTGGAATGTGGCCACAGCGACTGGGCACCACCTGGTAGTCAGACAGAGATTGGCCTCAAAGGTTAACTTTCTGGAGCCATCCTGGGTTTTAAAGTAACTGAGACTCTGGCTATGGAGCTTGTCACACTGGTTTGACAAGATAACTTTGTACCAAGGTTATTGTGTAGACTATAAGGCTGAAATCCAACTGAATTAAACACCTGCAGTGTCTGTACACAGAAGCCATTGTGAAGCTCATTCTCCAGGCTATTGCTCCAATCTGACCAGGCTGAGAAAGACCAATTCAGGAACTGACCATGCTGCAGACTCCAGCTACAAATGCAAGAAAACTAGGGCCTTACCAGTTTAGCCATTGCAAGCCATATTTGTGCTTGCAATAACTTAGGAAGAAAAAGACTGAAAGGTTAAAAATACCATTTAAATTAAGGTAATAGTTATACCAGGTGTTTATGCTCAATATTATTGTTGGATTTATTTTTAATTCTTATTTTTGATGATGGTGATTGAATGAGCATCTCAAGTTGAAGAATCGTGTTTCTATTTTTCATTTTTGCATCATTTACAGTACCTGACCCATGGCTCCTATTATAGAGGGAGATAAAAATCAAAAGACAAACAGAAAACCCTGTTGAATGAGTAATGAGTAAATAGATATTACTATTTTAAATTCTCAATGGTTCACAAAATCCTAGAGAGCAGAACGTGCTATCTTAAACTTTTCTCCTTATTTCCACACTTCCCTAACTCAGTGCTCCAGAGATATAAATTACTGTGTGTGAGAAGAAAACCAAGTCCCCATGATTGGCTTTCAAAACTAAGGTTTTTTTGGTTTTGTTTTGATTTTTCCTGTTTTCCTCTAACTTTTATATTGGGAAGAGACAAGCACATCAAGTTTGTGGAATCCTGGCTATAAGAAACTTTTTTGGTCTACACACAAAGACTCATAGAGATTGTTCCTTCCAAGAATAATCTCCCAGGGCCCCATTCAACAATAAATATTTCCCAACTTCTCTGGGCAGAAGTCAGCACAAGGCTGCAAATACTAAGGAAATTGCCTCTGCATCCAGCCGGCTGATTTGGCAGACCAAGAGTCAATGCACAAAGAAGGTCTGTCTCTGTTTGTATTCTTCATACTTTCCTCCTCACTGAGCAGTAAGCCATGGAGAATTATAGAAAAGCCTGGGAAGAATGTGATAGAGACTCCCTCTTCCTACAGACCCTCTAATTCTGAAAACCCAAAGATGTGCTTTCACTGACTGGACAGTAGTGATTCCAACCATTGGACAGAGTGAAAACCTGTAAAACAGTCTGGAAGGAGAAAGCTCTGAATCTTCACTCATTTTATTTCGTTTGGGGCTTCTTCCCCAGCAAAATTAAAATTAAGGGAATAGCCATTGTATGACTCATTGCCCTTTTTACCCAGGAGAATCCTAAGGGACATTCCAGTTCTGGTGTCACAGAAAGAACACCAAAAATAAAAATAAATAAGTAGTTTGATATCTTTTTTAAAAAAAGGAACTTAGCTTGTGTTATTGTATGGGTGAAGCCACTAACTTTCTATGTGACATTGGCCAAGACCCCTGACCTCCCCGGATCTAAATTTCTATCCTTAGTTAAAAGAGACCTCGGAATTGTTTTAAAATTCTGTTATACAGATTTATTTATTTTTATTGTTAACTGAATTTAATACTTGGGCATTTTAGCCTCAGTTATGCTTGTGTTGCAAGGATAATTTTGGATTATTTTCTAACTCACTTATTGAATGTATCAGCTTGAACTATTCAATAAATATAAAGTATCCTTACAAACTATTTTGATTCTTTAAGATAAAATTCATATAGGAAATATAGAATAGATATTCAATTCATTCCTATTATCACAGATGCTATTATCAAAGCAGAGAGTGTCATGATTTATGCATAGAATTCTTTGTGATTTTTTCATTGTAGTTGTGAATAACTGTCTCTTCTAGATAACTGTGGTTAGTTTGTGTATTCAGCTGAAATAAGGTGTTTTCTAAAACCAGTGTTGGTCCATTGACTAGTTTTGGAATTTGTAATAATCTAATAGCTTTATTAATCAAAGGTCTCTTGTGCTGTATAATATATACATATTATATATATATATATATATATATATATATATACACACACACACACACACACACACACACACACACAAATAATCTAGGTATTCTAAATAAAAGAAAAAGTACTTGTTATGGAAGATAAAACATCAGTGAGACATTGAGATGGCAATTTGAAAATAGGAATTTGGGGTAAGAAATACCATAGAAAAGAGTTGCAACACACATTCAGAAGCATATATTCAAAATGATTAAGTGAAATTGTTCCTATAATTTGCACTGGTTGTGCAAAATGGAGGTCATTGTGTTAAAAAATTGTATATGTGTTGGAAAGAAGACCTTTCAACAAAAGCATGCTATTTGTGTTTTTGAAATAGTAGCTTCCATAAACTATATATATACTGCTCTATTCTTATCAATATACACTTGGCAAGCCAAGAATGGCTTTATGAATTTTTAAAGAATATCTAGGTTAGCAACCCCTAACATCTACACTTGAGTCAAACAAGGTCAACTATCTAACAGAAATCAATAAAGAACATAACATGTGGAACCACTACTTTTGCATTTACAGGTGATTATGTCCCCAAAAGAATGCAATAATTCCTTTAATGTTAACTCTACTTAAATGTCCATTTTCCACCTTTGTCTCTTGCCAGAAGCACAATAATTATTCCAGATCTAGGCTGTGTTATAAATGTCTGGGAATAGTTAACTTGCTTGATCTGTTCTTCAAACTAAGACATAGAACATGTGGTATTCCACCATCTGGGTTCATTATATGTAACTCTTCCTGGTTCTCTACTAGAGTTAGTCACATGTTCTGAATACAATAATGCAAATAATAATACAATAGTGTTTCACCTTTGGTTCAACTTACTACTCAAAGACCCTAAGGAAACCAATTAAACTGTTCATTTAAAATGAGTTCTTAAAAAAAAAAAGTTTTGTTAGAAAATAATGCAGAAATTACACTTATATTTTAAATTCTAAAACTATTACCAAAGTATTAGAAGTTTACAGCTTCATGGTAATCCTCAAACAGAAACCAAGTGGAGGGAGGATTTAGGAATCAAATGATCACATTTTAACATGTAGCAAGGGAGGTGATGAAAGCATATTAAGAATGAAAAAAAGTAAAATGCTAACAGATGTGAAATATTGTACCAAGTCCAAACCCAATAGGCAGCCATGTGGAGAAGAGATGAACCATGGAAATGAAAAGCTAAAAGGAGTTTCCTGCAGTTGTTTTTTTGGAGGCTGGACTTGGTAAAATTTGCCTAGAAATTTGCATTTGCCTGCCCACCCTGAATACATGATAAATAAGTCTTAAATATCAAGATAAGTGAGTGACCCACTGGGTTCAAGTGTGGACTAGAAACAGCATAGGTGAGACATTCTCAGTGCTAAAATGTACAACACTCATTACACAATGTACACATCTCATTACACAATGTGCTCTTGAAAATGCAAAAGCTGATTCTGAAAGCATCTTGGTGGACAATAGTCATGGTCCTGTGTTTCTCTTCTAGCCATCACCCCAGATCCTGGCTGGACATGTCTATTCAGGGTTTACCCAACTGGTGACTTCCTTGAATTATCACTTGAGCTCACCCATCATCAGAGGTCACACAAGGTTACTCTTACTGAAGAGTATTATTCTTCAAGAGTTTGCTATAACCTACAGGGTTCCATGATCTGGCCCAGCTTTGCCCACTAAACTCAATCTGGTATACTCTGAAACTCCACAGCTCACTGGATTTCTGTCAATCTCCAAAATAAAACATGCTCGTTCCTTTTCCCTGCCTTTTCATGTGCCTGAAATGTCTTTCCCCATGTTCTTCCATGTTTGAATTGGTTTTGTTACTCAGATCTCAACTTAAATGTAAAAACTCTTCAAAGAAGCTTCTCCTGAACACCAGGTAAAGCATTTCTCCTTTATGTAGAAAGAAAGGGATCCTTCTCATTAGTATCTATAGCAGCCACCCCCCCACTCTGCATCGTTTTTGTTGATGTGTTTACTGTTGGCTCCCCTCACTGGAGTGTGACTGTGTGGGGAATTGTTGTCTCATCTGTTATAACATCCCCACAGCCTAGCCCCGCTTCTGGAACATGGTAGGCCTCAGAACAATGTCATTAATAAAAGTGAATGAAGCATGAAAAAGTTTTATAGAAAAAATGGAAAGATGGAAGGAGAGAAGTACATGTGGATAACGAAGATGTGAAAAGAGAATTAGCATAAGAAGTTTCTTCCTGTGAATTATTTCTAACCACCCTCCTCCAAGGAAAAAAAAAAAAAGAAAACTGTGGACAAGAGATCCTTCAGGGATACAACTAAGGGATTTGACCTCAGGAAAGAAAGGAGAGTTAGGGAGGAATAGCTAAAATACCACAAACAAAAGTCTTCAGATTGCCTACCAGGGCTAATGGAGCCTCTTAAAACTCTCAGAGACTGGTTACCTTAGTCATTTACCTTGTCTGTGAGTGGAAAAATTCAGCCCTGCTAGAAGACTGAAGCTTAAACATCTGAAATGTGTTAATTCAAATGAATAATAAGAATGGAGGACAAAAATCAGAACAAGGTTTGCTAGAAGACAGAAAAAAGGACAGTAAAAAGCATGCTTATTATAACTACAGTTCAAACTCTTTAGAAACAGCATGTGATTGAAGGTGTGTATTTAGAGAGGTTAAGAATGGGAATCAGAACAGGGGCACAGCTGAGAGCAGGGTTGGGGCAACCTGCAGCCAGATCCCCTCCTGGCAGAAGCCCTTGGTTCAGGTCAGTTGGTTCAGTGACCTTCCGTTAGGCTGCTTGAATGCAATGGATGTTTCCGCTACCACTGAGAATGGAGCAGTTTTTCCCTGATGTCTACTAAGTGGAACTTGGACTATAAAACAACATCAGCAAAAAGGGAATGGGCCACTGAAGCGTTTTCCCACAAGCACACGGCTCTCATTCGTCCCTGGCAAAGGCTCTACCCAGTCTGCACTGAGCCTCACGCAGAAGCCCTGCTGAGGGAGCAGCTGCAGCTGGCCTGGCGCCCACTGTGGACCTGAGGAGAATAATGCTCCCCACTTCACTCAGGGCTTAAAATAAAGCTGAGTCACTACTTTGGAGATACAGAATATGTCAGCCTGGGGAGACTGAGGTCACTGTCTGTGATCCTTCTGGATCCGACAGGAATGGAGGCCTTCAGAAGATATGTCAACTGTCCACAAACTGAATCACTTCAGCTCACCAACTTGAATTATTTCCCTGGATACTACAGAGAAGATACATGCATGGATTTTTCTAAATGATTTTTGCTCCTTCAGTCATTTCAGAAAGTTGAGGATAACTTTCCAGATCTTGAAAAGTACTTCTAACATAATGCTTTCTAAAGAGATCATAGAGTGCTCCCAGACCAGGGTATGTGTGGTCCAAAATATCTAGGGACATGCAGGCTCCAGAATCATCATCAAGCATCCTGAATTTCCTTTCCCTTCTACCCCAAGGTGATGGCAGAGTTTCAAGAAATAGATAGAGCAGTATTTTCACAAATGATTAGACACAGAATTAGTTAACAGGAGAAAGAATGCAACCATGGCTTCTTAGAATACCCGAATAATATAATTACAAAGGTTTCCTGGGATGCAGCTCCTAAAGATTCATCTTCCTTTTGGACACAGCATTCTTAAACAAATATAATAATTCACTATGTACAAAGACTCTGTGTCATCAGAAACAATTTATGAAGCAGTAGGAGGTAGTATGTGGCAGTATATTAAACACTTCTCAAACACAAGAACAGCTGGGGGGGCTTATATGTAAATAATTTAAGTTTTCTATTAATCATCTCACAAACTTCAGAGGAAAAGAGAGCACAGAAGGGGCATGGAAGCACTAGAGATATAGAAATATCTTTAAATACATCTAAGAGACTAGATAATATCTTAAGGATGTAGTGTAGTTCTTTTAAAATTGGTGAACTAAATGTTTTAACAGAGGTGTACATATGGACCAGAATATTCCATCCCCCTTTCTATTAAATAAAATTATTTATTTCTTAAATATTTGTTGACACCTGCTTTTGTGTCAGGCACTGTGTTGGACAATAGGGATATAAAAGTAATAATGAGGTAGACAAGATTCATGCTCTCAGACAACTGATTATCACAGCATGCAGACTAATTAGCATATTGAATTATTTCAATTGTATCTAAGAAAGAAATAACTGGCCCTAAAACAGTTGGTTGCAGGATATCCTGATTTAATCCGGAAAGTCAAATGAGGGTTTTCTGAGGAAGTGGCATTACTCTGATATGAGAAGGGTGAATAGTATTAAAGGAGAGGAAAAGCATTCTAGGCCAAGGAACAGCATTGTGAAAGAATAGAGACTGGGAGAGGTGAGCAAGCCTAATAACTGAAAAGAGTGCTCCCCCAGTGGCTGGAACATCAGATACAAGAAAGGGAATGATGAAGGTGAAAATATAAATGCAAGCAGGATGGTGCCCATTTCTTATATTAAAATTTCAAATTTTATGTTGAGTCAATTAGAAATTTCTGAGATATTTGATACACTAGAATGGTAAAAATTGCACATGCAATTTTAATGATTGATGTTTTACAAAAACATGAATTCAAACATTTTTCTTGGGAACAAAGATTTGTGTAGAGAGATGCATTTGGCAGCTTTTGCAAGGACCGGAAGAGTGAGCATAGCAGCATGAGTTTGGGTGGTAGTAGTGGTAGAAATGGAAAAGAGTAAATGGATCTGCATTATAATGAGGAACACTTGACTTATCTGGTACATAGAAGCCTTAAATAAATACTTGTTAAATGAATGACTGATTCATTTTGTATTTGGGAAGAGAGAAGAATCAAGGATAACTCTTACATTGATTTAAGAACGTATTAGGATGGGCTGAGGTTGTGGCTCAGCAGTAGAGCGCCCCCCTAGCACAGGTGAGGCACTGGGTTTGATCCTCAGCACCACATAAAAATAAATAAAAGTATTGTGTCTAACTACAACTAAAATATAAATATTTTTTAAAAGAATGTATTAGTAATAAAGCTCTCTCTACTTAAACAGTTGTCTACATACTCTAACATACTGGTTCAGGCACTGACTTCCTTAACAAGACCTTTAAAGCTCAAGAAATAAAGCCAATAATCAATTAATGAGATGGCATCAAATTAAAAAGCTTCTGCAAAGCAAAGGAAATTATTAAGAATAATTAAGAGGAGCCTACAGAATGGGAGATAATCTTTGCCAACTGTTCCTCTGACTGGGGATTAATATCCAGAATATATAAAGAACTTAAAAAGCATAACACCCAAAAATAACAACCCAATCAAAATATGAGCAAAAGAACCAAATAGTCAGAGTCCCAGTAAGCAAAAAAAAAAAAAAAAGACATACAAATTGCCAACAAATATATGAAAAAATGTTCAACATCCCTAATAATCAGGGAAATGCAAATCAAAATTACATTAAGATTTTATCTTACTCCAGTTCTAATGGCAATCATCAAGAATACAAATAATAATAAATGTTGGTGATGGTGTGAGGGGAAAGATATATTTATACACTGTGACACTGGAAATTTATACAAACACTCTGAAAAACAGAATGGACATTCCTAAAAAATCTAGGAATGGAATCACCACATGACCCAACTATTCCACTTCTCTTTTATCCAAAAGAACCAGAATTAACAAGCTATATAGTGATACAGGCACATCAATGTTTATAGCAGCATGACTTGCAATAATCAAGTTATGGAACCAGCCCAGGTGCCCATTGACAGATGAATGTTTTAAGAAAATGTATGTATACACAATCAAGTTTTATTCAGCCATAAAGAACAATGAAATTGTGCAATTTTTCAGTAAATTGATGAAACTGGAGAACACTGTGCTAAGTAAAATAAGCCCAACTCAGAAAATTAAAGGTTGAATGTTTTCTCTCATATGGAATCTAGAGCAAAATAAGGGCAAAGGAGGAGAGGATCTCCTATGAATAGAGGTAAGATCAGTGGAATACAAGAGGGAGATTAATGAAGAGGGAGGAGCGATGGGAAAAGAAAGGAAATACAGAATAAATTTGACAAAATTACACTATGTACATGTACAAATATGCAACAGTGAATTCCATCTTTATATCTATTAAGTACCAATTAAAATATAAATAAACAAATAGAAGGAATACCAGTAGAACAGGGGTATATGGGGAGGAAGGAGGGGAGGGAAAGAGGCGGCACTGAGGACTGAAATGGAGCAATGCATGTGTGGTTATGTCAAAATGAACCTGACTATCATCTATAAATATATTGCACTAATCAAATCAATACAAAAAACAGTTGTCTGCACACCAGCAGCATCAGCATCACCTGAGAGCTTACTAGAAATGCAGATGTTGACCCTCTCCCCAGACTTACTGGGACTCTGACTATTAATGAGATCCCCAGGTGATCTGTATGCACATTAAAGACAGTGTTCTGAGACAAGGCAACACTGAGGCTCAGTGTTGATAACATAATCATCACATAAAATGTTAAGAGGGCATGTTAGAATCAAAGCCAAATGAAGGAAATGCAGGGATGATAGATAAAAACCTACCCAAAAGGGGCTTGAGTTCATAATTAGATGAGACCTTTTATGTAACTCCTCACCAATATAACCAAATTAAATTTTCAAAAATTTAAAATAATAAAACAATGTTGGTGAGGAAGCTATTTCTCTGCCAAATGATGATGATGATAATTGTGAGCAACATGGAAGGGTTGTGTTTTAGAGTTACTTATTTCTTGTTTTATATATTTTTTTCTTTAGAGAAATTTAAGTTAAAGAAAAAAAAATCACTTCAGGGCAGAGAGCAAAGGCATTGTATGTTTTATCATGTACATGAAAATGTTGAAATTCTTAATTACTTCCAAGTAGTTTGACAGAGGTTAATAAAAAAACTAGAATCAATATTAAAGTCCTACATAGCAATTTAATAAAATCAATGTGCCCTATGTACAAGAAAAATTATGCTGGGCATTTCTACTGAGCAAGCACTGAAATATTGAAATATGGAGGAGAAATGTGTCCAGTGTTGTTATATCAGTATGAATCTTGATAGAAGGAAAATGTCAAAAATAGTTCTGAGCTGCACTTTAACCCCAAGTACCATGCAACCAAGATTACTAGTCTGCTCACCATTATGCACTAGATCAGTTCCATATAGCCCAAAAGCATAAGGAGAGGGGGCGGTGAGCCACAGTATTGCACGTATCCATAATATATTGCCAAAAATAGACAAGGTTCAATGGTGCTCAATGGTTCCTGAGGTCACAGAACATCATTCTTTTCTAAAGTTCCAGCTGGCAGATACTTTCTCTGACTCTCCTCTGCTCCCTTGTGTTTATTTTACATTCATGCACATGACAATGAAGTTACCAACTCTGCCTGTGCAATCTTGCAATTACTGTTTTCTGAAGAAAAGCACATGATAAGCATTAGATCAACAACTGAATAATTCAAAGCAGTCAGTTAATATTAATATCATATGTATATAACTTGAAAAGGGCGCAGAGAGGAGCAACCAAGAATGTTGCAAGGTAGAAATATTTGACCTAAGAAGAAAGAATAAAAAGGTGACTTGCTTGACTTTGGAAACAGGAGGCTGGAGAAGGAAATAAGAAGACTAAGAATACATAAGACAGGCATTAAAGGGGCAGGTATCCGGAACTTGGTCAACATGGAAACAAAGGACCATGATGAAAATGAGCTCTAATGGTCAAAAAGGTTCAGGATAAACCTTGTAGGAATCAGAGAACCCTAGTATAGTGAACAACAACACAGAGCTTTGGGTGTCAATATTTCTGGATCCAAAAGTCAACAGATGGACATGTTTCTATAATTTCAATATATTCGTATACATGATAAAACATACAATGCCTTTCCTCTAGGTTAGGATAAAACTAACCAGAAAACTGTAGACAGAGAAAAAATATGGAATGCTGTTTTGGTAATGTTTTAAAAGGTTAGAGCACAAAAATCGGGAATGCTCTTATTTAAAACACATCAGCCACCTCTGATTTGTGATTCTATCAGTTACTTGGTAAGTTAATTTATTTTTTTATTTCACCAGCTCTGAAGTCACACTTCCTGGGTTTGAATATTTATTCACTCATTTGAAGTCTTTGGTCTCATATTTTAACATAGAAATAAGAGTACCTTTGTTGTATGATAATGTCACCTTTCTGGTTGACTGGGCTATAGTAAAACCTCAATGAATTTTAGCTTTTTTATTATTCTTGGACTGTATAAGGCACTAAGTACTTGTAAGAAATTTAAAAATGGGGCTGAGGGGTGGTGGTATAGCACCTACTAGCATGCAAGAGGCCCTGGGTTTCATCCCCAGTAACACACACACACACACACACACACACATCAAAGATGAATCTGGTAAGGAAAATAAGTATAATAGTTTTTAGAATCAAGTAGAAGATATAAGACATGAATTTAAATGACCTTAATAAAGAGGACTGTATCTGCCTCAAGGGAAAGAGAGGTCAAATAATATGTGCGTTTAAAAAATAGAACTGACTTTAAAGGACAGCATGAATATGGGAAGAATTTTGAGGGAAGGTGGTATTTGACTGGATTTAAATACATAGGGTTTGATTCTCTGGAGTTGGGGTTAGTATGGTACAGTCAGCAAAATAGTGGCACCTTGCATTGGTAAGTTAGGGAATAGGATAGGCATTCATTTGGCAAGGTCTCAGATTCTAATGCTGGCACAAAGATATGTTTAATCAAATTTTCGCTCTAAACATATTCCAACACTCTTTTGCATTTTGAGAAGTCAGTTGACCTCCTGCACCCCAGCCTCAACCCTGTGATGCTTTTGTAAAGAAGCAGCAACCACTTCTGTGAAACACCACAGCCTAGCATCGGCACAGCCCGGTACAGTGAGTTTTCATTGCTATCCCATTATGGACTTACTCCCTAATTTTATCATTTAATCATCCATGTTGTGCAAGAACAGTAGTTTATTCATGATTGCTAAAAGTGCAAGTAAAACCCCAACTATTCAAAACAAAACTATTTAGACTCTGAGTATAAAACTCAAAGAGCATCTATTTTGCAACTACTGTTCCATTTCACACTTTGATTCAAATTGAAATGTCGGAAATCCTGAACATCAATAAATTAAAGATTTTAGAAAAGAATGGATTCTGAGACACAGAGAATTTATTGGGATTAAAATACTAGGGGGAAACATACTTGGCAAAATACATTCTTGATGTTCCTTCAGACAGTTAGCTTGGACACTTGCATAACAACAAGGAAATGACTGGGAGACTCCTACACAAAGCTTTCTCTCTCTGCTCCCCATCCCATCCTTGCTTATAATATAGTTTTAAAAAACCACACTTATATAAATATAAGCCTTTTAGAGTTGTGCATAGCAATAAAAACTCTACTGGTGTTGTCTGGGAACTTAAATTCTTACCTCCACCCAGGGGGCCTTGCTTTCTGAAATTTTGCTGAATAAGGTATAAGGAAGGTGAGGATGCCATCATTTTAATAACTTGACCCAATCAATTCAGAACAGCTGAGAGGAAAATAGAAACAGATACAGAGTAAACTAGCCCACCTTCGGGAACATTAACATCCTCCAGCTAAGGTGTCCCAATGAATCGAGTATGCATCTCTGACCTCCATAAGATGGCAAAATTTTGAGCAAAGGGTCATGGTGAAACTTTCAACTTTGGTCATAAGCGATAGCATTTTACTCATCTTTGAAATGAAATAAATTGAATTTTTTTCAGAATCTTACATTCCTAAACTTCCTAAAAATTAAATCTATTACCAGATCAAGTTTCTTCAAAGATAAATCAGATTTGTAATCTCAAAAGAGCTGATATGAATTGATTTCAGTCCAATATGGAGACCCCTCCTGGGGCTGCATTTCTTCTACTAATATCCTTTCTACATTTGAGACATAATTTTATTTTTATTTCCTTGTATTTTTCTCCATAAATGAAAAAGTTCAGAGAATTTCTTAAGTAGGATAATGCCCAGATTTATGAAAAACATAATGTCTTGGGAAACTCACTTTGTTGTAAACATTTAAAAAAAATACTTCCATGAAGTAGACTGTCCTGTGGGAAATCGAGGGCAGCCCGTCATCTGTAGACCAGATGATCTGATAGTTGAACAGCTGTGGTATACATATGCATTGATTCACATATTGAAAGTGATAGCTACATCGGAGCCCACAATTCTAAAGAAAACTACATTGAGTATCATCAGATTGTAGCAGTGCAGCAAGGTTTATCAAAAGTGGATGAGGACACAAGCCTGCCCTAGGGAGTTCATTTTATGAGAAGATCAATGAATTCTAAATTCTGGGTCATGAGAAATGCCAAATATTGAGAAAGGAATGCTGTGCCTGTCTGTGTCAAACAGAAGACACAGCAGTATTTTTTTTAAACACATGATCTCAGGAAGGCAGTATTGCACAGTGGAAAGAACGTGAACTTTTTAGAGCAAGAATAGCTGCATTTGAATCCAACCTCTGCTACTCACAGGAATCCTGATCTTAAGTTGTTTATTTCTCTGAGTTATAGTTTCTTATATATCTCACGTAGAAATAGTAATGCATATCTAGAAAGCTAACTGTGGGGGCTTAGATAAAATCATCTACATAGTCCAATCATCTCTAGACTTCATGAGGCCCTGGGTACTCTTGGCAACAATGCAGATTTCAGTGTCTCTTGCCCAGTGCCTCATAATGGAATATTTGTATCTTATCTAGGTCTTACCCATGTATTAACATCCCTGGAGAAATTTCCTTAAAAGTTTATAACACCCAATACCTTCTTCAGAAGGTTTCTCTGAGCACAAAACCCTCCCTAAGCCTGGGCTGCTGATGTACTTTATGACAAGCACAATGGATGTGCTGAGAACATTGGCTTCCAACACTTCCTGAGAGGAACCCCCTCAAGGTGTTTGGAGACTTCTCTTGAATCTCACTTGTACTGAAACCAGGAAGAGATCTACTCAGAACTGAAAAGAGAGTCTCTTTGTCTCAAATTCTGTTACACTGTGTCATCTTAGTCCAAAACCTGTTTGTGCCACCTTGGTTTTCAAAGTCACTTACAAATCCAGTTTCTTCACCCTTTGTCTGCCACTTCTCTCTCCACACTGCCAAGAATGAATGCACCTAGGCTATAGAGAATGGCTGTGTGATCATAAGTCTCTTAAACGTTCTATATCTCAGTCTCCTGCTATATAATAAAGTTACTATAATAATATGTGCTATATAGGGTTGTTGTCGTGACCAGATGTAAGACAAATGCACACTGTAAAGACTGCATAAGGATTGGTGCTTATTAGAACTAGCATCATCCTCAGAATTGTTCTAGAATGCAGGCTCTGGGAATAAGAGGAAAATGTTGGAAGAGGTTATGTGACTCAAACTATTTAATTGAAATATTACAAGGAGAGTGGGTTAACACTGTGCCCGACACTAGTATAGCTATTTCCATTTATAACTAAGTTTCAAAAAAATATTTATTTTTCTTGTATTCTTAGAAAATGCAGGAAAAATTAAGTTTTCTTAGGGATGCAAGTGGGACAGGATTCATATTAGAGTTAGTGTTTTTGAAGGATCTGGAAGATACGGAGTGATTTTGAAAAAAGAGAAGATGAGATGGTAAAGCCAGATTGATGCTATGTCAAGCAGTAGAGACAGGCATAAAATAAAGGAAAACTGGAGAATGCTGACTGGTATGTGGGGTAATGGAAATGGAAGAACAGTGGAAGATCAAGTTTGAAAAATAAGATTGGATGACATTGAATAATATGCTCAGAAGTTTGGACTTATTCCTCAAACAAATGAAGAAACACCAAAAATCTTTGTAAATGGAGTTCTCAATGATTTTGATGTTTTCAAACAATGCACATTTTTAGATATACTGAGAACCCTTAAAATTGCCTTTTATTTTCTAATTTACACATTTGTACCCATCCAATGAATTATCATTTTGGTAGGAGTGCTTACCATATAATTTGCAGGTGTGTCAACGTCTTCACACAGGAATTTCTGGAATGCATATGTCTTATTGAATTTTACCCATAATATTTCATAAGCAGAAAATGTTTTAAAATAGTGATGACATTTGTGATAAGCAATGACCTGATGAACTAAATAAATTCGAGATCAAGATGGTAATCATTAAACTAAACACAGAGACTACTAAGGCTCCATTGGACACTCTTTGGACCTAAGCCTGTTGACTACAAAATGAGTAATTAGGAAAGGAAAGAACAAAGTTAAAGAACATGTGTGAAACGCTAGTCATAAAATTTTAAGACTGTGTCTAAAAAGTGAACTTTAATTAAGCATTTGGATTAGTTTTTAGACTTCCAGGAATAGTTTTCCTGATACTATTTAATGACATAGGTGACTCACATACATTTGGGTTTGGTAAGTTTTTAGGAACATTGTTATGTAGGAAAATCAGGGACTATTTGAAGTTGATACTCTAGATAGGAACCTAAGATAGCTATACAAATGGGGGAGGAAACCTTTGTTATAACCCAAATTAAAGATGCTGCAGACCCAAGGCAAAAGCAGAGAGAATGGAAAGAGGTCCCATAGGACAAGGAAGAGAAGGAAGATCAGAAAGGAAAGGAACTGGGATGATGGAAGGTGGTCCTGACTCTTCAGTATGTTTCATGAGGTGTCTATGGGCTTAAAAGCAGACAAGGACAAACAGAAAAGGAAAATTGCAGTGCAATCTGTTTTCACATTTTCATAAAAGTCCTAAGAAAATATGATCAAACCAAAGATAATGGTACATAAAAAAAAATCATGACCCCATGGATTTATTCCATGAGTGAAAGTTTCACATTAAATATTTAATGTACATCATTACATTAGCAAAAACAAATCATCATTTTAAGTTGTACAGGGAAAACCCTTTAACTAAATTTAATGTCTATTCATAATTACATTTATAATAAATTTTTTAACAAAATAAGAATGGAAGAAAACCTGCCTAACCTGGTGTATCTGTCCGAGTCCAATCAGGAGAGGGAAACCAGAGAGCAATATGAATAGGAAAAGTATAATGTAAAGGGATTTTTGTTTTGTTTTTAACTCTTAACAAGTAATTGGAGTAATGGATTGACCCAGTGAGACATCAAAAGAATACTAAATAACACAGATAATATAGAAAAGCAGTACTGAAAAGAAATTGACCCAGGACTGATCACATAAACACATGAAGAACAAAGGCAAAAGCAGATTGATTGTCATGAGCCTGACAGGATGCCCCTTGCCACACACACACACACACCCTCTCTACCTTGCAGAAAAAGAGCAGCAGCATCTCCCCCTCAATCCTTACCTTTAATAGGTAAAAATCATGGCCTTGAATTAGAGACGGGGTTAGCCCTTGTGATTGGCATTGTAAGCATCACCTGATTTCAGGGAAGGCAAGTTTCTATTTCTTGTGGAAAGAGACTGGCAAGTTTCTATTTTTCAAGGATGGGCATGTTATTTCTTAAGAACAATAATAATATTCATTAGGTGGGGGTGGGGAAAGGAAGACAGCTGTAATTATGCCAACAAGCACTGTGCCTAGGGTTGGATACTGTGTCTAAGGAGGACCCTACTACCACCTCTGCTGAGGTCCAGACTTCCCTGAAGAATGAGATGGCAGAGAAATTACTATGGAGCCATGTCAGAAATTTGGTTGAAATCCTGCCTCAAGGAATTCTCAGAAACCTACTTAAGGATTTTGGGGAAAAAAATCATTCATAGGGAGGTGTCTTGCTGGGGAAGCCATGCAGTGAGGCAATATAAGAGGGAAGCTTGTGAAAGCTGCTGCTCATTAATTGTTATTGACTTCCAGGCAGGACATTAGCCCAGTTATGAAGGAGCTGGATATTGGGGAAGTTGACAAAGCTAATGATGCCTAGGAGCCCGGCCCCTGAAGACTACAGTATAAAAAGCAAAACTGCCTTTGAGGCTGGGTTGCAGTGGTGCATGCCTGTAATCCCAGCAGCTCAAGAGGCTGAGGCAGGAGAATCTTGAGTTTAAAGCCAGTCTCAGTCAAAGCAAGGTGCCAAGCAACTCAGCGAGAATCCCATCTCTAAATAAAGTACAAAATAGGAGTCAGTGGTTGAGTGCTTCTGAGTTCAATCCCTAGTAACCCCCTGCCCCACCACCCAAAACAAACAAACAACAACAACAAAATAAAACTGCTTTTGTTTCTATTGCTGGGCACTGCAGAATCCAAAGAGCAGGAGCAGGCTCAGTTAGCACCCTGCCATCAGGAAAGAAAACACTTCCTTCTTGCAGTATCACTGTACAAACTGAAATTGGCCAAGTTTAACACCAGCTTGTCAGAGGAAAAACATTTAAAGGATATATTCCAGTTTCACTTTCCATTTTCACAGAGCAGACAAAGAAAGGGGTATGTGGCACCGAGAGGCAATAATTTGATAACTAGTGCAGCTAGTAATAGAAATCTAACATAAGTATGTAGTCTATACAGCAACTAATGTAATTTTACAATGTTTTAAAGCATTCCACTTGAAATCAAGAACAGAACACAGATTCTAGCTGTTATTGCTTCAATTTAACATGGAACTAAAAAATCTAGCCGGTAAAATAAGATAGAAAATAAAATATATAAATATTGGGATCAAGGGAGAGTACTCTTATATTTTTATTAAAAACATAAAATATATTGTAGATAAGAAATCAGACTTAATATTATTTTTAATCTAGGCTGTCATATCTTTAATCACTTTTGTATGTTGTGCTCTTAAACAATTTTCAAAGACGAGCGGGCCTTTAAACATTTGTCTGTGTCATATTTTTAGGTTCCATCTACTCCATGCTTCTAAAGCTGAAGAATATACTCTGAGCATTCCCTACAGATATGGAAATTCATTAAACCCTATAGTACATAAACACGCACACACATATACAAATAAATGCAAAGAGGAAAGAACTGAAGAAACAGATTATATTAGCCATGGGACTATGGCCCGGTTTTTACTTCATCTGGATATCTGATATGGCTCACATTTTTATGGTTGAGATTCAATATACTACTTCAATATCCAACAAATATTCATTGAGCATTTGCTATGGGTCAGATGATTTTTAAGATGCTGGGAAAACAGCAGTAAAAAGATAAGCAACGTCCTTGCTCTCTTCAACTTATGTTCAGATTACAGAAGTTCTATGAACAAAGACAAGGTCATCTATCAGGAGTCTTGGTAGGCTTAGCAAAAGTCCTTCTTCTAACAAATCAATTCAACATATATCGTCTGTCTCATGAGTTTTAGTACTGGTTAC
The DNA here is from genome assembly GCF_021218885.2 of Marmota monax. Classification (NCBI taxonomy): domain Eukaryota; kingdom Metazoa; phylum Chordata; class Mammalia; order Rodentia; family Sciuridae; genus Marmota; species Marmota monax. The sequence continues at coordinate 14,570,830 of NW_026694084.1, read as the reverse complement.
AAAACTAAATTTGATATGGCATCCTGAACAAACTCACAATCCTACCCATCACTTTCAGTATTATTCAACACCTAAGATAGTCTTGAATAAAAGAACCTCAATTTAAAGCCTCCATTCACCACTTTCTGGGTATTCATGATAAAATAAGGCTGGTGATTGGGCTGGGGATGTGGCTCAAGTGGTAACGCGCTCGCCTGACATGCGCAGGGCGCTGGGTTCGATCCTCAGCACCACATAAAAATAAAATGTTGTGTCCACCAAAAACTAAAAAATAAATATTAAAAAAACTTCTCTCTCTCTCTTTAAAAAAATTAAAAATAAGGATGGTGATAAAAATGCTGATGCATATCTAATACATAAAAGCATGTACACTCTCTTATGGTGGTTATCAGGATTGGATGAAGCATGACCATTAAAGTGCTGGGGACAGTTAATCAAAAGATAGCTTGTACTCAATAAATATTGAAGATGACAATTTTATTTTATTAAAAAGGATCTTATTTGTGTAAAAAGTCATATATCTTAACTCATAAACAGATACCCTATCCAAAACATACAGCCACTCAAATGGCAGGCTTGTCTGATCGTTACTGAGCTGGGTGAATGAGTTTGTTGATCTACATCCAACTACAAAATCTAAAGGGTTTTGCTGTTAAAGACATTATTAAGGCCAGGGAAACAGTGTTCTACATGTTTCTCACCACTGGGTATAGGCACTCCAGTTTTAGTGGAAACACATTTATCGGCAAGCTTACATGGAACCATAGTTTGGATTTATATAAAACTATACATTTTCAAAGCATGTTATGATTATTTCCCACATTGCCACGATACAAAGCTAAAGCAATAAGTTAGTATTGTTTGGGAAATGCTTACAAATTGACTACAAAGAATAAATAAAAAGTGCTTACAGAAGTTTTAAAGGAAAGAATAAAAAGTCTTAAAAAAAACCCCGTTCAGTATTTTTATTTTTTGTTGAAATGCTGAATCGACCTTCTGTGGTGATCACTGTAGGTTAAGATTGGTGATGTAATAATGTTACCTCACAAGTCTCTTGCCAGTAGTAGATTACCAGGTTTTGAGTACTGGTATCAAAATGAAGTTAAAGCGAGAAGGGGACAGAGTGACAGAGAGAGGGAGGCATGGAAGGAAGATGAGAGAGAAGGTGGAGGTGGAGAGAGGACTCTACAGCTTCTGATAATGGCTCATGGGTATGTTCCATTTAAAGCTATAGCTGAGACACTCCTGTAAATGAATTTCTTTTCTTTTCCTTCTCACCATCCAGACTCCCTCATTCTCCTTCTCTTATACTACTTTTCTTATTTCCTTTTGACTCCTTCCCTAAGCCAGTTATTATATTGACTTTTGACACTTTACTATCTATTTGTTAACAGAAAGAATGCTCTCTCCATGTCATTGAAGAAACTAAATAACAATGTTGAGCCCTCTACCCTTATAGATATAACACAACTAAAGCCTTACCTAGAAGGAGGAATTAAGCAAATTACCTAAAAAGTTTATTCTTGGTGGAAAGAATAGATGGAGATATTTTATTGTTTTTCATCATCGGAAAGAGCTGCAGCTATATCCCCAGTAGCACCTTAGTGATAGATATCTCTGGCTCTAAGCATAATTATATGTAAAATGTAATACATAAAAATGATTATAATGGAACTAAGTAATTTTCCACCTACCCAGAAGTCTCTCTTTCCCTAATCCCACTTTGATTTCTGCCTGAGGAATGATCTTTTCTCCAGGTATACAGTTTTGCTGAGCAGTAGTATCTGCCTCCTGTTGCAGAGTCACATGATCAGATTTTTCTCTGTATGCCTCTGTGCATACAATGTATTATGTACTCAAGGCCAGGACAAAGAGATGCTTTGTCCCTGGACCAGAATAGAAACTCCATGAGGGCAGGGACCTTACCTATGTTCAGCAACCCATGGTACTTGACTTTTGGAAGGCACATAATATATACTGCTGGAACAAATGATTGCATTTCATTTTTTAAATTTAATGTGATAATATGGTACTTACTAGAGTACTAAAATAATTATAATAATATTTTTAATTCCCATAACAACCCTATGAGGTTGGAATCAGTATTATCTTCATTTGAATGATTTATCAAGCTGAGGCACTAGGGTGTTAAGACAGGAGTAGGAGAGCTAAGGTTCATAATCGGCAGCTGGCTCTAAAATCACCTTCCTTCATGTCTTGCTTCCTGAATGACAATTAGAATGATTTAATTAACAAGTTGACTAATAAAATACTAGTCCACTATAGGTGGTCTGAGAAGGCACAGTTTAAACTTAAAAAGCCGGGATTGCTCATGTAACTCATGAGTTTGCCGTAAGAGGTCCAGCCAGGCTGCAGGAATGCCTCTCTCACCAACCACAATTGTACTGGACAGGATTGAAGGTTGTTAGGCTGCAGTGATAGTTTATGAATGTTGATAAAATATTTCATATCTGTTTAATTTTGTTCTATAACTGTTGTCTGTTGAAAAGACATCAATTATCTTATTCATGGGGAAAGATCGAGATGAGGAAAGACCTCAAAGGCAAATTTTTCCCATTCTTTACAAAGTAGTCTCAACATTTTATAATGTTAGACCAACCATTTTATAGTTGCTGCTGTTAAATTTCTGAAATGCATTTCAAATCCTACCTCCCATTTTCTTTAAAAATTTTGCAATACTTATGACTCCACAGTACTCATTATCCGCAAATACAATAAATTATAATAGAAAGGATGTTCCTCATTTAATCTTCAAAGCCATTTTTATGTTAACCAACCTTTAAAAGCTGTGGGTATATCCTTTTCTTTCCATTGAAAGCATTATTCTTCCCTTGTGATACACGACTTCCCACCCCCCACACCCCCGCTTCTTTGGGTACAACTTAATCCTTACTGAAACAAGTTGCAGCTGTTGTACAAATTCATATTTTTATGCTGATAGAAAGCAGTGAGACATTTCAACTATTCAGTTTTGTTTAAAAGTAAGTGAACAGTTCAGTTCATTCTTAAGAAAACACCAATGAAGAAATGGTACAAGAATGTATTTGTGGCCAATGAATGTTTGTGATTAAAAATACTTGTGAAGGCGGCACAGATAGACTTGAAAAGAGATACGAGTATGTAGGCTGGGAGAACTGTATTGAGGAAGAATCCACTAACTCTGGAAGTGGTAGCTTTTGACCTCTGGCACTGGTAAATACCAGCCAAATGATGAACAGATTCACTTCTAAGTGAATCAGCCCTTACATAATTTCCTTTTCTTAACAACTCCATGAAGGCTATGATACTTAGAACTACAGAACCTTACATAACAAGATCCATTTTGATTCCAATCTCCCGTGAAAACCAACCACTCTTTCCTCATATCTCTATTCCTGACACAGAACCACATTAATTTCCTTTGCTAAAAACTTGGAAAGCATTGAAAAAAAATCATCATTTTGTACACTGTCTCTACTCACCCATATTTCTCACTAGCAACTCACATTTTACTTAATCTTATAAAACAGTGGTTAAAGGCATGGCCCTGGGTTTAAACTTACCAGAGGTGGAATATGCTTAATGTAGGCTTGTTAGAAAGTAGCCCTACCATTTAACAGCTGGGTATTATTCAGGGTAGATAACTTTCAAAAACCGCAGGTTTTTTTTTTCTATACCAAAGGGATAAAAATTTTTTACTTCATAGAATATCAGGAGGTATTAAAGAAAACAATCTATGCCAATACCAGGTATCTGATAGTTCATCAACAAAATCCCCCAATAATTATAGGAAATATCAAAAGCTTAACTTACAATCAAATATTTAGTTACAGCTTGTATGAGTTTGTATGTGTTAGGACTTATTCAAATTAATCTTAGGGAAAAATTCCTTAGTCATACCTCAATACTAGAGTATCTTATAGAAATCAAGGATAGCAATGCCACCGCTCTCAGGAAGGACTGGGTAAGGAACTTCAAAACCATCAGGATTCTGTCTCTCCTCCATCCATATGTCTGAATATCCACGTGATCCTTATCTTCTCTGGTTTCTTCTCCTTCTCTTGACCATGTGGTAGATGTCATGACCATAAATATCTACCAAAGGTTACAAATTCAGCTATTCAAGAAGAAAATTATTTATCTACTTACATGCCAAATCCAAATCCCTGATGAAAAGCTTCTTTACTCCACTGGCTTAAATGTCCACTGTTGGCCCAGGAACTGCGGCCAGGGGTCCCCCTTGCTACAACCATGCTGGGGGAAGGGTTAGCAGTATTCAGAACAATTTACTTTCTTTGGAAAGGGTTTTCTTAGGGGGCCATGAAAATCACCAGCCTGATCCAACTCTGTCTGCCCAGCTCTCTTCTTTTGTCATGTGCACTTGGAATGGAGAGATTCCTTTTCCTTGAGTCAATTCTTGGACATTCTGGCTGTCATGGTTGCTGACACTCTTCTAAACCCAGGCCATGATACCTTTTTGCAGTATTTGTTTTATGAGCAAGCTACAGCCATTGATATAACATTTTCTCAAAAGTGTGTACCTGGTCTAAATGCCTTTTTCTATCCTCCTCCAGGTAGATTTAGAATTTCAGGACTTCAAAGTTACAGAAACCACACACATATCACACAACACACACACACACACACACACACACACACACACACATTTTAAGGATGAGAAGACTAAAGTCCAGATAAGCAAAGTCCTTAGCTAATGTCACACAGCCAATTAATAAATCAGGGACAGAAGCCAACTCTTTGGATTGTAAACCCATCCTCTTCTTTCTCAATAAGCTGATTATTTCTGTGTCACCTGTCACCACTCATGACCCAATCCAGTTCTTTCTCTACAACATGCTGATTGTTTCTGGGTCAAGAGCACTGTTCTTTGCCAAAAGTAGCTTCCTTTCTCAACTCACCCTAGTGATGATGGCTTTGCTGATTATATCCAACCACAGCAAAGGGAGCGCTGCACACAGTTGTAAACTTCTGTTGCTTTTACCTTGGAGGCAACAAACTATATGTGAAGGGGATTTAAATTGTAGATCATAATCATTATCTTTGTTATTTATTTTTCTTTGATAAGTTTTTTTTGTTTTTAGTACATATATTAAACAGCCAAATTTCTCATTAGTGACTCTTTTCAAGTATTTATAGGTGCAGACAGCAAATAATGCACAGAAGTGAAGAATTTGTACTACATTCTGAGACATTATAAATGTGCCTGTGCCTTTGAAGTAGCTTGACTTTTTTTTTCCTAATTTCAAAAGGGAAAGGGATCAATCATTCCTAAAAGAAAAAATTAGAGAGAAACCCCAATTAAAAATTATTTTTTCTTTTGGTGAGTCTCCAAATAACCTTAAATATAAAAACTAAGGAATATTCAACAATTACTGCCCAATGTACAATGTTTCATTGATTAGGTTATGATGTACTAAGTTCTATGATTATTTTTATATTATTTCTATATATGTATATACTCCCTATTGATATAATATCTGTACTTTTCCTCATCTGTACATAGTTCATATTGCTTGATTTGGGCTGCTTAGATAGTACTCTAATTTTCTAAAGTTACGCTTTCTCCACTGTGGTTCATATGGTTCTAGAAAATTGGTTCCAACTTTATAGCCATGTCATCAAAATTAGAACACCAATATCCTCTGGCCATGCTCAGGAATAATTATGTGTTCTAATAAAAGATACTGAAACTCAATTTTAAGACATTAACTGGAATAATTGGATAGAATGCTTAAAGTTAAATTGTAAGTTCAAGTAATTAGAAATCTCCAGGAAAAGGAAGTTATTCTGAGACTTGAAACAACACAGAAGAAAGCCAACTGAAAGATAAATAAAGGTTTTAGTTGGTACTGATATGCATACTAGATCTAGCCATGCATGCTTTTTAAAAAACAAATTTAAGATAGTTTAATTATTCTTATCTTTAGTTGTAGTTGGAGGAATACTGACCACGTTGATGTGAAAACTTCTTTTACAAATCTCTACTTCATATAATCACTCTTTGATAGCCTGCTTTTTAGAAATGTAGAACTCATTGAAAAGTAAAATTGGAATAGCACAAGATCCAAAAGAAGAGAATGTTATATTTTCCAAAATGAAAAGACTGATAATTAACAATAATGCACTCACACTAGAATTGGATTTTTAAAAAGTAGACTATAGTAATCAAGATGGGATAGCCACCCCTTGAAAGATGAAGAAGAGAGCAGGGATTGCACATTGTAAATTTGGAGGGGGAACACCAGCATTGGTAATAATGCTATTTGCATTCTTGTTTTTATACCTTTGGTGATAGGTGGTATGATTCAGTGCATTTGGAGACAGGGAAGAACAGGGGATCATGAAAGGAAAATTCAATGTTCTTTGCTGAATTTTCTTTGATTTGCCACCAAGACAGCTGGGTTCAGAGTTCTGCAGCCTGGCTCATAGGTGAATAAATCCATTTGCATATGTTGTGTGTGGGTAGAGAAGGTGGTTAAATGAGAGTAGAGGAATGAGCAATGGGGGACCTTAGAGATTAGAGCACAAGGTCCAAACTAGCATGCTAGAAGCTCACAGAAATTGTGAAGAGAACTGTGAGAAATGGTACCCCTGGCATCAGGAATTTTAAAAGGTAGGAGTGGTAAGCTGGAGAGGGACTCATCTTTTCTGTTGGAACATTCAGAGAGGCCAGAGAAGCTGAGCTGGGAGTAATTTTCTAGCCCTTGGCCTGTGTGTCAGAGGCTACTCACAGTATAACATGAATTAAGGGGAAGAAAATCAAGATCTTGAGTTTTACTTTAATGTAAATTTAGCCATTGTATCAATTTTTTATAATACTCTCCTAGTTTGCTTATTTTCAAAAAATCACATGGCAGAAAAAAGTCCTCAGATATGTGTTCAATCAGTGCAAAATAGGTCATGAAGCAAAACATTGTGGTTGTTCTCTTCTTACCAGAAAGACACCTGTTTCTCAACTACTAAATTCCTGGTGATTTACTTAAAGCAACATTCTCTTAAAAAAAATTTAATAAAAATGATAGTTTGGTGATATACAACAATCTATAGTGCATGATGTTGAGGGGTCTTTGACCTTATGTTCTGTTAAAACATAGTTTACACTGAAGCATCACTTTAGTATAATTTAAATAACTAAACATATGCCGATGTTAATATTATTACCTTTCATATAAATAGTATAAGGATTTGTCATTTGGAACAAAAATAGACATGGCATAGTACTTAATTTTCTAGAAAGTATTGAAAATGGAATATTATTCATTTATATACATTGTTTGAATTGATACATCTTGATCAATTCTTAAAACACTTTGTTTTATTGCCAGAATATTATGCATGGGATTATTTGCATTTCAGGAAATAACTATAGAAACTATAATTATTAACAAAAATAAATTTATTAATTCTATAACTAGAATTACTTTATTAATTCTAATATGATTTTCATAAAATGATTCTTTGCTTAATAGAGCTATGTGATCATTAATTTTGTTAATCCTTTTTCTTTGAAAAATTAGAAAGGATACTTGGAAGTAAAAATAAACATGGATTTTCACAAGAATATATCTCAATCCCCCAAAAGTCAATGAACAACTAGTAGATAAAAATCACATGTTAAATATTTTAATACTTCATGATGGTTAAGTTAAAAAGTACATTTAGACAATACTTATGCCTAAATCAACCTACTTCTAAACTTTTGTGACTAATTTAAAAGAATGGAGAAAAAAGAAGAGAAAGAAGAATAGCATGTTTGCCTTTCTTTTCAGTTCTAACAGTAATTCTAATTAAAGTATACAAATATCAAGAATGAAATTTACAAAAACATGGTATGGACTTGATGGTCCACCAATTTGGAACACCTTAAGAGGCATCCTGCACTATTGCAGTACTCTTTTTTGAGATTTGAGACAAATAGGACCTGTTTTTGAGGTAAAAACATAAAATTCTATGGCCAAGTTGTTTTCCCATGTATTTGACTTCCAGATGGGATTCTTGCCTTGAATCTCCCATTTAAAAAATTCCTCAGAGTCTCATTTAATCCACAAAACCCTCTCTAACAATTCCTGCCCTGCTCTTATCCCAACTATCTTTAGACAACAGTTTTAAAATGAGAACATGTAAGTGGCCAGAGTGTTGACTGCCATCTTTAACACTAAAAATACATCACTAGTTGATATTATAAGTCTTTTCCTTGACTTATAGTTTTTATTCAGTTTCCCTACTTTAACTATGTCTATTTTTATCCCTCAGACCATATTATCATCTTATAGAGAATTTTTTTCCTTTCATGCTTCTAAAATTTATCTCATGTGCTCAGGAGTTTGTCCCACTGCCTCTTATAAATTCTAATATTTATTACTATGTTAAATGTACTGGATAACATTTTGATTGAAGAATCTAACTATAAAAGTCATCTTGTATCATCTTCAGGTCTTTTATTTTTATATTTCTAGTTTCTTTAGAAATGCCTGAGTAGAAATCTAAGTAAATTTAACAATGTTTGATGGGCTGAAAGATATATTGTTTGGAAACACACACTGGAAAGGCTGCAGGCAATCATTTAAACAAAGCACATAACTCATTTATTTAGTGATTCACTAGTCTAGGTGGAATATTTTCTATACAGTGATCATAGATGGAGGTATATTAGGAGTAGTAGTAATAACAGAAGTATCCAATTTCATTGTTCCATAATTTTTCTCCTTTCTATACCCAACCAAACAGAAGCAATAAAAAGCACTTGTTTTTTTTCCTACTCCTTGAAGTTGTGCTATTTTGGAAACTTTATTACATTTCCATTTTATTCTTCAATAGGGAATACACTATGATTACCCAAAACATATCCACATAATCTGAAACACTAAAATGCAAAAAACTCTATACTGGGGTTTTGCTCTCTGTTTCTCCAGCTTTGTTTCTTCTTATAGTATTCATCTTAGATTTATATTTGGGAAGCTAGATAGGCAAGGCTGCAAGGTACTTAAGCCTAAACTGATGAACACATCCATTACTCTCTTCTGAGTGACTGGCTCCCATGTGAGCACTTCAAGGAGAGGTAACAATATGCAATGGAATTTTTCTGGGAAAATTGCAATAGAGGCTTCCCCTTTCCATTGGCATCCCATTTGGGAGCGTATGGGAAGATGATTCAGCCATCTTGCTACAGCAGTGGAAAATCCTGGAGCTTCTTGGTTCCTATTATTGAACCTAAGTCTAAAACCAATGCAGGGACAAAAAGGACTGGTATATGAAGGGGAACAATCCTAGCAACATTTGAGTCCAAAATTCCTACACGTTTGGGGGTCCTGCTTCTAAATGTTCCTGATACCATTGATAAATGTACTTGAACTTATAAAACCTCTTACACTTTACATCACAATTGGGAAGTTATTTGATGTATAATTCTTAAAATAGGATATCTTTAAGTTTTGGCCAAAGTGTCTTCCAAATATGTAACTCCCAGGAAATTTTTCATCAAAATAAGCTTTCATTTTCAAATGTATTTGGGGAAAGCTAAATATAACACTACACTTTCTTCAGGAAAATGGTATTTTACACATCAGTCCCCTCATTAAAATTCTGTCTTAAAAGTCATCATTCATAAGGTTTCTGAATTTTGCATAAATTACCTGTGATTACTTCTTCTACTTTACATTGGGTCATTTGTCTACTGTAGTCTAACCACATTGGCCTTTTTTCTCCTCCAGCATAGCAAACTACTTGCGTTGAGCCTATGAATTTGCATTCTCTCTTCCTGGAATGCCCCTATTTATCTGGCTAATTCCTACCTCTTGCTTCATTTGACCTCACTTCCCATGGGAGAACTTCCCTAAATTCATCCTCAAATTAAATTGCTACCTCTTGTTGTTCATTCTCATGGTGTCTTGGTTTTTGTTTGCTTGTTTTTGTCTTCATGGTACACTACAATTTACTATATAAATATTTAAAACTTTATTTGTTTAATCTCTGTCTTCCCATTACTCTGGAAATCCTATGAGGACAGAAACCATGTCTGATTTGTTGATATTTCTTTGAACAGAGCATAGTGCCTTCTTGGCACACATTAGAAACTAAGTAGTTATTACCTGAATATTATCTGGAACTGTGAAGCACTTTATGATATTACAGTGCTTTAGTAAATTATCCTGTTTTAATTTGTCCCCAATTTTTTAAGAAACAACTTTTTGTGGGTGTTTAACATGTGTTAATATTCCTACATGCTGTTATTCTGTAGTTTCTATTTCCAGAAACACTGTTTTATGTTGTTTAGGTCATTTTCAGTTTAACGAGTAGGCCTTCAGCTTTGAAGCCTGAGCATTGGGTGAGTCTAAGCTTCAGAGGTCCAAATGAAACAAGGCAACAGTGAGACTTTCAGATATTAACCCAAATCACTTTAGTGAACATTATATAATATTCATATATAACATTTCTTATGTTGTTTTTCAGAGAGAAGATTTAAAGTATGTATCTTAAATATCATCAGCATAGAGATTTATATGGTACTAGACTCTAAAAACTAATATAAATTCCCTTAGATTAAAAAAATACTTAATAATTTTTCATTAAAGACTATGGTTCTGGCTTTGAGTTTTTAGGCATATCTTAAATTAGATAATGGCAATTAAATACATTGTTTTGAGAATTAAATAATACCCCAGGGCAGATTCTAAAGTTCATATAAAAATAGGCTAAAAGCTCAATAAATGATGATGGTTTTAGTTGTGTGTCCATGTACATTTGAAGTGTATATTTTACCAATACAGAACACTTGATATCAATGAGTACATTTTAAATAGAATCTGCAAAGAAATTAAATCTGACACTTGCATTACTTTCCCTTCATAATTTTGAGTTAATTGAATTTTGCCAAAAAGAAATGAGATGAGTGCAGGAATATTTTACATGACCGCACACATGGACAATCAAATCTTCAAGCTCATTTTCCTCACTCCAGAGCACCATGGAATGCAGAAAGCATTGAAAGCTTCCATTATTCTGAGCATGTGTTGAGTAAACTATTATTTCCTCTGCTGGCAGGAAGTCTGTCCCAAATGCAGGATTCTTCAGAAGCCACAAACTCTTCACTAAACATACATAGGAACGGCTTGCTCAAAGAAGGGTTGGGAAAACATCATCAGCTAGACTTGACATTCCTCTTCCCTTCCACGCACATCTATATCTACTTTCCCAATTTTATTTGAAGCCAGTGGATTTCAAACTAAAATTTACCAAGGAATGTTATGATTTTCCACTTGTGATTTGCCCAACACCATCTGTGGTGGCTTCTTTGATGTGTCCAAATTCATTTTCAACAGCTGTGGAAGGTAAGAGGTTTTCTTCTTCTTAGCCCCACACTGGAACATAACACATACTCACTACCCTTCTGGAAGTTGAACTTAAAAGGCTGGACAACAAAAGAGAGACCCTGCACTGAACCCAAGAGCAAGATAAGAGACAAAGAGTCTCTCTGGTGAAATAATACTCAGGTGTCCTGCATGAACCTCGCTATGCCAAAGGCTGTTTAGCCAGTAGAGACTTGGCACTGAGATCAGACTAATAAGAGTTTTTCCAATGACCTCACTTCAAAAATTTCCAACCCTCCTTGGATTTGAAGGTTCTCCAGTTTCATCTAGGGAAAAGGAAAAACTAAACTCCCAGCCAAAAGAGAAAGCGGGTGATCCTATGGCAAGAGGTGGGGTGTGTGCTATGTGAAAGAGGATCTAGAAGGCCAATGGGGAAGGGGTAGAGAGAGAAGAGTCCTGGAAAGAAACAGGTCCTTGGATGCAGGAGAGAAGAGTGTGGTTGGTGGAGATGGTCTGCCAAGGTGAGGACTGGTCTAAATGGCCTGCCCTGCTACTAGCTTGTGGTTGACTTGTGTGTGACTGATCAATCAGCACCGATTTCCTTCAGTGATGGATATTACTCTTCCACCTACCCAAAGCTAAGATCAGATTAAGGAAATGTTTAACAAAGATTAAAATAAACACTCATACAAAACAGAAGATTCTGGAATAAACATATTTTACTGTTATTGGTGGAATAAATGCCTATTTTAGGACAAAATTCTACATCACTTTACACATTATCAAATATACAGATAGCAAGGGTATACATAATTCCAAGCATACATAAGAATGTCCAATGCATGGCAGAATTTTTTTTTTGTAAAAAAACTGAGATTCTACACACATACACACACACACACACACACACACACTGCACACCATTGCCTTTAGAATGATGATTCCACTGATAAATCTTATTAATGCCACATATTTGCTCTGATGCTGTTCTGCTTCCTGAAAATAAATGTGATAATTTAAAACAGGGAGCTTTACTAATGAACTCTGATATTAAAGTGAGAAGAAAAAACAAAATATTTGTATTTCTGCAAATTCAAGCCAAATTGGGGTGGGGGACTATTAAGAACTTTACTTCTTTTTTCTGGGGTCAATGAAGTCTCACCAATGGGAGCCAACAGTTCTGTAAGCCACCCGTTGAACATTATTTTACCAGGCTTCAGCTGTAACACAATCATTATGGCTCCTTATTTTCATTTACAATGAAGAGTAGATAACACTTACAAAGCTTCACCTAAATGTTTAACTAAATGTTGAAATAAAAATGCCTAATGCAAGACAGACTCAATTTCTTCAGGAAAATCTTCATTCAATTAATTTTTAAATATATGAAAAGGACCAGGATGCAAAATCACTAAAGAAAGTCTTAACAATGGAGAAAGGGTAAGAAATGCAAGTAAAAACAAACATGAGGGCAACAAAGGAGAAAGAAAAACAACCGACATCGAGAAATTCAAATTTCAAAGCCTGAAACCACAATAAGAATAAGCTAGAAAATATACACATAGAAAACAGAAAATTAAGAAAATAAGATAAATAGGTTTTTTTGTTGTTGTTTTTTGGTTTGATTCTGGGGATTGAACTCAGGGACCTTACCCACTGAACCACATCCCCAGCCTTTTTCTTATATTTTATTTATAGACAGTGTCTTGCTGATTTGCTTAGGGCCTCACTAAGTTGCTGAGGCTGGTTTTGAAATTGCAATCTTCCTGCCTCAGCTTCCCGAGCCACTGGGATTACAGGAATATGCCACTGCACCTGGCTAGTTTGTTTGTTTGTTTGTTTAATATGAAAAAATAATTAAAAAAAGAAATAGGAGACTAATTTTTACTTAAAGAAATGGAGGTTTAGGCCACCTAAATAAATGGTATACGCTTCAGTAGAGAAATTTCAGAATAAGAACATATCTTCGTGCTTAAATGTAAAGCAAATTAACAAAAGAGATGCACAAAAGAATCAGATACAGTGTTATATATATTTTTAAAGAAATACCTATGCTCAATAAAATATCAGAAGGGCCCTTGCTTAAATTAATAGCCAAATTTCCATCCTGGGATTCTACCTACTTAGGTTTGAGGGCTGGTCCTATGGGATGGGTTCACCAGGAGCATGTTCATTTAATGGGTGAACATGGGTGAACAGGGAGGCTGGAAGGGTGCTACCTGGCAAGGATGCCATCTTAAAGAAGAAAAGGACAGAAATTTGAGATGAGCCAGTAACAATACGCCAGTATTCAAGGGGCAGGCCTCTTTGAAAACAGCATGGTACCTCTTATTTAGCATCTGCTGTGTATTGAGTGCTTCTGCCATGACCGCTACAGCCGAGGGTCATTCATCACCCTTCCTCTGTCCCTGGCTCCTTCCCATCCTCTTTGTGAATATGCCTCAGGTACAGGGATGGGAACTTGCTCATATTAAAAATAATTAAAAAACAAAATAAGAATCAATAGACATTTAATCTCCAAATCTTTGTGAGACCTCTTTGATTTGAAACAATAAACAAAAGAAGAAGAAAATATATTTTTCTCCCTTAGTAGCTAACACATCATGAATCTCTGGAGAACACAGCCTAACATTGACCTAATAATAATAGCACCTCAGGGGCCTGAAGAACAAGACCATCACTGCTCTGACTGTGCCACGACTGTCATTACAACCCTGAGCACTAGTGCCATAAGCTGCTCTCATGAGGTTTATTATTTGAATTTTTAAAAATTGGTTCTCATTAGTTATACATGATAGCACAATGCATTTCAAATCATTGTACACAAATGGAGCACAACTTCTCATTCCTCTGGCTGTACATGATGCAGAGTCATGCTGTTCATTCAATCATACATGCACATAGGATAATAATGTCCATCTCATTCTACCATCCTCTCCCCCACAGCCCCACATTGCCTCACTCCCATCTGTTCAATCCAGATTTCCTCCATTCTTCCCTACCTGCCTCGCATTATGGATCAGCATTCACATATTAGAGAAAACCTTTGGCCTTTGGTTTTTTCATTCTTCTTTAAGGTTGAGTAATATTCCATTGTGTATATATACCATATTTTTATCTATTCATCTGTTGAAGGGCATCTAGGTTTGTTCCACTTTGAGTTGAGTTTAGTGCAAGGTGAGAGATAAGAGTCTAATTTCATCTTGTTACATGCAGATTTCCAATTTTCTCAGCACCATTTGTTGAAGAGGCTATCTTTTCTCCAATGTATGTTTTTGGTGCCTTTGTCTAGTATGAGTAACTGTTTATGTGGGTTTGCCTCTGTGTCTTCTATTCTGTACCATTTGTCTGCATGTCTATTTTAGTGCCAATATCATGCTCTTTTTGTTACTATTGCTCTGTTAAGGTCTGATCTTTCATCTGGTAATTGCTCTGGCTAGAGTTTCCAGGACTATGTTGAATAGAAATGGGTGAAAGAGGACATCCCTGCCCTGTCTTGTTCTAGTTTTTAGAAGGAATGCTTTCAATTTTTCTCCATTTAGAATGATGTTGGCCTGGGGCTTAGTATAAATAGCTTATAATGTTGAGGTATGTTCCTTCTATCCCTAGTTTTTCTAGTATTTTGAACATTAACGGGTGCTATGTTTTGTCACATGCTTTTTTTTTTGCATCTATTGAGATCATCATATGATTCTTACCTTTAAATCTATTGATGTGATGAATTCCATATATTGATTTCCATATGTTGAACCAATCTTGCATTCCATCATGGTATCTCATGAGGTTTTATAGGCATGTAAGGCCCAGAGAAAAAAAGTTTCTGGGAAAAAAAAAATGATACCTGCCACAAGATAGCAGAAGTGACATATTTGTAAACACAGTGAGACATCCCTGGGGACTTTCCAAGAACAGTATGGAAACTCTGAAGGAAAACCTGGATTTCTATGAAATTTCTTGTAGAAAGGGGAGCCAGAATAAAAAAGAAAGTATGTTACCAAACTCTTATCCTACCTTGGTTTGAAATTAAAATGGTCTGCAAATCAGGAATGTATTTCACAATTATAACAGGCATAAAACTGCTTGTATGACTGCATACTTACCAATATATATTTTGCAGATTTAGAACAAATATAGTACATAGGACTAGATTTCCTATGTATTCAATTTCTATGAATTGAAACTCAAATGAATTGAAAGTCTGGATGAAGTCTGCTTTCTACAGTCAAGACCTGAGATTCAAAAGATCTTTTCCAGTGATCCTAATCTCCATTTTTCAGGCCCCAAATCATCACAGATTTTTCTCACCCAATTGTCTTTGAAATCCTTCTGAAAATTAGTGTCATCTAAATGGGTCCCTTTGGAACAGCAATGTTCATTCTGAGTGATTAAGGGTAAGAGCTGATGCTCCATTCAGCCTGTGTACACATCACACTTTCCCCATTGACTATTCTAAATGTTCTACACCCCAGTATCCTTATCAGTGAGATAGACTTAAACACAGGACCTAAGCTCATAACAAAATTGTATCCACCACAATGATATAAATTAAACATTTACTTATCTTAATAACATAGATATCATTATGAAAAGTACATAATTTCTTGATTAGCTACCCAAGGGAAAAGCCATGCAATTTATGCAAGTTCATTATATTGATTTCTATTCGATTCTAATGAAAATTGAGATGCTTTATCAAATATTTATGATTTGCATAATTACCCCGAGATATTTTACAGATTGAGAAAATATATAGTACACAGAACTAGATTTACCTCTTCCTTCAACACATATCTATTGAGTGCCTACTTTGAATCAGGTTTTGTTTTGGAGCCATAGACACAGTGATGAGACAAACTAATTTTTTTTCTTCCCCTCCTGGCCTTAGATATTCTCG
This sequence comes from Marmota monax, assembly GCF_021218885.2. Classification (NCBI taxonomy): domain Eukaryota; kingdom Metazoa; phylum Chordata; class Mammalia; order Rodentia; family Sciuridae; genus Marmota; species Marmota monax. The sequence goes on along the minus strand of NW_026694084.1, from coordinate 14,554,609 downwards.
AAGATGAAATAAAAAAGTCATAGAAACATATTATATTCTAAAAGGCAGTCTATAATATGAGAGGGTGCTAATTTAAATACTCTTCAGGGTTAGAAATGCATCTTTGAAAAAGCCATAGTGAGAAAGACAAAGAACAAAGAGGGACAATGTGACTTGAAAAGATATGAAGTAAGGTTATCCCACCAGAGGCAACAATAAGTGCAAAGGCGCTGAGTCAGGAACAAGCTGAGCATGTTCCAAAAAGAGCAAGAAGTCCAATGTGGCTGTTGAGAATGAACAGAAGAGAGTAGCAAAAGATGAGATCACAGATATATGCAGGAGCCAGATGAGGCCATGGTACATTAGGTACCATGAAAACATCTAATTAAGAGTTTTGGATTCATGTAATAAGAACTAAATTGCAAATATGGAACTAATAGATTATTGTCTCAAAAAAGGAGGGGGAAATCAGAAAGTCTTTTAATTACCTCGGGGTCTATGGAAGAGTAAATAATTATATAACTCAAGGACTGGCAGTACTTCTCAGGAAGTAGAGCAACATGGTCAAGAGTCACGAATTGAAGGCTATGAGAAGCAGCAATCTGAACCCATAAAAGGGGTCGTATGACTCTCATTTTCTCTGATCAAGGCTCCCAGTTATTAGTTCTTAGGAGGGGGAAGGTGACAGATAAGACAAGGTAACTAATGGGCAAGCTTACAAAAGATAATTGAAAATACAAAGTTTGTGTGCCTTAATATTAGACTTACTATGGGAAGTTAAAAATAAATGGTCTAGTTAGAACCTGTATGTTTTTATTGGTGCCTATTAATCATAATAATGGTGGATTTCATTGTGGAATAGTCATACATACCTAAAAATATAATTTGATCATTTTCACTCCTTAGTAACTTCTCCCTCCCCCTGATTCCCTTCTTTTAACCCAATGGACTCCTTTCTACTTTCATGGAATCCTTGTTTCTTGTGTTTTTGCTTGTTCCTTCTAGCTTCCACATATGAGAGAAAACATATCACTCTGAGTCTGACTTATTTTGCTCAAAATTTTGGTCACCAATTCCATCCATTTGTTGCAAATTACATTTCATTCTTTATGACCAAATAAAACTCCATTGTGTGTATCATATTTTCTTTTTTTTTAAAATCTAGTTGTACATGAATACAATAGCTTTATTTTACTCATTTATTTTAGGTGGTGCTGAGATTTGAACCTAGGGCCTCACGTGTTCAAAGCAAGCACTCTACCACTGAGCCACAATCAAGCCCATCATATTTTCTTTATTTGTTAACAGACACCTAGGCTAATTCCATAATTTTGGTACGGTGAATTATGATTCAATAAACATGGATATGCATGTATTTCTAAAGTAAGCTGACTTTAAATTTTTTGGATAAATACCAAGGAATGGTATAGCTAGGTCCTATAGTAATCCTATTTTCAGCTTTTTGAGGAACCTACACACTGATTTTCATAGTGGCTATACTAATTTATATTCCCATCAGTTCCTTTTTCTTACATCCTTGGGAATATCTATTGTTGTTTGTATTCTTGATGATTGCCACTCTTATTGGAGTGAGACAAAAATCTCAAATCAGTTTTTATTTGCATTTTCCTGATGAATAAAGATGTCGAACATCTTTTCACATAATTGTTATTCATTTGTACTGCTTTATATTGAAAAATGTCTGTTTAGTTCATTTGTCCATTACATATAACGTATGATCTCAAAACAAAAATCACCACACATATGAAGAAATAAGCCATATTAATTACAGTCAGCAGAAACACAAATTGTGAAATCATACCTGAAAAAAAAGTGAGATCGTCACATATATGTTATAAAATTATGTTGGATAGTAATCTTAAAAATGAAAGAAAAGTATGGAAAAAAGAATATACTACAAATTGAACATATTTTTGTTTATCTTCGTGTGTGTGTGTGTGTGTGTGTGTGTGTGTGTCTAGAGATTGCTTTGCCACTGAGTCAAATTCCTAGAAAAGGTCTCATTGAGTTGCTGAGGTTCGTCTTGAACTTACCAAGATTGGCTTCAAACTTGCAGTCTTCCCACCTTAGCCTTCTGAGTTGTAGGGATTATAGACATATGCCACTGTACCCAGCTTGAACATATAAAGACATAATTAGACTTTTTATTATAAATAAAAAATTTAAAATATGAAATTCCACGAATAAGTTAGCCATCAGTTTATACAAAGAATTGGAAGATAGAACTGAATTTCAAGTGGAAGATCTACATTATCTAGCAGTTCCACCATTATCTGATAAGTAAAACAATAGTCTTAGACATAGGGCAGATTGTTTGATCTGGTTGGTTCTCTGAGGTAATATCTACAGCAAGGATCTAGACCCAAATGTTCTCCTCTTTCCCATGGGCCCTCAACTCCAAGTCAGTGGCAGTGAAAGGAATGAATCTATTTTGTATAATTAATGTTTCACAAGACAAATGAAAGTTAAAATTTTTAAATAAAGAAACTTGTAAATCATGACTAGTTTAGCTATATTAACATCACAGAAAGACCAATTTTAAAATAGAAAGCAAAACTAATAATATTTATTTTAGATTTATCACACTTTGACAAATTATTTAATTCATAATGCTAACAGCTCTAAACTAGGATGCACTTAAGAAACTTTCAAATACAAGGAAAAAAATGTTGATACATCTACATACAAATTGACAAAATCATTTATGAATGTTGGTCATTTCTTTAATACATCCTTCCTGATGTTGATATATCAAGCACACAAAGTATACTGATAAAACTACAAAAATTTCATCTAAAAATTAACAAAAATGATTTAGAGGGTATATGCAGATATTCAAAATGTTCAAACCCATATAGAATCTCATAGTGAATTTCTCACATCTTTATGTATATACTTATCAACCCCAAATCCAATTATAATTAACTTCAGAAAAATCTTAATATTTATATGTAAAAAAAGAACTACTACTAAAGATTTAAAAATACCCAGAACTGATCACTATTTTATAATGATAAATGTGGCATGAGTGGAGATATAACAAGATGTAAGATAAAATATTATAAACAATTTTTTAGCAATGTATGAAAAATCTAGATGACATAAAGTTCTAGATTTAAAAAGAACAAAATATTTATTAAAAACTAAATAGAGAGCAAGGGATGTGCCTCTATGGGAGAGTGTAAAGCTCTGGGTTCAATCCCCAGCATTGCAAAAACAAACAACAATTTAAAAAAACACATAAAACAGTATTTTAAATATTTTTTCCAAATAGTATGTCATGTTTTGATATCTTGCTTCATATTATAAAAAGAATCATTTTCTTTTTTATAAACAAAGAAAAATCATCTTTTAGACTATACAAGAATTTTAAAAATAAATTAGATGTATAAGGATTAGGAATAAGTGGTATTTTCCATTGTTTTTAAATACTTTGTGTACACAGAAAACTCAAAATTGATTATCTTTAATAGGAGATTTTAGCAAGATTGATAGACAATTAATATTCCAGACTCCATTGTATTTGTTTATACCAGAGAGATAAGTGTAGACAAGAAAAATTTTAAAATAATTTTCAATAATATTTTTTTAAATATCTAGGAATAAATCCAGCAAATAATGTCCAAGACTATTTTGGAGCAATAATAACGTTAATAGCAAATAATAAAATTCAATAGGAATGTTTTAAAAGAGATTTTAGAGAAAGCCAAAATAGGTGCAAATATATAATATGGTCACAGAACAGGACATAATAGGTTAAAGACATCAATTTCAATTACCTACTTAAATTGTTCTATAAATTAATATAAAATCGACTTAAAATACTGTGACAAATACCTGATAAAATCAGCCTAAAGAAGGAGAGGTTTATTTGGGCTCAGAGTTTAAGAGGTTTAGTCCATGTCCAACTGGTACAATAGTTTTCAGGCCTGTGATAAGGTAGAAGCATCATTGTGAAAGTGTATGGTGGAAGAAAGCTGCTTACCCCTTGCTAGCTGGGAAGCATATAGAAAAAAGAACTGAGATCACTGAGTTCTTTATATATATCCTAGAGATGAGTGCTCTATCTGATATGTTTGTGGTAAAAATTTGCTCCCCTATATAAAGAACTCAAAAATCTTAACACTAAAAAAACAATTTACCCAATCAAGAAATGGGCCACAGAACTGAACAGACACTTCTCAGAAGTTGATATACAATCAGTCAACAAATACATGAAACAATGTTCAACATCTATAGCAATTAGAGAAATGAAAATCAAAACTATTCTAAGATTTCAACTCACTCCTGTCAGAATGGCAGCTATTATGGATAGAAACAATAATAAGTGTTGGCGAGGATGTGGGGAAAAAGGTACACTCATACATTGCTGGTGGGACTGCAAACTGGTGCAGCCAATATGAAAAGCAGTATGGAGATTCCTTGGAAAACTGGGAATGGAACCACCATTTGACCCAGCTATCCAATTCCTCCGTATGTACCCTAAGAATTTAAAGACAGCATACTACAGGGACACAGCCACATCAATGTTTATAGCAGCACAATTCACAATAGCTAAACTGGGGAACCAACCTAGATGCCCTTCAGTAGATGAATGGATAAAGATATACACAATGGAATGTTATTCAGCAATAAAAGAAAATAAAATCATGGCATTTGCAGGTAAATGGATGGAGTTAGAGAATATAATGCTAAGTGAAGTTAACCAATCCCCAAAACCAAATGGCAAATGTTTTCTCTGATATAAGGATGCTGATTCATAATGGGGTTGGGGTGGGAGAGCATGGGAAGATTAGACAAACTCTAGATAGGGCAAAGGGGTGGGGGGGGGGGAGGGAGGGACATGGGGCTAGAAAAGATGGTGGAATAAGATAGACATCATTACCCTAAGTACATATATGAAGACACGAATGGTGTGACTATGTGTACAACCAGAGAGATGAAAAATTGTGTTCTTTATATGTAATATGAAATGTAATGCATTCTGCTGTCACATGACATATATATCAAATTAGAATAAAAAATAAATAAACTAACAAACAAGGAAAAAGAGGGCCTGAGATCAGACACAGCCTTCCAGAGCATGCCCCCAGTGACATATTTCCTCCAAGACCCACAGAGTTTCCTGCCACCTCTCAGTAATGCCATCAAATTATTAATCCATCAATGAATTAGTCTACTAATAAGGTCAAAGTTCTCATGATCCAATTATTTCCCAAGAGTCTTATCTCTGCATATTGTCACATTGAAGATAAAGCCTTCAACACATGAGCATTATGGGGACATTCTAGATTCAAACCATAACAAAAACCAGTAAGGATTTTTTTTTCTGAATGTGAAAGTTATATAAAAAATAAAAAATCAGTGAGCCAAGAAAAGCTAAAACATTCTTAAATGATTATCTAGGGGAAATGACTTATTAGATATTGACATATTTAGAGCTACAATGTGTAAGTGTGATTGTGCAAGAAGTTCTATAATTAAACAAAATGGAGAGCTCAGATAAAACACAAAAACGGTGGGAAAACGTTCAATACAAAGATGTGCTGCAGAGAAATGGGAAAATGCAGGCCCATTATTCAATAATTGTACGTAAAGTAGAATATTGGGGATAAAATTGGGTTTCAAACTCAAAATATAAACAAAAACAACTCCAAATTACTTATGAACTTACATATGAAAGATAATACCTTAAAACTTTTAGAAAAATATGTAAGGGATAATTTTCTAAGCTTGTAGTGCAGAAGAATTTCTCAAGATTCTAAATATGCAAACTAAAAAATATTTCTAACAAATTTGAAGGAAAAAGACAAACCAAAAGAAAAACAAGTAGATATGGACAAACATTTCTCTAGAAAGAAAAAAATGTGAGCAATATAAATATGAAAAAAATAATAAACTTTGATAATAGAGAAATAACATTTCACTGTGAGCTGACTTGTAAAATATTTGAATTTTAGATCTAGTGCCATTGAGATGATAATCCAAAAAGAATTCTTATTCACTATATATAGAAATAGGGTCAACTTTTTGAAAAATAATTGTATCTTATATGGTAATGTTGAACTGAAATGTTAAGTCTACAATAGCTATTTCATTTCTAAGACACATGACCTAGACAATGTTGGCACATACTTACACAGAATTACACAAAACATGAATTTTAAAAGTATCATTCTTATTATTTAAAACACTGATGCAAACCCAGAAGTCCTTCAAGAGAAGAAATGACTTAAAGTGGCAATCCATAAAATGAACTGTAATACCACAGTAAAAGCAAATGGACTTCAGCTATACACACTGAAGTGAATGAAACTCAAAAACATATACTGAGCAAAATAAGCAAGTGACAAAAGAACTAATACAATATAGTTGCATATATATAAAACTCAAAACTGAGCAAAGTTGAATACCATGTCTTGGGAGATACACACAGATGTGGGGAAATGATACGAAAATCAAGAGAATGATTGATTCCAAGCTCAGGCTATCTCTGGTGGGAGGAGGGAGGGGATGAGATGGGGGTAGAGAAAGGCATTTGAAGGTTCCATTTCCAAAGCAGGTTCATGAACGTTCATTTTTATCATTCTTGTGTATACCTGTAAGTACATTATATCCATTTTTTGTATGCATTAGATATTTCATTTTTGAATAGAAAACCATGTCTTCAATGTGTAGTGTATTTTTAATTTTAAAAAGTGGGCTGAGAGTTCACCATACTCTCCCTCATATGCATAGTGACTTTGAAGCAAGGTAGCTACTTATCATCAGGGTCCCTGCTACAGTTGACAAACTGGAGCAAGAGAAGCATCTGTAATTTTTGTTTTAAATGGTGCTGTTTCAAGGATAGAGAATCATATCATCTAGAACAAACAAAGGTCCAAGGATGATTAGCATGGAACTAGTAAAGAAGAATCCTCTAGCCACTCCTGAAATAAGCAGAAAAACCAAACACTTTTTAAACAGGAGCAAAAAATGTTCTAGACCATTCAGATTTCAACAAGAATGCTGGAGAGAGAGGATATAGACAGAAGTTATTATTTTGTTTTCATTTTGCAATGCACCACAGGCTGCCGTGGCCTAAGGAAATAAGAAAAACATGTCAGTGTAATTAAATCAAACATAAATATTTCCCACATTGAATAACATAACTATGCAGAGTTTCTAATCGCTAAGTCCTTTGTCTTTTAAAGCAAACTACACAAGACAATCTGCATTTGAAAAATGAAAGTCTATGTAGGTCACTTACAACTCTAATGTTCTTCAACAGAGCTAAAATTAGCCAAGTATTGCATTGCTTAAGTTTGTTCTGAAATTATTAGCATTCTCTGAGAAGCTAACCTTCTTCCAGGAAGGCTTTTAACCTCAGAGGGGTAAAGTCTTTCTGCTTCTTCTACAACAGCTATAATATGAGACTAGTATTTCCTGCCTTACTCAAGAGATGGTAGTGATTGCTGAGAATCTTTAAAAGAATTATATCACTCTATGGAATAAAGGACAAGTAAGGTATTGTTATATTTGGGCATTTTTTTCCTCTAAATGAACTCTTCAATGTTTTTGATTGGTATCATTCCAAAAATTATAAATGAGGAAGAAATATGTGTTGTCTCCCAAAGGGCAGTTGAAATTTGTTCAGAATGCTTAAGAAAACATCCGGTGGGATGTTTGCTGATGGAGTTATGTCAACTCATCTTCAAGATTTCTCTTTGAGAACAGTGCAGCAGTTACAAGTCCAAATGCCATGAATATTTTCGTATCACTGAGATCTCATCTCCTAGTGGCCACAGAGAAGTTCCAATCAGCTACTGCTAGAAGCCTGGACAAGCTGTTTATTCAAGACCAAACCGAAGGTTAAGGGATAATATAAAAGTTAGGATAAGCACAGGAACTAAGTACAAGAGATATTTTCAGCAAATGAGAAATAAGTGTGTGTGTGTGTGTGTGTGTGTGTATGTGTCTGTCTGTCTGTTTAGTACTCCTCCACTGAGAAGCACTTAAACATTGAATTGTTACTAAGCAAAAATGCCTAAAAAGATCTTCACAGGCAAGAACTGAGCCTCAGAACATCATCGATATTTACATGAGAAGAAGTTACTATTTGACCTAGAGTCCCTGTCCCCTCATTTCTTCTTATCTTGTTCCCTTCCAGGGTTGCAGCACAGACATCTTCCTGATAGAGAGATTCAGAGGCAGGGACAAAGGTCATGAATGTGTGACTCTACAAAGAGAGGAATTTAAAAGGAGATTACTTGGATACTTTCTGTTCTTTTCATCTCTTAATCAAATTATATGTAAAAAAGTTATATAATTTCAGGCATTTAAAAAAGTCTTGATTTGTTTTTCTAATTTAATTCATTTCAGCAAATACGTTTGGTAGCCCATTATGAACAAATTAATGAGAGATTAATCAAAATTTAGAATATCATCAGCTGGGTGTGATTGTGCACATTGGTAATCCCAGTGACTCTGGAGGCTGAGGCATAAGGATTGCCAAGTTTGAGGACAGGCTCAGCAACTTTGCTAGGCCCTCATCAACTTAACAAGACCCTCTCTAAAGATAAAAAATGAAAAGGGCTAAGAATATGGATTAGTGGTATAGCACTTCTGGATTCAATCACCAGTGTCAAAAAAATTAAAATATCACCAGATTTAAACATAGATCTGAAAAATTAAATATAAACTAGAAAAATGAGATCATTCATTTTTCCATAGCTAATTATCATAACCAACTATGTGCCCAGCACTGCACTGTACACTGGGAGATATATACATTACCCATGTGAAACATAATCTAGTGGAATGAGCTACTGTTATATATTGTCACACAAAGTCTAATTAGTAACTCTAAGTGCTTAGGTCTGAGAACTGTAGTAAAGACTATGCGGCAGGTAGGTCCTGACCTGAGTTGGATGTCAGAGAAGGAAGTCTTCCTTTCCAAAGGAAGTGATTGTTGATCTTATATCCAAGGATGAAGAGAAGTCAGTTTGGCAAAGGATTGAAGATAAAGGACTGTATGAAGACAGTTCTGGACACTTTCACATTTTTTTTAAATTTAAAAGGAGGAAAGGCGTGGTGTTTCAGTAAGGAGAATTTTCAAATATATTTCCTAGAGTCATTCATCCTCCAATACGGCCCAGGCTGAGAAAGACTGCTGGCAGAATTGCTCATCAGTGGCTTCAACTCTGGTGTAAGCACACCCGTGGGCAAGGCCCACTGCCACTACACAGGACACCTGAAACTTTGTAAGGTCAAAGAAGGCTGAGTTTTTCAAATTTAATCAACTTAATAAATTGAATATTAGTTTCAGATTCTCAGTAACTACAAAGATTTTTCTTTTGATTCATCAAGAGTTATATATACCCCCAATATTTTTTTTAAAAAGTATATATTGACAAATACCAGTTGCTATTAGTCACTATGAACTTAAAATAGGATAAAACCTCTAAGATTGTCTCAAAGTATCTTCTAATATGTGTTAAGAGACTATATTCACTATGCACCACTCTAAGAGTCAACCTGCTTATTAGCAGGTTGATAAACCCACTCAAATGTATCCATCCTAGATTCCCCAACAGTATTTCCCTAAGGGACATTTAATTTTTAGATGTCTATTATCTCTTTGAACTTTAAGCTCTATATCGGTGGAGAATTTATAAATCAGGAACTTCTGTGTGTCCAAGATGTAACCCTTCTCTCAGTTAGCAGTAGCCCCTGAAGGGGGCAAAAGAAGAGACCCAGCAGGGATGGTAGGGAGTTTGCTGGGCAGGGAGAGAAGAAACCATAGAGCAAATCTCTGAAGTACACTTCGCTCATGGACACCATATTAGGCCATGCCTATCTGATGTTTTTCATGCACATATTCCTATGCATAACAAGATGATATTGATCTATTCCTTTTTACTCCTCATTTCAATTTCTATTACACCTGGGAGAAAATTATGAAATATTTTATTGACAATTTTGTAATTGGTGATTTTAGTACTGTGTCATTTGAGAGGCTGGTATATGGAACTGGTAAAATATTCGCTTGCTACCACAAAATTCTAATACATGTGAGTCACCCACTTCCTCCACATTCCTCTGATGTCCATGTTTTAGTACCTAAGACGTTCATCTTTGGGTTCTATGGGTTCCATCTTCACTGGGCTGCTGTCCCATCAAGGGCACAACAGTTATTGCAAAGGAACACTTTGCTCCTCAAATCTTAAACGTGTCTAGGATACATTTTTTTTTATCTTCAACTTTCTCAAGCCTGGAAATTATCATTTTTATTTCCTGTGGAGGTTTTTCTCCCCCACCCAATCTCTTCTCTTTTTCATAAGACATGATGAAATGGTGTGGGTTGTGGGAATGCTATGTGTGTGTGTGTCTGTGTGTGCACATGTGTTTGTGTGTGTGTGTGTGGGGTGTATGTGTGTTTGGTATTCTGTTTTCTAAAGCATTACATTATACATTATTTTTGTCAAACCTTGTGTTGGCCAGAGAAAATTATGACTGTTTTTTAGTTCCTGGTGGTGGTAGTGGTGTGTGTGTGTGTGTGTGGGGGGGGTGTATGTGTGTTTGGTATTCTGTTTTCTAAAGCATTACATTATACATTATTTTTGTCAAACCTTGTGTTGGCCAGAGAAAATTATGACTGTTTTTTAGTTCCTGGTGGTGGTAGTGGTGTGTGTGTGTGTGTGTGTGTGTGTGTGTTCGTTCTTTGAAATTGCTCTAATTACTTGCTGTTATAATTTTGTATGGTTGAGGTTAGCCAGAGGAAATTCATGAAAAAAAAAAGGGACGGTCTGAAGAATTTTGTTTCCTGTCCATTTTTTGAAGATATTGTAAAAACAAAGATGATATTCTGTTCAAACATACGAGAAAATAAAATTTTCATTGGAGAATTGAACTTCAGAAATTGAATGTGATTATATAAAGAATATGAGCAAAATTTCTGCCTGGAATGACCTGGAGTTATCTCAAAGGGTTTGATATCAGTCAACATTTGTCCTGAAATTTACATGCTTAAGGCATATAAACAATGAAACATAACATTGACCCTTCTGTAAAATTATTCTGGGCTCCAGGCTATCTAAGAGATAAAACTTTTGTGTTAATACTATTACTAACCTACTTTATCTAAATCACACATTCTCAAAGGGAATGATATTAACTCCAGTGGGACCAAATGTTTCTTGATAGGTGAAAAATCTTAATTATTACAATGGTTTGAGGTTGCATACAAACAGACATACAGAATATCTATGGTATTAAAATTTCATGGGGTGAGGGAGAAGTAATTAGGAAAAAAGTCTGAAAAAAGCTCATTGGCAGGAGAATCATCAGACTGACAAACAACTCTAAAATAAAACTTAAGATGAATTGTTGGAATTATTGAAAGTTTATTTCTCTTACATTTATCAGTCCTTGCTCTGAAGTTATGCTTTATATACAGAACCCTTTGCCTGTTAGAATCTTGTTCCTTTGATGATAAAGAGTTGTGTCATTTCTCATTATCATGCAATTTTTGGTATTTCTTGGATGACATGTTGGGAGAAGGCTATATATGTGAAATGCAAAATGACATTTTTCAATGGTTCATTTCACTAAACCAAATTTGACCTTCTTATTGGCCTAAGAAAACCCTAAATGATTGGACTACATTACCACATAATTCGTAAGTACTTATATTTTATTCAAACTCATAATTTTCATGCCTACTCAATCTTCAAGATCCAAATCAAGCATCACCCGTTTTTGAAGGCTAAATAAAGCTCCAAGGTCCAAAGAATAATTATTCCTTCTTTTGAGTTGGCAGTATGGAGTACATATGTCAATTCTTATACTGACCACACTGCATGGTAATTATTTGTTTCTGTATCCATTTCACCTTCCTCATTGAAAAATCTGGGTAGAAAGCAATGCCTTATCCATTTCTATTTTTAGACCCTAAACACTAACTAACAGATGAGCTGTGGTACTGCAGCTGAGTAACGTTTGGTGTGCCACGTGCCACGTGCAAAGGCGAAAATGGAAGTACAAGACACCATGTATAAGGATCCCTTTGGGGTTTTGCAGCAATTTTACAGGAAAGATGTTTCCATTAAGTTGCTTCAGTGTCCAACTCCCAACAATCACAAGCCAGAAACAGTTATTTGCAAATGACAGTGCTATTTTGTGCCTACTAAAAATATTTAAAATTTAAATTCATTTTCTTCTTTCTTCATCCTTCCTCCTCTTCCTTTTTCTCCAGTTTGGATGATGACACCAAATTTTACGAGTTGACCAAACATGGAAGTTGAGCTTGCTTCATTTTAATCTCCACATTATGTTGATCTGTTTTCTACCTCCTTAATATTCAATCCTGTTTCATTTTCTAGTGTGATAGAAATCGTTTCATAAAAGCACATCTCTTCACAGGCTGAAGGATTAAGTTTGCTGTGGGTGCAAAGGCATTGTTTTTTTTCAGGCTCTGCAGCAGGTAGTAGTAGAGTGTTACAATTCAGTATCATTTGGAAAGGGATGTACAATGATCTCAGAATCTGTAGCCATTTTATTGCATAGGAGAAGGGAGAACACTGGAAAGAAGCTATATTAGCTGGACTACTTTTGAAGTAATGAAGAATTTTTAAAATTTAAGACCCACTCATTGCTTATCTAAGACTTCTCCATAAAACATACATTCCATACAAAGTTCATAATAGGCTAATACTTATTATTATATATGTACCTCCAGTTCTGAAAATATAGTTGCAAACTTAATATATTTTCCAGAATTATATATTTTTTTCTTTTTTAAATAATTGTAAACCTTCTCTGGTTAGCCACAACTCTCTATCAAGTAATTTTAAAATGGGTCTGCTTCTTTCTGATCTTTGGAATTTATATGAGGTATCTATCATCATGCCACATAATATTTTTCAACTTTTAATTGCACTTAACACTTTGAAAAATAATCATATGCATAAACCTTCATACATCTTACTGATTTTATATTCTGGAAAATTCCAGGAAGTCAAGATGCTGAGTCATGGATCACAAGCATGTTTTTTTTTTTTTTTTTTTCTTTTTTTATGTCTTCTCTTGAGCACTGCTGAGTTTCCTTCCAGAAGGGCTGCATAGAGTCATAAGAAAAATATATTAAAGACAATATTCTAAAACCACAGAGTGGCCCACCTCTACCACACGGCATGCGATGACTTTCACGACATACCACAGCAAATACAATGGCTTATTATGTGGCAATGAGGAAAGTTCTCTTATGGAAAAGTTTGAGGCAAAGTTACACAGTAGCTAATGGCAACAGCCTTGATCTAGGGTTCAAACCACAAGCAAGTATTTATGCCTACTTTCCTTCCTGGTCACATTAATAGCTTTTATTTTTAGCCTAAGACAGGTGAGTGCAATCACTTTCAGGATTGTGTGTGTGTGTTTGAGTCCTATGGCACAAAATGAGCACAGCAGAAAAGGAAATAAATGAAAATACACATAAAAGCCTTCCAAGTAAAGACTCTACACGAAGAGGTTTTAAAAGACAACTTTGGAAATTGTGCCTTTCTCTACAGATGATCTCTGCATCTACATGTCAAATAAACTTCTCTCTTACACTGTAGGAAGATTTTGGGGACTTAATATTAACTTGGTCAGCCATTTGCTTCCTTAGAAATGACACATAAAGAAAGTAGAAGCCTCAGACTTTATTGAGCCATTTTTCCCAGATGCGCAAAGCATTTCACACAGGTGAGAGACACAGTCATTTTTGAAAGCTAAGTAATATGTTTTTATTTGCATAGTTCTCTTAGGACTAGATCATGACACATCGTATTCTCATAGACAGAAATAGGCTTTACAGTTCCCTTTTTTTACTACCATGGTTACCAGAGGAAAATACCCAAATGTCCGAAAGCAAAGATCTGAGTTTTGGAAGAGTTAATGCTGTCATCAACTCATAGCCCATGGGTCCTGGTTTTGGATATGGCATTCTAGTAGAAAGTGGCTAACATGACACTGCTGAGGGTAATGGGACCCAAAGCTATAGAATCCATCAGGCTAGTCATCCTGCAAGACTCCATTTATAGACAAAACCCATAAAATTTTACAGTCAGGAAAAAAAAAAACTTCAAAGAGTTTCATCTATTCAAAGGATCAATTTTCATAATTAAGGCCACAATTTCAGGCAGCAAAATATGTTTAGTGGGAATACGGCCTGGTGATTATCTATATAAAATAAGCAGCTCTCAACGCATAAAGGAATTTGCCCATGCACACTTCTGTTTGTACAAGCAATCTTCTCCTTTGCACAGGAGGCTATATACTGTGCAGACATGGCTCCTTAAAACGATCTGGAGCCACTGTGATTTAGCTGCTTGGTATTCACCTAATGTCAGTAATTAGAGTACAAGTGCTGACCTAGGGGCAAATTCAAGTTCTTTATTGTCTTAGAGCTAAATATGTGTATCTTAAAAACCAGAGTAGTTTAAAAATTGATATTGTTTACAGTTAAAGTGTTCAAGGAGAAATACTTAAGAAATTTAACCTCTATAAGAAATTTTTCTCAGACCTGGTTCTTTTTAAGTCTCCAACTCAGAAGCATCCAATCTTCAAAGAACCTAAAGTCTATCAACAGTTCCTCTTCTTCACTATCTTCTGAAATACCTGCTAAAAGCATTGCTGTGAACCCTTGCCATATATTCACAGAGAATTTGTTGGTTCAAAACAGGAAGTAAGGAATAAATTGTGAAAAGCAGAAATCATGAAGAATAGTTAATTTCAAAGAATAGTCAATTTCGAAGAATAGATTAACAAAAATGTTTTCACTATGTGTGTGTTGAATAGAGCCCTCCTAAGTCTATGCAGGACACTGGCAATGATTTTACAATTTATTTTGTCTCATCCCTTGGCATTTCAAAGACTAGGTGTATATTTTGGAAATACCATCTTAGTGCAAAGAGCTCTAACAGTTTCCATTCTTAAAATCTCCACATATCTCTAAGGTCTATGTAAGATAAAAATGAAATGTTTTTTAGCCTATAAATCCCTTCATAAATGAATGATCCCCTGTACTATTGCCTATCAAGCTTTAAATTATTCCTTATATCCCTTCTTGCCATGTGAGAACTTGGTGTCTTATGGAAAATATGCTTTGAGAGTTATCCAGACTCAAAATTGAGTTTATTTGCAGCTAGAAACATGGCACCATAGGACAAGTGTGCGCATACAGGTCGTACTTTAAAAACGTCAATAGAAATAATGACTAAGACCCAGTCTAACCACTGAAATGTAGAGAAGCAACCTATGCAAGGATGAATCAGGGACAGGAGAGGTGGTACAGGGATATAAGAAACTATTTTTATAAACTTAAATGGCTCAATAATAATGGAGAAGGTATATTTTCTTAGAAAACAGTTTTATTTAATAGATCCTTGAAATGTTAGTGACAGATATGACCGTTCCCAAAGCAGATTAAAAAGTGATGAATGAGAAAAAGCAAAGATAACAGCCAACAGAACAGGGCACTAAAATTTATCATCAACAATAAGTGCAGCTCATGAATCAAGATGTTAATGCTCTGTCTCATATACAAAACAAATAGTGTGACTCATCTATTAATTCTGACCTCAAATGAGAACATTTTATGTGTCTTCCCAAGATATTGGTAATATATACTTCTTCCAAGTAGCTAAGAACAAATCACACAATGAATGTTTGACGTAATGACAGATTGGGGCTTGGAGTGAAATAAGTGTCCAAAGTATAACATAACATAACATTATGAAAAGCAGTATTGAAATTTCTCAGAAAACTTGGAATGGAACCACCATTTGACGCAGCTAGCCAACTCCTTGGTTTATACTCAAAGAACTTAAAAGCAGTATACTACAGTGATGCAGCCACAGCAATGTTTATAGCAGCACAATTCACAATAACCAAACTCTCAATTATCCTAGATGCCCTTTAACAGTGGATGGATAAAGAAAGTGTGCTATATATTCACAATGGAATATGACTCAGCCTTAAAGAGGAATTAAATCATGGCTTTTGCAGGTAAATGGGTGGAGCTGGAGACTACCAAGCTTAGTGAAATAAGACAATCCTATAAAACCAAAGTCTGAGTGTTTTCTCTGATATGTGGATGCTAATTCACAATAAGCAGGGGGACTAGGGAAAAACAGAGGCACTTTGCATTAGGCAGAGGGGAACGAAGAGAGGGGAGGGGTTATGGGGGTAGAAAGGATAGTAGAATGAATCGAACATTATTACCCTAAGTACATATAAAATTGTACAACTGGTGAGATTCTACATCATGTACAACCAGAAGAAAGAGAACTTATACTCCATTTACGTATGATGTGTCAAAATGCATTCTACTGTCATGTATAACTAATTAGAATAAATAAAAATTAAAAAAGAAAAACAAAGTCTCTGTTGGAAAAAAAAAATACCCAGGCCAGGCATGGTGGCCTATAATCCTAGTAACTTTGGAGGCTGAGGCAGGAGTACCACAACTTTAAAGCCAGCCTCAGCAACTTAGTGAGACCCTAAGCAACTTAAGGAGGCCCTGTCTTAAAATAAAAAAGGGCTAGGGATGTGGCTTAGTGATAAATGATAACGCACCCCTAGGTTCAATCCCCTGTACAAAAGAAAAAAAAAGAAAAAGAATACCCAGAAGGGAAAGTAAGTTTCTCTTAACTCATAAGGCAGAAAAGGCAAAAAGCACAGAAAGACAGATTCAGAGCAACATAATCCAAGAAAGAACTGCATTCAATAACAATCTGAGAAAGAATATTTAGCAACCACAGTTGACTAACAATGAAACTGACTTCTTATGAAGTTGTGTGCTCCTTGTTAACAGATGCTATATAGAGTTTTAGCAGAGTCTAGACGACTGTTTTCTAAGGCAGTTCTATGACAGCATCTTATAGTTCATTTTTTACATATTTATTGAGTGTTGAATACCAAGCATACTGAGTTATTACAACCATGTGTTTCTGGAAAGACAAATCTATATTGCAGCATACCTGTCACTGGGAAATACCACATCCCACCAATATTGGGAAAAGAGGTCAGGCCTTAGCTAAGGCTTTACCACCTGTTATGGTTTGGTAATGAGGAGTCCCCCAAAGCACCAGTGTTACTGCAGGAATAGTCAGAAGTAAAATTATTAGATTGTAAGAGCTATAACCTAATTAGTCCATCCTAGTTTGAATGAACTGACTAGGCAGGTAACTGTAGGCAGGTAGGGCATAGCTGGAGGAGGTGGGTCACTGGGGGCATGCCCTACAAAGGTCCATCTTCCTTGCAGACCCTTTCCACTTCTCTCACTCTCTCAGCTTCCTTACCCTGCAAAGAGCACAACAGCAGCATTCCTCTGTTGGACTTTCCCCCCATAATGTGCTGCCTCACCTTGCCCCAGAGCAGAAGGAGTCGGCCATCCATGGACAGGAACCTCTGAAACTCTGAGTCTCAGATAAATTCTGCCTCCTCTAAGTTGTTCTTGTCAGGTATTTTGGTCACAGTTAACACAAAAGCAGACTAAAATACCACACTAATCCTAAACTCCTTTCAATCCTATGAGTGTTATATACCACAGGACAGATCAAGAGCAGCTTTTGAAGACACCATGTGATAGATGTCAAGGAATTGGCAATAATGTTGAGCTAACAGTCTAAGTAATCATCTCAAGACCATACTGTGTGTCTAGATAGAGCCTTGGTTTTTGTCTACCACCTCTTCTTTATCTTTTGTTCTTGATCTCACCTGGTTTGAAAACTTAAGATCACAATGAATATATGTTCACAGAAGACAGTCGTGATTTATATGTTTTGTTCAAACATGAATTAATAGTGTCATTTTTACTCTGAAACCTGTCTCAGTTGGAATACTCAATTGTATTGCTGCCTACCAGTGATCCCTGGAGTAACTACAAGTTATCCTCACTTTACATGGTATTGTTACCGAAAACTTAAGCAGGTCAGAACTGCTTCTTTGCTTTGTAGAGAAAAACATACAAAATAATGTTCCTGACATCTGGTGTGCACAAATGTCATTTGAAACAATGTAAAGAATGCCTCTACTTTCTGTTATTTATGGCAGAACACTTCTAAAGCAATTTTATCTGGCTAACTGAATTGCAGATTCTCTCTCTACCTTACTGTAGACATTGCCCAACTATATACATATCAAGGAGACTTTTCCAATTTGGATGCTAAATATTAAATAGGTTATTCAACTTTCCATGCTGAAATAAGTACTTTGGATAATCAATTTATAAAGAAAAGGTTTATTTGGGCTCATGGTTTCAGAAGTTCAAGTGTGAGATCAATTGTCCCTGTTGCTTTGGGCCTATGGTAAGGCAGCATAGCCCTGTGAGAGTGCATAGTGGAGCAAAGCTGCTCACCTCCTGCAACCAGAAAGCAAAAGGAAAAGATAGGGTTCCACAATTTCCTTTAAGAGCACACCCCAAATGACCTAAGACCTCCCGGTAGGTCCCCATTCTTAAAGGCTATTCCACAGCCTCACAGTGCCATAGACTTTGGTCCAAGTCTTTATCATACGGACCTTTGGCCAACATTCCAGATCCAAATTGTAGCATTGGGCCTACCCTAAAATTTTTATTTTGCAACTGACTGAGTGTCATGAATAAAGGAACTAGGGCTTCTGGCCTAATAGGTCTTCTCAGATTCAAGGTAGTTATTAATATTGGTTTGTTTACCTGGATTAGACAATCCTATGTCTATAAAAACGGGGCTTCTGAGATATTTACAAACTGCTCTGCATACACATCTAGGCCAATTCAGGGTTCATATATATTTGGCTTATAATATACATATATATGGCATATGTATATATACTGTGTGCAATTGGTTAACGAAAGATTTACTCTGTGAATTCCTGTTCTGGGAATGATTAGTGGTAATGTGTAATAAATTTAATATCGTCAATATAGTGTATAAGATATTTAATATAATTTACATTTGTCTTATATACTACTCAGATTTTCTTACAGAAAGGTTTTTAAAACCAAAGTACTATCAATGCTCTTTTTCCATATTTATGAAAAAATATTTGCCGCATTTTTAAAGTGAAAGAATTTTGTTGCCTTGTAAACATTCTTTCTTTTCTACCTTTAGAAATTCATTGTCTAAATTAAGAAAAGGCTTTATAAAAATTTTACTTATTGTATTTTTACTTTACTTGATTTTGATTGCTTTAATAAATCTTCAAATGTTAACATGGGACTTCGATTTAAGGTTGAATTTAAGGTAAAGAATTGGGTTCTTTTTTGGTTGGTCTTGTTATTGCCTGACTCTCTCATTCCCATTCTCTCCCCTACCTACTTCCTCCCTTTCTTCTTCCCTTCCTTCCTTCTATATTCTCTACCAGAGATCCAGAATCACTAGGCAGATTTATGCTCTTAAAGTTATAATACCAAATGGAGAGCACAGGGTCCTCCATCTGTAGAAATCCCCCATCCTCTGAAAAGTCCCTTCAACAGATTAGCTGGGATGGAATCACATAGGCAGGATTAATGTTACACATGCAGTGGTGTGTTTCTTCTTTGGTGTATTTCAAATTTCACCAATAAATGATATAGTTTGCTAATATTCATATGTTATATTAAATTTCACTGCACTTCTCCACTGAGAATATATAATTCCTAAAATCTTAGCTTCCATGGCCAATAGTTCCTCTGTAGCTCTATATGTCATCACAACACTGGAGGTGAGCTGGAAAAGCATCAGATCACACAGAAGATTACAGCACACAGTCAAGTGCTCCAACAAACACCACATTCAACATAAACCACGTATAGGTAGACAGACATGGGCTATCAGAAGACACTGATTTCCAAAAACATTGTTACAGTAAGAACTCAATACATAGCAACCAATCCACTTTTAATTTGCTGCATAAATATTTTTAATAGCATAGCAACCCCATAAGGTAGATGCTATTATCTCAAATCTACTAAGGAAGAAACTGACATTCAGAGAATTTAAGGAATTTTTCTTCATATCTGCTCACTGATGCCACTTTTTTTAGTGTTCCTCAACCTACATGACTTTTACTAATCGCCATGAGAGATGAGCCACCCAACCTTGCTCCTGCTGTCCAGCACACACTCCTAGAGAAACTGCTTTTTTTTTTCTCTCTTTCTAAGTGCTCTTTATAAACACTTGAGACTTGGCACCAGTGAGGTTTGGTATTGACCACCTGCTCATCCTTTCTGCTGGTCATAAGCTAAAGTCCTGTGTATTTTATATCTCTCTCAGCTCTTGAGAATTTCTTTTACTCTTCACTATAGTCTTTGACTTGCTCAATCTTGATAGTTGACTTTTCTGAAAGATTTAAAGATCTATAAATAAGAAGATTGACTAACAAAGGCATTAATTACTCCAGTGAAATGGAGGAGAAGTATATTTGAATGCCATGAACAACAACAAAAAAACACCCTGATGTTCTTCAATGAAGTGTTTTGGTGTGTGTGTATAAGTATACTTATGTATCTGTGTGTCTCTACATATGAATATACATCTATCTATTTTAATGAATATAAAATATTTTCAGGAAAAAGTAATTACTGACCCACGTCTTTCCCAGATATGGATGTAATCTCTGGGGAGATTGGCCATCCCTTTTGTGTTAGGCAGTTTTTCATCCCTGTGACCAAACTACCTGACAAGAACAACTTAGAGGAGAAAAAGTTTATTTTAAGCTCATGGCCTCAGAGTTTCAAACCATGGTTAGCCACACCATCCCTCTGGGCCAGAGGTAGGAAGAAGATCATGGAGGAAAGACCAGGTGAAGAAAATCTTCTCCACTCACAGCAGCTGGGAAACAGTTGGCGGGAGAAGGGGCTACAGGGAAGATGAGTCCTTCCAGGACACACCCCCATTGACCCACCTCCTCCCTCCATGCGCCACCTGCCTTCAGTGACCACCCAGTCAGTCCACTCAAATTATTAACCTATCAGATAGATTCATCCACTGGTTAGTTCAAGCTCTCATAATCTAATCATTTCATCTCTAACTATTCTGCCTTAACACAGGAGATTTGGGAGGACACCTCATATCCAAACCATAACAACTTTCATTGCTATCCTGGTTTATAAGTTGCCTTAAAGACATTTCTTTATTTGGGATGTATATATAGATGGCAATATAGTTTGGATATTTCATATATCCTCTAATATGACCCTCCCCCATGACTTATCATTGAAATGAGGTAGGTAAAAAAAAATCATGAATTTTCTTCAAAAAGAAATTTTATTATTATTATTTATTTTTATTTATTTATTTTTTTGCTTTTTGTTTTATTTGTAACAGCAACTTAAGGGACCTAATTTGTAATGTCAAACCAGTGTCATAAACTCTTTGATAGTGAATGGAAATGGACAGAGCCATGAGGTGAGCAGGTTTGCTTTGCTACACCCTTCCACCATAACATACTGCATTTCCACAGGCCTAGAAACAGTGAAGCCAGCCTATCATGAGCTACAACTTCGAAATCATGAGCCAAGATGCTATTATCTCAAATCTACTAAGGAAGAAAATTTAGAGCCGAAATGATTGGATTATGAGAGCCTTAACCTAATCTATGCATTAATCCATTTGAATACATTAACTGGGTGGTAACTGGAGGCAGGCAGGTAGGATATGGCTGGAAGAGGTGGGTCATTCGAAGCAAGCCTTTGGGGTATATATTTTGTCCCTGGTTGTCAGAGTGCTCTCTTTTTTTGACATGTCTTGAGCTGATTTCCTCTGCCATAGTCTTCCACCAGGATGTTCTGCCTCACCTTTGGCCAAGAACAGTGGAGTTAGTTGTATGTGGACTGAAACCTGTGAAACTATGAACTCCAAATACACTTTTCCTTCTCTAATTGTGAGGTCTTTTGATTGCAATAACAAAAAAAAAGCTAACTAATGGGTTAATGGGTCTTGTGCAGTTAGTAATGGTCGAGTCAAGATTCAAATTTTACAATTATCTATTCTAAAATCAATGCATTGTTTTTTTGCATAGTGTTTTAAAGTCAGAAATATTCGGTGTTGGACCTAAAAAACCTATAGCTAAATGACAGTCCAAGAACTAAATTATGTCATATGAATAAAAGGATAAATAAGTCAAAAGCATCACTAGATGACCGTCAGGAGACTGATATGATGTGATGAGAGCTTGAGAAGAGATATTAATGTGATTTGAAGTTGTCAAGAAGTGGTGGTGAAGGCTCGGGGGCTTTGCTCAGTGTTAGAGTGTTTGCCTAGCATTTGTGGGACCCTCAATTCGATCCCCCAGCATCAGAAAAACAAAAACAAAACACATAAGAGCTGAATTGAACCTGGAAATACAGGTATTTATTTTGAAAAGTAATTGGAATTAAAAATAACACAAAGTGAAAAGAGAGCTGTCATAGAAGGAATAATAACTAGGTCTCTTTTTAAAAACAGTGAATGATCACAGAAAAATGGGAAAAAAACAAGTAGCAGATAGAATCTCAAAGGTGATTTTTATCATTGATTATGTAAAGTTTTTAATATCTAATAGCAATTTAGATACTACCCTATGGGGGAAAAAGAAAGAAATCATTGAAAATTTGAGTAAGAAAAATGACATGAGGAGAAGAAGACTGAGTTTATTCTGGAATAAATATAATGAGAGGGAAAGAAAACTGGACCCAATAGAATAGTTAGGAAGCTACCAGGTATGAATTTTTGTAGATAGACATAATGATGTTGGCAGGTAATGACAAAAAGACTTAAGGACATGTGAAATGTTTAGGCAGGCATCTTCAATTTGACAACAATGCATGGTCCATTATTAAAGGTGTGAAGTTAACATAAACATTTTATAGATTATATTTTATTTTTAAATGGATTGTCTCATATATTAATTGCATGTTTCAAAAGACATAATATTACAATCCCTTATGCTAATCATGAGGAAGTTACAGACAGTAACCTATTTTTAAGTCTCTATAACAATTTAATTTTTACAAAGTTTTAGCTGTCCTTGAAAGGGCAATTTTTAGGGCTGGAGTTGTAGCTCAGCAATAGAACGCTCGTCTAGCATGTGCGAGGCCCTGGGTTTGATCTCAGCACCACATAAAAATAAATAAATAAAATAAAGGTATTGCGTCCAACTACAACTAAAAAATAAATATTTTTTAAAAAAGAATGGGGAATTTTTAATTTTTTTTTTTGGTGAGGAGGAGACTAAAGGATAAGTACTGATATTAATTTTGACAAAAAAGTTCATATTGACAGTTTAAAAATAATAACTTAATGTGTGCACTATTCTTATTTTTTCACTGTTATTAACATCTAATTTTCTAAAATATGATCTTGATTTAAAGACCACTAAAACGTCAACTAAGCAATGTTACATCATAGCTTTTGGATAGAATAATAAATGAGTTTCTTGACTTGCAATGTTAAATTGTGAATTAACATTTACTTTACTACCACAAGAGAAATATTAATTTTTGAATATAGTGACAATTCTCATTATCAAGATAATCCTCCCATATATAACTGCCTCTGCAAAGATATGTCATTCCTGGGTCTGTAGTGAAAGACTCATAATCTTATTCTTGAATGTGTTTCATGCTCTTATTTATGAGCTTCTTATCATTGCGGTATTTATATTTTAAATAAGATGTGTGATTTATACTTCTCTAATCTAAATGTGACTAAGTGAAGTTGAGATTACATGATCAGAAAGAGCCAACGTCTGCTCCTTGAAATTTCATCTAAGAGCAATAATACATGTGTCAGTTGAAAAACATAGTGAAATTTCTGCTTAATGTTTAACTCTCAATTTACGTAGAGCTACTTCATTAGATAAGCAGACTTCTTAGAATCCATACCTCACAAACCAACATTGGTTATAAAGAAAGAAATGAGGTAATTGCTTAATACAATTACCTCGATGTTGGTAGAGTTTTATATTTTTTGTTTCTGTTTGGGGTGATTTAAAAAAAAAATGATCAGCAGAGCCAGAAGAAGTTTCTATTATTGAAATGAGAAGAGAAGAAACTTTAAGGAGGAACATAATTAAGTCCCTGTCATCCAAAATATCTATAATCTAAGTAGATAAATCTGTGAGTTTAAATAAATAAATAACATTAAGTCATGTTGTTTTCTTACTACCATTATTCTAAATAATATGATTCCCTGTTCTAAAATACAACCATTACTGGCCCTGTCATTACTGTATGAAACTCATTTCACCACGCTATATTATACTCTAATATATATTGTTAGATGCAACTTCCCTGGTAGTTAACCCCAATACTAGCCCATCTTCTCCTCAAGCTTGCCTCCACAAATACACATATGCATGTGGAGTGGCTTGCCTGAACTTTTGCTTTAAAAACTAGTTCTGCCCCAGTTTCCATCTCTCAATAGAGAACTGACTCTAAGACAAAAGGAGGAATTGTAATCTTTCACTGAGGGCCAATGGCACTGAAAATAAGAAACCCTAAACACTCTATCTCAAGAGACCAAAATGTAAATACCACAAAATCCTGGTGATAATCATGATAAAATTATATTTGATGTTGGAAAATATTCTTTCTTTATATATTACTTAGAAAAGACACTATGTTTGTTTTCAATATAAATTTGAAATTTTGAGTGTTCCTGAGTGATCCCACAGATACAAGGTATCTGTGTTATTTGTGATTTGACTGCCTAGCAAGTGAATACTAAAGCCAAGCATCCTCTAACAAGTGCACACATCTTTGTGTGTGTAACTTGACATAAGAAGTTATTCCTGAATCCAGGCACTGCAAAAGGCCCCTGTGGAATAATGAAAATCCATTTTACATGTTGTACTGGATAAAGCCAAGCTAGAATAAGAGAACATCTAAATGTACACAGATCCAGACAGAAAAAAAAGTTTACATTGAAGAATCTTAACAGTTATTTGAAACATCTTGATTTTTTAATTCAATATTATCAATAAAATTGCTAAGTCAGAAGATCATTCAAAATCTTTTAAATGCAATATATTAGAATATACTGGAGCTAGAAATCTAATTCACAGTAGTGTTAAATTAGTATGCCAAGTGATAAGAACAAAATCATAATGACATGAACATATTATTGTCTTCCTTTTTATAATGGACAAGTGAATCAGCCTACACTATATCTTATAACCATTTCAATTTTCAACATAAACCATAATTAAATCCTCTAAAGCTCAGTTACAATAAGGAAAAACAAATAATAAAGTCTCTAATTAGGATTATCCCTTACCAGCTTTTCCATAAAATGCAATTGAACCTACATACAATATTGTTCTAGAATTAATTGCTTCATATTTTTTCATCTTACCTTACCAGCAAAACTTACAGTTTTTCAGTGCAGAAATTATGTCTTTATTCATTCAACAAAGATGTATATTTATTTTTCTCCCTGTGCCAAAATGAACAGTGCAGAACCTGTAGTTGAAGCTCAATAAGGAATTATTAATTAGGCTTGCTTATATAACATTTCACTAGGCTCAGACAGAAGTTTCAAGGATGGACATCTTTAATGAAGGTGTTGTATTTCATGTAAGGAAATACATGACTATTCTTAGTAATTCATAAACAAACCCAAGAATATGTATGCTTTCATTATTCTTCTCTACTATGGCTATCACTTCTACTCACCAAAATGCAATCGATTGCTTCAAATATAGATGTGCCAATGATTCTCCAAGTAAGGGAGAAACATTTCTTTCCTTCCATGTTTTGTTTCAAGCCTACAAATAACATAGATTCTCTACATCATCACCTCTCATGGAAGGAAATCCCACTGTGATACAAAGAAAGAATCCATGCACAATCATTGATTCGACTGCGTCCTCAGCTGTGAACAGCAGATTATGTGACCAAAAATGGATTGGCCAAAATTGGAACAGTGGACAACAAAATTAATAATTATATGATTGTATTATAACCCAAAGAATAAAATAAATATTCATGAATTCATGCCAATACAAATGCATGAGTAAACAAACAAACAATAAGCAGACTGGGGAAGACAATGATTTTCTTACAGAAGAATTCTAAGCAGTAAGTGTTAAATGTATGAGGGAAACAGAAAACCACCATTGGAACACCACAGTAATAAAACTGCAGTGAGCAAGGCTCCCTGAAGTATGCTAAAGAGGAAGAAAGCCTGGCCTTGACCTCCCTCCCTCAACATGTTTATTAATAACTGTGGTCATTTTAGCATCACAACCTATTTTATAGCACATAGATTCTTTGTTGCTCCTTTCTAGGAAGTGAAGCTACATCCTCTTCCCCTTGAGTGTAGGCTGGACTTAGTGATTCAGTTTCAAAGAACTGAGTATAGAAAAGGAAAAAGGAGTGAGCAAAACTTGGCAAGTACTGCTCTAACCAAGTGATCAGAGTTCATGTCACTCGTGATTAAAAAATTGATATCAGGAATTTCTTATATGATGAGGAAGACATAGCATCTCTCTGCATTCTTCCCCCAAATCCATAACCTCATTGTAGTAATAAGAAAACAACAAGAGAACTCAAGGTGAGCCACATTCTATAATGTATGACCAATACTCTTCAACAGTGCCCAAGTCATGAAAAACAAGGCAGAGGAGGGACTGTCCAGGATTGAAGGATGCATGGTAGCTAACTGCAGTGTACTATCCAGGCTTGGACACCAGAACAGCCCAAAGACATGAGGGAGAAATGAACAAAACCTATAGTTTGGTAAATAACATTGGTACAATGTTAAGATCTTAAATGTTGACCATTTTACCAGGCAAGATGTACAATGCTTAGGGAAACAACAGAATTCTGTACCATCTCTGTAACTCTTCTTGAACTAAAATTATTTCAAAATAAAAAGGATTTTTTTTAAGGGCTGGGGATGTGGCTCAGTGGTTGAATGCCCCTGAGTATCTTTTTTTTTTTAAGTTGAAAGGAATATTAAGTGAAAAAAAATTAGCAACCTGGCTTCTGTCAGTTGTAGATCACCTATTCAAGCATGTATTCCTAGAATGCAAGTTTCACAAGAGCAAGGAACTTCCCTGTGTTGTTCACTATTGCAGGCCCAACACCCAGGCATTACAAGAGAGCTTTCCAATTTTGAATTAAAAATAAAATATAACTTAATAAATTTGGCTTATCCTTATATCTTAAAAGTAAAAAAAAAATGTAATAATACTAAGCATAACAATAAGAGCAACAATACAAGACATCCAGGGTGTTTTCACATGTGCTGTGTTCCATAGAAGCTTTCAAATTCCCATAAGCCATTTCTCATCCTTCCTAGGTTGGAGAGCTAAGGTGAATTTATGGATAAAGAATCACAGCGCACATTGTTTAAAAATTCTTTAATTGCGAAGTTAGATGTTGCCCTCTGAAAATTCAGTGAACAGCTGCGGTGGCTTGGTGCAAAAGCCAGCCAGTCAGCATTTAGAGTGATCTGGAACTCATTCCTGATCACCAGGAACTTGTTAAATGATGTACTCTGAGACTCATGGAGCTTTTTGAGTTAACACTCTGCAGGAAGCTGACAGGGCACAGGTTACACTCTGCTTTATCTTCAAACAGGTTTCCAGAGGAAGGGAAAATAGGAGGGAGATTACAAACACCTCTGGTGAGAATTCTTTAAATGTGAGAGAGTTTCACCCTGTTGTCAGAAAGCTTCATTCCTGACACTTTCCTCTACCTAAACAGAATCATCTTTGGAGCATAAAAATGACAGGATATGGCTTTTCAGTTAGAGAAAGGCTAACTATTGGTGAAATTATTCAACTCCAGGAATCTGACACAACAAAGAAAAAAAAATTCTGATCCATATTCAAAATGGACTACTTTGGAGCCAAGACGCAAATAATATGTCTGCTTAGCAACTGAATTGGCCAAAATAAATAATGTTTTCTCTTCTGCTTTTTACCTCTCTATAGAATATATAATTCTTGCTGAAAACCAAAGAGAACATACCATATGGATGGCTTTTTTTTTCTAATCTCATAAAATTACAAATAAAACTTTCACAGAATCATAACATCTGCTTCACCATTACCCTGGAGAAAAGTCGTCTTTGCAGAATCACACGAGGACATATAGTTTAATGTCCAACTTGCCTTTCACATTTGGTATTCACGTTGTCTTGGAGGGGGTTGGAGAACCCCAGCAATAAATACCAGATGAGCAAAACGGAGCCTCTGGACATAAAATGGCTTTTGCTTTATGTTACTGATAGTAATATCAAAATTGAAGTATGCTGCTATTAATTTGCTCACAAGAATCTGTGGTAAGACTTTTAGTGCACACTGTCTCAACAAACAAATGGTTTGACTAAATGGACAATGGACAATGGAATGCCTGAGAGTTCACCTTTACCTTCCAACTGGAGCTACTTACAAGGTGTCAGGGTGGATAATGTACTGATGTATTAGAAATAAACCTGGTGCATTCTCTGCCTTTCTTCTATCTCTATGCCTGCATTTCCAAAAACAGATCACACCTAAATATTTCACAAACATAAACATATCTTTCTGTTCCCTATTGTGATCACCCCAATCCAGGCCATCATTTTTCTTCTTCTTGCTTACATGTATCCAGTGGTAAAAGCTGATAAACCAGCTTTCCAATAACAAAACCCAAAAAAGCAATTACCAAAACATTTGTTTGAAAGTTTTACCAATTTCCAACATGAAAATATTCCCACTGCAGCCAATAATTTCAAAACCAGTTCAAAAAGTTCATGAATATTTAACAATTGGCACTCTGTACCAGTATGAACTAGCTCCGGTGTCCCACTTTCTTGATGCCTTGTGGAATAGAGCTTTTTATGTATAATCTTGCCTAAATTCTTCAATAGTTCCCATTTTCCTTAACACTAAATGCAAAATCCCTCCTTTACAATTTACAAGGCTGTCTACAATATTACCCACTGTTATTTCTTTGTTTTGCATTTTCCTTACTTTAATATGGGATTTCTAGTTGTAGGACCATCAAACATGCTGTGCCTGCTCTCTTCATCTTGAAAATATCCATTTCATTAGGTATCAGCAAAAACATTCATCATCTGGGAAGACTTTGGATATCCTTTCCTATCAGAAAACTCCTCAGTTTATAGAATTACTATTTTAATTACCTTGCTAATCCCAAACTGTAAGTTATCTGAAGTCTTTTTGACCTCTCCATAACCATCTGAAACCAAGGGCTTAGCAAAAGCACCCAGTACCAAGGAGGCCCTTATGTTCTATAAATAGTAAGCAGGGGTTTTCATCTTACATAATCTGCTCATAGGTGAATGTGCAAATTTATAAATCAAATAAATTCATAGTTACATTCAAAATCATAACTTTTGCCATATGGAATTAAATAAATTCCAAAAGGGAAAGTTCCCCAGATTCTTGAAACAAAAGTATGGTTTTAAAAGTAATATATTCTGAAAGCTGAGTTCCTAGGAAATCAAAGTGTAGCTTATAGCGATGACTGAGAAATGCCACCCTTAAAGAGGCTTTCTGACTATAATACAGGAACACATTCTTTCCTACTCCAGGGCACAACACTTTTGAATCTTGGTTCAGAGCCTAGAACCCAAAGACGAATTTTTATAAACTTGTCAGTTCTGATATGTAAGAGATTCCTGCCTTAAGAAAGATCTGAAACCAGACAATCTTCCAGTTTGCTTCCAATTCAAGGATTCTGATTCCACAAAATAAATATGGGTGGTGAGTGGTGATAGAATTATATAGTTCTCTTCTTCTGACTCCCCTGGTTATTTTGTCCTGATGCTGGGAAAGTCCTTGGAAGTTAGGAGAAACTATACCTACAAACAGGGAGACATTTTCTGAGTTCCCAGAAAGCAGAAATGGAGAAGCATGGCAAAACAGTTTTTCTATACAAACCTTCAACCTCTTATCTAAAGTCAATGTCCTAAAACAAAATCAGTTACAGAGATTTGAAGAACTAAATGTGTAAAAACAAAACATAAAATGCTTAAGACACTGCATATGTATATTCTTAAAACTTATAGACTCCTAGATGTGGTTTTCCACATAAAGCAAAATATCAAAATATCAGAGCAATGTATAAAATATGACTTATAATATTAAAATGTATTTTTGAAAGCTCAACTCAAATTATAACCCCAGAAATAAGAAACAGTCTTTCATTCTTTCAGGTTACAAGTACTCAATACCTTCTATTAGAAACCTAAAATTAGCTCTGCAGGTGGTTTTGGTAGTATACATCTGAATAGGACACAGTCCATACCCTCAGGGTATCTATAGGGTAATAAAAGAGACAGACATAGTGTAAATACTTGTAATTCTGAGTGATAAGTACTGTCATAAAGAATGTAATAGCCATTATTTGAGAACAAGGACTGAATGCCACTATTTCCTTTTAATTAGTTCTTTAAAAGACAATAGAATGTTTTTAAATATATCTTAACTTGTAATTCATAATATCATTTCCTCCAAATGTTAATATACCCCAAACACTGTTAAATGCGCACATTGATTATAAATCATATCAGTATCACATTTTCAAAAATATCCATGTGAAAACAATATGTTCCTATAAAAGCAGTGAGAAAATGAGGCAAAGAAAACTTACAAATGGCAGTTGAAATCTGCTTATGTAGGAATTCTATTAGTGAGGAAATGTTGTACTGCAGGTATATTTGATAAGTGATGTGCTAATAAAGTACATTCCTCTCCAGAGCTTCTGTTCTGGCCAGGCAATTTAGGTGGGAATGAAAATAGAGATAGTACTATATTATGTAAAGAGATATTGAAAAGATTTTGGATTTTTTCCAGGACAAATACATGAGTGAGAGAAGCAAAAATGAGAGAGGGAGAGGAAATATGAATATTGGGAATAATTCACAATACACACACTAATCAGCATATCCATAACTTGTATCATTAACTTTGTGTGTGTGGATAATGAAATAACTTAAGATCCACCATCTTAACAAATTTCATGTATACAATGCAGTATGTTACATATGTTGACATCAAAGGAAAGGGAAAGATAAGATAATGCATAGCTTCTTTTCCTTTCATTTATTCCTTACTCATCTATAAGCTGGAAGTGAGAGTGTTGGTAGGATGTGCACACAAGAAGAAATAAAGCCTGGAGTGGTAGCACATACCTATAATCCTAGCAACTTGGGAGGCTGAAGCATGAAAATCACAAGTTTGAGGCCAGCCTCAGAAATTTAGCAAGACCCTGTCTTCAAAGCACAAAAGGGCTGGCCAGGCTCAGCGGCTCATGCCTGTAATCTCAGTGGCTCCAGAGGCTGATGCAGGAGGATCAAGAGTTCAAAGCCAGCCTCAGCAACTGCAAAGCACTAAGGAACTCAATGAGTCCCTGTCTGTAAATAAAATACAAAATTGGGCTATAGATGTGGTTCAGTGGGCCAGTGCCCCTGAGTTCAATCCCCAGTACCTGCTGCCCCGAAAAAAGAAAAAAAAATAATACAAAAGGGCTGAAGGTATAGTTCAGCAATATAGAGCACCTGGGTTAAATCCTCAATTCGGGGAAAAAATGGGGGGTGAAGGAGAAAAAGATTTACGAAATAAAATAGATTGTGTACAGCATTTTCATGGTTCTGGTAAAAAATTATATGGATGTATAGAGTTACAAAACTCAAACTGTGATTTCAGTAATTCTACATATGAATAAATGCCGTTATATTTGTATTTAAAACTGGCACTGTGCAATATAAAGACGAACAGCAAAGTTCATTCTAATAATTTAAGCTTTTATTTTCTTAGAACATCAACAAGTAACAAATGGAAAAACACTATAACAAACAGAGGGGGAAAACATTAATATTTTAGTATGTTTAATAGCACTTTTTCTAGTTGTTTTTTTTTAACAAGAGACCACATCATCTTATTTTTCAGTGGGTCCTAAAATTATGTAAATGGCCTTCATCAAGAATGCACCAAAAACAAGGCAGGGGAAGAGAAGGGGTGAAGGAGGTAAGCACAGAGTCAGAGAGATTTAGAAGCGAATAGGGGAGGGGTGCTTCTTTTAACATCTTCACCTTAATTGTACTAAATCTCTTGTCACCAGAAAGTGGTGAGGTGAGAGCACCACACTGCAGGTACTTCAGAGATTGCAGGGAAGCTGTCAGGGGCTCCTAATCCAGCAGCTTAGTCAAGCACTTGCCCTTGATTAACACCTTGAATATTCTCAGCATGTCTGTGGTTTGGTTTGGGTGCTATTATTGACTTGGGGAGCTGGGATGAGATTCTTAAGCCAAGTGGCCTCTTCTGCTCCTGAGGTACATTAGAGCATGAGAAACTGCCAGCCTATTCCAATATGAATATGTTTCCCTTAATTCAAGAAATTCTGATCCCACTTTGTAAACTGCAGTCTACCTATTAATACTATGGACCTAAAACTTGAAAACTATTAAATATTTTTAATGCATCCCTTCCAACATAAAGTTGTCCTTAGAAAATTATAAATGTATAAAAGGCCAATTCATAGTTTTTAAGATCTTTTTAGCCAAAGTAACTTTTAGAAGGCAAAATGTTTATTTTCAGAATTCTTTTCATTGAAAATAACAGAAAAACATCTCAAAATAGATGAAGAAAAAAGTGAATACATCTAAGGGGAAAGGTTGGTACTGAAATATGTGTATTTGGGGATTCAACAGATACTATATGAATCTCCCTTTCTCCCTCTCCTTCTTCCTCTTTTTTATGTTGTAAGCAAGATAACTGATAACATATCTGACCTATATCCTGCCAATTCATCAATCTCAATGGAAAGAGAGTTTCATTAACATTTGTGGTGAAGAAAATAGGAAGAATTTCCTGTCTGAGATGATAAGCCACATGCCCATCCTTTAACCAACCTGCCCTGCTCCCTGCCTTGTAGTGCTGGGGATCAACCTTGACCAATTTATTTAGCCAAAGAAAGTAAAAGTCTGATTGGCTGGGTCTGGGATTTATGTCCTCCTTTTAACAGAATAGTGGAGTAAAGAGGGTTAATGCAACCACAGAACCCAAGGGAAGAATGCTACTTCTCCTGAAAACACTCAGCAAAAGGAATCATAAAGTATTCCCTGGATTATTATTTTTAATATCTATTTCTAGTCATGTTTTAGGGTTTGTATCACAGAGAGACTTCCCGAAGACAGGAGGCATGAATTGGCAGTGGGGTGGTCACACAGGGACTAGTGGATCCCAGCTGTAACAGGCAACGCTTACTATGTTAGATTTTACCTCCCTCATTTTCTGTTTAAGGTTCAAAGCAGGCCTGAGAGGTAGATGTTATTATTACTTCTCATTTTACAGATGAGTATATAAGTTTCCCTAGGTCACACCTGGTCACACACAAATCAGAGTTCGATTTTGAACCCAAATCTAATTCTGAAAACCACATGCTTTTGAACACATGAACATGTTCTTACTTGGAAATTGTTGTCTGCCTAACAAAAGTAGGGGTTTCATTTTATTAACTTTCCTTCTTAATTTTCTCTAAGAAAAAGGACCTGCTATCTGCGAGAAGTCAATTTTGGGAAAGTGATCCATTTCTTGGATCTAGAACCATGGGTCCTGGAAGACTAGGAGGTCATTCATTGAAAGCAACAAGAAGGATGGGAAAGGCCTTCAGAGGTGACCTCAAGATACAGTTTTTACTATGTGAAAAGAAAGGCAATATGGTACCTCTCCCATTTCCCTATGCAATTGACAAATTATTTGTTTATTTTTTTGGATTTTATACTAAGTAGTTGGTATAGAAAGAAAGACTGTGTTAGAAACTTATGTAACAAATATTATTGAGTTTTTAATATGGGCTAAGTGTGAAACAAGAAATCTAAGGGCCAGAAATACCCTATGAAACCGTTACAATATAAACCAGTGCAAAAGACACAGAAAAGTACCAAAGGAAAGAGCAAATTTAAGCTAAAACAACAAAATCTCACATAGGCCACCCAATGTCATTTGACTATTCTGATCCTCCTAAATTTAAGGGAAGAATATGTTATGGCCAAGTTCAGCTCTTGTTCTTCCTCCTACAAAATTACAGTACACTGTGAACAGTGTGGTTTCTGTCCAAGTGAAAACTTCCCACGATTATGTTCCTGACATCTCACTGTATGAAAAGAAAAACCTAATGTCTCTACAGAAAAGCAGGGCTTCAAAATTAAACCTGCAGAGGTGAATAGTTCAAGCTACACAATCTCTCAGTTATTTGGGATGGCCTTCAAGGACACTTACTTGGAGCCACTAAAGAGCAAAGGTCTTCAGTTTTAGTTTTTGGTTTTAAAAACATATCTCTATATAAAGATCCAAAACCCCAAAGGGAGCTGGACAGAGCTGTTTAATCCAGAATAGACATCATCAGTATCCACAAATATTTATTCACAGAAACCTGCAGAGTTACTCAATCCCTACAGGACTAAGTCCTAAATCTTAGAATGGCATACATGGGTTTCTATCTCCAGGACCCTATGTACCCTTACATCGTCCTCCTGCAGGATGTAAAGGTGGACTTGCTATTTCCTCCATGCCTTTATAAACACCTCTTTGGGAAAAGATACTTTTGCAGTTTTAGAATTAGCAAACTCCAATAGTCCATTTCTTTAGCTCAAACAAAATCCAGAGTAGTGTTACCAAAGGGAAAAAAAAAAATTCAACCCAACTATTTTTTCTCTCAGAGGGTTTTGTTGTTGTCTTTTGTTTTTTGCTTACCTCTATCACCGATCTTTTATTATGTTATTTTTATATTAAATTGCATTAAACTCATTGTATTTAATCACATATTTTGTTTGATTTACTTCATTTAAGGTCATTTGATCCGCAAGTTTCTCATGAGACCTGTCTTATTCTTCTTTATGTTCTCAACCCCATAAAGGCTTTGGGTCAGAGTAGGCATTCAATTTCTTGTTGGTCAATTATTTTTCCTAATATCTACTATATGCAAAACATTCTACTCACTCCATATAAAGAGCTGGGCACAGAGGCAAATTTCTATAGCTACCAGGGTGGCTAAAGAGAGAGGATTGCTTGAGCCAGAAGTTCACGACCAGACTGAGCAACACAGTAAGTCCTGGTCTCAAAATAATAATAATAAGAAGAAAAACAACAATAATAACTCTGATTCCAGGAAGTTTGCCATCTGTTTACAAATGAAAGATACAGAAAATGATATTTTAATGACAAAATAATAGAAAATACTTATATAGCACATGGCACGTGCCAGGAACCATTCTACGTATTTTAGATGTATTACTTTAATCTTCATAACAGCATCTATAAAGTAAATACAGCTTTACCAGTGAAAAACTGAGGCACAGAAAGAATAAGGAATTTGTCCAAGATAAGCCGTGAAACTGAACTAAATCCTAATTTGTATGGATTTAGAGTTACTCTTAACCTATATATGATGTTGTAAATAAATTATTAATTCCAAAAGTTAAATTCAAATAACTTTTAGCACCAAAATACTATATAATTATTAGCACATGCAAAATACCTTACAAAATAATCAATATTTTTAATTTCACTTTGAATCAAGGTTTGTGCTTTAACATCATACATCTTCTTAACCATTAAATATATAAATTCCTGACAGCTGCTTCTCACAGCCCCCTCACGAGAAGTAGAACGCAGTGATACCAACTGCCACTTCAACCAGGGAAGCTCTGTTTTTATTGCCCTTATGTTTGAGGCTCTATGTAAACTTTTGTTCACTAATATTATAAAATGTACTTTAAAAATCACTATTATATCCTGTAAGACTCAAGAGTGGTCCCCCCCAAACATAAAAAAATTAAGTAGAATGTACCTTCTAAGATCAGACGGTACACTTTCTTCCTGCACCCCATCATGCCAACATTATAACACCACTTTCCACAGCCACAATCAACCACATGCAGTTCAGCCAACCCTTCCTTGAATGAAATGTCGACCCTCCATAAACCTTACCTTCATTAGCCAGTCCTGAACCTTTCAAGCCTTCTCCCATCTCCTACTCCTACACTATTGGCAAATCAGTACTTGATTGCCTCTATTTCTCATCTGCAAACCCCCTTCAACCTTGAAAATGATTCTAAGTACACATTTACTCACAGTCTGTGAGGTCTTGTTTCCTAAATTGTTACAGGTATAAAACTCCTCCCCTGGCCTAGGTGATCATTCTGGTACCTTTAGATCACCAGTATTCAGAAGAAAATTGGACAATTACAAGATCTCCATTAAGGCTATGGAATTTTCTGATCACAGTTGTCCCAACTTCTGAGACTTCACATAAAATAGAGATTCTTGTGAAGCTAAAAAAGTGAATTTCTCGCTGGATGTGGTGGCACACGCCAATAAACACAGCAGCCTGAGAGACTGAGGCAGGAGGATCAGAAATTTAAAGCCAACTTAGTGAGGCCCTAAGCAACTGAGTGAGACCCTGTGTCAAAATAAAAAAAAAAATAAAAACAAGCTGGTAGTTGGGAGTATTGCTGGAAGTTGAGCTCCAGAGGCTTATCTGCCTACCATCAGGTTTCTGACCATCCATCTCTTCCAAACTCACATAAAAGGCAACTATAAACTGTGGTGTCACCACCTCTTCTATTTCATGTTTTTCCAAAGTAGTATCAGGAAATATAAGCCTCTGTTTGTATCAACTCCAGAAACCATGAAGTACAGGCTTTGAAATAGGGCCACATAGTTAAAACTCATCCAGAAATAGAATCAAATCAACTAGACCTTCAAACTCTTCTTTGACATTAGAAGACAAAAATGTTGAGTAAAAGTACCCTTAGGCCAACATTGGTTTCATAAGTATTGTCATATGTAGGTTTCTGAAATCCCTAAAGAACATTATGTGCTTAAGGTAGACAAGATCACTCAGAGGGCAGCTATTCTATATTCTTGAAATCAGGCTATGGCTTGTGGAAACACACAACCACTGGGCTTCATAACTGAGCAAAAGACACAAGTACTCCTGGATGTGATATGAAATGGTTGAATACAACATGTGTACAAACAGAGAAAGCTGGAAAAGAGATATGAAAGTAGAGGCTTAAATTCTGGTAAGTCAAAACCAGTGCACAGACAGTAATAGTACCTTATGCACGGTGAGAATCTAAGGCAAGAATCCTGTGATCTCTACACAAGGCCATTTAGTAAGGTGCATGGATGTCTGTAAATAACCCCAGTGAAATCAGATAATTGATATATTGTCGAGGGCCACAGCCGAGTCGGGATGACACCTGGCATTTTGCCAGAAGTAATGGTTGAGAGGCTAGCCAGATATCTCAGGCAAGGACAATGTTGGAGAAAGAGTGGGTATTATGAAAACCTCACCTAATGCTTTGATTTCTAGCTTTGAAGACTTGGGTTTTTGTTTGTTTTGGTTTTGTTTTCACCTACCCTATGGTAAGAGTTTGATGGTAGTCCCCTAACAGATACATAAAGCATGCGAATGTGACTTTTTGTTTGGGAAAAGAATCTCCGCAGTTGTAATTGGGTTAAGAGTATTGAGATAGGATCAATCTGGATTATCTGGGTAAAACCTGAATCCAGTGATGCCGCAGTCTGGCTGGGCACAAATCACTGAGCCGCCACAAAGCACTTGTATGTTCAAACAGGAAACTTTATTGCCTGAACTCCAACAGCACTCCACACACACTCCCTGGGAACTCTCCCAAATGCCACCCACGCGGCCCTCTCAGGCACACCACACCAATCGGAACTCTCTCCACCAGAACTTCACCAACCAATGCGAACTCCCCAGGAAATCCCCGCGAGAGAACTCCAAAGTAGCGGGTTCCCAAGGCGGACGGACAGCAGGGGTCTATATACAATTGAATCAATCCAGCTTCATCTTAATGGCTGGCCTCTCAACCATACTTCTGGCAAAATGCCAGAGGTCATCCCAACTCGGCTGTGGCTCTCAACATCTTATGCATCACAACATCACACAGCAATATATATTGGTAAAAGATCAATCATGTGTACATCTTCTAAAAAACAAAAAACTGAGAAGGAAAGTGTCACGATTTAGGTATTAGGTGTGTGAGACAATGCTAGGTTTAGAGGAGAATGATTGGATCATGAAAAGCCTTAATCCAATCTATGAATTAATCCCCTGAATGGGATTAACTAATTGTAACTGAAGGCAGGTGTGTGTGGCTGGAGGAAGTGGATTGGGGATGTGCATGTGGAATATATATTTTGTATGTGGTGAGTGGAATTTCTTAGCTTCCTGATCATCATGTGACCTGCATCCCTCTATCACATTCTTCCCCCAGGGTGTTCAGCCTCACCTTGAGCCCCAAGGAATGGAAGCAGCTGTCTATGGATTGAGACCTCTGGAACCATGAGCCCCCAAATAAACTGTTCCTTCTCTAAAATGGTTCTTGTCAGGATATTAGCTGAATAAAACAGAAATGAAATAATCTCAAGGTGCATCTTTGTGTACAGAGAACACAAATATGCCTACTACTCGTTCAATACTTTATAGGAAAAAAATGGGAGATTCTTAACAGGTCATTTATCTGATTATCTATCTTACAGTTCTTTGAATATAACTTCTTTTTTCTTCCTTTCCTTCCTCCTCCCCTCATTATACTTTTCTTCCTTCCCTTGCCTTGGCTTTCCTTCAACAAATAGTTATTAAATTCATACTCCAAGTCAGGAACTTTACTAAACAGTTCATATGTTTATATACTATCTCCCCACAGTAATAGTCCAACCTACATCCCTGAAAAGCAATGCATATACCCAATGGGTCTTGACGTTATTCAGCATAGGATGGAGTCCAACTGTGTAGTCTTTGGCAAGTTATTTAGTCCTTCTACTGCTATACTCTTCATTTATTGCCTGAGAATAAGAGTTAGCTATCTACCTC
The DNA here is from genome assembly GCF_021218885.2 of Marmota monax. Lineage (NCBI taxonomy): Eukaryota > Metazoa > Chordata > Mammalia > Rodentia > Sciuridae > Marmota > Marmota monax. The sequence continues at coordinate 14,515,782 of NW_026694084.1, read as the reverse complement.
CTAAGTTTGTAATAAATACTGAGATAACCCAAGTAGAGAATTTTACTATTACACTTTACATATAGTAATGGTTTAATAAATCTTAGCTGTTGTTATCATTGATGTTTTGAAGACACATGGTAGACTCACCACCTATGATCTACTCCTGAAGGCTGAGTGGCAACTTCTAGAGTTCTGATGTTTCCATGATATGTGGCTGACAGAGATGCACCCCTCAGATATCAGATGCAAGAAAGGATCTGCTTCCTAGCTCACAGGGAGTGTGGATAAGACAGCTTTCTGCTGTCAGCTTTAGGGTCTAACTCCACTGCAAAGAGCGACCTGACTTCACTCAAGGTCATGCCCTTCTTAGGGAAGCCCACATTCAGCCAATGAGTAGAGAATGGGATTTAAAGACCCAGGTTGATGTGGGACCGATCTAATGAGCAGTATTTACTCCAGAAATCCCATTGTGTTGTCTAACACTTTGGCAAAAAGAAGCACATTTTGACTTTTCCCTTTGCCCAATTCAGCTTCCTCCACCATCTTTTCATAAGTGTTCATCCTTCATAAACAACATGGTACCCAAATTTCATCAAAGTATCTGTTTCCAGAAATCCTAACCTGGTACCACAATATAATTAGCTGATTTCTATCTAGTTCACTGACGGGACTATATATAATATTTGAGGATTGGGAGAATCTTATTTAGCTTTGTATTCCCAGAACCTAGCAAGTGATGTTTAACTAGAAAACCCAATCAGGATTCATTCATTGAATGAATTAAAAATTAAATCAGCTTGAGAGGAAAGTTAAAATAAAAAAAAAGATAAAAATAAAATTATGTTTCATGTTAACTTAAAATGCTTCCTATGAATGTGGTAGCAGTATGTACACTGTTAGAGGAAGTGAACTTTATTAGTCAACTCAGTGCAGCTCTGGACAGAATCCTCTTAGCCACTTAGCAGCTGCAGTAACTTTTTTTTCTATCCAGTGCTTACTACATGTACTTGCAGAAATCAAATAATGAACAATGTATGTACGACATCTGGTGGCTTCCAGATTATGTTACATCCACCTTGCCTGCCTGGAGTCTGAGCCACAGGGGTTGGCGTTGTGTGAGCCTGCACCTTCAGTTACATTGAAATTCTACACTAGATGCACAGGGGCGAGTCAGCCAGTGGTAGGAGGGAGAGAGCTATTAATTTACCCAAGATGCCAGTTGTGATGAATATAGCAGCCCCATTCTCTAAATCCTTTTATTTATATTGTATTTAGAATTAATAATCATTCATCCAATTAAATGTCCTTGCTCTGGGCCTCTGGCCAATTCTATGTCATAGAGGTGATAAGATCTATTAGCTGTAAGCCTTAAATTAGCCAACATCCGACCCAAGGGAAGTATGTTGCCCAAAGGAGACACCTCCTTCCTAAGCCCACACTATCGTAACTGATGCTGGAGAATATCTTTATTTCATTGCTGCTGTTGTAGCCTGCAGAACAGATTTACATGCTACAGTCAGGACTAGAAAGCTGAAAAACTCATGATACTTGAAGCTTCAACTCTTAGTGAATTAAATTTAGGCATTTCTAAAAATCCATGCAAATATTATTTGGCCTAAAATAAATTTATTTAACCATAAACATTTTGAGGTTGGAAGGGTAGACTAATAATGATAGAAAAATTTTATGAGATGCTGCTATTATTATGATAACACACTCTGGGTACCAGCAATTTTAACCTGATTGAAAAATACTCTGAGAAAAGAAAGAGAAAGGTCAGACTTTGGTTTTTATTAATAGGTAGCAGGACTAAATGTGAAATTATCTTTATTTGTATTAGTTGGATAATTAACTTTATTCTAATTTTTTTAAAATTCTGCATGAATTCTTATAGTTTTAGCTGACAAAAAACATAAACATAGGGAGAAATAGATCAAATGTTGGAGAAATTGTTAAGAAAAAAATAAATTAAAATTAGGAAACATTTGCAAAGTATCTAAACTTCTGCTTCTTCAGGATGCCAAAAAAAAAAAAAATATCCGCTAAATCTAAATTTAGGTTTGGGGCCGTTCACATGGATTTGAGCATATGCTACTTTGTAATGGGCTAAACTGTGAACCTTACTTTGAACTACAAATCCTCAAAAATAAGAACTGATGAAAAGGGTCAGCAAAGTTAATCACCATGGAAATCCAGGCAGTTTTACACTCCTCAGTTTCAAAGTTGACAAGTGTCATTGGGTTGAGGTCAACATTGGTATTCAAATAAGAATGTATGTACATTCCTTATAACCAAAGCCTAACAAGCATTTTTGGAATATGTTATTAGTGGAAACTCCAACAAACCCTTTCAAATCTTTTAAATTTTCTTCTACTGTTTAAAAAAAATGGAAGTTTTCTCCAACAATGATACTGGAAAAGATATCTTTATTAGTTTTCATATAAGTACATGAGTTGTCTAAATTAGAATTATTAGAATTTATTGAACATGGTTCAGAGAAAAGCCAGGAGATTTTCTGGATCAAATTACCTCACAGCTCATTGTACTCCACTTCATTTATGATGATTTGTGTATAATCTCACGACTTCAGTTTCCACAAGCATTTGATTAGTTAAGAAGCATATGAGACAATATTTGTTCTTATTGCCTGCCAGAGAACATGCTATAAATCCACAGTACAGTAAACTTAGGTATGGGTATACATATATTGTGTTTTAATTCTCTTTATTTATCATGCTTATTATAGTATCATGCTCTTTCATTTATCATTCTTCATCTTTTGTTAAACTTTGAACTTAAAATCTTTCTCAAAAGTTATCTTCATTGCTTTCTATCTTACATAAACTGCTGAAGAACTGAAGTAGCTTAAATTTGTATTTTATTCTTTTTTTTTTTTTGGTTGGTATGCTGTGAATCAAACCCAGGGCCTTGTGCACGTGAGGCAAGCATCCTACAAACTGAGCTATATCCCCAGGCCTTGTATTTATTTCTTAAATGCCAGGATTGTATCATATTTGGCAAGATATTACTAAAGGAAAAAAGTGCAGGATTTAAAGATAGCTAAAAGAAGATGTCAAAAAATCCAATCTTAATTGTAACTTTACTCCAGAAGCTCTGAAAATTCAGAAGGGAAAAGAAACTATATGTCAATAATTGTCAATAATGCTGCAATCAACTAAGGAACACAGGTATCTCTACAAGGTGCTGGTTTCATTTCCTTTGGATTTATACCCAAAAGAGGATCACTGGGCCATATTTTAGTTATATGCTTAATGTGATGAACAATATGGGCATTTTCCATACTGTTTTCTACCATAACTGTACTGATTTCATTCCAACCAACAATATATAACTTTTCTTTATTCTCTGTTTGTTTGATAACAGCCATCCTAACAGTGTGAGATGATAGCTTATTATGGTTTTGATCTGTTTTCTTGATGATTAGTTATGTTGAACCCCTTTACATATATCTGCTGGCCATTTTTGTGTCTTCTTTGGAGATTTTTCTATTCAATTTTTGCCTATTTTTAAATTGTGTTACTGATTTTTTTATAATTGAGTTTTGCAAATTGCTTATCTATTTTAGATATTATCCCTTGTCAGATATATAGTTTGCTAATATCTTCTCCCAATTCATAGGCTGCTTTTTCATTTCACAGATTGTTTTCTTTGCTGGGCAGAAGCTTTTCAGTTTGGTGTAGTCCCAATTATTTATTTTTTTATTTCATTATCTGAACTTTTGGTTTCATGCCCCCCCCCAAAAAAAAATCATTGCCAAAACCATTACCAAGGAGATTTTTTTCTCCTTATTTTTCTTAAAGGGGTTTTATTGTTTCAATTCTTATATTGAGGTGTTCAATTCAATTTGATTTGATTTTTGTATATGGTAATACAGAGATTCATTTTCATTCTTTTGCATGTAAACATCCAGTTCCATCCAGTGCCATTTATTGAAGAGGCTATTCTTTCCCCATTGTGAATTCTTAGTGTTCTTGGTGGAAATCAGTTGACCATATACATGCTTGGGTTTGTTCCTGGATTCTCTGTTCTGCTCCATTGGTCTGCCTGTTTTTATACCAGTACTATACTATTTTGACTGCAGTAACTTTGTAATTTTTTTCAAAGTTAATTCAAAATCAGGAAGTGAAGCCTACACTTTCATTTTTCTTTCTCAAGATTGTTTGGTTATTTGGAGGCTTTTTGTGGTTCCATGTACATTTTAGGATTGTTTTGTCTGTTTCTGTGAAAAATATCTTTGGAATTCTCATAGCAGCTGAATAGACTACATATTATTTTGAGTAATATGGATACTTTAACAATATTAATTCTTCTAATCCATGAGTAATATCTTTTCATTTGTTTGTATCTTCTTCAATTTCTTTTATCAATGTTTTACAGTTTTCCTTGTGTAGAGCTTTCACTTTCTTGATTAAATGCCTTCCTAAGTATTTCATTCTTTTTGATGCTATCATACATAGCATTGTTTTAATGAAGCACATGTTATTTTTTAAAATAATACATACAAAAAGCCATACCTTATTTCTAATTTTAATAAATTACCACTTTATAAAATATATCAGGACCTGAACGGAGCAATAGCATCCAGGAGAATCCAGTGATGATGCAAATAGATTATGGATTAGGAAATTGTGAGTATGTCCTAGAGGCTGGATTTCTCCCATCCACAGTGATGCTCTATCTGTAGTCTTGTTCTTCCATTTGTGACACCTTGTGATCTCAGACAAATTCTTAAATATTTCTGTGTTTCCCTATCTCCCTCTTTAAAATGCATATACTAAGGATCAATTTCTTGGGTTATTATATAAATAATTCTCACAGTATTTAATACTTTGACTCATAATTGACACATAATGCATGTTAGCTGTTACCATTATGGAATGGTTTTTTGGTAGAGTCAAATGTTGCAAAAAAGTAAAGAAAAATAAAGAACCAATAAAGAATTTCAGATAATTGTTTTTCGATTGAACAACATTAAATTTTACAGGTTAAAGGCAGAGAGAAAACATTGCCTTTGAAATCAGGAAAAAACATTTGTTGTTTTGTGGATTAAATGAACATATATAAATCCAAACTCCAGTGCTTAGCATATAGATCAACAGATGCAATCTATAATTAGTAATGCTATTATTACTAATATAATGGCAGTGTTATACTCTACATGGCTAAATCTTGGAACAAAAGTGCTAAAGACAAGCTTGAAAAAACAAGCTGAAATCTTATTAAGGAAAATGCCAACTCCTCCTTTTGGCCTTTTGATACAGGCAAAGGGCAAAAGCATTTATCATCAACTTGATAGATATGTCAAATTTAAGTCATTTTATAAAAATAGGAAAATTATTTGAAGGAAGTAGTGTGTTTTTTGTTGGGGGTGTGGGCAGGGAACGTTCACAATGGGATATGTATTCCAAAAGATGTATATCAAATGTCAAAATGCTGCCACAGTCATGGGAGAGATTTAAAAAGAAAATGAGGAGTAAAGAAAAACAAAGCACAATAAAAAATGGAAAATAAAATGAAATTTGGGTACAGAAGATGAGAATTGTACAAAATTAAGTCATTGCAAATTTTCTAAATTTAATAGAATTCACAGTGGTTCTGGATCTGACTCTTCTTTCCAGCTACCTAGTTTGGTCACAAGGAAGTTAGTAAAGGCTCAGGAAGGAACCAACTGTATCAAATGCACATGGCTGCCTAATAAGGCAGAAACAATGCAATGTGATTCCTAATCCTTTTTTATATCCTCCTCACCACATGCTGGAACCAATTTCCATCATTTCAGGCAGGTGAGGCAATGAAGTTAAATAGTGCCCAATGGAACATGGCAGGTGTACTGTACTTCATTTCTAGCACTAGCACCTTTTTAAAAGGTAAACCTTGTAACACCTTCTTTCTTTTCCTTCTTCTTCTAGGTGTATGCAAAGGATCCAGTATACAATACTGAGGCTGAGGGGATAACAGACCCCTTATTTGAAGAGGGTGTGGGTCATAAAATGATTGCATGGCAATGCCCTCCCCTAACCCAACTTTCATTTCTTTCTAGCATGAGCAAGAAAGAAACTTTCACTCTTCTCAGACATTCAGATTTCATGAATATCAATATGCCTAGCCCAAAGAAAACTATGAATTAATCCTTGGTTTTGCTAGAGTGTGAGTAATCGAAAACATGAGCTAAGTTTCTAGTGGAATGGTGGGAAAGAAAAGATGACTATCCTATGTTCAAGAGATGATGTGAAGAGGTTGTTGAGACACAATTGTTAGGGGAGTTTTCTTCTAAGGGTGGAAACAGTTTATATGTTTGTATAAATATTTATATGTATGCATCAGTAGCATATGTGCTACTGATATAATATGCATAATGAGGGGTATGGCAAGCAGAATGTGGTTTCCAAAAAAACTCTACAACTTAATCCCTAGAACCTGTAAATGTGTTGAGTTATATGCCAAGGGGGAATTTGAAAAGTCACAGGTAGAATACAGTTTCTAATCAATGGTTCCTAATATAAGATTATTCAGGTGAACCCAATGCTGTTTACAAGCCTTAAATGGAGAAAAGAGGCAAATGACTTAACTGGGCACAGGTGGCTTTGAAGATCAAAGGGGACCAAGAGCCAATGAAATAAGTCAGCTTCTGGGACCCTGAATAAAGAAGGAAATATATATAGGCAAGTAGAAGAAACTCAGCCTGGCTGACATCTTGATTTTGGCCCAGCAAGACTCCCTTTGGACTTCTGATCTTCAGAACGGTAAGATTTCTTTTTAAAAAATTGTACTGATTTAAGCCTCTAAGTGTTGAGAGCCACAGCTCTCAATAGATTCTAAAATGGAGGAAACAACTCTTTGTAACAAAAGTAACCAAAAATGGAATATCTAAAAATATACACTATTAGGAATATGTCACTTATCTGTGGAGAAAATTTTAAAATTTTATTCTTATTATAAAAGAAAATCCAAAAATCAAAGCATAATTCACTCTGAAACAAAATGTTAGTTCCTAGATTTTTATAAAAAATTAATGCAATAGCACTCACATTCTCCAAGGCCTCATGTGTTAGTCATGTCTACTAAAGCAGCTCAAACCAGAATTTTTAATAGTGGTTTTGTTTTGGAGAGAAAGGTAAGTGAAGATAGAAAAACATTGAATATTTTAATGTTTTCTCCCTCCTATCTCTGTTCCTCTCTTTAATTTTTTTCAACTACAGACTGGTTTCTTCTGGTTCTCTAGGGAAGTGGGTCAGACTTCTCTGTAATACACAATCAATAAGTTGACTAGCCCATTCTGGGTCATATGACAGTCCCTGAACTAGTATGTGTGGTTAGAGGATTGGATATCTAGTCTGGGACATTTGCCAGTCCTGTAGCCAAAGCAGATGAGTCTGCTATCCTAAGCAGGAAAGACTCGGATAAACAGAAGAGGTCTTCAACCTCATAATTTTGTTTCTAGGAAGCTACTCTAGGAAAATAGATGCAGAAAAAATATAGAAATGCTCTTTATCACTGTTTATTTATAAAAATGAAACAAACTAAATATTCAGTAAGATAATATATTAAATTATGGTCTGTCCACCAGATGAAATAATTTGAAGTCATTAGAAGTATTTTTCACATTTTAGAACTGACAGAATTCAAAATCCATACAAAAATACTCAGAAGATAGAGGTGAGCAAAAATGAAACCTACACATGTGTGCGCACACACACGCACGGTGGCCTAATCTTACAAAAATGGTATATATTTATGTAATTAATCAAATATCAACAATATAGAACCTGTAAATGTGTTAAGTTATATGCCAAGAAGGAATTTGAAAAGTCACAGGTAGAATTCAGTTGCTAATCAATGGTTCCTAATATAAGATTCAGGTGAACCCAATGTTGTTTACAAGCCTTAAATTGAGAAGAGAGGCAAAGAATCAGCATTAGTGAGAATGACTTAGTGGCCACAGGTGGCTTTGAAGATCAAAGGGGACTCAAAGCCAATGAAATAAGTCAGCTTCTGGGACCCTGAATAGAGAAGGAAATATAATAAGATTACACTTTTAATATTTTCTATATTTTCAAATACTCCAAAATGATGTTATTTTCTTCATTTTTAACTCTCCATATAAAACTAATTTCATAACTCATGTAAATATTCAACAGGTGTGGCTATCTCTTGCCACTAATTCCCAGTTCCATTGTCCGGGTGGTGCTTAAGCTTAATTTTGCATCACAATCACCTGACAGTCATGTTAGGTCACAGCGTACTGGGACACAGCCTAGAATCAGATTCATTTGGTCTGTGAAGGGGACTGACAAATTATAGCCCTAACAAGTTCCCAAATGATGAAGGTCTGGGACCACAGATAGAGAACTGCTCTAATCATAGCTGAGCAAATGAAATGCCTTGAGCACCCTTCTCAGATGCACCTCTGAGCTTTTGCAGGCTGCCTTTCCACCAGCTGTACCACCATCCTTTCTGGCTTACCCAGATTCTCCCTTTTGAAGAATCGGCTGAGTCCTCACCTCTCCTAAGAGGTGTTTTCTTAACTTCCTAATCTGGATCTGATGACTTTCCCATATTTTCTCAAAACATCTTGCATTGACTTCTGTCAGCCTCTCCAGGGATCTACAAGCCAGCATAGCCCCTAGCATGGCCTGAATGCATAAATGAGCCAATTACCTTTTTTGTATCTACAGTTTTGCAAAGAGGTAACCTTCACCAAACTTAGCCAAATTGTATAAATGCATAAACAGGTTCACAGAAATTACCTTTCCATAGTGAACCAGATAGTTAAAATCATTGTCAAGTCTCAGCTCTAGATTTCCTGATTTCAAGTCTTGTCTTTTCCGTGTCATTTCATGCTATTCCCCAATCACAGTGAAGTATGCTATACATATAAAACATCTTCTCACCATCCTCTACTAATAATGAATCTGAACACTTCATCCTTGTATCTTTGGAAGAAGCCACCATTAGTAGAAAAGTAGAGAGGGGAAAGGGATGATTCCTATTTTAAAAACAATAAAATGAAAACACTATGGGTTTTTTTGTTTTGTTTTTACTTTTTGTAATAAGTTTATTGGATATAATTCACATATCACAATTTGCTCATTTAAGGTGTATAATTCAATAATTTATAGTAATTTACATTTGTGCAATCATCACCACAATTTTAGAACATTTACCCACATTGAAACATTTTAGCTTTCATCTCCCAACCCCATATTCCTCTGGCCCTAGGGAACAATGGATTATCTCTATCAATTAGTCTGTTTGAACATTTCGTGCAAATGGAATCATGAAAAATGTAGACTTTTGTGACTCTTTTCAGTTAGCATATTTTCCAGGTTCTTCCATATCGTAGCATAATTCATTCCTTATTGTATACCGTATTTTATATATTCATCATGTGAGGACATTCATTTGGTTCCAATTCTTGGTTTTTAGGATTAATGTTGCTGCAAACATTTGTGTACAAGTTTTTGTGTGGGAATTTTCATTTCTCCTGGATAGACTGCAACTGATGGGTTGTATGCTAATTCTCATATTTAACTGTTCTCTTTGGGCTGTTTTCCAAGGAGGCTACATCATTTTAAATGAGTTTTGTGAATGGTGAATTTGTTTAACTGGTGAACTTTATTTATCCAAAGTTTAACCAAAATATTCACTTTCTTTTCAACTATTCATTGCCAAATCAACGCAAATGACAGTCTGAGAAGTGTCCCCTATCTTCTTACCTGTTCTTATTATCCATGTTTGATTTATCATTTCACTCACTATCACCTAGTTTGCCCTTTCTATAACCTGGAATAAGGCTAATTGAGCAATTGTAGTTTCAAGTAAGAAACTAAAAATTATTTAGTAAAAATATGTGAATTTGCTCAACCAGCAGATAATGTTTGGCCCGTTTTTTCCTTTTCTTTCTTTTTTTTTTCCCACTAGTGATCACTTTTAACATTTTGATGTGTTTCCGCTGAGTGCATGGAAAATATTGTGCCTTTTAGAATACTAATCAAGATATCTGTTTCCCATTCCAAAAATATTTATCTGTGATCCCATATAGGTTGTTCTTTTATTCATGTTTCAATTAGACTTTTTCATAATCAGAGTTAGGTCTCCTCTTAAGAAATATCTAATTTGCCAAATACTTCAAATTGGGGGAAGAAATGAGGGTGCAGAAACCTGTACTCTTTTTGAATTTAAATTTCAGTTTACAGTTATTCTGAAAATTAAAGGGAATAAGCCATTGAAATAATGATCCTCAATTAATGAAGAGTTAGCAATACTCAATATTTCTCAAATGAATATATAATTTTTTAAGATTATAAGCTTTGGTGGGAGTCCTGGCTCTGCAGTCACAAGCTGGGTAACCTTAGATAAGCAGTGAAATATCTAGTATCTTTATTGGTAATACATAAGTATCAATAATATCATACAGGATTTTGTAAGACTTAAACCTGGTCTGTAATCAAAGCTCATTCCCCAATACCTAGAAGATAGTAAGTACTCAATAGGTTCTAATAATTATTTTATTTTTGGTATTACTGGTAAAACTGAAACAATCTTAATGGAAGAAAGAGCTTCTGAAATAGCTGTACCAAAATTAACTCTAAACTCTGAAACTGTGGCAAATAGAAATATCAAGTCAATAAGAAAAAATTTCAAAGGATTTATTTACCTTCAGCCAACACTTACAAGCAAATACAGTTTTCAGAGAAGAATTTTGTGCAGTCCCTCTTGAATACATTCATTCTCTTTCATGCACTATTTGAATCTTCTTCAGGTTATTTAAGCAATTTTTATTAGCTGGTCCCCTTTCCAATTCTCTGTTCTTTCTCTCTAGCTATATCACTGCAATCTTTAGTTTCGCACAAATGGATCCTCCTTTAAAGTTTTTCTTTTCAGATGCAGTCTTAGAAATAATATAAAAATCATTAGCACCTAATAAGTAGTTTCTTTTTCCACCTCTATCATTTTCAAAGCTTAGAATCCTCTTGTTTTGCCACATCAATCTTTATAGCAGCACAATTCACAATAACTAAACTGTGGAACCAACCTGGATGCCCTTCAATAGATTAATGTAGCATATTTACACAATGGAATATTACTCAGCAATAAAAGAGAATAAATCATGGCATTTGCAGGTACATTGATGGAATTAGATAATGCTAAGTGAAGTTAGCCAGTCCCCAAAAAACAGATGCTGAATGTTTTCTTTAAGGAGGCTGATTCATAGTGGGATAGGGAGTGGGGAACATGGGAGGAATAGATGAACTCTAGATAGGACAGAGGAGTTGGAGGGAAAGGGAGGGGGCATGGGGTTATTAATGATGGTGGAATGTGATGATCATTACTATCAAAGTACAGGTATGAAGACATGAATTGGTGTGAATATACTATGCATACAATCAGAGATATAAAAAATTGTGCTGTATATGTGTAATAAGAATTGTAATGCATTCCACTGTCATATATAAATTTTAAAAATTTCAAAGAATGTGCAAGCATGTACATTATTGGCTTTCAGTGTAATCAAAAATCTATAAAGAGAATTAATATATATACAGCAAACTATTATTATTTTTCCTGCATTTTCTGATATTTGACTACTTTATCCCTTAGAAAATTGAAACATGAAGATATTGGTTGTATATTAAATCATATGAGGTGCCAGAATTATGTCTCTTGTTAAAATGTGTAAATGTGTAATTAAAAGGACATACTTTCATTCAAAAAAAAAATCTTCTAGTTTCTATTCTTACCTGTCAACACAGGCTAAATATCATGTTCACTGAGAGGCCTTCATTCCTCTCTACCACTGCCTCTAATCCTATTTGAAGGGTTTCTCAGTACTTGAAAGACGCTTCTAACTTAGATTTTTATCATCTATTATTCAAAGTACTGTTTTGCCTCCCTTAAGAAAAAGTAAGTCACCGAGGTATAAAATCCTTACTATGTCTCCCTATGGCCTGACACATTGTTGCTATTCATTAAACACATGGTGAAAAAATTAATCAACTAACCCTTGAGCACATGATGGAGGCCTGCAGTGCAGGCAATTTCACAGAGTTCTTTGGGAGATAAAGTGGTGTGCTGGTTCTGAATTACTTAGGGATCTAAGAATGCCTTTAAAAGTTGTATAAAAGTTCAGAACCCACTCACCATAAGAGTGTTTACATGGACAACCACACAAAATCTCTTACAATGTCAAGTCTGTGGGCTGGGCTGTAGATACTCACTTCTGTGGATGATGATTTTTTTTCTGTCAATAAAGTTTAGTTGATTTCAGATTATACCTATGGGAAAAGCAAACAGATCCCGCATCCATTTGTCTAGAAAATAACTTAAGCTGGCAGAGCAGTACCATGTTGACAACAGAAATTTAAATAATTACTGTAGTATTTTAACATTAAAACAACTGGTGCCAGCTGTGTCTACTAGTTCCAGATGAATTTGCATGGTTAAGCTCAGGATAGTAGAGAAAGGAGTCCTTGGTATCCATAGATTCTGCACCCACAGGGTCAACTAACTATAGTTTAAATGTTTGAAAAAAATCATTGCATCTGTACTGGTCATGTATAGGTTTCTTGCTATTATTCCCTAAGCAAATACAGTATAACAACTTTTTGGATAACCTTTACATTTTATGCAAATAGTATGCCATTGTATATGAGATATGTAAATAGCCATAGAGTTTCTTATCCATGGGGCACCCTGGATATGGTCACCCAGCTTGGAGACTGCAGAGCGAGGACTCCAACCAAAGCTGAATCCAAAACTTGTGCTCTGAAACATATTTATTTTGTTTGGGAAATATTAAAACCTATAGCATATTTCTAACTCTTCACATACTGACGACAACTATATTCCTTTTCTGAATTCATGCTCAGGACTTTAAAGCATCTTTACCTTCAGAAAAGATTTAAATTTAAGGAAGAAATGGACATTTCAACATGGAGAAACTAGCCACTGAAAAATCAGCTTTCCTAAATTACATTATTCTATAATTTAATCAAGCTAAGTCAATAGTTTTCAACTTCGAAGAGTATGTTCAAAGACTGCATCTTAAAAATGTGGTCAAGAATATTTTATAAATCCAGTGGTATAACAGATTACTCTGTAAACTTCCTGAAATAGAAAACTAATGAGAAAATAGTGTTAAAGCTAGACTTTCCAGATATCCATGATGCAAAAGATATTAAAGTAGAAATTTAAAGGAGAATAGCACAATTTTAGATGGAGCAAATATGTTTAAATAATATTTTTTTCCTACAGAATTTGATCTTCACTGGTTTTTTTAGAGTCCAAATTTGCCACGAATAACATGGATTTGAAATGTTAGTGACTAACAATGAGTACTTATATGGTCAAACTATATAGATAATTTAAAACTACAAGTTTGGCAATTATGATTCTTCAATAATTTAGAGTTTAAGATAATAGTCTCAAAATTTTTCCACAAATGAGGCAAACAGTGGATTCTGCTCTTTGTGTTTTTTGGGGGGTGAGGGGAGAAAGGTTATTCTAAACCCTCCTATGTCTGCAAATGAACTGGCAATAATGGATTAATAGGAAGAAAACATAGATTTAAGTTTTATATCACAGGAAAGCCTTTGTAAATGCAGACACAAATAAGGAGACCTGTGTATTTTAATGCTGATTCTGAAAGAAGTGGATAGTCATGGAGAAGCATAACTGAACAAAGAGGTTTATGATCTAATGGTAATAGATTGGAGAATTTAGGGAGACTATTCAGATTCTTCTGTGCACTTTATCTTCAGAGATAAGGACCTTTCATTCCTCCAGGTACAGGGTGTGTACCTCTCACTTGAGGGTATTGCAACCTGTGTCAGGGGAAAGTCAGGAAATGCTCTTTTACAGTCTGCTTCAGGACAGAAAGGTGAAAGAAGCTCAGAGACCTTTCTGCTACTGCAATTTGCTCAACCTTCAGTTCAACATACTAGTGTGTCTTATTTGGTACTGGTGTGTTTCAAGTCCCGTCAGAGAAAAATAATGAAGACATATAAAGTGAAAAAGGACATGCTCAGGCTAATTTGCTTTAATCCCTCTAAAATTAATATTTTATTTCAAGTATAATTATATATGATAGAAGTATTACATAGAAGAATAATGTTAGAGGATAGGAGAAGGGAGAGGTCATGATTCTTCCATGTTATTTTGATGATTTTTCTGTTGCTATTTTTTTAATATTTTATTTTTTAGTTATAAGTGGACACAATATCTTTTTTTAATTTTATTTTTATGTGGTGCTGAGGATCAAACCAGGTGCCTCACGCATGGTAGGCGAGTGCTCTACCTCTGAGCCACAACCCCAGCCACTCTGTTGCTATCTTTAAAGAGAATAAGTCCCAGGAGGGGCTCTCATTTTTGTTTAATCGTGGTTAATAGGCGCAAATTATAAAATGTCCACGTTTTAGTCAGTGTTTTCACTGCTATGACCGAAAAATCTGACAAGAACAACTTTAAGAGGAAAACTTTATTTGGGGGGCTCAGTTTCAAATGTCTCAGTCCATTGACGGCCAACTCCATTCCTGGGGCTCCAGGTGAGACAGAACATCATGGCAGATGAGTATGGCAGAGGAAAACGGGTCAGGACATGGCCACCAAGAAGGAGGGGGAGAGGAGGGGGAGAGAGAAAACTGGAGAAAATGTGTCCCTCAGGGTAAAAAATAAAAACCCCAAGGGCACATCCCTAACAGAACCATCTCCTCCAGTCACACCCTACCTGCCTACAGTCACTGGTTAATCCCTATCAAGAGGTTATCAGGAGAGTCATTGTAACAAAGAACTGTAGCATTCTGAGTTGGTAGAATGTCAATTGTGATGAGTTATGTAAATACAAATAGTTGAATAATGTTTAACTGGATCAAATTACATCTGACAAAATGGGCGACAGAACAGAAACATGATTTATTGTAGCAAAGTAGGGTATACTAGCAAATAATTCTTATTAGACAGTCTTTTTGAGTTGCTTCTATGAATTATGAACATTTCCAATTTGAAAATAATTTTGTGTTAATTTTAGAAACAAACATTAGAAACCTATTATAATGGACTCATATTGGGACTTGTAGTAAGTTCTTTAAAATGTTACTTCATTGAAAAATATTTTAAAACCAGACAAAATTGCTGACAATAGAGTTAAAAATATGTAGAGATGTGATCAAGAAAACTATCTTTTTGTTTAACATTGACAACTTTATAACTGCCTCTATTCGTGCAGTAAAATTTCTCTTTGTACAACTTCATTAAAATGACTTTTTATGCTCCATGAAGGCTAAATAGATTTAGATATGCTGTGTTTAATTAAGTAACATATGGTTGGAATACCTACTTATTATTTTATCTCAATTTTATTAAAAGGACATGTAAAGAAATAAACATACTAAACATCTTTTCCTGCTAGAATATAAAACCATCTTCATTTATTGTTTGTGGGGAAAATGTTAGAGTTATGAAAGCATAATATGCTTGCTAAGAAGTATGACAGAGCAATAGGTATAATGTTAGCCCTTTCACAGGCAAAATGGGTATTATACTCACCCTAATTATTAAGTGTATGTTAACATGACAAGCATAGAAGATTTTGTTTTGTATTGGGAATTGAAACCAGGGGTACTTAACCATGTTTTATATTTAGAGACGGGGTCTTGCTAAGTTGTTTAGGCCCTCACTAAGTTGCTGAGGCTGGCTTTGAAATTGCTATCCTCCTGCCTCAGCCTCCCAAGCTAATGGAATTGCAGGTATGTGCCTCAACACCTGGCCACATAGACATTTTTTAAAAGCAAAATAATAATTGCTGACCAAAAGGTTCTCACAGTATAGCAAGTGAAATACATCAGTAAGTTCTACAAAATAGAACATAAATAATGTCTCACCTTTCCAGCAAGATGCCCTAAGGATTAATGTGCTTTCCTTGGAGGTCTCCTTCTGCCTGGTCTCCATTTGTGGTGGGACATGTTCCTTACATTTAAGGGGGAGCACATGAATACTCTCAGTATCAGAACTGAACATGCCACAGAAATGCTTGAGCCAGTTCTGAGTGTGTTCTCACTCTCTTGAATATTTGATAGAAATGGTATTTTCTTGAAGCTCTCTGTTGACATTTCCAAGTGTAAAATATTTTGTTTTTTATAATATGCTAGAAACTGTCCTTTGTTTTGTCACCTTTAAATATATTGACTTATGATACCTTCAAACCATGATCTCATGGTTATGTCTAATTTACAGATGACAAAACTGAGTTTCAGAGAGGTTAACTTGTGTCAGTGCCTGATCTAATAAGCATGAAAATCATGATTCAAATCCAGAAGTGTGGCTGAAAACTCTGACTCATAACCAGTGCACTGTACTAGATTTGGCAGAATACCAGTTTGAACTTGGAATTGGCATTTATGCATCGATAATTCTTAACTATCATTTCATGTGAAACATAGGTAGGTTAAATGTTATTAATCTCCTATACAGCTAAATCTGCTTACCTTATAGTTGATTATCTTCCCAAATAGTATCCATGCTTAAAAATGAAGGCATCTAAAATTGCCTGGGGGTACATTATCCTTTCCCAAGATAAATATATACTAATGTTATTGGAGAAAGGCAGGGGTCTGTATTTTAAGGGTCAGTGAAAAAGTAGCTATGTAAGCTCCAAAACCCACAGGAAATCCATAATTTTTATCCAACAGAGCAATCAGTCGAGTGGTCCAAGTATCCATCATTCTAAATAAACCTCCCAGAAGACCAAATGAAGATGATAGGTTCAGTCAAAATTTTCAGTCAGAAAAGCTCTCTAACATGCTGGTCACATAAAGATACCTGGCTCGTATCTACATTTTGAGTAAGTTGGTTTAAATTTTATTTCAACTCTAAACAGATGCAATTACCAGAATAGTACTAGAAACACAGGAACATGAAGAGGGTTCTCATGGCCTACCTCCATAAGTACCATTCATAACAGGGTTTCTTATTGTTGTGTTTGCTAACAGAATTGGTTAGGGCCCTCTTACTCTCAGCCAGAATTGTTGAATAGCCTTCCTCCCTAACTGAATTTGTTCACTTTCCTGTTTGCAGTCAAGTAGAAAGATCTTAAGATAGCCTCTACCAGTTTCTGAAGGAGGCAGTGTAAAGCAGTCAACTTCAGAGTAAAAATAAGTTTCAATTGTTATCTGTTCCTAAAACTTAATAGCTGTTATTGAGGAAGACAACTGACT
Organism: Marmota monax; assembly: GCF_021218885.2. NCBI lineage: Eukaryota > Metazoa > Chordata > Mammalia > Rodentia > Sciuridae > Marmota > Marmota monax. The sequence goes on along the minus strand of NW_026694084.1, from coordinate 14,498,569 downwards.
TTTTGCCAAATATATACAACTTATTGGTAATTCTTGACTGAACCAAACTACCATCTCCACCGTTCCCTAATGATGTAATCATCTGCATACACATCTATTTAACCATGTCTGTCGTTTATTAAAAATATATTTGAAAATACTTTAGCAGAAAAGTTGATCCAATTTGTTTTTAACAAGTTCACTGCCATATAGTTTAACTTATTAAAGGTATGTAGTAATTACTATGTTTTATATTTTATTTTCTGCATTTCTGTACTAAAATAGATCTTCTCTTTTGAATATTTTCTTTTAGAATTTAAGAAGCTTTGTACTTGTGTACTTTTGTCTTTTTGGTTATCTTTGTATTTATAGTTCTAATAGAGCCCTTAACTCTTCCTTCTTACTCTTATATAGTCCATTTTTTAAAATAGTAACCTTCAACTGCCACCTGTTACCTTTCAACCATCAGTGACTGCCATTTCTCTCTCCCTTTCTTCTTTGTAGTTGCCGTCTTTCTAAAAGAACAGGTATCATTACCCATATTCTTCTCTTATTCCCACTTGTTTTTCTTGGCTTTATAATTAAGCATATCGACTGTATATTCACCATAAACGTTTTATTCCCACCAGTCCTTTTATTGAAGTTTCATGTTTTTGTTGTTATTTTTTTTTTGGGGGGGGGGCTGGAAAATACTTATTTAGTGGATATTTCTGAGCAATATCCCCTGATTATCAACATTTTAAAACTGTTTTTCTATAGCTCTGCTAATTTAAGGACAGGATGTATGAATAGACATTCCTGGTTCTCACATTGCTTCCTTGAGGAGCTATTGGAAATCTGTATTGAAATTTCCTCAAGAGTTGCACAATGCCCTGACCTTATTAATGATTTTGGTACTTTGCATGGAAGCCCTGAGGATATTTTTCATCTAGTAGTTTTAATCAGCATATAGTGAAGTCTTTTGATTTGAAGATGTATTATTTTCTTATTTCTAGAGGACTTTCTTGGATTATAACCATAAATACTAAATATGCTTTATATATTTTTCTCACAGAGACTCCAATTATTTGTGCCTTTTGGGTTTGGATTGCTTTCAACCATTTCTCTTTGACCCCCCCCCCCCCACACACACACACATACACACTTTTTCCTCTGTCTCATTTTGTTGGATTACATTATTCTTTTCTTCAATACTTCATGTTAATTTTTTATTTGAAACTTCTCCTTTGTGATCTTATAATTTATTCTTTACTTTCGAGGCGATTTGGGGTTTTCTCTATTTTATTTTTCCTGAATATGATAAGACCTGTTTTCTCCCCACTCCTTGGTTATTGAATTTGATTCTAGTTGTTTAATCGGTTTCTTTAAATATTCAAATGCCTTTTAACATGTACTAAACTAAGTTTGAAATGCTGTTATGATTTTCTTCTGCTTCAAAATGGTAAATGAAGGATTAAAATATTCCAACTTGCATTTTCTGTTTATTTTGCCATGAATTTCCATGGATTTTTTTTTTCCTATTTTTCCTATTACCTTCTATTTCTAGACATTTTGGGGAAGGCTGTGCTATTTTAAGGTATCACTCTTCAGCTACCCACTTGCTAGTAGTCTTTTCAAAGGGATAATATTAGTGGTGGTAGTTGTGGGGAATTGGGAGTGGTTAAAATGTCTTGAATTTTTTTTTCTGAAAGATTTCATTTTTCCCCAATTTTTTTTTTTACCCCATAAAAATCCACCTTTCTGAAAATACCATCCTTCTCTATCAAATTCTCTTCCAAAAGCAAGGCTTCTCTGAGGTTGTCACTTTGGGCCCCACTCATTTTCAGGTCCTTTCCCTGTAGCTGGTGCTATCAAGTTCCAAGTTTCAGATCTTAGTTGAATGCTGCTGGCACTTAGTTTAGAACTTATCTTTCTAGAGGTGATTTTATTCATGTGACCTGGACCTTTTCAACTTTGACACAAAGAATTCTGACTCTTAATAATGCTAAAGAAATGGGTCATATGTGATTCAGTTTACACCCTTTATATTCATATTTTATGATTTTGAGGAGAAAGTATAGAGATTTGATTCAGGTTGTATCACTAACCTCCAAATCCTGAACTCAGATTAGTTACTGCTTAATGATGAGTTAAGGGAAGTGTCAGGGAAATACAAAGAGAAAAATGTCCAGAAAGAATGACATAGTTAATAAAAAATAAGAAAAAAGTAGAGTCAGGGAAGAAAAGATGTAAAGAAGGAAAGAAACGTAAAGAGTGAGAAGAGACTGATGGGGGAAAACTGAGTGACATAAAGAGATATACATATGTAAAAAAATACACATACAAGACATTTAGGAAAAACCAGCTAAGTGATACTGCTAAATTCTTCATCTGTGTAACTGAAATAATTCTAATACTTTGGGAGTGCTATGAGAATTAAAGGAATTAATATAATCAAATGATGTAAAGTAGGGGATGGGTATTGTAAGTACTCACTATATGTTAGGAGTTATTATTACTACTACTATACCACAAGAAAAGTACAAATGCAAATTTGAAGAGAGTTGTATAGGCAAAAGCATACTCATAGGGGAAAACTATCAGGAAGAAAACCTCAAAGAATCAGAAAAAGATTTTCTCATTTTGGTGTTAGTGGGACATTTCCTCTTGAGTCAAGGTTTATAATTATGATTGAACATAGATATATGAATTAAAGAGGACATATATGTTGAAATTATTTACCAATACATGATCAATTTAAGCCTGACAATACCTGTGGTTTGAAACTTTGAAGCACTCTGGTATTCTCACTTGGTTTGTTTGAAACTAAAACTAAAAGTATTTTGAAGTCTTACAAAAATACATGCAGAAATATATATATATATATACATATATATATACATGTATATACGTATATGTATGTGTGTGTGTATGTATGTGTGTGTGTGTATGTGTGTGTGTCTGTGTGTATGTGTGTGTGTGTGTATGTGTGTGTGTATGTGTGTATATGTGTGTGTGTGTATGGGTATAGATGTGTATGGAGATGTATATATATTTTAAAAGCATAAAAAGGCAGATGACCTTTTGAAAAGTTATGTCAAATTCCTTCTGTAGTCTTTTTTTCTTGGTAAAATTAATTTTCTCATGCTCTTTGTAGTTCTTCATTTTTCCTACTCTTTCCTAGTTATTTTGGTGTTTTTACAAGGTACAAAAATTTTTAAATGGTCCAGATTAGTTAGAATAGGTATATCATTGATATATAATAGTCACTGATATAATAATTTACTATTATATCTGTGATGGTTAAGACTTAAATTATGTGAATTTGGCTTAATTATTGTTCTAAAAAAAGGTATCTGGTATGGTGTCATCCTTTTCATTCCTACAAAACTACTATGGTTACTGGAGACCAATTATTACCAAATACAGCGTTTACCTATCTCTTTTGTTGATTTTTTTGTTATCCACTTTTAATAGTGTTTGCTGTTTTCTTTTTTCCTGAATTCTTTTTCTGCAAAGCTTCTAAGTCCACAACATGCCTATTTTATTTTTTTTCCTCAGGGGCTGCTCTTATCATTTAAGATCTTTCTGCTCTGCCAGACCTTGACAAACCTACTTGCACAAGAGTTCTGCCCTTAACAACTCCTCTTGTTCTCCTTTCTGTCTTCACAGAACCTTCCCAGGCTCCATGGCTTAAATATCATCTATATGCCAATGTCTCATAGCTGAGATATAGATAACTAAATATATAAACTTAGATATATAATTGCCATCTACTCTTGAATGTCTAAGAATAGTTATTTAATAGTTTTTATATTGTGCATTGAACATCCGTGTGGGGATGTCATTCCAATAAAAGATGATATGGATGACTTGTATAAATCACTTAAGTTATCCAATTAATATAATCATCTGGAAAAGAAATTCATCTAAATAAATTCTAAGGTTTCTCCATACATTAAATAGTAGCTGTCCATTATATTTTTACTGTATCCTTTATATTTTAAGCAAAACTGGAATTACACTTGCATTATTCAAATACTAAAAGCTATAAATTAGTAATAGGCTATAGAACTTACTTATATAAATTATTATAATCCCAGCAGCTCAGGAGGCTAAGACGGGAGGATCACAAGTTCAAAGCCAGCCTCAGCAAAAGTGAGGTGCTAAGCAACTCGGTGAGACCCTGTCTCAAAATACAAAATAGGGCTGGGAATGTGGCTCAATGGTTGAGTGCCCCTAAGTTCAATCCCTAGTACTCCCCACTGCCCCCCAAAAAAGTTGTCTACAGGCTTATATAAATGAATCCTATTCAAAGATAGTAAGCAGAATTTTGAAAGACACTTTTTAATCACTGCTACAAAAGCAAATACCCTGAGACTATGATAAACACATGTGCAGCTACATTTTACTTAAGGAAGAGCGAATACCCATTCATCTACTCAGACATAAAGCAGCTTGGAGAATAACTCTCCCATGGAGGGATAACAGTAGTGAAAACAAAATGTTGCCAGACTTCTTGGTAATGAGTGAAAGAGGAACAGTATCTTTCGAGTCATCGGTTTGACTATTAAATAATAACTGATTACGAATGCAGTTCTTCAGTTTTCAATAGTTGACTGAGAGAGCTTCCAGATCCTTTAAGATTTGTCATGCGTTTTCTAGTGTATTCCACAGAACCTCAACTCTATTCTGGCTTAGATTCTTATATCCAAATTAAATTGTATTTCCCAGATTTGTGTAATTTTTTGCTACTAGTTCTTCATATATGCTTGCAGCCCTATTTGTCTCTGTTCCTTTTGAACTCCTATAACTTGATCATTTGCTCTTTTGATGCTGCCCCATAAATCCCATGAGCTTTATTCCTTTGTATTTTCCCCTCTAATTGTATATTTTCAAGTAGCCTGTCTTTGAGTTCAGATTCTTTCTTCTGCTTCATTTATACTCTGTAATATTAACTTTTTATTTTATTCAATATATTTTTCAACTCATTAAATAAAAATATATATATATAACTCCCCCCCCCCACACACACACACTGTTAAATGTCTCGTTTGGATAATTTATTCTTTTCCTGACTTCATTAACTTTTTTTCCTGTATGTCCTTGAAGGCAACTTGGTTTTGCCAAGTTTTTTTAATTACTTTAAATTCTTAGGCAATTCATATACCTCTATTTTGTGGGGGTAAACTACTGTGTTGTGTTCTTTCAGTAGTGTCAAATATCCCTGGATTTTCATGCTTCTTGTTAACTTATATTGTGATCTGTAGTTGACTCTTCCACACCTTTTGGCTAGTGTAGCTGTGGATATACCTCCCTCTGTGGTGGGGATATAAGGGTACATACTAGGTGGGATGAAGTGATTTTGGCAAAAGTGATTGTGTCAACTGTATAGTATCTGTGTAGTTCTTATAACTGAGGTCAGTGTAGGCAAAGATTGCAGGATCCTCAGTGGTCAAAGTTATGAATTTCCAATGTAGTGGTAAGGGTTTTTAGGATTTTCAGTGGTTATGTCTGCTAAGGGTCTCAGTCTCTGGAGGAACCTCCCCTCCCCTCCTCTCCCTTCCCCTCCTCTCCCTTCCTCTCCTTTCCCCTCCACTCCCCCTGGAGAAGTTGTGGCTGCAGGGATTCATCTCCATTGAGTATGGTTTGTGAGCTTGCTTACAGTGTCACCACACTGGTGTCTAATGAGTTGCAAGCATGGAGAATTCATGGAGCTATGGTAGGCCTAAAACATGGCATGTACGGGCGATCAGTGGCTCTGAGATCTGAATGGAAAGGCACTGGTGCCTCAGGCACAGGTAACCCTGCTTCTTCATTAACAATAGAATTCAAGGTGTTACTATTTCTGAAACATTTTGGGAGAACAGACCATAGGTAGTCACAAATTTACCATGGCTGCAGAGTCTGAGAGGGATCTAGTTCTCTCTAGTGGTTAAGTTAGTTTCAGAGCATGGACTTGCACAGTGAGAGCTTGACTTGGGCTGGAGAGTGAACCAGACTCTAGTGTCTATGGATTGGCCCAGTGTAGTCACAGAGCTTGGGTGTAGCATGTGGGCACTTATGGGCCACCATGGCTTGGGAATCAGGGCTGCTGTAGTGTTGAGAAGTGGTGGCTTATTCTCAGAGTGGCTCAAGAGCAGCCATTTCTTGGATGGGGAAGGATGTAGAGGTACATTTTTCACTTGGATTCTCCAGTGCAAATGACTATTGGTTACCTCGGTGCCAAGAGATACAGGTATCCTCTGTGGGGCAGATTAATGTGTGGTTGGTACTGAAAGCCTCTGCCTTTCTCCCCTTCTTCAAACCATCTTCTGGCATCTTAGGTATATTATACCATCCTTTCTTTATGGATAGTTTCCTTTTTATTCTCTTGTGTTGTAGAGTCATTAATTGGCCTTTGAGTCCTCTGTGGCATGCATGCATGTATGTGTGTGTGTGTGTATGTATATATATATATATATATATATATATATATATATATCTCTTTTTGTAATTACCTGTTTATATTTATTGTTTGTGAGGGAATGAGGACTGTTGTCCCCTTCTCTACCATCTTGGTGATAACTTTTTGTCATTTTTATATTCTTGGGAATGAGTACATTGCATCATGGCAAATACCCAAGAATCACTGATTGAACTTAACTAAACTTGAGTTGTATATATTTTATTTTCTAAATACCAAATCTTATGACATACATCAGTAATGATCAGGTTCAAACATTCTTACAAGTAAGGTGAAAGCAATTTTCCAGAAAAGACTTTTAAAACACATGACTTTATTGAGCTTGTATGCTTTTAATTACTTCTTGGATCCCAATCAACCAATAGCCCTATTCTCCTAGAATAATACAACAAAATAAAAAGCAGATATTAAAGTAATATAATAGGACTCTAATTCTCTTTCAACAGTGCTTTCTTTATGCCTATGAGGAAAGTTTAGTACTAAGCACAGAACAAAGCGAAGAAAAATTTTTTTCTGAAAATGTGATTCTCCTCCCCATTGATACCTGAAGTTCCATCACCAACTAATTCTAAGAGACAAAATTATCTTCATTGTTAATATATATTACTTTGATAATATTTCTGTCAGTGAGAAATATAAAATTATCTTCATGTCTCCCTTTCCCCAGTGTGTTCCAAAGTAGTAAATTTACAATTGAAAGTCACTAGGAAAACAAATAGAATTAAAATCTTAATTAAAACCCAGATGTTGAAAAATCCATGGCCAAAGTCCAGGTCAAAAATCTATAAATTTCAGGGGCATAGCTGCCAAAGGAATTCAATTTAAAATCTGGTGTTGACAGGAGGCCAGCAGTGCAAGATCATAGGAGGCAAAAAAGCATATAATTAGATATTTGATCTGAGACATATTAAAGTTAAGTCAAGATGATGTGAACCAAGTTATGGCACAGTTTGAAAGGCCTACCAAAAGCCAAAGGTAAAAACAGAAGGATTGTATAGCCAAAGGACCCAAAGCAGTAAATAAACCAAGACAAGCTCTTGAAGCAAAATGACATCTCTACTGGTAAGGACCTGGGGTTATCATGTGAAAAGCAATCACATCTGTATACAATAACCTTGGTCTATGTATACAATATTCTATATATGTACATACATATACATATTACAAAAATGTTTTCACCTATGGCTTTCACATATCCAAAAGCCTGAAAAACTCTCAATCCACCAAATACAAAGCTGTCTGCCTGGCACAAGATGATTTCTGCAGTTACAAAGCCAGGCATAATAAATAACTCCAAGCTAGCAAGGAATTAGCAAAAATAAGTAATCTGAGCAGACACTGAGCAAAGCACAGTTAAGATTCTGGTGCTCTGTGTTTCTAGAAGACTCAAAAGCCAGGTCTCAATTGAATTATAAACCTAAGCCTACAGGCTATATTTCTGCAGATTCTTTGCTTGGGGGAAAAAACCCCCAAAATTCCAAAATGAATCTAAAGAAATGTTGAGTGCTCAGTTTTCAGCAATCATTAAGTGGAATGTAAGTACCTCATTAATAGTACTACTGTGATTTAAAAAAAATACCATGTCCTGTTCAATTCTTATGCAGCACCTATTACAAAACAAAGATGTTCTCAGAATCTAGGCACACAACAAGTGTTCATAAAAGAATTTGCTATTAAAGCAGTAATCCATAGTCAAGATTTAATTTATATATAAAATTAGTTGAAAGGATGAATGAGGAAGGGAGGAAGTATATCTGCCTCTTCATGTTTAAGTGCAAGTGAATGACATTAAATGCTATTTTCAGTGGTGTGTTGATTAAATTTTAAATACTGTGCAAGAAGAGTGATTTAGAATAAATCAGATTTAAATGTATCGAAATTTTTGTTCTCAGTTATTAGCTCTATGATCTCAGACAAGTTTCTTAATCTTTCTGAGCATCACCTTCCTAATTTATAAACAGGATTAAAATGTGAAATACAATGTAACAGATAAAATATACAAAGTGCCTGATTTGATGTTTGTCATATAGCAAGTGCTCGTAAACTGTTCACAGAGTGGGATTTACCATGCCTGTAATAAAACATTTCCTGTCACCTCATTTGTTTGAGACACCTTCAAAGTTTCTGAGAGAAGCTATAGCAATGTTTGATTTTTGTGTTTTAAGTTAACCTCAATTTTTTAGATTTGGTTTTGTTGTGTTATTTCATTCTAAATAAGTTTGACTCTTACACCTAGATTTGCCTTTATAATATTGTATGTATGTTCTAAAGAAAGTCTCCAAAATGTAGCTTGAAGTCCCACAAAACCTTTTTCTACTTATAATTGTGCCCATAATTATTAGTCTTTTGAGTGAGAATTACTTAACACTAATATTCTATATGACTTGGCTACTTTTCATGGCCCAAGTTAATAATTTTACATTTACAGAAAATAGATGTTAAACTGAACTCATGAGTACCTGTAGTCAGTTTTGATTTTGAAATAGTCATTGTCAACAATAGGTTTGTATTTTGAGGACAAAGTCAAAGCCAATGAGCATTTAGAAGTCAGGTATTCTTTCAAGCCTGTTGTCTCCAAAGAGACAGTTGTTTCATTAAATAAAACCAGGCATTTTTTAAAAGGTAGCATATTCTCAACCTCAGTGCATTTGGAGAAGAACTTCTTCAGATGAAGAACAAAATATTTTTTCCATATTTTAATTGGTGCATGAAAATTATACATACTGTTGGGATTCACTGAAACACAATCTTCATGATATTAGAGCTAGTTAAATTGTCAAGCCACAAAGACATTTATATATGCTCTGTCTACCCAGAGCCAAAACTTACAAATCAAAACATTAAGAATGAACAGAGTCCAATTACCAATATATAACTTAATCAACTTACAAGAGCAAGAACCTGAGAGTAGAGAGAGTGAACAATGTGGTGGAAGTTGCCTTCCTTCCCCTGAATGATGCCTTGAGTGGTGGTAGGAATATGTCCTCTTAGTTGGTATCTAATTCCATGAGTCTCTTTTGCTGGGAAGTCTTCGAGCTTAGTGTCTGGAGATACAAAACACACAGATTAACCTGGTGTCACCTGAAGAAACAGCTATTCCTCCAGCCTGTTGGGTTAACTGAATGAGAGCTTGCGGTACTATGTGCTTAGTCTAAGTGTTTTTCTATTATAAACAATTTTACTTTCCACCCTGGTTTGAGAAACTAATCCTTAATTATAAAATGATCTCATTTTACCCCAAGATAACATAACTTCCAATAGAGTACACAGAGAAATGGGAGGAATGCTAGTATAAATATCAGGTCCTAACATTCAGATAGGCAAAAATAATATCATCAACTCAATCCCTATCCCATCTGACTTTTTACATTCTAAATAAAATTAGTCATATAAAATGTAAGGCAACTAAGGGTTCCCTTACCTAAGTTCTTACAGAATTTGGAGATAATGAGCAAGTCTATAGGGGTAGGGAATAGAAGGTTTGGTCATGGTGAGCGTCTAGTCATTCAGACATTTTCACCCTCTCTGGTCCCTGACATCTCATCCTCTCAGTCTGGCTTCCACTGAGATCCATTTACCCATTGGTCATAATCATTATTTCACAAAGTTTAAGACAGATGATTCAAACTGAGAGGTCCTTTCTGATATGCTCGCTCTCATTCATCCATTTCTCTTCCAATCTTGTGACATGAATCATAAAATAATAACTGCTATAAAGAAAATAGATTGTGATGAGCCAAATAATCATAGCATGGAAACAGATTCAAGTTACTCTGAATGACATATGCCAACATGGAAGAAGTTATATGAACTTTTATAGGCAAAAAAGTCATAAATTTATGAAACACATCAATGGGAGGAGCAAGGATATGGGCCACAGTGTTGCAGGAAATTTTCTTCTATAGGTTTTAAATTAGTTTTGGGGTTGGTGAAGGCTAGATGTCTGCTAAGCTCCATGATATAGCTGAAAAGTTTGTCATGAGAATGTTAGCCAATCACCTTGCCTTTTGTATCAAATCTATTAAAAACACTAAGATATCCCAAGATTATTCAGGCTTTTAAACTACAATGTTCCACCTCTCCATAATCAATGTTCCACCTCTCCATAATCATGATGTACTAGTAACTCAAGGGTAAGCTGTCAGCAGGATCCTTAAAATAGATGCAGCTTCGTCAGAGAACTTCAGCTCACGGTTCCCCTTTTTGGCCAAGCAGCACACTCTACATGTGCAGAAGCCAAATTTTTTATTTCCATAGAGCTAGGAAGGCTTGTTCCTAGGATCAGAGAAAGATGAGGCTGAGTAGGGAGGAAATAATTGTTATATCCATTAAGGAAGATGTCCCTAGATTATGTGAATGTTATCAGCCATAATGATCCAGTTTTGAATATTCTTCCCCCACCCTTTACATTTAACATTTATATGCAACACATAATTGGAATATGATACCTAAAGTTATGATAATTGAGAACATAGGATAGCCTAGAGATTTTTTTAAAAAGAAGGGAAACAGGCTATCTAATCAGCCAGAACATTCTCTATGTGTATTATCATACTCCTTAATCATACTGATAGCAGTCATCTGTATGTTATGACATATTCCATTACCTTTAATTCTAATTTTTGTTTTTGCTAATTTGGCTCCATTGCTATGAACTCATGTGGTATAATTCTAAAAGAGATTTGGTATTTAATATCCAAATAATTGTGGCTATTATTTGCTACTAATTTATTTCATCCCATTTTGCTTTTATACCAGATTCTTGTCTAGAGTATTCAAGTCATATTCCAGAAAAAATCAGAAAACTCAGTATCTTCTTAATTTTTTTTAACCAACAAAATTGTTCATTTCCTATGTACCAAATGTTCTTAGTAGGGGTGGAGACAAAAGACTAGACTTATGAGAATTTGGGATGTCACAGATGTTGTGGATATAATCAAATCTTATTGCTTTTCACAATCAGAAAGGAAATGGGACTCCAATGGGAGTTGTTTTCCAATATGGCCCATTGACTTCTTTTGGTCAAATGAGTATGGGTATTTTTTCCAATGCCAACTGACTGTGTTACAGGATATCTTAAAGACATTTAAGTTGGGAACATGGGCTCTTTTTGTATAGTATCTCAGGTTTCGAGTTCCATCTATTTTCCATAATGCATGCTTTCTCATAGGTCCCTAACTTTGCACTAAGAAGTGTTGGCCATTGTCCCAATGCCACTTTAGAGTAACATTGTCAGTAACCCTGTTGGGTAATATTGTGCACCCTTTTCTACCTTTGAGTTCAGGAGTAGACTCATATAGTTTGCCCAGTATTTTTTAATCCATTATTTTTATAAATAATTTTCTTAAGAGTTTTTTCATCCTTGTTCTTTCATTGTGAAATATTATTGCCTTATGTCCTATTTTTTTTAAGGTGAATTCTTTTTAAGGAGTGGTTTTTAAAGGAAATTCAGCTTGTCCTAAAATTCCCACTCCAATATTTACACTTTCGGTGAAGTCTCTTTGGTCCTAGTATTTGGCCAGTTTTGATAAATCCAACAATGCATGTTGTTGCTACTGGAGACTAAATTTAATAGGGACTTTGCAAAACTAAAACATGGAATGTTTTCTTAGTTCTCTCTTTGATACATTTAGACCATTTCTTAGTAGTAGCATAAAATTTTAATCTTCCTGAATATAAGGATTCACCTTAAGGAAGGTGATTTGGGAAAGCAAACACACATAACAAAAATATGATCAATGAGAGGATGTAATATCATTTGCAGTTTCATTAAAATCTTCAAGTTCAATATTCTCTTTATTTAAGAAAATATGCCAAGGAATATTCCAAATTGCTCAGATAATGTCATAAAGTTCTATATAAAGATAATTTGGACTATTTGGAATGTTTTCTGAAAGAGTGACAGCCTGTGGATTTGTTAGAAGGGTTTGGGGTTTGTTCAGTGACAGTCCTTAATTGTCAATATAGTTCAAGATGAGTGTTGCTCAATGTTTTAAAATCATGTGAAAAAGTTCACATAAAAGGTGAAACTTTTTATGGTGCACATAAAAGGTGAAAAAATGTGAATTCAAGAGTTTACTCTCTGAAATTTTGCAGTACAGTAAGTGTTTAATAGCCCCTGAGAGGGCCCTTTACTAAGAAGCTGAAGGGAGTCTTTGATGTGGTGTCTCTTCCAATAGACAAAAATCACCTAGTTTTAGCTCATTCTTTTCAATCTTTTTGTCTCCTGGGAGCTCCCTGTGGAAATGACCTGAAGTCCACTGTTAAGTTGTTTTATCTGTTCTGTAGGCAATGGGTCTCATCTCAGAGCACTAAGCCAACGTTGTTAGAAGTTCTACTTCTGCAGAAGTAGAATTTTGATGGGCAGCAGGTCAAAGTTAAAATACTATCCTTTTAAACATATTTTTTGTATAGTAATACCAATTTTAACTAGATAACCAAAGATAAAAACAATTTATAAAACATGTTTAGGTCTTTCAAAAAACTGAATGCCAAAAGAAAGAATAGCCCTGGTTAAAGGCCTGATGATTACTCAAAATTGACACAGAAATTTGGTTCTTTTATACCACATATTAATGGAACGTTAGAATTATGACTGATAACATATACTGTGACATAGATTTCTAGGGATCTTACACAACTTTGGAACTTAATAGTGTCGTTATATAAATATAGGTCTATTATGAATCTTTTGGATTTCCAGGGACCCTCTGAAAATCCCCAAATCAGTTCAAGACTAAAATGGACCTTAGAATTTGTCAAGCATAGAAAGATTTTAGAATATTTAGTCAAGTAAGATAATAATGATATAAAATCAAGGTTATAGTTTAAGATGTGAAAACCAATAAATAACACTGACTTTTATGCAAGTTACGTAAAGTGGAAAAAAAAAACAAAACACTTTCACAAACTCCTATTAAAAGCAAGAATATTTCGTCATTAAAACCCAGGATATCCTGGCTTTTGGTATATGTTTAGCCCCCAAAGGTAAAAAATCATTTTTGTAAAATCTTCCATAAGTTCTATTCCTTTTTAAAGTCCTTTTACAACTTTTTCAAACCTTTATAACATGTCCAAACCCTCAGTTCTGTACTATACATTGTTTGAGTATTTTAGAACCACAGTCATCTTTGGGACAAAATTTACCTTCTTTTTTCTCGTCAAATTTTCATATTCTACAACTTCCTTTAAAAAACATATTTCATTTTCCTCAGAGTTGTTGGCCTTCCTATTGTTTGTTTTGGTTATCAACACTCAGCAGTGTGAAGACTAACTTTTAGAGTATGTGCTTTCTTGTGATACAATTTTTAAATGTAGAAAATGAATCCAAATATATTTAACATTTTTTCTTTTATGTCCTATAAAAACAAAATGTCAAAGTATATGGACCTTAAGATGATACACAACAACTGATATCTAGATTCTAAGATAAAATATTAAGACATCTAATAAGTATTAGTGAATTTAGCATAAGATAGTCTTAGGAATTTTAGGTTACTAAAAAAGATTGACGCTTTACGGGAATCATGGACATTTTGAGGCACTACACAAAACTACACAGCCACCTTTTCTTTTTCTTTATTTGTTGTAACATCATGAGGGTGTCAGGCAGGCTTTACCTAAGCAGGAACTCATAAAGTTGACTATATGGGTACGTTGATTAGAAGACACAGCTGCTTTTTATTAACCCAATATTAAATGAATCTTATCTACTTAAGATTTTCCGAAATCACAAACTTAATTTATAAGCATTCATTTATTTCTAAGTCAATTTACTACCATATAAATAATATCTACAAACATAAACACACTTGTAGACATAAAATTCTCACAAGCACCTATACATAAAAATACAAAACAAAGATTTTATAGGTTTTAGACTCATCATTTGCCAGTTTTCAAAATGTTACACTGGTGCGCTAATAAGCTCCACCACAGCAGTTTTTAACCCTAAATTTGCCTATACAAAGGTGATATTCTTAAAAATGCAGAACTTTACCTAAACATCACTGAGAAAGAGCATGACTAAAGCCCAGTGAAAGCCAAGAGGTCAAAAGGTGAGGCTTGTTTTGCAGTCTTAAGTTAATACCTTTCCCTATTTTAATAGTTAATCAGCAAAGAGGGACACAAACTTACAGATGAAAATTTCTTTCATAAAGGGTCCAAAAGTCATGCTGTGGAGAACTATATAGTAGACAAATCCTTCTAATTTATTTTTTAAATTAGATGTGGCTCTTAAGAGTAGGGCAAAGACCATTTTCTTTGCCCACCCAAACTGGGAAAAGCATCCTCGGAGCTTTCTAAAGCTTACCCTTTCTGTAGATTTCAGTCTTTTAAGATGGATTCTGCTGGGCCTTTAAAACGTTTTCCTCTGTTGAGAGAAAGAAAAGAGTGCATTGAGTGTCTAAGAAATCTCTGCCAAGAAGTATCAGCATAGATGGACCAAGAAGAAAGCAGTGAGATTTGAAGAGACCTCACTTAAAACATTATGGGTTGGGACTTGTAAATGGTCCTCAAACTGTTAGAAGAAGCCTCAGTATTTGAGTGGCTGCAGTACTCCAAGAAAAAGAAGGACTTAAACTGATTGGGTTGAGAACAAAGAGTGACTCCAGCCAGTGTATATGTGAGCCTGGGTTTGTTCTGCATTACAGACATTTGTACTTCTCCTAAGGCTTTTGTGTCATGAGCACGCCGTGCTAATAACACGGAACATCATACTTGCATCTTTCAGCAAAGAATTTATTGAATACCAATGGATTCACAAGCTACCTGGGTTTCATTGGCTTTACTCTCAGGTTCATTTGGAGTCATAACCATGACAATTACAAGTTCTTTATTCCCTTTCAATCTTGATTACTAATATCTACATCATTCAAATCATGCTTCACAAAATTTATATACACATGTTACTGAAAAAGGGTAAAGAAACCATAGGATTTAGAGGTAATGCAAAGTCAAAGCAAAAGCAATGAGTCACTGCAGGTGGTCAGGTTTTAGGTTAATGAACTGATTGTAGATGGTCACAGCAGGGAGTACTCATGTTGAGCTGAGCCCAGGGCCAGCCAGGAGTTTGTAGGTTGCTGATGTCCTGGGCAGAGGTCACGATGAGGATGCCACAGTGATCCATGGTAAAGTGATAGGCTGGTAAGCTCTATTGAGTCTGAGGCATCTTTTTATGTGTCTTGGATAAGGTAGTTGCATCATTTATTGACCTGGGGCATCTAACACACTCACAGATAAATGACTTGTGTGTGCTAATAAAAAATTAACAGTTTGTGCCTTGTGGTTGTGCCAGGTAATTTTAAATGGCAGTGGAAAGAAATTTGAAAGCTATTAGTACTTATATGTTAACTCTAACTGCAGTTTTAAGAATGATCTTAAAGATGCTTACAAGGAAATTTTAAATTAGGCATGCCTGTCAAACAAAATATTAAACTAGGCACTCTGAGCCAAAAGTGAGTTCGCCAGAAAAGGTCATAGGATGTTACCATGAATAACGTTATATTGAAGAGTAAAGATGAAATCCCTTCTAGGCAAGAGTAGGGTGCCATAGGGACTCCTGCCAAAGCTATTACTGAGACTTCTGGGACAGTTAATCTTCATGAGCTTGAATTCTGTCAATACTGGTCCTAGGACCCATTTTCCGGTCACTTCTTTCCTGATTCCAAAGAGTATTGAGTCCAGGCTGTATTAGAAAGGTCTCTCTTTCATCGATTCATTGTTGAAAGTTGACCAGTTTTAGAGAACATAACCCAATAAGCTCTATGTAGAGAACAAATTAACATTTTCCATTATGTCAAAATTTAGTTACAGCTGGTCAGCAGTTTATATATGCTTTTCCTTTTGTTTTATTGCCCCAGGTCTCCAGGTTAGCTAGCAACACCACCACCAATTTTAAAATACCAAATGTCCCCCATTGATAGAAATATAAAGCCAAGTCATCCTTAGTTGATTTCTCTTTCTAAGCAATTGCAATTTGAGGCACCATGATTATCAAACATAAATCCAGCTGGAGTACTGAGTGTCAGTTTTTATTGAAAACTATTTCCTTATAATGGAGGAAAGTGTCAGGAGAAAGACCAGATGTTGGCAAATAAATGTTCTGATGAAGGTGTTGAAGTGACAAAGGACATCCAAATTAAACAGCTCAAGACATACCAAGGATCATCAGTCCCAGGGAGGTCCAGGCCCCAGAAAGGCCTTGCCAACCTCCACCCAAGAGGTGATTCAGTCTGTAGACACAAAAAACCTATGCTGATACCTGGCACCAATCCTGGCCACTCCTCTGGACAAAGTGGATCATCTATGAGGACCCATGTTAGGCACCAACATTTCTGAGATAAAGTAACAATCCTATAAAGGAAAGAATAGTTTATTCTGAGCCAAATATGAGTGATGGTGGCAGAGAAACATGGATTCAAGTTACCCTGAATGTGAAATTGTGGAAGAGGTTATGTGAGCTTTTATAGGCACAGAAAAAAAGTCATAAATAATATATTTACCAATGAAATTGGTGGGAGGTTCAGGAAGGGCAAGGCAAGAAACTTCTATAGGTTTTAGATGTCATATCATTCTTAACTTCAGAGCTGGTTGAGGCTAGTGGTCCACTAAACTTAATGATTTATTCTGAGAACTTGTTATGAGAATGTTAGGTCCAATACAAAAATTAAATAGATAGTAAAAGGCCTAAGATAGACCAAGATAATTTAGGTGCTTTTTGGGGGTGGGTACTGGTGATTGAACCTAGGGTTGCTTTACCCCTGAGCAATATCCCTAGTCCTTTTTATTTAAGACAGCTTCTCATTGTGTTGCTTTGTGTCTCACTAAGTTGGCGAGACTGGCCTTAAACTTGTGATACCCCTTGCCTCAGTCTTCCTAGTCACTGGGATTATAGGAGTGTGCCAGCATGCCTGGCTAATTTAGGCTCTTGACCTACAACATTTCATTTCTTCATAGTCCCAATGTTCTGGTTATCCAAGGTCAAGCAGTCAGGAGAATCTTTAAAATAGATGATGCAGTTTCTTCAGAGAACATTAGTTCAGAGGCCAGTGGGATAGCTTGACACTTGTCCTGGACCTTCCTGGACCATATGAAAATATCCATTATCTGCCTGCTCCTGTCACACCATTTACACCACACGGCTATTGCCCTATGCTGTTATACAGGGAGAATGTCCAAATTTGCTGATTCTTTGGATTATACCTTAGAAGAAAGCATAGGTCCCTCTTGCTTATGAATGTCAGACCTAAATATTAGGGCATAAACAATTCTATTATCTGTCTCCAGTTGAAATTAATGAGAGGGGAAATGCAGAAAAACTTATTTATCTCCGAGACTCCAAGATTCACTGTGTTGTGCTTTTGTCTTTTACCACCTAAGCCTAATTTGAAGGATCTTTGTCAAGATTGTGTGGGGGGGGGAAGTTTACTGATTTTTTTTTTTTTTTACAGTATTAACTTTATGTTCTAAACTTGGCTTTCTGCCTCTTAAAAATATAAAACCTGGCCAACACAATTCAAAATTCCCAAGTACTATTACCTTTGCCCATAACTCTCCAATAGTAAAAACCAACATTTTTTAAATTTTTAGATGAAAGCCAAGTGAAATAACTTAAAATGGGGGAAATTACGTCTGTAAATAATTTTTCCTAGAATCTTTTAAAGGCTGCTACTGTTTCTTGTTTTCTGTTAAATTCTACTTAGTCCATATACAGTAGTGTTTCTTGAGCTATCATGGAACTCTCTGATCTTCCTGTAATAACTTATTTTTATTCCACTTCCTGACTTGGAAGCCACTGGTTCTTATAACTTGCCTCTACTTGTCATGGATTGCAAACAGTATAAAAGTACAAAAAGAATGGTTTTGAGACCCAATGTGGTTCAGTTTTGTTAAAAGCAAAACTAACCTGAGGCTTCTCATAGGTATAGGGCCATAGGGCAATAGTATTCTGCTGTTTTTCTTATTTATGTGTTTATTTTTGCTTATATTGGGTTTAAGTGAAAAACAGCCACAACTTAAATAAAATACACTTATAAAGGATTTCCATTATGAGGAAATGTTGCCCAGAAACTCTCAGTCCAGGCGGTAATATATTTCCTGCCAAAACTTATTCAAAAATATTTCAGTTATTCTTGTTACTGGAGAACCTTTGGAAGGAGTAGCACCAGAGAAGTCTACTTGCTGCAATTCTCCTTTTGCATCAATTTGAGAAACAGTAGAAACAGAAGAAGCAGTAGAGTTATAACTGATATAATCCATGGAGTTCAGACAGAAAGCATCTGTCTTTTACAGGCCAAGCTCTGAACAATCTCAGGCAAGTACCTGAAGTTCTCAACATGAGCTTCAGATGTAGGGTACAGAAGCCTGTCATCTCTGACAGGGACAATTTAACTTCCTGATTTGCATGACTTTGACATCTCTCTTGCCCAGCTGCTCTAAGATTTCCAGTAGAGTTGAGAAGAATGTGCATCCTTGTCTTGTTCTAGATCTTAAAGGAAAATCTTTCAGCTTCCCACCATTTGGGTGTGATGTTAGGTGGGCTTGCCATATGCAGACTTCATTGTATTGAGGAACATTCCTTCAGCTTCTACGTTCTTGGAGAGCTTTGATCATGAAAGGATGTCAGATTGAATGTATATTCTGCATCCATAAAGATGTCACTGTAGTCCTTCAGTCTGGTAATGCATCACATTTATAGAATTGCATGTATTGAGCAACATTTTTACTCCAGGGGGAAAAAAAATCCCACTTTATAATGGTGATACTTCTAATATGTTCTCAAAATCAGTTTTGTAGTGCTGAGGATTTTTGCATCTAAGCTCATGAGGGATATTGGCCTGTAATGTTCATGCAGCATCTTTGCCTTGCTCTACAGTAGGGATAATGCTGGACTTATAAAATGAATTTGCAAGTATGTCCTTCCCTTCACTTTTTGGATGAGTTGAGGAGAGATTGGTATCAGTTTTTCTTTTAATATTTGATAAAAGTTCAGCAGCGAAACCAGCAGGTAATAAGCTTTGTTTGAGAGGAAACGTTTTTTACAGATGTAATCTTATTTGTTATTGGTGTGTTCAGATATTTTTTTTCTTCATAATTTTGTCTTGGTGTATTATCTAGGAATTCAAACTCCTCTTCTAGGTTAGCTAATCTGTCGTGTCATTTATAGTCTATTGTGATCCTTTTTATTTCTGTTATTAGTTGTCATATTTCCTCTTTCATTTTATTTTGAATATTTTTTTTTTCTTGGTCAACTAAAGGGTGCTTTTGTAACCGTTTCTAAAATATCCTTAGTTTTGTTCCCTTTTATAATGCTTTTCTAGCCACTATTTGTTTCTATACTGATCTTATTTCTTTCTCTTTGCTAATATTGGCCTTCGTTTGTTGTTTTTTTTCCTAGTCCCCTGAGGAGTAAACCAGGTTGTTTATTTTGGTTCTTTTTTTCATTTATGAGGTTCAAACACTCTTAGAGCTGCCTTTACTGCATCCCATAAGTTTTGGTATGTTATGTGCCCATTTGTTTGTCCCAAGAGATTTTTAATTTCCCTTTCAGCTTTTTCTTTGACCATTGGTTATTTAGTAACATGTTGTTTAATTTCCACATGTGAATTTTCCAAAATTCCTGTTGATTTCTGATCCTATATTACTATGGCTTAAAAAGATACTTGATATGATTTCAGTCTTCTTCAATTTATTAAGTCTTGTTTTGTGGCCTAAATATGATATATTCTGAAAAAAATGTATATTTTGCTGCTGTTGATGGAATGTGTTATACATACCAATCAGTTCCATTTGAAGTGTAGTTCAAGTTCAATATTTTCTTATTGAGGTCCATCCAAATTATGTTCATTGCTGAAAATGAGTTATTGAATTCCTCTGCTGTCATATTAAAATCTTTCTCTCCAAATCTAGTAATATGTGCTTTACATATTTATATGTTCCAAGGTTAGGCATGTGTACGTTTACAATTTTTATATTTTATTGAATTTCCCCCTTTATCATTACATATTACTTTCTTTGTCTCATTTTACAATTTACATTTTGTTCTTTGGTGCTGAAGATCAAAACCAGGGCCTCATGCATGGTAAACAAGCACTCTACCTCTGTGCTACGCTCCTAGCACACATTGTGCAGTTTTTGAATGAAGTTATTCTAATACAAATATAGCTATTTCTACTCTATTTTATTTCTAATTGCATAAAATATCTTCTTCCATCTCTTCATTTTCAATCTACATGTTTTCTGACCAGTTAAGAGAGTCTTTTGTGGGTAGCACATAGTTAGAATGGATGAATGGATAAAAATTTTATCTTTAAATAGAGAAATTATAAAAAAGGTAGCTATTATAAAAAAACTTAATAATGCTACTTTGTAATTGTTTGTAGATCTTTTTTTCCTCTTTGCTGTCTTCCTTTGTCATACAATGATTTCATTAAGGATATGTCTTGAATCAAGTTCCTGTATTCAAATCTTATTTTGAATGCTGGCAGGTTTCTGCACTTCCCTTTGTTTCTTCATCTATAAAATGGGGCTTATGATAAAGAATTTTAAGATGGATTCACTGCATTTTATGCCAATTTAGTATTTCCATTGCTTAGGCTCCAATCCTTAAATCATCTTAATCCCTTCCACACCCACATACAATCTTTCAGCAAATTCTGCCATCTCTGCCTTCAGAATAATGCAGACTCTACCCACTTCTTGTAACTTTCACTGCCACCAACGTGATACAAGCTTCCATCATTTGTTTTTCCTGAGTCATTGCAAAATCTTCCCATACCTCTTCCTCCCTATGATCCATTCTTTACAAACAACTACATAAAATCATGTACTGCTTGGCAAAATCCCTTCACTAACTACTCATCTTGCTCAAAAGCAGAATTAAATGCCCAGCCAAGGTCTAGAAGACCTTATGAATGCTGCTGTCTTGTTCTAGCCTTACTCTGACTGCTGTAGTCCTGCTTACTGTCCATTTAGGATAAAAGCATAGAATAACACACTGTGCTAATATGAATTTGATAGAACTCGTAGGTCTAGAAAAAAAAAAAAAACTGGCACCTAGCAGCTAATAATTTCTGAATGAATGTGTAAATGCCCTCAGTACAGTGCCTGAAAGATAGCGAGCATTATAAATTTTAAATATACTCATTATGTGAGAATATCATGAATTGTTGGAAATATTAAACTACCAAGTTAAGGTAGAGATTTGAAAGACAATTATCTGACCTTTAAGGAAGCTCATTCTCAGTATTTGCTACCAGTTTTAGATCATTCTATTTGCTACCTAAAGACTTAAACTGTCTCCTTGTCAGTTCTTATTGATACACACTCTGAAACTTAAGTCTATCCAACTTCTATGTAAGGTACAATTCTAAATATTTGAGGACAGTGTTGAATTTAATTCATCTTTTGTTTACTAAACTGAAGGTTTTTTTTTTTAGAGTTTACATGAAAAAAGAACACTTCATGAATTGAATAGCACTCAGAACTAGAAGTGGTTCAACAGTGGGAGCTTTTACAGGCCAAAGTAAATTAGAGAAACTGGCTATAGACAGGCATTATTTGTACCTGGTATAATTATTTGGCTG
Organism: Marmota monax; assembly: GCF_021218885.2. Taxonomy (NCBI): domain Eukaryota; kingdom Metazoa; phylum Chordata; class Mammalia; order Rodentia; family Sciuridae; genus Marmota; species Marmota monax. The sequence continues at coordinate 14,476,561 of NW_026694084.1, read as the reverse complement.
CCTGTGATCAGACTGACTGAAACTTGGTTGCTATATGCCCCAAAACATACTGGATTCAGTATGTTTTCTAACTAAACTGGGTTGCAGTTTGTTACTTAGAGGCCATTAGCCATCTTTATACTTTGAGGCTCTAACAATTCACCTAATCAGCCTCTTGATCTTGAGAGATTGAGCCAGATGACCCTTGGGCATTGATACCATTTTATAATAATGCCCTTGTTTGTCTTGGTGTGGAATTCAGAGCATAAAGTCAACTGAATAATTCTTTTGTTTTTGTCACTTTAACTGGGGTGACTCCATCTGATCCACAGTAGTGGGCTACACACAAACATTTAAGCCTCTGGAGGGAACGTAGTGCACCAGGGAGATAACTATGAAGAGAACTAAGAGACTGGAAGGCACTCCTTAAGGAGGCCCTATAAACCAATTAAAATTTTTTAAAAATCAAAATAGGAGCCAAAAGAGGAATTCTACTATATAAAAAGCCTTTATCGAAGTGCAGCAAGAGGTGGTATTATCAAACACAATCTTACAGAAAGGCCCACATGTGCAACTGGAACAAATAGTCCTACTTTGAATATTAATATTTGTAAGAAGATGAACTCAAGATCTCTAGTGTTATGTGCAGATTTAAGTTATCATGACATATCCACTATTTGTTTTCCATGTGGAAGATATTAGTGTAGAGCTTTAATTATCACAACATCTTGCTATACTGTAAACAAAAGATACATGCACAAGGATTTGGGGGTGACGAAGTCTTGATCCATGATTTTGGGAAAGCTGTCCCTATTTTGGACGTCATCTACTTCTGAGGGAAGAAACTCCCTCATCAGTTTACTTTGAGGCCTCCAACAGGTATACAGGTCCAAGAATCTGGAGGGGCCATCTTAAGAGATATGGACCCAATATCCAATACCCCCAAATTCTACTACAGTGATAAGTGGTTAGAATGGTCCCATCTATCAGAGTTCAAGGGCAGTGTTTATCTAGTGTTATTTCAAAAAGACCCAATCTCCAGGCTTTAGGTTGTTCTCAGTTTCTTATTTCACCTAGTGAGAATATACTATGACATAGTGCATTAAAGTCATTCAGTATTTAGTCATATCAGTTCATAAGCACAGGAGATATGTGATTCATTTGTTTTTCAGTAGGGGAAAATCTAATTGCCATCAACACTAATGTTAATAACTTTGGCCAAATCAATCTAGTTGATTATTAGCTTTGCCAATTTCAGATTTAAAAGGCCACTTCTCTTTCTGACCTTCTCAGGTGATTGAGAATGACAGGAACAATGATAATGCTATTGTATTTTAATACCTTCTTTTATAATTTGTCCAATGGAATAAATACCTATTTCTAGACATGTCTTAGGAATGCCCCACAAAAATACATTTTCACATAAGATTCCAGCTACTTGCCACAGTCTGGCTGGGCACAAAATCACGAGCCACTCACAGCCTTGTAGATTCAAACAGCAATTCTTTATTCCTGAACTCACACCAGCACTCTACACACGTTCTGGGGGAATTCACGTTCTGGGCAAAATCCCAAATACTCTCTGAATCCCACGAGAACTCAAGGAGCAGGCGCACCTGAGGCAGCAGGATAGGCCCTATTCCCAGCAGGGTACACCTTAAACCCCAATCCGCCCTAAACCCGGATCCGCCCTGGTCCTTGAGCAAGGTCACCTTACATGCAATGACACTGCAAATGACCTGGGTCATGCCATGCGTCATTCTTACTTAGCAATGGCCCTCAGCAGCTACTGTTACAGCATCAGCCTTCCTGCATAAGGAAGATGCATTCTATCCATCCAGAGAACATATTGATAAAGAGAACATTTTGATAACCATTGCAGTAGCAATGGAATAAAATTCACCTGTAAATGTTAAGAAATAGAAATGTGCCACCTCAGGTTTTACTGATATTATAGGTTTAACAAACCAAAAATGAGTTATTAACTATTTGAGTAATTTTATAGTAGTTACCACACTGATATTTTCCCATAATCTGTATCATTTTATCTACTCCATGATGAGTTGTGGAGTACAGATTGTAACAAGTGAAGTTTTAAGGACTTGGAAAGGACCAGATAGCTCTCCTGCCCCTCCACAAGCCCATGCATCATATTACATTTCTATCCTTTTTGGAGTGGGAGAATATCATGCTAAGTGAAATGAGCCAATTCCCAAACACCAAAAGCTAAATGTTTTCTCTGATATGTGGATGCTAATTGACAATAAAGGCAGGGGAGTTAGGGAAGAATAGTTGCTTTAGATTAGGTAGAGGGGAGGGGGCATGAGGGTTGGAAGGCGTAGAATGAAACGGACATTATTAAAGTACATATGACTGCCTGACCGATGTGATTCTACAACATGTATGTTCAGAAAAATGAGAAATTATACTCCCTTTATGTATATCAAAGTGCATAAATGCATTCTACTGTCATGTATTACTAAGTAGAACCCATATTTTTTTTTCCTTGTAAATACCAGTTTTGTTTCTCAAGCTTGGAGACAGCATTTTGAAAAATAAGTTATCCTAGGTCATTTGACTTGGATCAATCTTATGGAGCTTATTAAAATTGCATAGTTTAGTAAATTCAGTACTGGCTGTCAGCATGAAAATCTGCCAAGGCATTTCCTTAGTATTCAATTAATTCTTGATTTTGGGTTAGCAGTTTTATGAACCAGTTTTTTCACTAGAGTTCTGAGAATTCTTACCCACTCTAATGGTATAATCTTAAAGAGGAATCTGTACTTAACAGATTTATTTCCATGAATCTATTAGAAAAGAAAATTTTAATTTATGGCTGTTTAAATTCACTTTCATAAAAGTACCAGAGTAAAAAAAATTTAAATTCCTTTAGATGATGAAACTTCCAATGGCCATGTTTAGAGACCTGATGAGAGTTCATTATAATGCAATTGATAATGACATATTCTAAGATAATAACCAGAATCATAATATCAGGATTGTCTAATTTATACGAATTTCATGATTTATGAAATCTATGTTGACAACATATCTGGACAATGTAACTTAAGGTCCAGTATCACTTAGTTGGCAATGCTTTCTATGAAATATATCAAATGAATCTAAGTTAACATCTTTTTTTTTCATAGAACAAATTTTTTGAGGTATCCCTAGGACCCATTTGAAAATGCTCAGTTAATTGGTCAGGAGGTCTTAATGTTGAAGTTTTCAAAATGTTTAAAACAATAATTAAAATAGGATCACAGATAATCATCAGCTAATGCTCATTAACTACAGTAAAAATTAAAAGACCTCAAGAGAAAATATAGAAAGATACATAGTTGTGGAAAAAATTGTTTCCTTTAATAGAATTGTATTATTTTAAGTAATAAAAGACCTAGTGTATGTCCCAGTATGGTGGTGCCTGGAATACCAGTGGCTGGTGAGGATGAGGCAGAAGGATCTGGAGTTCAAAGCCAGCCTCAGCAAAAGTGAGGCACTAAAGAACTCAGACCCCATCTCTAAGGAAAATACAAAATAGGGCTGGGATGTATGTGGCTCAATGATCAAGTGTCCCCGAGTTCAATCCCTGGTACCTGCCCTCTCCAAAAAAAGATCTAATAATAATGTAAAGGAAATTATCTTGCTAAAGCATGGAATCTTAGACTCATAGGCTAATTACTTAAAACCTTATTTTAACAGAGAACCAAATACTAGTTTTTTTACCAGTGTATTCTTTTTATTACTTCTCTTAATATTACCTCTCAATTTTTAGAAAAAAATGTAAATAATTTACTTGACATCTTAGTCAGATTGATCACACAAAAACATTCTTCTTGCACAAAACTTTTATGACTTTCTCATATCCACTTAGTTTTTGCTCTATACTTTCCCCCCTCTTTTTAGAAAAACCAATCTTTCTATCTTAAGAAATGACTCTTCTTCCCTTAACAAAACTTATCCTCATATATTTCCTTACCAGTCTCGCCTTCCTTACTTTTGTATATAGGGATATTTCCCTTATTATTACTACTAATATTAGCTACATATATCAATTAAAATTCAGAAACCTTACTAATCTTCATTTCTACTGAATGCTAAGAAGCCAGCATCGTAACATTGTTATACCAGCATTCTGTAGGTTGACAAATGTACAAAATTTCTAGCAGCATGGGCTTATAGTACCATTTCTCACTGTGGCACATAATGTATCTACTGATAGTTCCAACTTCCCTAGCCTCTTTTTGAAGAGCCCTTTGGAGGAGGAATAATTCATCTCTAGCCCCTTAGTTTTTTTTGTTGTAATTGTTTTTTATTGTTGGTATGGAGAGGAATAGAAGGCCAGATTTCTTTCGGCCTCAAGTTTTTCTTAATGTCAAGAATTATTAAAACTTACTAGTGTTGAACACATCATCCATATAGGAATGTTGTATTACATCTCTTTATCTCACTTGTTTTTAAAAATTCTTAATGTTTCATCTTCATGAGCAATCCAAAGAACTAGGTATCTTGTATAAATAGGAAAAGCTGTGCATATGTATTATATTTAATGCTAAAAACTTAAAACATTCCCATTTAATCAAACAAGTTTTTAAATAGCTTTTATTTGATGAAAATTATCCCAGATCATGTGAGCTTCAGAATCATTTTGGGTTGGTTTCGAAGAATTTATGTAAATATTTATTTTATATTTGTTTCTTTTGGCCAAGTAAATAGAGCTCTTTAACAGTTTAGTTTTCCATAGCATCATGTGAAGGCAAAAAAAAAAAAAAAAAAATTCATAAACATAGACAGAAGCAGATTTTATAACTTTGATCTCATAATTTCAGCCATTTGCCAGGTCAATAACACAAAGCTCACTAATTTGTTAAAGAATATCTAGAGCCTGTTATGATTTGGATATGAGGCAATGCAAGAGGATTTAGGGGTAAAATGATATGGCTGTGAGAACCTTAATCCAATCAGTGAACTAATCCTCTGATGGGATTAACTGGGTTGGGGCTGAAGGCAAGTGGAGTGTGGCTGGAGGAGGTGGATCATTGGAGGCCTGGCTTTGGGATTTATAATCTGTATCTAGTGAGTGGATTTTCCCTCTGCTTCCCAATCATGATGTGAGACACATTCCTCTGCTACCTTCTTCCACCCTGGTGTTTAGCCTCACCACAAGCCCCAAGGAATGGAGCTGGCCTTCTATAGACTGAGACCTCTGAAACCATGAGTTCATAAATAAACTCTAATATTGTTATTGTCAGGTTTTTTAGCCATGGCAGCAGAAAAGCTGACTAAAACAAAGCCAAGCTGTATTTCTGGCCAATGGGACAAGATTTTTCAACTAGAAAGATAAAGATTTATACTTGCCCAGCTTTCAAATCTATTTTTCTTTTCTGATGATGAGCCATTATCCCAAGAAACTTGCATATTAAAGGGATAACTATGAAGTCCTACAGAAGACAGGGTAGGTAATTTTTATCTAAAATGCACCAGACATCAGGTTTTAAAACTATGATTTTTCTAAATCAAGAAACCTGTAGGTAAAGCTCCAATTAAAACAAGATGGCCAGGAAAGCACCTCAACAAGGTAAGCTTGGAATGTAATTTGAAGCTTCCATGGTAAGAGTTTCTAGTGGGACACTCCTTCCCTCTTAGTACCAGAAGGAGACACTTACAAATACAGATTTCTTTGGTAGATATAAATTTCTCCTATAAAAGTACCTCAATGACCAGCTAAAAAGTCCTAATGCCAGAAAGGTAGATTTCAGAAACCAATTCAGGTAGATCAGTTTTCTAAGTCCAGTTTGCTTTTCAACTAGATAATTGAGTTCAGGATGTCCCTTTGAGGAATAGAAAAAGCATTTTTTATTCCTCACTTGGCATAAATACTTTGGGTCTTACCTGATAGTCATAGACTAGTTTATCCTCATAGGTTGGTTTTTAAGAATTGAATGATAGAACAACTTTTGGGAGTTTTTCTTCTGAGGAGTTTCTGAGGCATAAAAATGATTGACCAAAAAAAAAAAAAAAAGAGGTGGACAGGCAGCAGAACATATGGTCAGCAGGAGATTAAGAAGGGGGTTTCAGTTAAGAGGTTCCCAGGAGAGTAGCAGGATTGAATAGAGAAAATAGGACTAATTCTTATAAATGTTTTCTCTGAAAATTGTCAGTTGAACAGACTTCGACACTGACATTTGGGCTTGGGTTGAAACCCCCACCCTAGAAATATTCCAATACCCTCAGGGAATGCTGGTTATTGCCATAGTATTGAAGACACTGGTTTTTTCAGAGGTCCAAATCTTAGGAGGCAGGGGAGTCTCAACAAATCGGGTCTAGTCACTTGACCCAAAAATCAAACAGAAACATTATGGTGAAAAGGAATTTTAATCAGTATGGCTGATTAAAAGTAAAACTGATTCCTAGTAAAGTTGGAAAGACAAAGGGACCAGTGTGTCCAGCCATGTCTTCAGAGGTACTGACGTGAGCTTCCAGCTTACATAGATGGGGGCAGGGTGCAGAAGAATAAATAATCAAGCAGCCTTTGTCAAACTGTGGTCTGGTTGATCATTATCTCTGGATTGGTCAGGTCTGGTTGATGGTGATGAAAAGATATTGCTCTTGCCTGGGGAGATACTTTCAACTCATTACAAGAGGTTTATTGACTATACATATCGTTTCCAGGAATATAACTGAGGACAAAGGGGACAGATACAAAATGGAGGCAGGGTGCCAAGTGAAGAGTCGGTGTCCCTAAGGCCTGGTTACAATTCCACCTCTGGTCCATTCTCCAGTCTTAAGGAAATCAGGCATTGGCCAACCTGGCTTGGCAGGTTTCTTGAACATGGTGTAAAGTAGTAAGAAGGGAACAAGCTCGAACTTTTCTGCTTCAGCAATTGTGTAAAGATCCAGATGATTAAGGCCAAAAGGGAAAATATTACTGATATCCTAGGGGGAAGGCTTTCAGTGGGTCCTATGCCAATCAGAGGCAGAAGGAGTGGTGAGGGCAGGAAAGGAACTTTAATCAGCATGATTTTGCCAGGAATAACAGATTTAGGACTATAGTGACCAAAAGGCTGTATTTGACAAGAACATTATCAAACAGGTTTTTTAGAAAAGGGGAACAAATGCAAGGATAGGGGGCTTGTACATCTGGAAGGGTGGGCTACCATGGTGACGTCATTGTCTGGTACATCATTATCTTAGGATGGATTTTGTGAAACTCTGGATAAGTCATCACTTGAGGGAGCAAGTTCTCATCATGAAATGACTTCTTCATCTCATGAAATCTCATTGGGGGATGATCTTTTCTGTGATGCTCGCCAGTGCTTGAGAGTAGTTTCAGTCCCTTATTACACAGGTGATTACTAGAATCCAAGGTGACTACAAAAGAAAGAAGTTCGGGAGAGAGTCAAAGAGGGATAAAATGGAGTTGGTTAGGTTAGTGACTGAAACCTCCTTCAAAAGTATCATTATAAATTCAAAGCAGAATCCAAAAGGGAGAGAAAATCAGAAGATATCCAACTAAATAAAATCTTAAGAATCCTCTCTTCTCTCCTTCCTTTACATAAACAGAGGGCCTTTGTCAAAGCTATGCATTCCATGTTCTGGTGGAAGGGCTTTAGTATCATGCATAAGAACACTTTCCATAACCTCTCAGCTTCTCTTATTTTATGTAGAGCTAATACAAATGACTCCCTTTTCATTCTGATAATTTCAGAGGCAAGGGGGCAGGCAGTTATTTATTAATCACCCAGGGTGTTGGTCCCTTATGGCTAGAAGAACTCATCCCATTCTCTCTGATCTGGCCCCACATCAGAGGGGAAGTGATAGATGGTTAAAAGACCCATATACTCAAATTCAGGCACCTGAGATGTTGAGAAAGGGTGAGAATTAGGTAAGCTTACCTGGCGTACATCATCAAGCTTAATTCTCTGTCCCGTCTACCATCTCAAAATGTTGAATCAGATTATTTTGTTAGAAGTTGTACTTCTGCAGAATGTTAACAGGTGACAGTTATAGCAATCTATAGGGTTTTTTTTGTTAATTTTAGTTTTTTTCTGTGTTTGTTTGTTTTTTTACAAAAACGAATCCAAGAAACAATGTCTTTGGAACACAAATGTGGCTTTGATATCTGCTTAGCCTCTAGAAAACCACAAACAATCTGTCAACTTGATGACACAAACTCTGTTGTAAGTTGTACTTCTTTCTAAAATCCTATTATAATTTAAAGACTTTTTATAAAATAAAACAGAATTAAGTAAGGGGTTTAGTATATCACATTTTTTGTTTGGGGAATCACACAAATGTACGACAAAAATTTACCCTTTTATAAAACACATTTTAAATGGATTTAATTTTGGCCCCCATTGGAGGTCATCCTGACATGGAATAGGGCAAAGAGCAGAGCCTTATTGCATGTGAGGCTGGCCTTTGACACATCTTAACTGAAGTGTTTATATTTGTAGCTAGTCCTTAACCCTCTCTAAGTGCCATTCTATTTAAGAGTATACAAAAATTAATTTCCTGAAATTATTTAAAAATCAGTAAACATAACATTTAAATGTGATTTTTCTAAAAAAAAAAAAAAAGGTTAAGACAGCTCTTTTGTTGAAAAAGTAAAAAAAAAAAAAAAGTTTTTTTCCATTGTCAAGTGTATTAGCTTTTAATTCTGTGACCAAATACCTGATGCAAACAACTTAGAGGAAAAAGCATTTGTTTTGGCTCCATTTTAAAAGTTTTATTCCATGGTTGGTCTGCTCCATTGCTCTGGACCTGATATGAGGCAGAACATTAGGTTGAAGGGCATGTCCAAGGAAAGCTCATCAGTTAATGGAAGCCACTAGAAAAGAGCTGGGGACAAGACACAGTCCCTGAGGCATGCCCCAGTAGTCCATTCTAATTATGTATCTATCAAAGGATTAATTCATTGATGAGGTTAGAGCCCTCGTGATCCAATCACTTTTCAAAAGCTCCATTTCTGGACATTGCATCAACACATGAACTTTTGGGGGACATTCCAGATTCAAACCGCAGCAGCACCACCTTTTAAATCATTCATGTTCTCATTTTCTTTACAATGGGGTGGGAGCTTAAATTGTTTATCTTTCCAGAAATACACTTTTCATATATCAAATGACTGCTCTTATATAATCACAAAATAATTCCACTTAGATTTGATATTATTTCTTCCTTATCTAAAGTTGATACAGGTTTTTAATTGAATACCCTTGTTTACAGATACACTGTCTAGATGACCAGTTTAATTATCAGAGTGGCACTTCTTGTAATGCCAAGTGTTCAACACATCTAATTATCTTTACTAAAAGATGCAAGTCATGACACAAAGGAAACAAACCTGAAAAACAGTTATCACTACTAGCAGTTTTAGTTAGGAGAGTACTTCTAGCAAGTGACCTCCAAAGTTCTGTGTTTTAGAAGACTTTTATATTTGGGGGATAGAAATACACTTAATGTACTAAGAAATCAGTAATAATTAGTATCATAGCTACATAGAAATACTTATATATATTACATATTTATAATGTGTGTGAACACATGTGGGTATACACATACACTTAAATTTCACTTTAAAGGTAAAAGCTAATCTGTGGTTCAATGGGATGACTATGTGGCTCTGCCTTTCATAAGTGTACATAGGTTGATAGCACTGACAAAATCAAAGTATAGCTTTAGACTGTTTGCAAGTTTAGGAGACAGTGATAGTGACCACAAGTTATTACCAGACGTACAAGTGTATCTCATATACATGATAACAAAATACTTATTCAAAGCAACAAATGCATACCAAGACTTAAAGGGTAGGAATACACAAATGACAGGCTTGCCACATCTGAATGCTACAGTATATAAATGGAAGAAACACTGAAAGTTTCAGTGGCTATATATGTTTAAGACCCAGATACAATATATACTGTATAAAAGAAACACTAGTGGTTACCTTTTATACTAAATCTAAGGCTCATATGTATTAATTCTACAAACTTTTGTACAACTTTTAGACAAAGCTCAGATACTTAGCCCTCAAAAGTAAATACATCTCTAACAGATGATTGTGTGTTGGACACCCTATATACCTAATAAATATTTATTTATTTTACCAGTTTATAAAGTGATCATTTAAAAGACTTTAAAACAAACCTTAAATCTTGGTTTCCATTACTTAAGAAAATAGCAGAAACACAAATTGTTTTGATAAAAACAAGAAAAAACGTTGCTCTTTAAGCCAGTTCTTTGTAAATGTTACTAACAGAAGATCAATATTTTAAGAAAGCTTTGTTGCTTTAATCTGAAAATTAGGTTCTGGTTTTATATTGGTCAAATATTTTTTGTATATTTTTTAGTTATAGGTGAACACAATACTTTATTTGTTTTATTTTTATGTGGTGCTGAGGATCAAACCCAGGGCCTCATGCATGCTAGGCGAGTGCTTTACCTCTGAGCCACAACCCTGGTCAAATTTTGACCTTAGGAAACCCTTTAAATATTTTAAGTTATAGCCACAGACACCAAAGAAAAATTATAACACTCCACTAACTGTGACCTGCTTCAACCCTCTTATAACTTATTTACAGCTCTATTTCATGTCCTCTCTTCTTCCCATTGTGGACTATAGGACAAAAATTTTACTTTACCATACAAAATCCTTTCTTTAAAAAAATAGACTTAAATTTTATTTCCTTCTCTTACTTTCCAATTCTTTTTTGCCTTTTGTCTTAGAATTTTAGCTTTTTAAAAAAGGTAAACCTAAAATATTCTGTATGGAAAAAATAATTTAAACTCTTAATAATCTTATTTTAAAGATAATCAAGGAATAAATATAAATAAATAAATTATTAATAATTTACAAAACCATATTAAATATACCCCAATATATTATCTTTTTATAGAGTTTAAGAAACCAAGCATACTTGAATATTTACCAATTGATGTTCCAGTATTTTAACTTGCAAGTGCTGTTTTTCCATCATATATTCTTATAAATGTTCTCTCCCACATATTTTAACAGCTTTTTTTAGATTACTTATGAAAACCGAGATATCAGATCTGCATAGTTAACATTTTAGGTTATTTTATTTTTCTTTTTGCCAAATATACTCTACAACTTTCTGTTCTTGAACAGAAAGTAATGAGCATCTTAAATATCTAACAGATAATTATAATCCTGTTTGGCAAGCAACACAGGCAGAAAAACATGTTAGCAATTTTAAAGACTTTTTTCAAGCTTAACCTATTTGTCAAAGATTTATCTAAGTCATGTGAGCCAAAAGATATTTGTGCCAACTTAACAGTTTTAATTTATGTGAGTGCATATCTACAAGCCAATTTGGTATCATGCAAACAATTTCTACGTGGGCTTATGTCGTTATAAAACACAATACGAACATGTACTAAAACACAAATATAAAAAAAAACCTCAAAGGTTTTAGACTGTTGATCAATGATTCCCTTCATAACCCTAAGTGTCATCTCAGAAGTGAGCCTCAACATCATTAAGAAATGTGTAAGTAAAAGCCCAGTGAAAGCAGAAGGGGCTAAAGGTAAAACTTGTCATGTGGACTCAATCTTTTTCCTATTTTAAGAGCTAACAGAGAGGAAGATACCCTTACAAATGGAAATAACTTTTGTAAGAGTAAGAGAATCATTTGGAGCACTATGTAGTTAAATTCCTTGTTCTCTCATCAGAGGTAGCCCTTCAACAAGTAGAACAAAAAGTGCTTTCTATGCCCATCCAACCTGGAATGCTTCCTTTGGGCTTTCTAAAACTTTTTCTTACTGTTTAACTTATCACAGGTTTTAACAAATCAAGTTCTTTCTAAATTGTCTAAGTTAAATTTCCAATTGTCAAAATTTAGATGAAGCCAGTCATAATTATAAACATTTTATCCTTTTGTTTTCCTACCAGACAGCCCTAAGTGAGATTGAAAATTAACCCTTAACACCTGCATTTTGGCTAGGACAACTTCAGATAACAACCTTGAGGAACTGCTTTTCTTAGTAAATAACCAGGGGATGGGGGATAAAACAGAACCTTCAATCTGAACAAAAATATATTAATTTAAGCACACAGACTCCAAAACTGAGTTCACGAGAAACTGATCTCAAAAAGGCAAAAGTTCTTGCCAAAGAATAAAATGACCACAGCTACTTTAGTCAAAAGTCATTTCTATAAATTTCTAGGGCTATTTACCTTGGTGAATTTGAGGTAAACTTTTGCCAATACCAAAATGTTTAGAATTCATTTAGTTAGAGGCTGGTCTGTGGACTGGAGTAAGAGTTGATGCTAGAGACTGCCTAAAGGATTCCTTCCCAGTCAGCCATGGTACAGGTAAGGGTATCCCCTTTGACTTGTTCTGGAAATTCCTGAACACCAAGGGGTTCAGGGTGGCTGAAAGTGTGGAATGACCAATTCTTTACATGAACCTCTAGGAGGATCTGTGAGAGTTCCTTCCAACCTAGGAAACAAATATGTTCTTCTGAAATGGAATCCGATGAGACTATGGCTCTCATGGGATGATATTCGCCCCTCACACCTCTGTCAAGATGCTCATGTAGGTAAATCTATGATAGAAGTATTGCTGGAGCCATCAAATTGTTTTTAGCATTTATTAAGTCAATCATTGTAAAGTGAGTTTTCAGATACATAGGCCATCCCATATTATAATAAATCATGTTTTTCTTAGTCATTGGTTAGTAACTATAAATAGAAGAGTAACCCTGGAGTCTCCCTAGGGCAGTCCAGGATAGAAACAGCACTTTCATTCTTACACAAATCATAACACAGATCTCAAACATCCTTGTTTTTCTGTGTACCTTACAGTCAATCCAAATTTTTCTTTACCTGGCAAGGATAATGTAAATTTGTTGTACTAAGACAACAGCAAAAGCCAGAATTGGCTGAAAAGATTCCGAAAGGACAGAGCCCCAAGTAATCAATGCTGTCCTGAAATATAAGTTGTACCTCGAAATTCATGAAATTTTGGCAGCCACCTCAGACCCTCATTTTCTGCCTTCTTTTCGTCCTGGGGTCAGCTAGCTGAAAGTAGCTAATACCCACTGGGGGGCCCAACAAATCAGGTTCAGTCACTTGCCCCAAGACCAAATGGAAAAGTAATGATGAAAAGGGAGGAAGGGAACATTAATCAGTATATCTATACTGGGAAGACAAAGGAACTGGTGTTTCCATTCCTGACTTCAGGGATACTGACATGAGCTTCCAGATTCTATAGACAAGGGGGACCAGAAATATGCATAGTAAAGCAGTCTTGGTCAAACTGTGGTCTGATTCATCCTTGTCTCAGGATTGGTCAGGTCTTGCCAGTTGCTGTTGGCTGGAGGAAAATTTCAACTCATCACCAGATGTTTATTAATCAACATGTTCCTGGAACTGTTTCCCCGGAGAAAAGGAAACAAATGCAAAATGGAGGCAGAGATGTCAAGTTGTTATATTTTACAAGTCCAACTGTAGAGTTGTGTCCTTAGAAAAAGCGGTCTCTACGTCCTGGTTTATCTACCAAAGAATCAGTCCAGGAGAAAAAGAATAGGTCCATCAGATAATTGGTGCAAAAGTAGACAATTTATTTACCTTCATCATAAATGGCCAAGCCATTGGAAGTCATTTCAGGGAACACTTCAGTTTGGGACACCTAAGTTTTGATTTAAAATATGAGGTTTTTTTGATCTCTATAGCTTTTAAGACATCCATGTTGTTTGCCTTTTCTAAGGAATTTCCTTATTGTGTCCATTATAATTTGTCATGTTTGACCCAAATCACTCAAGCACAGATTTTGGGTCCATAGTTCTTATTCATTAAATTAAATTAGCTGGAGTTCTAAATTTATGGGAGTCAGGTGAATCCATGATTCCCTGTTTTCCAATAATCTTACTTACTGGAGGCCTCCTAGTATTTCCAGTTAATTTTCTTTATCAATCCCAATCCAATATTGGAGTAAGTCCAAGAATTGCCCAAATAAAGTAATAGAGCTCAAAATGGAAATTCATGGGCTCGAATCCAAGAAGGAACTAATCATAACTTCTAGTTACTATGAAATAACTACAGATATGATGGGTACTTCTGCTCCATCACTGGAGAGCTCTTTCTAAACTGAAACTGTGCTAAAATTAATTTGTCTAAAGTTTATTAAAGCAAATAATTCATGAATCAGGCAGCACTAAAAACAGGAGGAGTGCCAGAGTTGTTTACAACAGGATGAGCCCTGAGCTGTTATAGGCTAGACACAGAAACAATTAGAGAAATCACCTGTTTGGCTTCAGATTTGTATCTGACTTATTTGAGCATAATGTGATGAATTGCCTGCCTGTGATTGGCTGAAACTTAGCTGTTTTGACACTGTTATTTAATTTACTACCTCCCCATAAATATTTAAAGTCTTTACTATCCTCCATTTCATCCAGAAATGAACAGAGGTTATCATATCAAGCATCAAAACTACATTAATATTTTACCCAATGTCATCACATCATTAGCTTGTGCTGAATTTATAGTGATATAAAATGCTCAGATTATTTTGTTTTCACATTGGCTTCTTTTAAGTAGTTCTCTTCCATTTCATGGAATTCTTTTCTCACATACTTGAGATATTCATTGAGGCCCTGTCCTCTGAGGTTCAGAATCAGAGAAGCATTGTAGCAGAACACTCAGGCTGGAGATGAAAATAAATTTAGTCATCTATAATCAGAAACACGTGGTATATTTTTAGAGGATCATCCAGGAATTTCCATAAAATCTTTCTCTACCATATTATCTAATTTTTCTTCAGAATTTTCAGCCAAAGATGATTCCATCTTCCATGACATGCCTTCCCATACTCCCCTCAGGCACTCAACACTTGAAATTTTGGTTCTGTGGTAGGTAGAGATTTCCAACATCAAGATTGCTTTTCAAGGACACGTCAAAGGACAGTGACCATTTCTCCCCAAATCAAGGAATCCCCTGATGTGAAAGGAAAATATGGAGTAGAAGCCTTGATTTTGCAAATGCCTTCCTCTGTGATTTTTGTAAACTTATTGCTTAATCTCTTTGTCATAAAAAGTGTGACCATAGCACAATACCTACAATGAAGTCAGATAGGCTTAATAGGATACATTTTGAGCTCCTTACAAGATACATTATCAGTAATATTGGAGTTAAAGAGTCAATGCAAGCAGTGAAGAAGTATTCAATAGTAGAACAGCTTTTTCTCTATTGAAATGCTTTTCATCATACAAGAAACTTCCCCAATCCACTTCTCAACATGACTAAAGAAAACAGGTTTTCTTCCACCCTCAAGATTTATTACATTTGTATAGGTATAAGACAAATTAGTATCCAGGAAGACGGCAAATCCTACACACTCAGAAACAGAATCATGCATATTGCCATTAAAACAGATTTGTTATGATATACTTCCAGCACAGGTTACACCTGATTATCCAATTTGGACATGAGAAACAAACACACAAAGACTTTCAGAAAATGAAATGTTAATCAAAATGTCTTTCATTTGCCCTTACGTGGCTCTGGCTATAACACGGTTGCCAGATTTCGTAAATTAAATACTGATGCCCATTTAAATTCAAATTTCAGATTAACAATGAATCATTTTTAGTGTAAGTATGTTTTGAATAGTACATGGAATATGCATATATTAAAAATTCATTTTTTATTTGAAATTAGATTTTTTTCTACTGGGTGTCATTTTATTTGGCAGTCAGGCTAAGGTCAAAGTAACATGCCTGTCATTGGAATTCTTACCAATGTAACCATACTTTGACTGAAAGTTTTGGTCAAATACTGTAGGGGAGCAAATCTGTCTTTCCTTCTAACCATACTAGGTTCATGCCCAAGTACTCTATAACAAAACAAGAATAAAACATACAAATTATGTAATATAGATTTTACATGACCAGAGAACCCTCATAAGGAAAACAGTTAAACCTGCATCTTTTCTCTTGTGTATTTAATGGAAAATGAAGAGTTTTGGAAAAACATAATAGGTACCAAACCATATGAACTAATTGTAACAAATGGGAAATTTAGCAAGACCTGTTCAGGTTCTCTTCAGTGTCCCTGTATCTTTGGGGATTAGGGTGCTCCCTTCCTCTGGGTGGATCCTTGGCACTTCTCACAGGAGGGTGTACTTCTTCCTCAGAGGTAAGTCTGGAAATCTTTACTAGATTTCATGAACTGACCCAGAGGAAAAAGACACAGGAGGACCAAAGAGAACCTCCAACTTCTGTTTTCTTTAAATATCATAAGGTAGAGGAATTTGAAGTGCTATATTTTAGGGATAGTATGTCCTGAACCCCAGTACAGCAAAATGGAAATGAGGATGTAGACAAATCTAAAATCTAGACACAATTCTGGTTCCAAACTTCATGAGCTTCTTAGCCAAATCAAGGATCAAGAAAATGATCATTGGTTGTAGCATGTTGAATAGGATGTTTGGTAGACAGTTTTTTGCTTTCACCACCTTGGAAGAAATGTCCTTCTGCAATCCTAGTGGAATCCAGAATTACAGCTAGAGATCCAGGATCCAAGACAAGGTACTGGTGAGTTCCTCTTTCTCTCTGCACCTTCCCTAAATGCCTTAGCCTGTCATTAACAGGCCTGAACTAAACTTGTCGATTAAAGAATGAGTTGCTAATTAATCTTACAATGGATTTTTAAAAGTATGCTTGAATACTGTTTCAAAACTTATTAAAGTAACTAGGTAGCTTAAGCATGATCATACACATTTGGGGATCTGCTGAATTTTCATCCAATGGAGAAACAAAAGCTCTCTCCAACTAAAATTAGAGGTTATTCAGATTATATCCTGTGATTCATGTGTATTACTATATTGGTTATTTTGGGACAGGGATCAAAATTGAGTCCTTTCTGTAAAAATGTGGTTGGATGAAAGAGCTTAAGATAAACCTCTGTGTCCAACTGTCCATCATATTGATTAGTCAAGCAAAATGCTGCAGCTACTGCCCTGGCCACTTTGGCTATGCTGCACTTGTTGGCCAAATAGAGTGTGAGGTTCAATTTCACGAGTCTATCATTGGACACTTTTACTTTGACAAGAATGGGAAGGGAATATACATAAAAACACTTAAAAATTTTCATAGCTAAGTAAGGTTTTCCTTCGAGTCACTTTGTAGTTTTTTTATCTGAAACTTCATGCAGTTTTTTCTTTTCCTGGATTTCTTCCAACTCTCAGATTCCTACATTCCTTTCTGCCAGAGAGGGAACAATGCTAGAGATTAACCTCAAGAAACTGAGAATGAGGAAGACATATAAACATATCTGGAATCAATAACAAAATCTATCACAATAATGTATAACAAAAACTCCTGACATAGCCAAAACATGATATTAGCCAAATACTGCACAATCTGAAGGTAGAAATTTAAAAGTAAAAATAGTAGTTTAGCATAGACAGAATGTATATAGTATTGTAATATAATTATCTCACTGGGAATTCAAAAGAATTAGAAGCAGTGAACTGATTTTCTAAATAAATAGGAGCCACCCTATTTTCCTTACTATTATCTATTATGATAAAGAATAACCAATTCCACTTCTGCGAAAGAAAGAAAAGGCAAGCTTGTTATTGAAAGTAAAATTACATTGTAATATCTTGTTAGTCCACTAGTAAAATTTAGATTTCTGTCCAAAAGTATTATTGTTTTCCCTTTCTTTAAAATTTTGAAAAGTTTAGTTTGAAGGCAATAATCAAGAAATGCAATTTATTCTCTCAAACATTTCTGAAAAGTTATTCAGAAGAAATTTAAAAAGGAAAAAAATATGATGTTATGGGGTCACAAATTAGAAATCCTGGCTGCAATCTCCTAATCCAAACTTCAGTTCAAGTGAGTACCCAGAAACAGGACAGAACAGAACATGAGAAAACCTGGCTTACGTGTGTGCACACACACTTTTTTTCTGCAATATAAACAATTTTGAAATGAAGCATTCATGCCAATGAGCAATTCCATATTGGAGTCGTAGTCTAGAATGCTATATAAATCTAAAACACATTGTCTATAATTTCTCATTACTTTCTGCCCCAGTCTTTCTCAATACAATATTAGTTTTTACAGTGGAATAAGTAAAATGGACACAATATAACCAAGATTCAAGTGAAACTCCAGCCTACATAGGCTAATCAAAACAAGTTTTCCCACCAATTGATTTAAAATAAACCAAGCTCTGCCACATATCCAGAACATTTATTTATTTTAATTTCTACTATGGGCTTTACTTTGAAACTGTTCCTACACCAGCTTCAATAGGAGAACATTAAATTATATTTTTGAAGTTCTGGGACTTTCTTTTGGCCTTAATGATGCTGGATTGGATGGGCTCAGCCTTGTTCACTACAATTCCTCTTTCTGACAATTAAATTTATACTACTGTTATTGCACATAATTTCCTTTTTCCCCCCATTCAAAACATTCTCCAACAAGCATTTTGAAAATTCACACAAGTAGCAATCAGGGAAAATCATCAGTTTTCCTGCCAGCCACCTTCAAGTATTTTTTAAGTCAATTTTGATGTTTGCCTTCCAAGACTGACAAAAATAAGTGCACTTCAAAACATCTGCATTTTATAAGTTATATACTATGTATACATACATACACATCTTATCTTTACTTGGAAATGCTAATAGAATAATATAATCTCTGCAAATATTTTTAGTGGCATCTAGTATTTTGAAAGGATATACCAACATGTGTCATCATTTTTTTTTGATTAGTCATTAATGTTAAACTGGAAGCAGGATGTCTATCCTATCAACTTCTTTGAAGGTAAAGATATTTTATGTATTTGGCCTTATGTTATTATGGTAGATTCTCAAGAATAGATTTGCTATTCAGAGGACATCAGACTGCTTGAGACTCTTAATGATAGATTGCTGTTCAGGAAGGTCATACTGCTGACTGTCTGCAGTAATGATGGTGCATTCCATCACACTGACTAGTGTTTTCCTCTCACTAGCATCTTTGTTAATTTGATAGGCAAAGAACTGGATCCCAATATAGCTTTTATTGTGCTTTTTATAAAATTCAGAGAGATGTATGCACATGGATTGAAAACTTAGAAACCTTACAGGACTTTATGAAAAGCAATAATCCCGCACACCCCAACCCTTTCCTTATTTCCCAGAGACAGACATGTTGCAGATTGCCACAGGGCCTAGAGCAACCTGACCTCCACTCTCCCTATTCTGATTGCTGACCTGTCACCTGAGGCAACCTACCTTGGCGTAGCAATTAGTTCTGTAGCCTCTTTCTATTGTAGTGCACTAAAACACCCACTTACCCTCAGGATGTTAATCTGCTTTTGCCTTGCTCTTTAAAGTCAATGGCCTAGCTTCACTTAGCATAATCTGCTCTAGTGCCATCCATTTCCCTGCAAATTCTATGATTTTGTCATTTTTTAATGCAGAGTAATACTCCATTGTGTATAAATGCCACATTTTTTTAATCCATTCGTCTATTACCCTCAGGATGTTAATCTGCTTTTGCCTTGCTCTTTAAAGTCAATCCCTAAAAAACAAATGCCAAATGTCTTCTTTGATATAAGGAGAGTAACTAAGAACAGAGTAGGGACGAAGAGCATGAGAAGAAGATTAACATTAAACAGAGATGAGAGGTGGGAGGGAAAGGGAGAGAAAAGGGAAATTGCATGGAAATGGAAGGAGACCCTCAGGGTTATACAAAAGAACATACAAGAGGAAATGAGGGGAAAGGGAAAAATAATACAAGGGGGAGAAATGAAGGTCGGTAGAGAGAGGGGAGGGGAGGGGAGGGGGGATAGTAGAGGATAGGAAAGGTAGCAGAACATGACAGTCACTAGTATGGCAATATGTAAATCAATGGATGTGTAATTGATGTGATTCTGCAATCTGTATATGGGCTAAAAATGGGAGTTCATAACCCACTTGAAGCAAAGTGTGAAAGATGATATATCAAGAACTATGTAATGTTTTGAACAACCAACAATAAAAAAAAGAAAAAAAAATCTATGAAATAAGGAAAAAAAAATAAAGTCAATGGCCTATCCTGAGCTGCTAGCCTTATTCCTGTCACTCACAGGAATAATGATGGGTCAATCATTCTTACTGGGCTTCATCATGCAGCCAATTTTCCCCATTTTGGTAGTCCATGGGCATTCAGATATTTCGTGCTTAATTATTGCTGCCTTCCTCCAATGAGTACCTGTTAGGTATTAACCCATTCCATGTCCTGCCTTTGTTCTTCCAGAATAACTTTCTCTGATATCAGAGCTTATGTGGAAATATGGAGATTCAAGAGGGTGGGGCAGGAATTCTCACTTTTATTAGCCACTGTTGGACTGCAGCAAGTTCCTTAATCTGCAATTCCATCTTCTTGCCTGTAAATTAGGGGTAATTCTACCTACCTCATAGGACTATTGTAATGATTACATATGATTACTGGGGGTGGGAGTAGCATTCTGTCTCATGCTTACAAACCATTTGTGCTAACTAACAATTTTATTCCACTTAATTCTTGCCATCTGGAATGAACATCTTGCATTCTAGTTTGTAAATTCTTGCTGTAGACCTGACGAATTTAACTGTATATTGCTTCAAAGCATGATCCAATTCTATGCTCTAATTCTCCAATCAGGCCTCCTCAGGATTCAATACAGAGGCTTTCTGTGCTGTCACATCCTTACTCTTAAACTATTCTTACTGACATTTTAAGAGATGTACAGCTGGATTTATATCAGGGCTGTTAAAATCATAAATGAATTTGGGGAAAATTGACACTTGTACAAGAGTTCATTTTCTCAGTTTACATTAGGACATACTCCAAATCTCTGGTGTCAGAATTCTATCAGAGAAGCAGGACCACTCTGTTACCAGATTGAATATTATCCAGTCTTGGGAGCTGACTAATCAGTATCCATAAAGCTGCTGTCTTTCATCAAATGTTGGAGCTTGAAGTTCATACAGAAAGAAGTTAGAAGGAAAATATGGATGGAGCCTAGGGAGGGTCAAGGACCAGTTGGAACCCACGGGGAAACAATCGTGTCAATTTTCACTGCCTGAGATCCTGAGGTGGGTTTCCTGCACAGAAAGTTGGCATTCCTATGCATGCAGCTAAACACACACCTGCCAAGAAAATAAGTTGGAGGAAGATCCAGGGTAAGGTAGTGAAGCTGTAGACCCAGCTGCCATCCTCACTACACACCAGGGCACTGTCTCAAGCTTTAAACTACACGATGGCTTCTGCTTAAATTCCACTTTATGAGTCTCTATTGACTCACTCCAACAAGAAATATGTAAGAAAGGAAATGGGGGAGAGTAGTTCAGCCTTGGTGCATTGCAAGCCCAGCACATCTGATTTGTTAACAGATAGTGCATATATCACAGGTAATTGTTTATGCATTTGCCATCATCAGTGTGACCTCTACACCATGTATCTACTACATAGTTGTAAACACCCCGACTCCCAATCCCCCTCAAGTCTAGATATCCAGCATTGCTTTCTACACTGAA
Source organism: Marmota monax (assembly GCF_021218885.2). Classification (NCBI taxonomy): domain Eukaryota; kingdom Metazoa; phylum Chordata; class Mammalia; order Rodentia; family Sciuridae; genus Marmota; species Marmota monax. The sequence continues at coordinate 14,455,058 of NW_026694084.1, read as the reverse complement.
ATCGCTGAATATGGCTAAAATAAAACCTGAACCCATGCTGAGCAGCCCAATTTCAAATTTATGAATAAATATACTGAGCCTTCAGTTATTGCCTGCCAAACTGCTATTCCATTTCCATGGTCAATTCACCTTCCTAGTCTATATTATTCTGTAACTTCTTCTCATTAGTCTACTTGGACTGTGAAAACAACATCAAAAACTAGGCAGCTTAAACAAATTTTTTTTTCTCACATTTACAAAGGCTTGAACTCCAAGATCAAGGTGCTGGCCTATTTTGTTACTTGGTGATGACATTTCCCTGGGTTGCAGACAGCCCTTCTTGTGTCTTCACTTGATAGAGGAAGAGAAAGGGCAAGCTCTCTGGCAATTCATCTCATAAGGCAATAATCCCATCAAAGGGGTGCCTGCCCCATGACCTCACCTAAACGGAAGTAGGTCTCACAGGTCCCATCTCCAAATAATATCACTGTGTGGCTTACAGTTTCAATTTATGAATTTGGGGGGGAATACAGTTTAGTCCATAGCATCTCTCTTCCCATCAGAATTAATGACTCTGCTTTTTATTTTTTTTCTAGAAAATGCAAACTTGTTTGTTGTTCATACAGATCTGTCAACTCACCCATATTTTAATTCATAACTCCCTACCTATGACAACAGTTGAAAAGTATGCACTTCCTTATGGGACCAAATGCTCCCCTAGTGGACTAAGGTGCATGCTTTCTTGTTCCCTGAAGAACCTCACTGTAGTGATGGTCCTGTCTCTTGCAATGTCAATTTCTTTCTCTCTGCTAAGTCATCCTCATGAGTAAACATACTGTAATCTCTAATCTGAAAATTCCTTCCTAATGTCTTCTCACAAACCATTGTCTTTAGAACAAAGTTTAGGAGTGGACTGTACCCACAACCTGTTTCACTTCTCCTCCCTTCCTTCTCTCCTGGACCTGTTCTAGGAAACTTTGATAATGATAAACTAAAGCCATTTTTGTGAAGTTACCCATGAGCTCATCAACAAACCTCATCATTAGTCTCCACCCACTGGCAGCATTTGATAATGTTGAGAATTCCCTCTACCAATGTACTTCCCTCCTCACATTTGGGACAAAAATGACTAAAGTCTTTCTTAGTTAATAATTATTTTTCTCCATAATTCTTTGCTGGATCTTTCACTACCCAACTTCTAAAGGTCAGAATTCCTGATAATTCAATTCTCTATCCTCTTCTGTAGTTATACTCACATTTAAGTGACCTCAGTTTTAAAAATAATTCATGATCTAGTGATTTCTAAACGTGTAGCTCAGTCTTAAGACTCATGTATGTGACTACCCATTCAACATCTCTTCTTAGATGTCTAAGGAGCACTTAAACACTCACTGTTCAGGCATATTCCTAGTTCTTCTTCCTTTCAACGTGGTTTCCTCCAGATTTCCCTTTTCAGTAAATGGCCACTCTGTTTTTCCAATTACAAAGGCCAAAATCTGTGTAATTATCCTGCCTATCCTCACATGCCACAGAGGCAACCTATCAGTAAATCTTGTTTCTGTTTTAATATATACATCCAACCTACAGACTTCTAAATGCCTTGTCCCTGTAATATTCTATCAAACCTCTCCCGGTTTTGCAAGTCTATAGTCTATTAGAATAGACCTTAAAGCATTAAATTATTCGATTTTGAGGCTAGGTCTGACATAATCTCTCCTTTCTAACAGAATAATCCAGAGTCCCTGCATATGCTCTGTAGATCCTCTATTGTGGCCTGAAATTATCTGGCCACATTTCCATTCTCCCCTTAGTTACTTTAACTCCTTGGTAACTGGCCTTCTTGCTATACTTAGAACATGTCAAGCATGTTCTAGCCACAGGACTTCTATACCTATTATTCCCTGAAATTCACTTTTAATTCCAAAATACCTTCATAGCTAAATTGAAACAAGTCTCTCGAGTGTCACCTCTTCCTAGAGACCATTGCTCAACATCTTAAATAAAACAGCACTCGTGACCTACTCTACCCCTTATTCTGCTTTACTTTTTTTTTCCTGTTACTAATTAAATCTGACACAGAAGCATGAACTTCCCAGATTCGAAACCTGTCTCCACCACCTTGTTGCAACATGGGCAAATTCCTTACTTATGATTCAGGTCTACAGCTGCAAAATGGGGAGAATAGAACTTATGTTATAGGCTGTTGAATAAAAAACCATTTTATGTATTTGGGAATGTATGAGTGAGGCACTTATGTAGTATTTACATGCCATAGTAACTTTTATATGTACTAATTGCTATTACACATACCATTGTCCCTTCATTTTGGAATATCAGTTCAATAAACACAATTCTTTTTCCCTACCGTATCCCTAGTATTTAGTAACTTCATGCCATATTATTTGTTGGATGAATTAAGGAAGGGGCATTCCTGTTATATGCATCATATATCTGGCCACTTAAATTAATTCACATAAGTTTTATTAGAAATAGCCAGAACCACTAAAAATTTTTAAGTGTTGAAATACATAAACAAATAGTAAATATAAGAAAGTAAGAAGATACTATTGTAATTTGTTTTGTATACTTTTTAATTGACCCAAACTTTTAGAACACAATTATTAGCCCTTGTTTTTCTTCCATCTCATAATAGTAGCTACTACATTAGAATAAATGCTCTACGAGGGCATTTATATTAAGTGAAATAAGCCAGGTACAGAAAGAAGCACCACATGATCTCACTCCTATGTGGAATTTTAAAAAGTTAATCTCCCTGAATTTGGCAGTAGAATGGTGGTTAGCAGAGGCTGGAGTGATTGAAAGAGGGGGCTGGTCAAAGTTCATATAATTACACTTAGGAAAAATAAGTTCAAGAGATCTACTATATAGCATAATAACTATGGTTAATGACGACACATTGTATTCTTAAACTGCAGAGGGTAAATATTAAGAGTCCTTACCACACACAAAAATGATAACCATATGAGTTTTTTTTTAATAGGAAAAGCTTTCAAATTTTTTAATTGATAGCTATATTTAGCCATCCCCAGATGTATACATACTTCAGAATATGTTGTACATAACAGGTAACATTACATATTTTTGTAAACCTAAAAATAAAGACATGATATGAATAGATTCCATTTTGAAGCTTATTAAATTTCCTTTTAAATGTAATGCAAAGGTCAAAGTATTTTCTTGTTTAATCTGATCAGGTTCTAAGGGTTCTTGTGGCAGCCAGTTGCTGCAATCTCAACACAGGGACCCTAAGATCATACAGACATGAGCTCAACTCCCAGCTTGGAATGATCAACCCAATGGTTTGAGCAAATCACTAAATCTCTGATTCTGTTATGTTTATATTTCCTCAAAGGTTTACTTTAATAATTGACTAAAAGAAGATAGTGTTCTTGTAGTAATTCATACCTAATATTTAATATAAAATGTTATAGTATCTTTTTCCCTTTGTTTTTAAAAATCATTTTGAATACTTAAATTCACATGTTTGACATCTTAGCCATGTGAATTTAACCACTGAGATAGTCTAATAAGAAAGAGATCACCAAACACATAATTATAGTGTGGTATAAACTGTGCCTGACAGCAGATGTTCAATTAATACTTAGTGAATACATAAGCAAATGGCTAGATGAAAAGCTAAACTATAGTCTTTCTAGAGATTCCAATTTAAAGCTATCATTTATTCTATGTTGATGAAAGCTAAATTTTTCAGTTCATGTATACTTCAGGACTATTTCTTGTGTGGCTAGAATGGGGAAGGAGATCTGAGAGGCAGGAAATAGAGGATGCAGATCTCATACTAGAATGACATCGTGGTTTTTATGCTTGTTAAAAAAAAAGTGATTCAAAATAGAAAAATCTTCAGTAATTTATTTCGGTAAATACTCAGTTCGCTCAATAGCAGCATATTTGAAAAGTTACATAAGGAAGTGCCATTCGCACAAAATGAAAAAATTCATAAGGCATCTAAATACCCTTTGACTGTTTCCTTTTCTGAGGTTCCAGTAATCACTTAATTTTGAGATAAGGCAAAAGTCCAAAATACCACCCTGCTATTTTTCCAACTTCAAGAAAAATAAATAGACATCATTAAAGTTAAACCTAAAAATATTATATTCACCTATCATCATCCATCTTTACTTAGAAAACAATAGTTGACTATCCAAATAGAGTTTGATTGATTCTAGGTTCTCAAAACACAGATGGATGGTTTTGGACAGATGCTTCATCAATGACAAATTGGCCTTGAGGGAAATACGACCACCTTGGAAAAAAGCCATCTAGTCAACTACTCTGACTTTCAGCAGCACTCATATGAAACTATTTTCTAATCTTAAATTTCTAAGTAAACTTTTGTTAAAATAAATATTAAGGAACTCTTTTAAAATTAGATTTAAATAAATCCACTAAAGGCTAAGATTACAGTTTTAAGTAACCCACTAATCAACTCTCCGATTTTTATGGCAATAAAATTATTGGCGAGATTTTTGCAAAGTGGTTGATGGCATCAACCACAAAGCTCTGTTTATAAGTACATATTATCACATTAGGGGCACACTGTTTTGATTTTTAGAGAATTCCATTGAAGTTCTGACCTTGAACTGATCTGATTAATACTTTTCCTTGTAGTGATTATATTTCATTTTTGACAACCCTCAGTGGGAACAGCAAATTTTCCACTTCAAATGACAGATTCTGGGTAACATTGTTTAGTACCAAAAGATATGAAATTGTCTCCTAGATATTATCCAGAAATTAGGGAGGAGGAATCTATGGTAGCTTTAAATAGTGCAATCGAGAGGAATATAAGAAATTCATAGCTAGGTAGATCAATGATTACTGAGATGTTTCTGCTGCACCGATATTAAACTTTCTTGGACCTTAGAATCACAAACAAATACATTCACACACAAATTCCCTTGGCATATACAATGAAGGCTCATTATGCCAGGAATCTCTTCTAGCCCAGCCACCCCTTCTTTGTTATTTTATAGCCTCTTCCTTATCTTGAGACCTGTTTTAATGCCATGTTCTGGAAAACAACTGACCAAACCTGAAGTGCAAAGAACAAATGCAAAACCAACAATCTGCCTCAAATCTTCTCCACCACATGAAAGTGGATTTATAACTATGTTCTCATAAACCTAATTGTTTATGGGTGTTCATTTATGCACACAGTGTTTTCTTGGGTCAAATGAAAGATTGCTAAGGAAGATATAAGTGCTGGAGAGTTTGCCATTCTGCTCAACCTCAAGTTTTATACATTGAGTACCTGTCACAGAAGGTTGTTAGAGGTGATAAAGGATGAGTTGGGATAACTGGGTTCTTGCCCTCCCTACCTTATCACTGTTTCAGAATTGCTGTAGCAGAATGGAAATGACTCCTCATTAAACCCTGAGAAGCACCACTAAAATGCTCTCTCCCATGACTGAGGGTGATGAGAAATCTAAGATCTTGTGTTCAAGAAGGGCACTACAGGACTCATGTACTCAGAGTTAGGTTGGCCTGTCACTTCAAGGGGCTTGCTTTCTCCCTAGAGTCTAGAACAATGGACTGAGTATTCCTCCTCTTCTCCTGCCCATCCCTCTCACAAAGCATTTGCCAAGTAACACCATGTGATCTAGATATCCACCATTCCCTCATCTTTATAGTTCAACTGGCTTCTGGAGGAAGTGGTCAAAATCGGTTTATATCTCACACTCCACTGTTGCTAACAGATAAGTTCTACTTTCTTGTGTATCTTTTCAAAATTTTCTCTACCATTCTCCTTCCAGAAACATCTGGCCTTCAGGATTCTCTCAATTCTAGTAACACAGAACAATTGCACTTTCAGGCATAAACAGACACAATAGTGTTGGACAAAATAAGGTCACGCAAATAAATTGCTCTTTGGGGATTGTAGATGCAATTTAACACTAATCTGGTCCAGAGTTTCCTGAGTATGCTCTTTGAAAACTCATTCCACCCCAGCTTCCCCCCGCCCCCCACCAACCCCTACACACACACATAAAAAAAATTCTTTGGTCCAAGTTTCTGCCAGTGTGATTCAAGTACTCTATCTCTGCTTCACCATCCACCATTTCTCCAGCAAAAAGGGTGGCTTACTGTCTACCAATTTCCCACCTCATGGTTGCTGTTCCTCAGGGTTGGCCTCCCTTACAACATCAGCCTGTACATTTGATCCATGAGATCATGGTGGCCTCTGACCTTTCACCTTCTCCCACTACTGCCCATTTCAAATATCCAAATGGAGAAATCTGAGCAGCCCAGCTCTTTGAGGCTACCCCTGGTCCCCTAGCTTTATGGAGGTCGTATATGATTCCATGGCACGAAAAGACCTAGATTTACCCTTTCTGCAGCCATTGCTGAATGCTTAGCAGCTTCCTGTAGATCCTTATTCCCTTTTGCAACAGTGTGTGGCCCTCACACAGAACCCCATGCAGGCCACTGGACCCTTCTCATAACTCCCTGTGAGTGTGGCCACTAAAGACTTACCACTGTCTTCCCACCTGGGGAACTGTCCTTGGTTGACTGGAGCTGTCTCACCCCACAGTTTACTCTTCTTTCCCTTAATCCACCTTCCTTCTGCCTCTCAATTTTTTGCTGAAGAGCACTGCTTCAATAAATCTGTACCTGAAACTTTGTCTCGGGCTCTTTCTGGGGAATACAACTTAAACCTGTTACATGAGCCATGTTCCCTTGTAACTCTATTGGAAATAATTCTTCCAATTATTTGTGGCAGTAATAATTGCATGTTTAAAAGTCCAGAAGGTAGATTCTATGGTATTTTCAGACATTAGTGCCACTCAGACATATAACTGCATAATACTCCTAATGAAACAACTTTACCACAAACTTTTCGTGATGAAATCAACTATAACCAGCTTAGCAATTGTATTTATATAAACCACATTTAAAAAAAAAAAAAAATTTCTAAGACTCAAATTCTTAAACTGACTACCCTGGTGGTAAATAACACCATTCACATTTAAGAACTCAATATGAAAGCCTTCTTAAAAAGTGCTTTTATAAAATAAAGCAGAATATTTGCCACTAGGAATCTTCCCCTAAAAAGATAGAAAAAGGAACCAACATTAGAAGTTTATATTATACAGTATAGATAAGAAAAAGTTGTAATTAAACTTCAGTTGTTAATCTAGGTTGTTCTTCAAAGATTAATAATTAAATTTATCTGTTTTATGCATCAGTATATATTTTTAATAAAGCTGTTTGAGATGACCAATTTAAGAACTCAATTAGAAATATTTCTAGGGAGCCAAGTATGCCTGTAACACCAGCTACCTGAGAGCTCAGGCAGAAGGATTGTAAGTTTGAGGATAGACTTGGCAAGTTAGCAAGACCCTGTCTCAAAATTAAAATAATAATAATGAAGCAGGGGTGCTTGGCTATATGGCTCAGCAGTAAAGCACTCCAAGTTTAATCTCCAATACTGCCAAATATAATTCCAAGAGGAAAAACAAAATCTCACTTTTGTGGTAAATGTCTCATTATTCTGTTACTAACTTCTATTACGGGACATCGAGTTTCACAATTCATTTGAAGACATGAAATGTTTATATCTAAGTTTTAATACCATTGCCATTTACATTGAGGTTATTAATGTTACTATTTCTAAAACCTTAGAAAAGATTTTTGCTTTTAAATAAATAACCTTAGCCTTTTGTTTTTGCTTAATGATTCCACAATTTGACTTCTCTAGAATGGATTAGTTAGTTTTGAATTTTTAGATTCCCTGTAATACTGATGATTTCTTATAATGTAGCATAAATCTAGCATTTTCCAACAAGATATTTGTTTCAGTCAGTTATTTTGCTGCTGTGACTAAAAGACCCAACCAGAATTATGATAAAGGAGGAAAAGTTTATTTGAGGTCTGACAGTTTCAATGTCTTAGTCCATAGAAGGTAGGCTCCATTCCTCAGGGCTCAAAGTGAGACTGAACACTGTGACAGAGTGTGACACAGGGAAACAGAGAGGTCTCCATTCTCCAGATACAAATATATACCCCCAAACCACACCCAAATTCCCATCTTCTCCAGCCATACCCTACATCAGGGAATCCATTCAATGAATAAGTTAAAGTTCTTACAACCCAATCATTTCTTCTCTGAACATTCTAGCATTGTTTCACATGTGAGCTTTTGGGGGACACCTCACATGCAAACCATAATAATATTCTTCATTCTCTTTCAGTTTTTCTAGGCAATAAGGATTGTAGACCTTAAATTCTACATTTTCAGTCACTCTACATAAAGTTGGAGTGAATAAAAAGTTCCTTCTAAGAGCATTCTTAAGTTTGATAAAGGAAAACCTTTTGTCAATTATTATCATCATTAAAGCATAAATATTAGTACCTATCCTGTAGGGAAGATATCAAGATGATAGGGAAACTCATGCTTTGTTTTATTGTTGTTGCTCATGTTATTGTAATAAAATTTGCCAAAATTTCTTCTTTTCATTTTCTCGTCAAGGTACTCTCCTGGAATCCCAGCTACTCAAAAGGCTGAGGCAGGAGGATTACAAGTTCTAGATCAGTAATTTAGCAAGTTCTTGAAACAAAATGTTAAAAACAAACAAACAGGGTGGGGGAGCTGGGGATGTAGCTCAGAATCCTGAGTTCAATGCCCCCAGTACCTCAAAAATAACAATAATATTCACCATAGCCCCCTATGTTAAATAAAAAGAGGCTAACTGGTCCTCTATTCCCTCTGCTTTCTAAAGTGAAGTTCGGTGTAACCGGTACTTAAAAAGTGAAAAATTATAAACTCCCTTGAAGCTAAGATTCTAGTTGCCAAGGAGGTTGTACCCATGAGATCACCCCATTCCAGATCTAAAAGATGGACAGGAGTGGAGGTCAACACATTACTTCTACATTCTATGGGCAATTACAGCCAGGGATGCTGAGAATTTCTGAAATGATGCTCTAGAGCCCGATCTCTGCCCTAGGAATACCCAGCAATAGGTGTGATTCCTGCCTCTTGACTTGGCAGAGGAACCCACCTTGGTGATCCATCAGCACCTTGGGGCTCACTCTGGTTGTCAGTTCCTGGAAGACTTACCTAAGCAGCTACATTTTCCTTGTTTTGAATCCTTTTCTGCTTCACATGGGTGAATTTCTTACAACTATATTCTGACTGATAACTACCTCTCCACCAACACTGAGGCAGAAAAGAGCCCTGAGGTGTATTTGAAGTAAATTCAAAAAACAGTTGTAAGTTAGAAATGATTTCCAAGAAACTCAGCCACAGAGGATCAAGCTTTGTTGTAGCCTCCAGCACCTGGTAGAGAGGCAATAACTGATTAATTATGCTGATAAGCAGTGCAGTAGAGTGCAAAGAGTAGAATCTTTGAAGTCAGACAGGAGTGTGCAGCCTAATGGGCTCTCATTTACAGCTATAGTTTCCAGACAGGCTGGCAAGAGGTAGCAAAAAATCAAAGAAGAAACCTATACTGAGATAAAGAAACCTATTCCAAGATAAAGATCAAAGTTTCATGGTTGTCGATGAAACATCGATATCCCTTGATGAGGCAGGTAATCCATACTAAACTAGACCAGGTGGATAGAACACAGCACAGTTAATAGCAACAACTTTGAAAGGCGGCAGTCCTGAGGTCCTCCATCAACTGTGCTGCAAACTATTGCGTGACCTTAAAGGTTTTCCTTTCTCTGAGGCTTCCATTTACACAATTTTAAAATGTGCATGTCAACACAATGCACACGATATTATTTTATTAGAAACAAAGTGTGCAAAGCATCTATGTCATAACCAGCGGTTCAAAATGGTAATTAACTATTCCCTTGGATTTTCATTTGATTATTTGTTTACAGAGAAGCACAAAGAATACAACATGAGGCTTGATACAAGAAAGCAAAAAGATAAATAGCAAGAAATAGAGCTAGAAGGACTAATATTGTCTGATGGGCACTGAGACATAGGGAAAAAGAAACATTTTCCTACTGTGAGAAGAAAAAAAATAAAGTGGTCTGGAGACACAAAGAATCTGAGGCAGGCCCTCCTGCTGCATTAACACTGTGAAAATCTGAGATCTGTTCTCAGCAGCACAGGCATGCATAATGGTTTCTATTATAATTCTGTTTTCACTCAAAACTTGCCCCAAATTTTCTTTTGAGTTGAAATTTTCCAGTATTTTCTACAGCTCAAATTGATTATTTGAGGTGGCACTCAAAGACACACTTGTTATTAGAAAGCAAGGAGATGGGAGACCCAGAGTCCTAGGAAGACCTTTGTAAAAAGTTAACCATATTAGATTGCCCATAGGAATCATTAAAAATTAACTGCATTTTTAATTGAAATTAAGCATGCAAAAGGCTTTTTCCAATGAGGGTGTTTACTCTGCTTTAAAAGTTCTGAATATGGATAATACTGATGAACACATACAATAATGTGAATTCCACTAGTGGAACAGCCATATTCTCTGCTTGTTTGTGCCAGCATCACTTAAGGCACACTAATTGTGTCCATAGCCTATGTGCACAATTTCCACAGACAACATAGCATGAAAATTACTGGTCCATTCAGTTAAATTAGTCAAACTTTTGGTCAGGTTAGTGAAACAAATCAAACTTGTTTATAAATAGACAAATCTACAATCTCCCAGGTAACTTAATTTTTATCATCTTAAAGACCATGGCAAAGTAGCACAGAGCATGCATCGTTATCATAAACTCTTGAGTATGGATTTAGCTATACTTTTGAGAAAGACTAATCACTTTCAATAAAGTTTAAGTTTCATCTGGTGCCATTTTTCTTTAAGGAAGCTGGGTTTGGTCAGACAAAGGTAGGTCTGAACATTACAACTGTCTTGAAGTTGGCTCAGAAGTATGTTTTTTTCCTGGGAAGCCATGAGCTCCAGACATTTCAGGAGATAACAGCAAGTCATACAAGAAAATGAATATAACTTGGAAATCTGGCTTAGTTTTGAACTTGATTCCATGCAGATGTTTGAACATAGTTGGAATCAGGAAATAAGGCACTAATGTTGAACCATCTGGCATTAAGTACCTGACTAGAGGCACCCTTCAGATCAGTAGTCTCTTTAGACAACATGGAGGTGCTATAAAACCTTTGCTCTTGGATGCCAGCCTCCTGTAGTCCTGCTCTGCTCATCGATATCCACTCCAAGCCCCCAAAGAACTTCTGACCAACAGTAGCCCTTTCCCAAGCCAAGGTTTCTCTCACCCAGCAGTATAACAGCAGTTGTAGTCCACTGTGCCCTTCAAACCACAGCCTGCTGCCCAGAGCCTTGGAGCATAGATCACATCAGCAAGAATCCTACAGTACCTGGGTGGCTATTTTAAGCAAAAAAATCTACCATTCTCCCTAACCCAGGGCTTTTATACTGGCCTCCTGACAGGATTCTGGTAGCAAAGGTGGATGTAATTCCCCTGGTGATAGCCTCATCATTTTTGCCTGTGGCATACACTCCTATACCTATGGACAAGTCTGCTGCAAACATTTCATCCCCAATGCATTTGGGAAAGGTGGCCAAAACAAAAAAGCTAACATGACAATGCTCCTTTTCTGATCCTCTTCCCCCTTCTCTGTTCTGGCCTCATCAGTTTTCTCTTTTAAACATCCAATCTATTTTGAAGTCCACTTTGGATCATAATATTAGACTAAAACTGCAAAAACTTGCTTTCATTCTGATTCTGCTCTGCTCCACATTTTTAGATTCATAAAACGAAGAGTTCAAAGTATATCTATTATACTGCTGAAGCTGTAATTTGAGTTAAGACAAAAAAAATCTCATAGTAACATTTTGTTTGGTATTTACTACATTCCAGATACCATGTTAAGTAATTTACATACACAAAGATAGAATGGAATAATGCTTAAAAGCATCCATTTAGTATCAGCCAACAGATTCAAATCCCAGTTTGGGCATTTACTAGCTTTGTATTCAAAGCAAATTAATATTACAGGCCTTCAATTTTCTCTTCTATAAGATAAAAGTCCTACCATTATCTACCCCAGGGCTATTTTGAGAATACATGTAAAACTATTAAATGCCAGACATTCACTAGCAAGCAATGCAGTGTGTTAGCCCTTACTGGTGTGTGTGTGTGTGTGTGTATAGATTTTTTTTTTTTCATAGAAGGAAAAAGATCATCCAAACCTACTATATAGATGAGGAAGGCTCAAAATAGCTAAGGAATTTTCCCAAGATCGAGAAATCTGGCAATTGATGCAAAGAGCTTTATTTCTAGAAATAAACTATAAATAGAACTCAGGTTCTCAAGCAGTGCACTGATGGTTCCTGCCTCATGGTCTTTAAAACTACAGATGCACCTGTGTGCCCATGGGTTTTCACAGTCATCCCTGCTGCTCACGGATGGCCTTGCATCATTATTAGTTTTATAGGTAATTTTAATTCATCTAAACAATGCACACTGCCTTTCACCTTCAAAAGCAGCAAAGCTTTTCTCATGGTGTTCTGATGAGAATGACATGAGAACAGGAATGTGAAAGCCACTTATAACGTGTTGGGCTCCTAGCACCTGCTACATAAGAGCTATTTTCCTAATAAGAAAATGGGTAAATATTATTCTTACCCATACATGACTCAAATGAGTTCTTGTTTTTGGGGTCAAAAATATTGCACCAGATGGGATGGACACTCATGGTGGCCCTCTGTATATAACAACCTGTTTGGGGTTGTTATATTCTAACTCTGGAAAAAGTTCTGGAATTTTTTTTTTTAGATGTTGAAAAATAGTTGCTCCCTGGGATATGAAAAGAAAACTCAATACCTGGGGGGGTGACATTGTGGCCCCAGCCAATCTTTCCAGCAGCTTGTTTGACTCTGCTCCTTCCTCATACCCAGTATTGGGTACCTGCCTTGCTGAACCTTTTTTAATCTAACCTGCTTTTTGCATCTTTTGTTCTACCACTTTTTCCTCTAAGATTTTACTTTTCTCCTATAACATTTTAATAGTTTCATATCATGCTTCTGAATTCATTTATACACTATGCCACATCTGTGTATAGCCCTTTTAGCTCAAAATATTTTTCTAACTAATATCTCCATAGTTTGCCAGTCAAGGATGCCTATGAGCTGATTCTAGCAATAACTCCATTTCTTTCCCCTACTCCTGCCCTCTGCTTTCCTTTTTTGTTGTTTTTAACTGGGGATTGAACTCAAAGAATACTTAATCACTTTGCTACATTCTCAGTCCTTCCTATTGTATTTCAAGACGGGGCCTCAATCTTTCTGCCTCAACCCTCCAAGTCGCTGGAATTATAGATGTGTGCCATCAAGCCTGGCCCCCATGCTTTCTTTAGATAGTGCTTTTGCCCTTCTTGTTATATCTCCCTGGAGTTCTCTGTACTTCCACATGTTTAAGTCCATTCCTGCTCTCAAAGTGGAGTTCCAAGGTCAGCTTCTCTCCAGCTTTCTTGATTCTTATAGCCATGAATTCTTGCCACATGCTACTAATATATTAAATATAATAATTTTATGCCACAGCAATAAGAAAAACCTGCCCATCTTAGGTTCTTGAGCTTGGAAATCTACAAATTGGACTTGTTGGAGTGGATGGCTAGGTAGACATGCACAAGGGAGGTGGGAATAAGAAATTCATCCTCTTCCAGTAGGCAGCACCTAACTGGCCATTACAAACCCCAGGGACAGCCCTTCCTGCAGTCAGAAAACTTCCTGTCAATCTGGAGAAAATGGATATGGTCTATGCTGGAAAAACACCCAACATGTAGAAACTGGCACAGGTAAACAAGGGTTGTTTAGTCAGGTTTGTTGTGCAAATTTAAGTCAGGTGCTTCATAAAAAATTGTTAGGAGAAAGACATGTTTACTAATCTATGAAATTTCCTTTACATGGGGAAGATTTGTGCAGTATTTTCAGAGTTTTCTCTTCTGGCTCTTAGCTTTTAGCTCAAAATAATCCTTATGGCACAGAGGCAAATTTGAGGATGGCATATTTTGGTACCTTTCAGCACTACAACTCATTACTTTGTATCTAAAAACATCTAGTCTTGCCTGATATGTCTGTATTTGAATTATCTTAATGTAGATTAAACTTTAGATCTTTCTTCTTTCTGCTTCAAGCAAAAAAAAAAGTGTTAAAAGGAGGAAAAGAATATAAAACAAATGAGGTCCACCTCCTAACAAGGGGATCCTGGAAGCACCAACTCATCATTTACACCCTCCAGGGAGAAAAGCACGTCAATCTCTAACAACTGTTTTATCTAACAAAGATTGGTGGTACTGAGTGGCCCCATTGTCCAGGGAAAGAAAGAAAAACAAAGGCTTTTATATTTCTTAGTTTAAAATAAGAGCAACTCCAAGATTGGACGCATTAGCCAGGAGCCTGGGAATTGGCAAAAATTCATTCCAATTCTAACCTCCCAGGGAAGAAAGTGACTGAACTGCCACAAAGAGGCATTATCCCAATGCCTCAAGGGAAGAACCAGCTCAGCCTCTGGGCTCACAGATCTCTAGGGATCCTGCCCAGGATCTTCAAGAGGAAGTAAACTTGGGCAGCCCTAAGGTCCTTGAGTTCTGTACCTTAGAATTATCTGAGACACCTACTCAGTTTCAGATACTGGGTATCTGGTTCTGCATCCTTAGCCCTGGGAGACCTCAAAAGGGATTTCAAACTTGCTGCTACTGCTGATAAATGAGGACAAGATGATTGACACATCTGTCTTGTTCATGGACTGGAACCTACAGCAATACCTAAATTGTTAGGGAAAGAGCCACCTCAGTTACAACAGTGACACCATTTTAATAATTGATCTCTTAGAAAGGTTTGATAATGAGACAGGAATTGGGGGATGTAGAGAAAGAACGATGTACTGAGTATCAAGAGAAGTGTCCACGAAGTGATAGAATGTAGGGAATTCCAGCCTATGTCCTTGGGCCTGTACCCTTGCCCATAGAAAGCAGCATGATGCAAGGAAAACATGCAGGCACAAGGAAATCTGCCCTGGATCCACCTTAGTCCAGCTCTCAACTACTGTCCCTGTATCAATATTAAACATCCAGATCAAGGGAGTATTGTTTTGCACTTTCCCCTTTAGAACGTAATTCCATCTGTTCCTTCATAGTTGAGATGTACTGAAAATTCTTTTCTGTCACATCAAGATCCCTGTGGACCTGAATTGAGGTCACCCCCTCTGGGACCTGCATAGACCCTCCTCCAGTGAGAATAGCACCTTGCACAGCAAACGTTAATATTTATTGACGAAAAGTTATACTGTCGTGCCTCAGTTGCTCTTATTTTAAACTAAGAAATATAAAAGCCCAAAACTTTCTGCAGACACTAAAACCTGCAGAGGCTCAAATCCTTTATTTAAAATGGCATAGTATTTCCATATAATCATGGGTATTTCTATGTATCACATTCTCTTGAATACTTTAGATTATCTACAGTACCTAACACAATGTAAATAGATGTCATACTGTATTATTTGGGAAATTAAAAAAAATACCCTGCACATGTTCAACATGGACACCATTTTTTTTCAAATATTTTCAGTTTAGCTGACTCCTCAGATGTGAAACCCAGAGATAGAGGGCCCACTGTAGTTACATCTTAAAATTTATGTTTTATATTTTTAATAAGAAATGTATTTCACTTGTTTTTTTCTAATAGAGTACAAATGATAGGTTTTTCATAAGATTTGAAATGTGACATTTATGACTAAATTATTTACATTCCCTCAATATAAAAAAGCATATATTCCTGATATGTACAGGAAGCATGCTAGATGTAAGAGTAATGGAGATGGACAGCTCCTATACCCAAGACACTGAAGGAATCCAGAGAATGTCACTTCAAAGTAAGGTGCCTATTACGCTGATTATTTTAAAGGCACTTGGAGATTAGCAGATGCTGGGATGAGACTCTCTCTGAACTTCCCTTATCTCGCTAAAGACCAGATCTACCAAAGTGGCACTCAATTGCCTTCGATCTTCGTATTCAAATTCCATGTAGGGTGCAGTGGTACACACCTAGAATCCTAGTTACATGGGAATTCAAAGTTGAGGGCAGCCTCAACAAGACCCTGCCTCAAAATAAAAGAGCTAAGGATGGAGCTCGGTGTTAGAGTGCTTGTCTAGCACATTTGAGGTCCCAGGTTCAATCCCTCCCTCTCACACACAAAAGGTGTGGGGGGGGGGTGTTGAAGGAAATTGCATTCAAGGAAGATTAGATATCACTGAGGAAGAGACTGAAAATTAAATACCACATCTAAACCCGAGGAACTTTGTCCCATTTTTTTTCTTTAGGACCATTCATCTCCCCTAAAAATTACTGAATACCCTCTAAAATTTGTACATTCATCCTTATCCTCCCCCTTATGAAGAACACATAAGCTTCTTAGCTTCATTGGGTGCTTGCTCTCTTCATTTCCTGTTAATCTTTCTATTGTTAGTTCATTTCAGTAGACTTAAAAAGATTTAAAACCCAGAGGGAAATAAATTCCCTTTAAAAACCTGCAATAAATTCACATAGGCATTCACCAAATATTCACATATGCAATCTCTATTTTTCTTAAAAAATGAGTAATCATCTGTCTATTCAACACCTGGCTCAGCCCTTGGGACAGTACTGCCCTTAACTATTGAAAAATATTCAATTGATAACTACAAATCATGATGAACACTATGAAGACAACAAATGAGGTACAGTTTTAGAAAATTTTCCACTAAGATAGGACAGGGAAGTTCTTCATTAAGAGGTGAAGTTTCATCTGAGACCTGAAGATCAAGGAATAATTATTCATGACAATCTTGGTTCAGACAGAATAGTCTATGGAATGTTCTAAGGAAGAAATAGCTTCTAAACAGATCCAGCAAGACAATGTAAAGGCTTGAGTTGTTAACAGTGATGAAGATATTTGAATATATTCTTTTTGACAAGTTATTTACTGAATAAATACAATGAGCTGGAGTCAAAGTGGTAAATACAGATCTAAAAAGTTCCTATTATCCTGGAATTTACAATTAAATCAGGTAAGACAGACACTGAGCATGAAATTCCAAGTGATGAGGGTCAAGTGTAATGACAATGCAGATAGCAGCTGGATTTTGCCAAATTTAAAAGAAGTAGGGGAGTTCTTTTAGCAGAACTGATATTTAATCCAATAATTGAAAGTAGGTACTCACTGGATAAGAAGGGTTAGAGATGCAGGAGATTGAGAACAAGGAACAGTTGGGTCTTCTCTGATTGCAGGAATGGGTATAACTGTTATTTCAAGGAAATGACTTAAAGGAATTGACAGGCACTTTTAATTGAATGAGTGATAGAAAAGGAGGTATTGAGACATTGAATACAAAAAGTTAAAAGAATAAAGAAAAGTACATTTGAACCTGAAAAATCACTGTGCAACAATAAGTTGGCCTTTCAACTCTTGTTAAGTTACTATTTTATACTTTATCCCTCTCCTACCTCTAAAAGTGTGTTGTTGTTGATATATTTTAATTCTTGCTGAAACTGCCAGAAATAGAGCATTTGGATTCTTCTCCTTAGGGTACACATTTTGTTTATTTTCACTCTGAATTGATTTCCTTGGGGTAAAGAAATGGAGATTTTATGGGAACTAAAGTATGTCACAAAACAACTATATATCCTTCTCTCCAAAGCTTTTGAAGTAATTCTGAATTCAGAACATTTCTGATTTTCTTCTCCTTGCTGCAACAAAAAACATTCATGAGAGCAAGGAAAAGGTCAAAGAAAGCAAGTGGGTTCTTGTAAGCATGATTTTTGGAAAAGACTAAAATATTATTTTTCTAGAAGCTCAACCAAAGGATGGAAAGTCCATATTATTACTAATCATATTTTTACCTTGTGACTGTATGTTGAGTTTATAAAAATAGTTTTACAATATCAGAATTTGCTGTTTTAAACACAGCTTTATGACACGACAAATTATCCCATGAATTGCAGAACTCACAATGCATATCATATTAGCACAGCTGAATTCAGCCTTTAGAAGCAGCATGCAGAAATCTTGAGCCCTGTGTCTCTTCTATGAAACCTGCCTATCTTCCCTGGAAGATCTGGTTATTTTCTGTACTCAGCTTTTCATTATAGCTTTTATAATTGATTGTAGGTATTGTTCTATGCTGCCTCCCTCACTAAATCCATTACCTCAAGGGCAGGGACTGTTCATTGTTTATCTAACTACATGACCTTGCATATAGATGTTCAAAAATATATTTCTGCAGGAACAAATGTGAATGAAGTTATTAAGACATACTATCTAGGTCAAAAATTGAACCTTTGTTTTAGTAATATGTATGAAACTTACAAGGAGATGTTTCATCGAGAGAGACTTCTCCTACCCAAAACTGCACCAATGTCCAAATCCCCCCTCAGCCATTTTGACACCTAGTTCTTTTAAATGTTTACCCTCCTTCTATGTATTCACTCTCATGATCCAGTGAGTCTAGGAAACAGGGCAATGTTTTAGCATCTGGGATTCATCATGCTGGTTCTGTTAAAGTTCTGGAGATCAATTCCAGATGTTGACTAACTAAAGTTACACAAGCATTGCTCAAATTTTTAGCTACAGTCAGACCTAGCTTCCCTTATCTTGAAAGGAGCTTAATTTGTATAGGTAGGAGTTACTCTATTCATTATTTTTTAAAAAAAAAAAAAAATTAACTCCTAATATAGATCTAAGGCTGATACATTGCCCTAGAAGTGAATTGATGAAAATTCAAGATATATTCTTGGAAATCATTCATTTAGTGACGTTAACTCAAAGATGTCATAAGAAAGTTAGTTTATACTATCCAAGTATCCACTAAATATTGAACAGCATGATGGGTAATTACATATGTATTATCTTGTTTAACTGATTTAATTCTCATAATAACTGTGTGAAATAGAAATTATCTCCATTATACAAATGAAGAAATACAGGCCCATAGAAGTTTAATTACCTTGTTGAAAATCATATGCTTAGTGTCTAAACTGAGATTATAGTCTAGTTTTTCTGACCCCAAATTCAGTATTCTTTCCATATGCAGCTTTTCCCTGCAATCTCAGACCATATGAGGCAGAAGAATTAATTTGGAAAAAAAGAAAATATATACCTACAAACCTGCTTGGAAACCATGTTTTCCAAGGAAGTTTGTAAATGTAAAGCCTAGTTCTCCTTTTCAAATGTAATTTAGTATTTTTGTGCACATCATTAAGAGTTAATATAACTATCTGATAACATAATTGAATTTTCATGAGGCCCCAAAAAATCTGGCACATGAGAAAAATAAATCAATATAATTCCAATGCTGGAAGCTCTATAATATGTGCTTCATATTTCAGAGGTGGTACAAAACCCTGGAAGCAATCAGTGCTATCAATAAATGCCATGGGCTGACTTATGATGTTTGTGGGACTGTGGGATAGGAGTTCCATATGGCCCAGCTCCGACAACACAACTTGATCCTGCATATCTATAGCAAACTTATTTTTTTGGTAGGGGGGATGGGGGCACCCGGGATTGAATGCAGGGGCACTCACAAAAAAATTGTGCCACATCCCCAGCCCTATTTTGTATTTTATTTAGAAACAGGGTGTCACTGAGTTGCTTAGCATCTCACTTTTGCTGAGGATGGCTTTGAACTCATGATCCTCCTGCCTCAGGTTCCTAAGCCACTGGAATTACAGGCATGCGTCACCATGCCCACCTATAACAAGCTTACTTTTAAAAGCATCATTGGACTTAAAAATGTTGTAGGAAATATCCAAAGATGAAGATAAATAAAAAGAAAGTGGAAGAAGAAAACAAAAATAGAACTTATCATCTGAATCTGGAATTTTGCTAGTAAGCAAACACAAAAGCCAAGGTTTCCTGATTTTAATAACTATCCTGGAGCCAAGATACACATAGACCATTCTTCAAGGTCAGGATGCCCAACATTAAGACAAATCCTCCATAGGAACTGAAATGATTGTAGGTCTCTGTGCCTTTGGCTCCAGTAGAGAAAAATGTAAATCCTATATGGAGGGAAGACATTTATAATTATCAAAGATTAAGTATAATTAAAATAAGCTCACATTTCTAAAAAAAAAAAAAAAAATCACCTAACAATAAGTGAATAGGTCATCGCAAGTAAGAATTACCAGAAACAACAACAAATTAAACTATCAAAACCTAGAGATATTGGAACTACTTAGTGGGAAATAGAAAATGACCACATTATGAAATGTCTAAGGAACTTTAAACACACATTAATAAAGAAAAACCAATAAGTGAGTATGCCCAAGTAGATTGGTTTTAAAAAGATCAAGTAGAAGAAGTGAAAAACAAATGGATTGAATTCCAAGCTCCATGAACATAGTGACAACTTTAGACATGGCTGAAGAGACAATGAGAGCCAGCACAGTGACACACACCTGTAATCCCAGCAGCTCAGGAGGCTGAAGCAGGAGGATAGCAAGTTCAAAGCCAGCCTCTGCAAAAGCGAGATGCTATGCAACTCAGTGAAACCCTGTCTCTAAATAAAATACAAATTTGGGCTGTGGAAGTGGCTCAATGGTTGAGTGCCCCTAAGTTCAATTCCTGGTACAAAATAATAAGAAGAAGAAGAAGCAAGAGCAGAAGAATTTGCCACAATGAAAGATGAAGGACATTAAAATATAAGATGTTAAGACCTATTTGAAAACAGAATTAAGATAAAAAGATCACACTTACAGCTAGTTGTAATCCTTAAAAGCAATACACAGAGTATGGAAAGAGGTAATAATGGGAAAGTTGAGAATTAGGCTGAGATTTGCCTGGCACTCATGATAGACAAATCTACAGACAGAGGAAAACCATGTGTAGCAAACAGATTAAGCAAAAATGTACAAGTCAAATATGCCAAAACTTCAGAACACCTAAAAGAAAGATGATTTAGTCTAACTGCAAACTTCTCCGTGGCTTCACTGAGAGGACTCTAGATTAATGTCTAAGATATGAAGTGAAATAACTATTAGCCTAGAATTGCACTGTTACAAAGATTATTTTTAAATGACACTATTGAGCAACACATTTCCTAGAATAAAAACAGTTTACCACCAACAGACCTTTACTAATATGCATTCTGAAAGAAAGGAAAGATTCCAGAAAGTTCTGAAGTACAAGAAGGGATGTTATTAAGGAAATTGTTAAACCTGTAGATTAAAGACAAATTATGTGCAATAATAAACCCAACAATAACCAACTTCTAGGTTCTGAAAGACAAAACAATTTCAACATTTATACTACTCAATACAGTATCTACTAGCTACAAGTTGCTACTTAAATTTCAATAAAATTAAGTTAAAAATTTTGTTTAGTCACCCTAACCACATTTTGATTTGTTGTTACCAATAGCTACACGTGGATAGAGACCACTGTTTAGTAGTGCATCATACTACTACTATAACTAACATATGAAGAATGTTCTACATCATCTTGCTCTAAACAATTTATATTTGTACTTTGGAAGGGGGTTAGTCAGAAGTTGCTCTAGGGCCCCTGTATTCTTTATAAGAATAGCTAAGAAACAGACCACCTTTAGACTTTCAAATTGCTAAGTAAGCCTGGTAAATTTTTTTAATGTTAATCACTAAGGTTAGACGGCCAAGATGAGGAGAAACCCGATAAGGAAAAAATAAACCCCAAATCAATAAATGGTTTAAAATGTGAAGAAAAACAGAAGCCAATGAAAATGGAGAAGAAATATTTACAGTTTTTTTTTTTTTTTCCAACTTACAAGTTACCTCAGTTCTTATTGGCTTAACATAGCACCATTGATGTTGCTGATGACTCTAGTTTGAGCAGGGTTTGGTGTAGAGAGTTGCCCCAGGTGGTAAGCAGATCAGAGACCAGCTGAGTGGAGGCTGGAACCCTCTGGAAGCTCAATCACTAGTTTCTTAAGGCTGGGCTGCTTGATGAGACCTTGGCCTGGCTGGCAGAACACCCATCTATAACCTCCTGATGTGGCTTAAGCTTCCTCAAAGCATTGTGGTGAAGTTACAAGGAAGCATCCCAAAAGAGACAGACGAAAGTTACTTAAGGCATTTTATTACTTGGCCTTAAAAGTCTGACACTTCATTCCTTATCTCATGCTATTTGTTGATGCATTCACAAAGTTACATCAAGTTTTAAAGGAAAGAGAAATATAATTCACCTCTTATACAGGGCTAAAAATATTCTGGCAGAAGTTATGAGACTGAAACATTTCTGTGACCATTTTTGGAAAATAAAATTAGCCACAGGTATCAACAATTTACAAAATTCAACAGAAAATAGGACATCCCTTCTTAATCTTTGAGTCTAGTTTTACCTTGACCCCCCCCCCCCAAAAAAAAAACCTATATAAAATATAGTAAAAGTATAGGCCAACTGAATTTACAAACATAATTTAAAAATCAAACAAAATTTGGAATAATATCCAAAGGAAATGAAATTGATGTGTTAGAAAGACATCTGTACTCTCATGTTTATTGTAGCAGTATGTTCAAAAGCCAAGGAATAGAATTAACCTAAGTTTTTATCAACTAATGAATGAGGAAAGAACATATAATATTTATACACAATTGCATGCTGTTCAGTCTTATTAAAGGAAATGCTGACATTTTTTATAACAAAGATGAATCTAGCTGCTGTGGCTCAGTGGAGAGCACTCACCTGGCACGTGCAAGGTGCTGGGTTCCATCCTTAGCACCACATAAAAATAACTAGTTATTTTTTAAGAAAGATGAAACTGGGGCACATTATATTAAGTGAAATAAACCAGACAGACAACCACCATTAGATCTCACTTTTAGGTGGAATCTACAAAAGTTGAACTCAAAAGAAACAGAATAAAACGATAGTTACCAGGGGTAGGGATGGAAAGGTTGAAAAGTTGATGGTCGAAAAATACAAAATTTCAGTTAAAAAGAAGTCCAAGAGATCTATTGGACAGCATAGTCACTATAATTAGTAATAGTGTGCTATAGTCTTGAAAACTGCTAAATTTCAAATGTTCTCACAACAATAAGATAATATGAGGCACTGCATGTTGGTTAGCTTGGTTTAGTCATTCTGCAACATAGGCCTATTTCAGAATGTCATGTTGTATATGTAGAATTTGTATTAGTCAATTAATTTTTAAAAATAGTAATTTAAATGTAGCAGTTATTAAAAATAAAATATATCACTAAGAAGTTGAATTTACCTCAATAACCAAAAGTGGTTTAACATTGATATTTATAAATGTTAACTGCAACATTTTTAGGCCAAATGAAAAAATTACATGAGATTATATGATCATTAACAGACGTGGAAAAAGCATGTGCTATAATCTAACAACCCTTTTGCAACAAAAGTAAACAAAATTCTTAGTAAAGAAAAAATGTTAAAGCTTATCTGATAGAGTATTGAAAAGTAAAAAAAAAGCTTATAATAAATATTACTGTAGAACATTTAAGGTGTTCATTTAAACCTCATGAGCAAGAAATGGATCTGGGCAGATCACCGCTTCTATATTGTGCTGGAGGTGCTAACCATTTGAAAGAGAAATGCTATAAATATGAAACTCAACTGCCAGTGTTGAAAGAAAATATTTTCTATATAAAAACAATCTACCAACAATATCTTGGAATTTGAGAGCATAAGGTAGCTGAATGTAATAACATTCAAAAATTAATGCATAAATAATAGTTATGAAGTTACAAACAATATATTTTAAAATTATTTTATAATAGCAAAAATAGTATGAGTTCAATGTTTTTTAAAGTAACATAGAAGCTCAGGAAGAAAGACAAATTATTTTTTTTTTTTGTGGGGGGGGAGGTACTGATAATTGAAACCAGCGACACTTTACTATTGAGCTACATCCCCAGCCCTTTGTAAGACAGGGTCTCAGTAAGTTGCTTAGGGCATTGCTAAGTTGCTGAGGCTGGCCTCAAACTGAACTGCTGGAATTATAGGTGTGTGCCACCATGACCAGTTTGATAGTTACTATTAAAAAAACAAAACTACAAAGAGAAATATATTATGCTCATGGGTACTCATTACGGTAAAAATATCTCTCAATCTGACTGTAGATTTAGTACGTTCTCAATATTGGATCTTTCCAAATAGACATTTTCCTTAAGTTAGACTATAAGATTTCATGTTTTCCAATAAAAATTCTAACAGGGTTTTTGAAGAACTTCACAAACTAATGCTAAAACTCATTTGGAAAAGCAAAGGTCCAATAATGGGTAAGCACAAAAAAACAGGATTTATTATAAGGCTATCTCAATGAAAATAGATATTAACTTAAAGAAAGACCAATTAAGCATTGTGATCAAATAATCAATAAAATAGAGCCCAGAAACAGATTAATGTGTATTACACTCCACATGACAAGATGATATAGAGAAGCTAAGCCAATTACATGGAAAAATAGCAAAATTTGTTCTTTGCTCATGTAGTAAACATCAATTCCAGGTAGACAAAAATTGTAAAGCAAAAAGAAAAACTTTTAAATTTTTAGTGGAAATTACAAAAGGTAATCATTATGATCTTAGAATAAAGTTTAACTTTAAATAAAAAAGAAGTAGGTGTTCTTTCTAGTTCAGCCTTTTATCAAAAGACATTATAAGAAAGTGAAAATATGAATCACAAGCTATTTGTTACATTTGGATTCAACAAGTTAGAATTTATTTAGTATAATTAACTCCTGTGCAATAACAAGAAAAAGATAAGAAATATTCTTCCCAAATAAATGAACAAATGGGCATTTCAAATGAAAATACCACTGACTCAGTGTCATTAGTAATCAGATAATCATAAATTGATATAACACCAAGATATAATTTTATTTATATTATACTAAAATTAAAAGTTCTAATGCTATTCATTGTAGATAAGAAAATAATGAATCATACATAGCTCTAATATAGTATAGAGAATACTTTGGAACATCTTATTAAGAAAACAATTATGTAAATCTGGACACTAATTTGTCTATAACCTCAAAGCAAAACCTAAAAGAACTTACATGTGAGACCTAAACAATATGTACAAGAATTATATTTATAGCAATAATTGTTGTCAATGATAGCAATAGAAATAGTAAAGTTAGGTAACATTGGTGAAAATTGAAATTTTATGAGTGCATAAGAAGGTAGCTGAATGTAGTAACATTGATTAAAGCATAGCCACAGAATAGATTATTCCATGGCCTCACCTATATATTTTTATCACTTCCCTGAACCTTCTCCAGTGTCAGTACAAAGATTTTCTTTCTCTCATCTCACTTTCACAGGCATTAAGATCACAGCTGTCTCATTAAGATCTTGTTCTCTTATTGCTACACTTAACACTGGGTTCTTGAACATTCAATTGGTTCTGGGCCATCATTGGGCTTATCAATGACCTTCTAGCCTCAAGAACATTTGCTCCAAAGGAGCACATGGCCAACTTGAGGGCAGAAAAGGTCTTTATCCTCATCTACAACGAACCTAAGAAAAAAATACAATGATAATCTGATAATACTATGGTTACTGTAAAAATGAAATTAGGGTATATGACATTTATTGGAATGCAAAAAGGCACTTTATGTGTCACACAAACAGCTTGCTGGACACCAATATTAAATTTCTGGGCAAGAGCAACTTGACTGAAATACATTCAAATATAAAACAAGTACAGATCATTAAATTCACGGCATCTGAGAAGAGCTATGAAAGAATTAAAAAATATAAAGCAAAGACATCTTGCACAAAGAAGTACCTGGGAAATTTTCTGCATATGTAAGTAAAGCAACAAAATGAGCTTTGAGGTGTATTCAGATCATTACTGATGGCAAAGGGTGGACAGAAAAGCAAAAGATGAAATTACAATCATTTAAATTCCTAGGAGCAGGGAATAAGAGACAGAATTCTGTCAACCCAAATCTCAGATGTTGACACTGACCTTTCTTTAAAAGAGCACTTGTAATTCTCAAATGGTTGAAATAAGCTAGGTAATCAGATAGTGGGGGCAACTGTATGAAAGATTTCTGTTGTTTTACTTTAAATTTATTGATTTATTCTAATTTGTTATACATGACAGCAGAATGCATTTCAGTTCATAGTACACATATAGAGCACAATTTTTCATGTCTCTCTGGTTGTGCACACAGTAGAGTCACACCATTTGTGTCTTCATATGTGTACTTAGGGTAATGATGTCCACCTCATTCCACCATCTTTTCTATCCCCAAAACTGCTCCCTTCCTCCTATGCCCCGCCCCCCATCCCCATTATGGATCAGCATTCTTATTTGGGTTTTTATTTTGTTTTGCCTCTGGCAATATCTGTATGTGAAACAGTTCTTATCCTATTTACCAATAAAACACATAAGTGGAGGGGGCCCCACTCTGGGCTCTACTTTTCTAAGCATTTAATGATTTCAAACCTATGGAACAGGAGATCCTAGAATAACTAGGGCTACCAGCTGTATTCTCTTTGAGTTACCTCTCAATGTTCATTAAGGAGATGAATGCACACTCTGTTATCATAATTGGAACCTTGTATTTCTTTCTCCTACTAAAATAAATGGGGTTTGAAGTATAAGCAAAGACAATATTTTGGCAAGCATAAGATCCAGACACCCATAAAGAGCTCTACTAAGACATGAAGATATATTTTAGCCTACTGGAATTTTAGTTGTACGATTTACTATTTAGTCGTTTTTTCTATTGCTATAACTGAATGCCATAGTCTAGATCATTTATATAAATTTTTTTCTTATGGTTTCAGAATCTTGGGAGTCCAAGGTCAAGGGACTATATCTGTTTAGAGCCTTTTTTTCTTGGTATGGATGCTGCAAATTCCCAAGGCAGCCAAGGGCATCACATGGTAAGACAGAGCAGCTTTCTAACTTGGTGTCTTTCCTCCTCTTTTAAAGACGTGGGAGTCCTACCTCCATGACCTCATCCATTCCTAATTACCACCCAAATACTATTAATATATGACTTGGAGGATTAAGTTTCTAATGCATGAATTCCTGGGAATACACCTAAACCATAACACCTACTTATTCTAGTACCATCTTTGAGCAAATTGTACTTTGCCTAGAGGTCTGTTTCTTATCCTTTGTTTTACTGTTCATAATAAAACAAATCTTTCAAAGTAGGCACTTATTGATACATAGTTCACTTCAGTTTTCACTGTTCCTACAGGTGTCTCGAAGAATAATTTCCTGTTAAGATGAACCAAACAGGCTATTTACATCTATGTAGTGTGTGATAGTAGATATTTGTAAAACTGCGCTAGAAAACAAAAGGGTCACAAATCCTTTTCTCAAAGGCAAATACAAAGCAGTTCCCACTTTTCATCCAGGCAGAAAGCCAAACCTAAAGTAAGAGAAGTCATATGTATGCATTTGAGAGAATGTTGTCTACATAAGTAAGGATTTTCCTCAAATAATGAAGTTAACATTTTGATGGCTGTTGGTGGATGATGGGAATGTAATGGTCAGAGTACAAAACTTGAAAAATATTTTTCAAATACCTTGAGGTAACTTTTGAAAAAAAATAGCAAGATGAAAGAACCAGGGCATTCATCAAAACTGATTAACGCAAAGAGGGCAGCGATGGTATTTAAAGGTTCACCAGTTTCCCTACACTCAAGTGTAGCTGAAGTTTGTTCCCAGATATTTTTATCCATGTCCCAAAGAATTTTTGACTAAACAGGAGGAGTCCTGTAGAACTTTCCACCCTCCTCCCCTTCTAAAATTCATTTATGCTTCAAGGGAGTGAAGACACATGAGTAATAGAACCCTCTTCTATACTAATCAGTGCACTTCAGATAGATTGTTTAAACACTGGAGATGTTAGGATCAGACTAAAGATCTTCCAGAAATGGTTCTTCATCAGGAGCAATTTCATCCCAGGATACAGTTGACATACCCAGAGACATTTTTCATGGTTATGGTTGGAATGGGGGAAAGTGTTTCTGGCATCTAATAAGGAGAGGCCAGACATTGCTGCAAAGCATCCTAGGATACACAAGATAGATCCTGACGAAAAATCTTGGCCCAAAAATCAAATGTAGAGGTTGAGAAATGTTCTAGAACAATCCCCCTGGATCAGCTGTATCTACTAGAGGATGGTCTTCCTGACAGATTAACTTCTGACCTAAAGTGCATTCATTACAAACAGCTCTTTGGAGCCACATTCTTTCTACAATATCTGTATCCAGTTGGTTTATGGATGCTGTATAATCTTCCCAGTTTTGAGCTGGGAAGTCCTATATGTAAGCAAATATTTAAAGCTCCTGGCTCAGCTCCCCTGTCCTAGTAAACCTGACTTTCATAACCTAACCTGCTATGTCCTAAAACGTAAGAGAAAGAAAGGTAGTTTGGGCTCTGTCCGTTGTTATTTGGGACTTTTCTCAGCCCACCTGGAATATTCTAAATCAAATGAAATAATATTCGGAATTTGCTTCTACCCCATGTCAACCAGTGTTTTGAATGACACTAAAAACATTTCAAGAATAGCTTGAACATTCAAATTTTATATTATAACATTCTATGCATTAATTTCCAAACTAATTCATTTTATGATAAATGCTTTCTTAATTAAATGTAACAATTTAAAATTTTTCATCTATTTGAAAGCATTTAAATATATACTTTTCAAAAATTTCAGTGCAAAGTGATGAACTTTCTGGTCTTAGGAATGAAGAGAAATAAAACTCTGGGATAGTATATTTCATTATTTTAGTTGTGAAATGTTATTTTACTAATCGATCATGGAAATAGGTAGTGTCTGTTTTTTTTTGCCTGC
Organism: Marmota monax; assembly: GCF_021218885.2. Lineage (NCBI taxonomy): Eukaryota > Metazoa > Chordata > Mammalia > Rodentia > Sciuridae > Marmota > Marmota monax. The sequence continues at coordinate 14,426,275 of NW_026694084.1, read as the reverse complement.
TTTATTGTGACAACGTTTTTTAGCAGAGCAACAAGTGGGAAACTGTTGGTTCTCCAATCATTCATTTGAAATTTTTATGGTTCATGAAATCCAAAATTCCAGAATCCCTGTTCTCTAACAATGATCCTCTTACAGGAAAATAGTGAAGGCTTTTGTTTAAGCAACTCTGGTGGTTAGGAAACCATGCTTTCTGAAGAAGACCGTGTTGCATCTGGCTTGTCCTATTGGCAAGGACTTCTTTATATTTAGGTATAATAGGAAAATTGCAAGATGCTTGCAAACATTATTTCTTGGTATCTCCTCTACTTTTAAGGCAAATTAGTCAAATCCCACTCCTACAGGACAGCACTAAGCCATGGCCTTCCTGGACACCATCTTCTCCAGACAAGCATTCCCTAGTGCTACACATGACACCACTCAGAGCACCTCTTGTCATTCTGGCTATTGTCCTCTAAATAGTGTGTGAACAAAAATTTTCTGACCCCTGAAGCATTAAATAGTGCTATCATCTTTCTGTTTTAGACCTTTCATTTATAATGTTCCACTATAGGATAAATTAGATTTGTAGGCAGGCCTTAGTAGTATTGACACATGAAATTGTAGTCATATCAAATCTAGATATTTAAGCAAATTCTTGTTTTTAACCCATATCCCCCCTACTATGTATGCATTCAATTGGTGGGATTTCCATTTGATTCAAGACTGGGATTTAAAAAAAAAAAATTCCTCCCTCTTAAATTTTATTATTCTCAGTACCTAGTAACCATGCTGAGATTTTTAAAAATATTTGTCTTACAAAATATTTCAAACACATGGAAAACTAGACTAATGAAAATCCTTGTGCCCAAGCCAGATTTAATAAATATTAACATTACACCGTTATTTTTCTTTTTCAGAAAAGCAAACACTAAATGTAATTGCTGCCACACTGGCAACTCAAAGCCCATGCCTTTGCCTTCTTCCTGAAACACCTTTATTTTAAAAGTGCTGTGTCATCTTTCTCATCCCAGGTTTAATTACCTAATCCTACATATTCATAGACTATATGTAGTATAACGACTTTTTAAAATGCTATAACATAAGAATCATTCTGTAGCTTTTCTCCCAAAAAAATTTATTCAGCTTTTGTTTCTGATGCAGATCCTTGTTGAAACATGAAATAACAGGTACTTTTCACACATCTATTTTGTCCACTTCAAAAAATGGTGCAGCAAGTGTCCTTACACACATCATCTTAAGTCCATGTGTAAAAGTATCCCCAGGGCAAACATCTAGAAGCAAGATTTCTGAGTTATAGTTATGTATCATTTTAATAGATATTTATCATATTGCTTTTCAAAACAATAGTACCGATTTATGTTCCCAGCAACAGTATGAGAGCTTGCTTTAATCTACATCCCTAGCAATACTTGGTATTATGGATTGAATTGTACACTCCTCAAAATTCATATGTGGAGGTCAACTCCCATTGCCTCACAATATGATCTTATTTAGAAACAGTCATTGCAGATGAAATTCTATTGTAAGAGTGTTGTTCTCTAATCCAGATGCCAGTGTCTGATTGAAAAGAAAAATTTGGACACAGACATGTGCAGAAGGAGAATACTATTGAAGAAGACAGAGACTGGAGATGCCACAGAACTTGAGTCCTAGAAGCTGCAGTGCACCCCTAGAGGCAAGGGGAGAGGTGTGGAACAGATTCTCTCTCATGGTCCTCAAAGAACCCATTCTGCTAACATCCTGGTCTCAGATTTCTAGGTCCCAGAACGTGTGAATGAATACATTTCTGTTGTTTGAACTACCCAATTTCTTATGATTTGTTGTGGTCATCCTAGAAAACCAATACACACGTTACAGTCTTTTTAAGTGTTTGCCAATCTGATGGCTATAAAACAATCTTAGTTTTAATTTTTATTTTCTTTCACTAATGATACTGAGCATATATATTAGTTATTTGGGTATTATCTTCAAAGACTGATCTTTACATGTTCTGTCTACTAAGTGTTTTACTTCCAATTTTTGTTTTTTTAATATAAAAAATTTAAAGTCTTGAACAATGAAATGGGTTCTCTATATCATGACTGAAGATGTTTCCAACCCTGTCATTAAATTTCTAGAAGAATTAGAAGATATTTAAGTCTTGCTTTTCACTATTTATTCTTTAAATCACCTAGATTTGAATTTTATATGTGAAATGTGAAAGAAATTATTATTTTATCCATTTGGATTCTCAGCTGTCCAAGCACTATTTGTAATTCTCATTTTTTGGTTCATTACTCTGAACTACCACTTCTTTCATAGTCCATGTTCCCACACGTGTGTGTGATGGCTTTCCACGCTCTGTTCTATTCCATGTGTCTATTTGTCTAATCCTGTTCCAATCCTACAATGTTTAAATTATCATAGCTGTGTAATAACCCTTCCCATAGTTTTTTTTTTTTTTCTAATTTTAAATTTAGGATCATTTTCTTCTCAATTTTTAATTTCACTGCATTATCATGAGAAAACATGATTAATATCATACTGACTCTAACAGAATGTTAAAATAGGTCTCTGTTTTGGCAGAATCTCTGAAGCCAAGAATAAATTAGAAGTATCTATGCTAAAGTAATGGGATAAATATCTTTGAAGGAATTGCTGACTAGTTGGTGGGAGGACACAGTCACTCCCTGAAGGACAAATACATGAAGGTTAGAGAGCCAGGAGAGAAAATTTCCACAGTTAAACAGTTTAGGAGTACTATAGCATTTTCTTTTCTTTGCCCTATAGAAGGAAAAAAAGGGGACGAGTCACCTTATGACCTGGAGAGGCTGTAAGAAGCCACTGAAGAGATTGGTGCCAGTCTTGTGGAGCTCAAGTAGCAAAGGTTCTACTAGAAAGAAGGGGAGACTTCCGGCTGGGGAGGAACAGGAACAGAGGCATCGCCTGTGTCAGGGAGCAAAGCCAGATGTTTCCAGGTGGCGAACCTCAGAACACTTGGAACAACCCACAAGACAAACATCTGAGTGATTATGAAAGAATAACCAATGCTTCTTAAATTCCTCCAAAAACTAAAAGGGAAAAGAGTATTTCCAAACTCATAGTGTGAAGCCAATATTATTCTGAACCCCAAACCAGACAGATATCAAAAAAGAAAACACAGACACATATCATTTGTAAATAGACATAGAAATTCTCAATAAGCAAACCAAAATCTATGTCTAACAATATATAAGATGTGTGGTTCACCAGGGTCAATTGGAAGTTATGTTAAGAATGGATGCTTGGTTCAATATATGGAAAGCTATCTAGGTAATACACTGTATTAATAAATGACAAAAATGATTATTTCAATAGGTAGAGAAAAGGAGTTTGAAAATTCAGCATCTGTTATCATGAAAATGCTCAACAAATTACAGAGAGAAAGGAATTTTCTAAACCAGATAAAACATCTTTTGAAACCACACAGCTAACTTACAAGTTAATGGTGAATGAAAGTGTTTCTCCCAAGATTAGGAGCAAGAAAAATTGTCTTTTTTCCCTATTTCCATTTAACATTACATTGTAGGTTGCAGCCAGAGCAATTAGGCAAGAAGAGAATATTAAAGGCATCCAAATTGGCAAGGACTTGTATACTTTAAAAATGACATGACTCAATTAAACATGGTCAAAGGCTTACACATTCCTCCGAAGAAGTATACAAATGACTAATAATCACATGAAAAGATGCTTAACAGCATTAGTCATTAGGAAACAAAACCACAGTGAAGTACTACATCCCACCTAATAAGACCGCTATAAAATATAAAAGATCACAAGCGAGTATTAGCAAAGGTGTGGAAAACCATCATATATCATTAGGCATTCTACTGTCATGTATAACTAATTAAATTTGAAAAAAAATAAAGTATTATATCTATTCAACAGATTATTGTTCAATTATAAAAGTGAATGAAGTACTGAAACATGCTACAACATGAATGAACCCTGAAGACAGTACACTAAGGGATAGAAACCAGAAAAGACAGGCCACCCATTTCATTATATGAAATGTCCAGAAGAGGCAGATGCAAGGAGATAGAAAGCAGATTGGAGTTTCCAGGGGCTGGGAGGGTACTGGATGGGTAAAGGTTTAACTTTGGGTAATAGAAATATTATGTAACTAGACCTAGGCCATGATGTCACAGATCTTTTAATATCCTGGAAACATTCAATCTTATTTTTATGGTACATGAATTATATCTCATGAAAATTGATCAATGTAATTTGCTACATAAAGAAGGGAAAATGGGCTCAAGTGTAGCATGAGGGTAGAACACTTGCCTAGCATGTGTGAGGCCCTGGGTTCAATCCCTAGCACCAAAACACAAAAAGGAAAATAATATGATCTCTTTAATAGATTAAAAAAAAAAAACAGAAAAAGCTGATTGCAAATTAGAAATGGAAGGAAACTTACTAGTTTATATTTAATACAGAAAAAACACAACTATGATTAATAGTATACTTAATAAAAAAAATTAAGATATTCCATTATAATGATGATATAAGGTGTAAGTCTTGTAAGAAAATGGCATAAAAATATTGTTGCTTCTAGATACTGTTATCTACCTAGAAAAATCATCCGAGTTAAAGAAAATAGGAGTTTAGTAAGACTGTCAAGGAAAAAAAATCCATTTACAAAAATTAAAGGCATTCTCTATACCAGTAAAAAAGACAACCAGAAAACACAATTAAAAAAAATATCTTTCCCATCACAACCAGATTTAAGGTATTTGGGGAATTATCTTTATTAAGAACACAAAATTCCACTTTTAAAAATGTTAGATGTTGGTATAAATGTAGGCAATTATCTGAACAAGTGAGGATATATTCTATGCTCTTGGATGAGTTTACTTATAATGTTATAAATTTTTCCTGATTAAATCTATAAACTCTCTGGACTCCAATAACAGTTCTACTTAAAACTTTTACAAATTATAAAACAGATTCTGAAATTTACATGGACAAATAAAAGTGTACAAATAATGAAGTCAACCTAAAAGATGGTTTAAATAATCATTGCCTCTCGGAACACAGAAAAAGCAATGGATAAAAATCCCCCACTCCTTCCTACTTAATGTGGCAGTCAGGGAAATTCTCACTCAACCAGCACCAGAAAGGATGCTCACTGACCACTGTCTTTGTTTTTCTAGATGTTCTGACTAATTACATTAAAAAAAAAATAAGTCAGGAAACCTGGATATAAGAGGGTGAAAAAAAAATTTCTATTTCAACAACTCTCTACTTCTAAAACTCAAGAGAACTAATTGAAAGATTAGCGATGAAAATTCACTTCAGTAAAGAATCTAAAAAGAAATATTCCCAAGTGAAAAATCCTTATTTTGTAACAGAAGGAAAATAACAAATTTATAACAATGACCTTAATATAGTAAGCATAACTAGACAATTTTTCTAAAGAAAATTTACATTAAATAAATGACAGTGCCAAATACTGTAAAGACATCCAGTTTTCTAGAATAAATGTTTAGATTAAACCCCAAGACAACAAAAACATGTATTTTAATTTATCTGAATATCACATACTTCTTTTGATAACTCATTGAACAAACTTTTACACAGGCCTTGATGCCTACTCTGGAGAGAAATCCCTTCTGGCCTTTTGGGACCAATCTAAGGATTTCAAATGTAGGGCTCCAGGGAGGAGACACCTTTACTTTTTATAAGAAGTATATTTCTTAAGAAATGTTCATAAAAAACTTAATATTTGAGAAGACCTTAAGTTAAAGGCATAATTTGAATATATAGCTATAAGAGGCACAGTTCATGCTAAAGAAATAGCAATGGAAAATCGGGAGCAGGGAGGCAAAGAATTTGACTTTAGTTTGAGGAACAAAAGAGAAAAAGAAAAATCTAGTTATTAAAAGCAAAGAAGTTAGTGTAGATAACAGGGTCAGAATAATTTAAGCTATAAAAATTCACATGTGCTTTGCTATTTTTTCTGGAAATTGGGAATTTGTAGTTCAGGTCATGGAAGATCTACACCAAAACAGATTCCATCAAAAAGAATACTGGAGCTACCAAGAAAAGTTGAACCAACAGCCTACCAAAAAAAAAAGGGGGGGGGACTATAACAAAGAAATCTGCTGGAGGCGATACAATTCCTAGGAATTCTGCATGCTGTAACAATGAGCAGCAGATGGTATTAAGTCCAAAGAACATCAGTAAATAAAATAGCCAATGGTTTCAATCAGTTGAAAAACTGGAATGTTAACTCCAAATCCTATGTAAACCAGTTTCCACAGAGAATTTTTTTCTTTTTAAATGAAAACATATTTGCATTTTGATGGCACATTTCTTCCAAGGCTCTCAAAGCATTTCCATGGGTAGGTTTTTCAGCTTTATGAGTCATCCAGAGCAGATCACTTTCAAGTTGGTATTATGGTGTTCTTTTCATTATACATGCAGAGTGCATATTTCAGGTACCCTGCATTTGTGGGGTTGAGTGCTAACTTTCCTGGGAAAGTAACCACAATGGTATTTCTATCTGAAAGTGAATATGACTAAGGTGCAAACAACAAAAATATAAGCAAGCTAGAACACAACAATCTTAAAAGCATATTGCCATAAACTGCATCTAGTTGAATCCTAGTCAAAGCTTTTTGCAGACTAAAAGGGTTGGCACAAATTCATGAATAGTAATAGATTATGCAAAAATTAATATAAATGGCTTTCTGTGGGTTGCATTAACTCTACAGTAAAATAATTTCTAATAGGGGTTATGTTCTAAAAGAAAATGCTTAAGGAGAATAATTAGTATTGCCAGCATTACCCTAAATATCCCCCAAAGCCACCCATAATGTACATTAGGGGTTTGGGGGCACTCTCTCTCCAACCTGAGATCAACTGCTGTTTTGTTTCTGCTTTTTGGGTTTTTGAGAAGGTGCCAAATAAAGTAATTAGCTAATACAAAGGTCTATATTGAACTAAAAAGTTAGATGAATTTTAAAATAACAAACTTGTGTAGTTGAACTTGGATAAGAGAAATGACAACTCCACTTTCCTAAAAATATTCTTCTTGTTTAGGATTCACTCCCTTGTTACTTGAGTCAACAAAATATCTTTAGGCACTAACCTAACCCTTCTTACTTTCCCTTTTATTTTCCTTGTCTCTTGGTCTCTTCTCATTATTCTTTCAGCCCATAGGTCCTATAAGGCAGGTGCTAATTCCCAAAGGATCTAATGGGAAAAAAATACATTAGGACAACCAGCCTCAACCAGACTCTGCCATTCACTAGTGAGAGATACTAGGTAACTACAAGTCTGTAATAATCGCCATAAATCAGGGTTAATGTCTTATTTATATGATTTAGAAGAAAATACATAAATTATAGACCATATGTCTATGTGTAACATGGTACCCATTTTAACAGATAAGGAAACAACTGGAAATTACGATTGACTATTTTAATTCAATCTTTTCTAACTTTAGAACTAGACTCCTTCACTACTCCATATCCAAAAAACAAAAGTCATAGAGACAATAGGATCTTCCTCAAGATCTACTTTACTGTATTCAGACCTAAACACATTCATCTACCAAATGAGAAATCCAAGCCCTTTCGTCTTCCGCCTGAAAAAGTACAGATGCCGAAAGTTCCCCATCTATTCTGGGCCACAGAAAATACATATGAAAACTAAATTACAACACATGATGAATGGAGATAAATTCAACTCAAATGTACCAACAAGAACAAATAAATTATTTGCTCCATATCTATCTCATGGGAGTGTTAAAAAATTTTGCTTATAACTCACCTCAATATCACTTTCAAAGGAGATTGGTATTATATATGTATTGTATATATATTATATTTATATATCTTATTATAAACATTCTCTTATTTTAATACACTGAAAATAGTAAAAGAAATTGATAAAAATCAGAATTTTAAGGAATAATTCAAAAATAAAATGAATGTCAAACATAAATTGAGAAAACGAAAGGAACTCTAAATTCAGTAAAATAGGAAAAAATTTTAAAGGCACTGCTTTCTATTCCAACTATCTTACTTTTGCTTATAATAATATTTTAGAATTTCTATAGAATTCTTGGATTATGATGCTTTCTGAATTTAGCAATTCTGTTCTTATTGCTTTGAATTTACCAGGACCTAACAAAATGAATGTGAAATATTGAGATTCTTGATCAAGAATTATTTTTGTCAATTAGAAATACTTTATACTCTAAGTATAAATTCTAAAGAGTATTAACAAGTAGTCTAGTTACTAAAAAGTCCAAATATTAAAAGAAATCACTAAAACATGTTTATGGATTTTTCCTGATAACGAGAAGAATATGCATAGGCTTCTCAAAAAAAATTTTCCATTAAAATATATAGCATAAACAGATGTTCCATAATCCCCCTTAAAATAATCTCTACTTCATTTAAACAATGTGAAGTTCTATGGTAGGAAAAAAAAAAAAACACAAAACAGTAGGCAAGTTGCTGATTAAATTCGGTTTTAAACAATTCACAACTCTAGTTTTAGAAAAGTTTACTTTGGAAAATATTTTTGATTGTCAGTTAAGATGGGGGTTCAAATTCTTTATCTGTTGGACAAATACTGATTTAACAAATACCAACTCTCTATTCAACAATTCTCTATTCAACAAATATCCATTTGACATATACTGATTAAACACTAAACTTCATGCACCATTCTAAATGATGGGATGGAACCAAACAAACGTAAATTCCTGACCTCAGAGAAAATACATTCTTCTGTTCAGGTTCTTGGCTCATTTATTGATCACTCCAGTCAGAATGGCAGCTATTATGAATACAAACAACAATAAGTGTTGGTAAGGATGTGGGGGAAAAGGTACACTCATACATTGCTGGTGGGGCTGCCAACTGGTACAGCCAAAATGGAAAGCATATTGGAGATTTCTTGGAAAATGGGGAATGGAACCACCATTTGACCCAGCTATCCCTCTCCTTGGTCTATTCCCAAAGGATTTAAAAAGAGTATCCTATAGGAACACAGCCACATCAATGTTTATAGCAGCACAATTCACAATAGCTAAACTGTGGAACCAACCTAGATGTTATTTAATAGATAAATGGATAAAATATGGCAAATATACACAATGGAATATTACTCAGCAATAAAAGAGAATAAAATCTTGGCATTTGCAGATAAATGTATGACACTGGAGAAGACAATGCTAAATGATGTTAGCCAACTCCAAAAAACCAAATGCCGAAATGTTTTCTCCGATATAAGGAGGCTGATTCATAATGGGATAGGGAGGGGAAATGTGGAAGGAATAGAGAAACTCTAGACAGGGCAGAGAGACGGGAGGGGAAGGGAGGAGTATAGGGTTAGAAATGATGGTGGAATGTGATGGACATTATTATCCAATGTACATGTATCAAGACATGAATTGGTGTGAATATACTTTGTATACAACCAGAGATGAAAAATTGTTCTCTATGTGTAATAAAATTTTAATGCATTCTGCTGTCATATACAAATAAAAAATTAATAAAAATAAAGAAAATACATTCTAGTGAAAGAGGGAGACTAACAAAAATATTTTAAAAATACTATACAGTATTTTAAAAGGTGATAAGTGCTTTGAAGAAAAGTAGAGTAAGAAAACAGTACAGAAAAGAGTAAGAACTATTGTAATATTATATAATGTGGTCAGGGAAGGCCTTATGGATAGGATGACGAATGAGTAAAAAGCTGAAGGAGATGAAAAATAAGCTAGTCATGCCTGTGTTTGAGAAATGACTCAGACATTTCACAGGTGCCTTTAGTTACTATCTCAAAGAAAAAAAGAAGTATTAGCAATAATTATTCATTTTCATCTTGGAGCTAAAATTCCTTTTTTTTTTTAAACAAAAAACTATCACCAATCCAAAAATTATGTGCAATCAGATGTATAACTAAAAAACAAAGATTAAAAAATTTAAGGGGACACAATTACCTTTATTTTGATGTGGTGTTGAGGATTGATTGCAGTGCCTCACGCATGCTAGGTGAGCGCACTACCACTGAGCCACAACCCCAGCCCTCAAGCTATTCTTCATAATCATTTGAGGGCTGGGGATATGGCTCAAGTGGTAGCGTGCTCGCCTAGCATGCCTGAGGCCCTGGGTTCGATTCTCAGCACCACATAAAAGTAAATTAAAGATATTTGTTCACCTAATAATAATCATTTGACAATCATTTTATTCTGTATGGAAACTCAACACAACGTGTGAAGCAATCATAATTTAACATCATTGGAATTATGTCCAAAATTATGGATTCTTATGCATTATGCCTATGAGAAGTCTTGCAGCATATGTGCAGGGATATTTGGTAATTGATTCTCATGTTAAAGAGATAAGAAGGAATGGCAAATGAGCTGCAGAGGACATTTCTATCAAATGCTTAGCTACTACTTGACTGTTAAACTATCCTGAGTGGCAATAATTAAGAAAAAAAATCCAGAAATACATAACCAGACTTATATGTGGTATGTTCTAATTTTTGAATGATGGCAACTTTCAATTAGAAACTTAATCATCCTACACTGATAATAAACAGCAAGATTTATCTCTATTGTTTCCATTTGAAAATCTTCAATGTGGAATTAGGAGCAAGAGTCATGAGTAAAAATAAATCTTACCCAATTCCCACTACCTTGCCCTCCATCTGGCCAGACTATCAAGACCCTTGGACTTTGGGGATAGATGTCAGATTCAGATAAGCTAAATATGGAGAATTTCAAATGGACCCCCAAACCTAGAAATGGCTTATTCCTCACTTTCCAGATAGGTACTCAAAAGATCACAAGACCCTCATTATCAAACAATGGATATAGGAGAACACTACAAAAACTTAAAAGTCATAGGACAAAGCTGTGGTGTCCCATGGAAAGGTGCTTCCAAGTCAGTGATGGCCAAGGATGCTGTGGAATGAACTCCTGGAAAAGGACTTAGATTCTAGCAACTGTGCCCATTTCTAAAGAAATTGGACAGTAGCCAAGATCACCATCCTATCTGACCATGCTGTCAAGAGAAACATGTCTATGTTCTAATTCCCACTACCTGCCCAGGCTGTATAAGAGAGGCCTGTTGGGAAATCAGTACTACTTTACGGGAAAGAGAAATCATCTGAAGAGAGACAAGTTTGTCGTCTTTCTTTAGGTGCAGCTGCTCCTTAAATTTGGACCCTCTGACCAAGGAGGTATACAGTATCTTCACTATCTTTTCAGACAAATTTTCGCTCTAGTCTACTCCCATGGACAGTTCTCAATAGCAAGGGGGTAGTTGTCCATGCACAAATAACAAATTAAGAAAAATCTAGGCATCCTGTAACTTCTTACCATTCCTGGGGTCATGTCTGCACCGAAGTCATGGGTGTTTCTTCCTTGGGGGATGAGGCAGACAGCTGTCCTCTTTCAGGAGCGACTGATATTACAAGAATTCAGGAGGCAGTATTTTAGAGCAAAGCTGACCTTGGAAGCAGAGGAAGATAGCTTCAGAGCAAAAATGAGGCTAGAATTGCTCTAGAAGTCAGTAATAGTATCAAGTGCCATCCCATGGACAAGAGCATCCAAATTCATTGCCATGTAACTCATTAAGGTCCAGTCAAAGCCAGTTACTTTTTTCCTCCATAAGGAATACCCTTATGAGTGTGCCCTCAATAATCTGGTTTTAAATGATCCTCTGCCTTCTATGCAACTAGGTTATTAGCAATGGCTCATGAAAATGCAGCTTAGATTTCAGCCCATTAAGAAACAATACTGAGAACCAACAGAATTTGTCATCATTAAGATTAATGGATGTAGTAGCTAATTGACTATAACCTCAGCAGAGATAACAACACATTCCCTGATGGGATAGTTTATCAAGTCTTAAAGTCAATACTCTTTCTGAGCTGGGAGTTTAGGTAAAACAGCTATGCATGCATTTTTCTTCCCAGTGGAAGGACAGCCATCTACTTGTGGTTAACTGATTCTTGGAGATTTGGTTTTATTCCTTGACTTGATATGTCATTTTACAGAAGAGCTTTCTCAGTTTTATTCTACGATATGGGACTTCAGCTCAGAAAGTTCCCATTATAGAAAGGGAATATGGATTTATACAGAGTTTTTCTTTAATGAAAAAATTCTCCACCAAATCTGATGAGGTAAATAACTTGTAAACGTTCACTGTGTATAACCTTAGCAGGTTTAGGTAGAATAGAAAGCTCCTACAGGTGTACTCAGCATCAACCCATCACACCCTCATATCAGTCTTAGACAATACAAATTCCCTTTGCCAATTATGCAGCATGCAAAAAAAAAAAAAAAAACACACAGAAATAATGTTTCATCTAAAAGGTAAAAAATATCCCCAAGTAATTGTGACCTAGGTCTTTGAACTATGGCTATTGCCAGTCTCTAATTTAAAAAATAGAAATTTATTGAGGAAATCCTCAGATCTGTAAAATGAGTTTCCTGAGCTCTTTGGAGAAAAGAGCAACTTTAAGGATTTCCAATTCAGTCAGCTATTCCCACCAAGAGAGACAAGGTCAGGACCCCATAGCAGTTTTTTAGTTTGAAAGAGTTCCCACATGAAAATCAGGATCAGTTTTACTAGATGGTATGGAAAGTCACAGGAGGGTCTTTCAAGAGCTCCACTTCAAACCACCTCAATAAATGAGACTGGATTGCCAAGTCTTTAAGCTCTTCTTCTGCATTTACTTTCAAAAGTTCAGGGATTTGCCTATTTAACATTCAGGTGAGAATGAACAATGCTAAAGGGATTGCTTTGTTTCACGATTATGACTGTTCTAACAATTTGCTCTAGCTGGTAGCCTAATTTGCCTATTTTTAATTTTTTTTTTTTAGTTTTTAGTTGTAAATGGACCTAATGCTTCTATTTATTTATGCGGTGCCGAGGATTAAATCCAGTGCCTCATACATGCTAGGCAAGCGCTCTAGTGTAGAGCCTCAACCAAGACCTAATTTGTCTTCTTGATTATACACCCAACAGTTATTTCCTTGCATCCTTCTTAGGTTCATTTCTTTCGCTTCTGTATCTCTACAAGCTTTCCTGTATCTCCTGAAAGTTTGAGAAGCTAAGAGTTGCCTCTTTATCATAAAAGCCTTTGTACCATTGTGTATGATAAAACCTCACAAGGAACTTTGGCCCTCTACTCAACCCCCTTTGCCTTTCTAACTGCTGTGATCAGAAAAGTATTGTCCTTTCAAGGATGCCCTGTCTCCATGAAGTTTGTCAATGGAGGTATCATCTGTGGTTTAGAAGTACTATCTCATCCTTATACAGACTGGAGTTCCAGGTGCTTCCAGGTCAAGAAACCATGATTCACTATTCTCTCTTCTCTTTATGGCAGATTCGTGACTTCAGGGCTACAGCAATTCCCAATACTCAATCACTCTACCACAGACCATCCCAACTCAGCCAAGAGGTCCTTTATCACCTTCAAAAATATGTTTCTCATTTGAGGAAGAGAAATCTAATCCCTTTGAGACTTTGAAAAGACCACATCACTAGAACTAATAGACAGTGTCTTGTATCGGGGCCACTCAACATGCCAGCAGCAAGGGTAATTTTCACAACATACATGCCCGCTCTAAGAAACATATGCCTTCAGGGGTGTCAGATAAGAAGAACTTTGACATCTGAGGGAAAGGCATATATGAGTCAGCCATGGCTGGGATCTTGGTAGGTTTTGGTCCATCCAGCACAGGAATCCCTTCCTTATACTTATGTAGAAGTTTTGGAAAAGGGCAACATGATCTGAATGATTAGTCCTTGGTGGCAAGAGAAATCTCCTGTTTTCTCACATCAGTGGGAAGTGGGCTACATGTGAGCTGTCTTGGATGATTCCTTACTGAGCCACAGACTCATCCAGTGGACGTATTTCTGGCTTCCTGGAGTTCACTTTCTAGCCCCCAGGCTCACAAAACAGCCTTCCTATCAGAAACATGTATCTGTCATCAATAATGTCACTTGTTGGCACTCGGAGCTATTGCCTAGCAACATTTTAAGAGGATTTTTAAAGCTGCATCTTAATAGTTACAATCTGGAGGGAGAAAGGAAGGATATTTTACCATCTAGGTGCCGCAGTCTGGCTGGGCACAATTTCACGAGCCACTCACAGCCTCGTAGATTCAAACAGCAATTCTTTATTCCTGAACTCTCACCGGCACTCTACACGCACGTTCTGGGGGAAATCCACACTTCCACTGGGCTCTGCATCCCAAAATACTCTCTGAATCCCGCGAGAACTCAACAGGAACTCAAGGAGTGGGCGGGCACCTGAGGCAGCAGGATACGCCCTATTCCCAGCATGGTCCACCTTAAACCTGGAACCGCCCTAAACCCAAGGAGAGGGATACTCCCATTCCCAGCAGGATCCACCTAAACCTGGACCCACCCTAATCCAGCAGGATCCTCCCTAAACCCGGATCCACCCTGGTCCTTGAGCAGGGTCACCTTTCTCATGCAATGTCACTGCAAATGACCTGGGTCCAAGGCAAGCCCATTTCCACAATGGAGAGTCCTTCCTCTAAGCAACATGGGGTAGGCTGACAAGGAAATTGCCATGTGTCATTCTTACTTAGCTATGGCTCTCAGCATCTAGGCACTATATCACTCTGCTGCCCAATTTCTGGAGTTGGCAAGATACACACCAGAGTCAGTTGCCACCTCAGCAGGAAATGCCAGGTCTTTTGGATTGCTCCTGTCACATTCCTTCTTGGATTATGTCCAGCTCCATTATTGTCTTCTAGGGGATGCCAAAATTCTGGGAGGTGATGTGTATTTTGATAGTCCAATGCCCCAAGGCTTTTTAGAGGTTATGCCAGATCATGTCTTTTTTGGTATTTATCCTATCTCTTGCTCAACAACCCCAGAAAAAAAATGAAACTGCTTTGTATGGTTAGATAGAGAAGGACTCCTCGAAAATGGATGGTCCTGGATTGCATTATGTTAAGCAAAATAAGCCAAACTCAGAAAGTCGAGGGTCATATGTTTTCTTTCATATGTGCAAGCTAGAGAGAAAAAAAGGAGAAAACAAAAGGCATGTGTGTGGGATCTCATGAAAACAAAAGGGAGACCAGTAGAATAGAGAAAGGGGACCACGAGATGGAGAAGGGGAGGGAAAGGGGAATTACTGGGGAATGAAATGAATTAAATCACATTGTTCTATTGTGTGGGTACAAATATGTAACAATGACTCCAAGATTCATGTAATAGCAATGCACCAATAAAATATTTTTGAAAAGCATATAGAGAGAAGGAAAGAAAAGAGGACTCTTCATATATCTGGGCATCTATATGAGGATGAGGGAATAATTCTGGGCTGAATTCAGGTCAGCCATAAAAGGCACAATTTTCCACAGCCCTGGAAAGGTCCAAGAACAAAAGCTTGAGTAGAATACAAACGCAGCCAAGAGAACACAAAATATGAAGACTGGTTAGAAGAGATAAATCAGTTTTGAGTTATATGGACTATCTGGGACCAACCTACACAAGAAGTGATTGGGTGGAGGCCATCACAAATGAAGGGAAACTCAGCCAAGCCTCCTTCAACATCCATGCAGATTGTCACACATGATAAGCCAGAACCAATCCTGGGAAATTAGGAAAACACTGAACTGACCGAGTTTCAGATAGCATGAGGAATGGTAGTTGATTAGAAATTAACAAAAACAAAACTAGTGGGTTAGTCTTCCTCTATGTGTAACCAACAACCCACATTTAGAGACTTAAAACAATATACTTATTGACTTGCAGTTCTTCAGGTCAGAAGTTTAGCATGCCATGGCTGGTTTCTCACCTTAGAGTACCACAAGACTGAAATCAAAGTGTCAGCCAGGCTGAATTTTCCTGGCTGAAGGGAAAAATAAGTCTACTTCCAGTCTCTTTCCTATTGCTGATAGAAATCTCAGCTATTTTTAGTTGCAGGACTGAGATTCCCCTTTCCTTGCTGGCCTTCATCCAGGGACCTCTCTTTGTTTCTCAGGAAAGCTCACATTCCTTGCCCAGTGGCTCCTTCCAATTTCGAGTCATCTTTTTGTGCTTCAAAACTATGACTTCCCTATGGCAGGCCTGTAGAACCAGGTTTAAAGCATCCATGAATAGATGAAGCCCACCTGGATAAACTCCCTTTCTGAAAACCAGCGTGCCATTTAACATGGTTGAATCATAGTATTAATATCATAATCATAGTACTTAGGGATTTTTATGAGGCTCACATTTAAGGGGCTGGAAACTCTGGGAAACACCTTAGAAGTCTATCAGAACTACCGATTTATTGTGTCCTTGAGTTAACAGACTAAAAGACATATTTTTACACATATATCTAGATTGTGAAGGAAGACCTTAGGGCCAGCAACTCTTTTCCTAATTGGTGTTTGACATAAAGAAGCTGCTCGGTAATAATTTGAGCATTTGAATAGGATGCAAGTGCTCCAAGTAAGTATGAGGAAAACAGCAGCACACTAGCACATACCACTGACCCATCACGAATACCTTTACAAAACTGTAATCAACATTTAGTTACCTTTATTGTCCCTTTTATCTTTTTCTTGCTTTCCTGCTTGCTTCATTTTCTTTTTGCTGCTACTTCCTTTATTTTCCTTTCTCCAGCTGATGCCTAAGAACTGTCATCATTGGAATGAGAACAAAGAATCCAGATTCTAAACTCCAGCACTGTCAAGAACTGGCTGGTCTCTAGCAAGATTCTTAGTCCATCTATGCCTTCATTTGATGGCTGAGGAAAGCATGAAGAGGAGTAGTATATTGAATCACATGGTATAATGGAGAGACCCTCATGGATTTAAATCCAGGCTTCTCTAGCTACCAATAGTGTGGCTTTGGGAAAATTCTCAAACTAGCTAGTTCCCAGTCTCTTAATATTACCTGGGAATAATGATAGTACCTGCGCTGGCAAGAGTATTACCATGATTATGCATAATAAGCACTTAACTTAGTAATGTGATAGACATTGTTATCAATGATGGCTGTTATTTTTATTAACCATATAAACAGTTTTTTTTTTCATTTGATCTGATTTTATTCATGGCTAAAATTGATATTCTTCTTAGTTCCTTTAGGAACAAAGTAGCTTTAGCAAAATCCATATTATACTAGTGTCTATATTAGACCCTACTTGTCTCATCATCAATCAACCAATATCTCATTCTTTGGCAATAAGAATGCTCTCCTTCTAACATGAGTTTGTGCTTTTACTCCCAGATCTTATTAGCTTTTCTGTCACTTTGGGAATCTCATCAATTTGCCAAGATTTATTTGCTGTATAATTTTTCGCCTATGAGTCTATCTAATACATATTTAGGAGGCTCGTGTACCTTCAATAATGTGAATAACAGTAAACCAAATAAAGCACTAGAATATCATTTTTGTCTGTCTCTAAGCTGCAGGTGACCAACTAAATGCAAGTAGCCATGGAAACAGGAAGGAGAAAAAATATTAAGCATAAGATCATATAAAACAAAGAACTCAGGAGAGACAAGTAAACGAATGAGAGCTATGGAAAGCTGAATGATAACTGTGCCTCTGCCAAGGATGTCTATATCCCAGTTCTCTAAAGCTAGGAATCTGTCACCTTATATGGCAAAAGGGACTTTGCAAATGTGATCAAGGATCTTGAGACAGGAAGATCACCCTATATGATATAGTGGGTGCAATGTTTTCACAGGAGTCCCTGAGAGGGTGGGGAGGCAAGACAGTGAATGTCAGAAGGCATAGTGCTACCAGGACTCAACCTGCTATTCCTAGCTTTCAAGATGGAAAGGAGCCATGGGCTCAGCAATGTAGCAGCCTCTCAAAGTTGGAAACAGATTCTCCCCAAGAGTCTCCACAAGGAATGCAGCCATGTGATATCTTGATTTTAGCCCAGTGAGTCTCCTCTCAGATTTTTTACCTACAGATATGTAAGGTAATAAATTTGTTTATTTAAGCTACCAAGTTTGCGGGTAATTTGTTACAATAGCAATAGGAAATTGAAACTGAACAGGTATCAAATAACTACAGTGACACTTAGATGGCAGCTCTTTCATCAAGAAAACTCAGCGTAGATATCATAGGAGCCAGTTATAGTACATTTGCTGCTGAACAGCCTCCATTCACTGTCTTGGGCTCCCAACAATGATGCTTTGCATTATTTTTCTACTGTCCTTTATTGCAGCACAAAAATACCATTAAGATGGGCCAGTCAGAACTAATTTCTTAGAAACAAGAGAAATAGTCTCTTTTGCCATGGGCATTGTAACAAATGCACTCAAGTGCCACTATGATCATTTTCTTCTCACCACAGATATTGATCACACACATACATGCAAATACAAATTCATATAGTATAAAATATATACATATACACATATATAAATGAAAATAAATGGGGGCAGAGGGAGTATTCCCAAGCTCCATACCACCATCTAGTTCCTGGCTCAAATCTACTGTGAGGCCAAATTGCATTCCTGCCTTTCACTCCCATGAAAATGTTCTCATTCATGAACAGTTGCATAAGCCAACTTCAGGTGGTTTCTTTTAGTTAGAATGCAGAATGTCCTAAAAATTGCAGACAAAAAGAGAAGTGCTGGCTTGACTTGAGACTTCTATCTAAAACCTATGAGCTAATGAGCCATAGTCAACTCCACCATGTAAGAACGAACTGGTGACCTGGATGGAAAAGTATAAAATACACTATTATTTAATTTTTTAAAATAAATCATGAAGACCAAATATATACCATTTCATAAAGTGCAAATGCCAGATGAAAATGTGGCAATTGAAAAAGAATAGTCAACATCTAATCTTTGATTCTTTGGATGCCATGGGAAGATGAAGTGCATAAAAGGGGGTCAGAATGAAGTCAATGATTTTGAAGAGATCATTTTGTGAAGAGAACTTTTAGAATGACACAGAATGCTGGGAAACCTGGCCCCTAAAGGCAAATACTGTGGAACCTGTCCACACAACTCAAGACAGTGAGAAGAGATTCCAGCCAGACTCTGTAGAGAATTCAATCTATGATCTGGAACTGTGAGCATAGAAAAGTAGGGTGCTAGTAGCGATAAAAACGAAATGGAGGAATGTGGGGCAGAAAAAAAACTGGAAGATGTCAGACCACCTGACTTGGTGCTTTGGTTGTACAGCCAAGATCTTTACCATGTCACTGGGACTGGGTGCATCCTTAGCATTATGCTGGAGCAAAGAAGGTGTGAGTGTTTCCCATTTGCCCTAAATGAGAAAGAGCTAGTAGGAGGTCACCTTATGTATTCTAGAAAGGTAAAGGAGGTTTGAAGCAAGAGACTAGAGATGGAAGCATGTTCCTGGAGGCCACAGAAAGAGGTTTAAGTGATTAGTTATGGTGGACAATCAATCTCCTAATATTCTGGAAGGCGCTATAAGAGAGTCAACTGTAATGGTTCCGAGTCTAGAGGGCACAAAGCCATCCAGCCAAGAAGCATCTGTTTCTCTTACCTCTCTTTTCTCCCCATGCTTCAACCCTGGTGGGGTGGGGATCCTCCAATGAAAGGTAGAGTAAGCAAGGGTGCACATGGTGAGTGGTTGTGGCTATCAGTGAAGACTCTTAAGTAATTTGGATAAGATGCTCTTATTTTTTTTAATTATGATTGGTTTTGTGACATAAATTGACAGCAGGGCAGTCTAATATCAGTAATGGAGAAAAGTGTGCCCAAGAATAAAGTTTTAAAGGGTTATTTGAGTACAAAGCATCTTTCACATCCTGTGAGTCATGCATTCAATGTGTAAGTTACACCTACAAACCACATATGTAATCTTCGAGATGAATATTGTGTTTTTCAAATTTTAAGTTACCTGCAAATACTTGGGTATGCTGGTTTAGATGTTGTAATAAGTTTTATCATACCCATACATTTAATATGTAGTGAATTCTCCATAAGGAATGGATGGCCATAAGTCTTCATGAAGGCAGTGTAGCAGCTGGGCACAGTGGTGCATGTCTATAATCCCATCATCTCCAGAGGCTGAGGCAGGAGGACTGCAATTACAAAATCAGCCTCAACAACTTAGTGAGGTCCTAAGCAACTGAGCAAGACCCTACCTCCAAATAAAATACTAGAAGGGGTGGGGTATGTGGCTCAGTGGTTAAGTGCCCCTCGGTTCAATCCCTGGTACCAAAAAAAAAAAAAAAATGTGCAGCAGATGAAGCAAATGTCCTACCCCATAACCACTAGGTTCACTTCTGAACTCACTTTAAGATGAGATGGAGAGTTTCCCTGTAGGCTAACAACTTCCTTTCTAGAGATAGAGATAATTAGCAGGGAAATGTAAACAAATTGTATAAAAAGAGAAAGACTTTTTCCCCTGAGAAGCAGGGCAAAGGAAGGGTAAGAAAGGTAACTGTGGATTTCCTTATGGCCTCCTGTTTTTCTTATCCCTCTCTCTCCAGTTCTTTGAAGTATTTATCAATACATGCTTCACCAAAGGTGAATGTGATATGCTAAGTTATAATGACAAGGTACAGAAAAATATGCCCACATTCAGTTTCAATAGAACTAAAGGTATGGGCACACACACAAGAAATAAAATGTTTGGAACTTCTCTTAAAGTAGGCCGATTTATTCTGTGTCATCTTGACCACTATTCTGGTACCCAAAAGTGTCCTGATGGATGCCATCTTGAGATAAGGAAAATACATATCTTCTAGGGTGGGAATAGACTAAGAGAAAAAAAAAATAAAGTGGTGGTAAGAAGTGGTCAAGACCTCCTCCCCAATTTAAAGCAAAATCTTAGGAAGCACATTTGACAGGTTGAGGAAGAGGAAGGGCTTTTGCCCAGTTTCCCATTCATTTGTCCTGTGGAAAGGGACCCCAGAGAGTGGCCACCACACGGTAACCACAACAGCACAGTGCAGTCCAGGAGGTGTAGGACCTGCGTTTACGCTTCTAGAACCTCTGCCAGCTGCCCTCACAAGATGCAGAGGATATACAGAAGTTCTTAAGTGCTCTCTAGGGGGAGGATAGGTCTGGACTGATTCTACCTGGGAAACAGGCTTAGGAGGAAAAGACTAGGCCAGGGTCTGCAGGGAGATAGAACAGGGCAAGGCAAGGATAGGCCGGGGAGAGGGGAGAAGCAGTTGACCACAGTCTCATTACAAACTTCTATACAGTTGAGTTTTCATATGCTCTCTAGCCACAGGCTTCCGTAACGGGCCAGTAGTGACCTCCTGGACAAAAGGCACCATGCTGCAGAGATCAACACAGACCCAGAAAACAACTTAAGGATTCTCATGCAGATCTGAAGGCTTCTCTACCACACCTCCTCAGCCACCCCTAACAACCCAAACTGCCCAAAGACCAAACAGGCAATTTGGAAAGGAGAAGTAAAGACACAATCTGAAAAGCTGAGCATTTATTTATGAAGGGCTCTCATACACACACACACAAAGACACTTAGAACCACCATCATAAATTACAAAATATACCTAGGAAAACAGAAACATAACTGCCAGAAATGAGTTAAAACAGGAAATTGGTAAGTCAGGAAAACATCACTTTCCCCTCTGAGACGGTATAAAGTGGACTCAGGTTTGTGTTAGGAGACAGTGGAGGATGAAGAGGACAGAGTGTCACCTAAGGACAGGCCTCCCATTCTCTATCTTCTCAGAGTAGAGACCTCCACTCAAGTTGCCCCGGTTCTTCGTTGGTATTAGCTCATTCATGGAATCAGAATCAGCTAGTGTGAAAGTAATTAATCAAAAGCACATAAGGTTTTCATTGGGCTAATTAACTTCAAAACAAGTCTTGAGAGCGTGTTCTACATAACCACAGGAGTGGGTGGAATGAGCCATTGTTACTGCAGCCCCAGCTCCCAGCTCTGCAGTGCTTCAAAGGGCCTCACTATTTCTAATAGAAGATGACCAGGTTTTTACTTTAAAACTGTTCTTCTACACATGATGGCAAAACAATGACCTGAAAACTAAAATACTGCAAGAAATCAAGGAGCCCTTTCCATAATGCTGAGCTTTATTTTTATAGCGACGCTTTGCACTGTGTTTCTCACCACACTGAATAGCTAGAGATTGTTTCAACACCATAGATTCAACCTGAGTTGAGTTAGAGTGACAAAGCCTGTCTCAGCTCTCATTAGAGGTGCCACTCACCACAGAGGGACACACAGGTTATAATAAGCTACGAGGGATTTTCCAGCAGATTATAAAATCGGACACAGAGGTAGCTTGGCTTGCAGAACACAAAAGCACACCTTAATAGAACTTCTGATTTGGTTCCCTCTTTGGTGAAATAAGATTAGTAATATTAAAGAACTTAACAGAAACTGACTGTGGCTGTTTTTAGGGGAAAAAGATTTTATTTAAAGGATAATAAGTAGCTTACAGGGAAGATCAGAGAATCAGGACTGGAGGCTACCAACTCTGCAGCAGTTACCACTAGGAGATGCCCACTGCATACCTGACCAGATCAACAAAATGGACATCTTCTTCTACCCACACTGCTTCTACAGCTAAAATGTTTTTTCCATGCCTCTGCTTCAGGAGGACACCCTTTTCCCATTCAAGGTCAATGTGCTTTTTTCTTCCTATGAGAGAAGCTAGAAAATGAAGTAGAAGAGAGTCTCTGCTCAACATCTTTTGAAAGATTGCAATAAAACTGAAATGACACAGATCTCAGTTCCATCCAGAAAGAGACTTTTATTCCTAAGGCTGTCACATAATAGATGCTCAATAAAAGTAATCAGTAATAAAGTTTTAAAAGCAAGGAATGGATGAACAATATGGGGAAAATAATTTATGTACACATAGACAAGTAAGGGATTTTTTTTTCCTCCCATCTGATCACACCTCCCTACTGACAATATTCTATTTTTTTTGTATTTGGCAATGAGAAAACAAGTTTTCTGATGTCTGGATTAATATGTTTAAATGGGATTATATATCATGTAATATAAATGACCAATTTTAAAGTAGAATGAAATAAATGCTGTTACTGACAAAAAGTTTTGAATTCAATGAAAACTTCTTGCATATTTAATAAATTCTACAGTGTTACCAGCTGGAGATTATTTTTTTCATATCTTTAATATTGTGATGCTGAAAGAAAATGCCACAGACTTAATTCGAATTGTCTTCTAATCCAACTTTTAAACCTATACCTTTCTCAGCAACTATATATTAGTACTAATATTTTTAGAAGCATAAGTACAAACGTTTAATAACTTATCATTTTTTAAACAATAGTATTTCATCTTTAATAGAATGTACTGCTGCTTTGAAAACATGCAAAGTAGTTTTTAATTGGCTCATTTATTATCCTTTGTTTGTGCTGGGAAATACTCCCACCTCCAAGCATAATTTGCTTCACTAATGAAGCAATCCTTCTGATGAACCAAATTTCCACCCTATTCAATTACCAGAAATCAATAGTTTCACTATAAAGATGTTATTTCCTAGGCATGGCACTGAAAAATGGGGCGAGTTGTGTAACTCACCATAGGTACTCTGAAAAATTTTATCTTTCCACATCTGAACTTGGGGGCTTATAAAATTACAAAATAAACATAAAAGTAATTCAAGATGTTCTGAACCATGGTAAATCAGAATTAAACAGACCATGCAGTAAAGCTGTTTACTCAGCATAGCATTTTTGGCCATCTGGATCATCTTTAAACCGGGCCAGGCAAAATGATGAAACATGCAGGCAGGACTAAGCCACGCGCAACAAAGCCTCCAGCTCTCACCTCAACCCTGTGTGTGGCCCCGCTGCTAGAAACGACAGAAAAATGAAAGTTTCAGAGAAAGAACTGACTTTCAAAAAAGGAAAAAAAATTTTTTTGATTTTTTTTTCCATTTCCTTATATGTGAAAATTAAAAATCAAATAAAAACCAGCATAGGGCTGGGGTTGTAGCTCAGTGGTAGAACACTTGCCTCGCATGCGTGAGTCACTGGGTTCAATCTTCTGCCAACACATAAAAATAAAGATATTATGTCCATCTACAACTAGAAAAATATTTTTAAAAAAACAGTATAATCACATCACCAGAAGTTAACACTGAATAATACACCAAGATATTATGCATCTAAACTCTCACACTCAAATAGATTATAAGTACAAAATGATAGCATAGTGCGACTACTTTGTATAACTTAATTCACCCCCAACAATATTACTGACCCCACAGTATTCCACTGCATGGAACAACAAAATTATTTGCTCAATCTTTTCCTCGGGTATTTAACTTGGTTATAATTGTTTGTAGGAATAAATAGAATTAAGATGAATGTACTATGATAAAAATTTGACTTGACTTTGAATGTTTGGCCACTGACTGCTTTCAAACCCCACCCTTCTTCCCCAACTTGTTCCACATATAGGTAAACCCTGGAAAGCCTAGGGACTGCTGCTTTTGACCCCAAAGGAAAACAAACCACAGAATCCCACAGGAACATTCACCTCATGCCTAATCCCCTGCCACAATAAAGACCACACCTATCCTTTTGTTCAAGCCATTGCAAGCAATCCCATTATTTGGGTATTCAACTTTTCCCTATCCTCTTGGTACATGTGGGGCATCATGAGTTCCAATATCTGCACCAATTTTAAGTGAAAGGTCAACTCTACTTTCCAGGGGGTGACTAAACCGAATAGTCTAGGCCATGACTTCCACTCCTCAGATCTTTATCCTCTGGCTTTTGGCTTGCTAGCTGGATGATCTGCCTACTGCAAGCACACACTTTGAGCTGCTACATGCTGACTAGCATGCTCTTTAAGCCACGTTGCCATCTGCTGACACGCTTGCATTTATGCTGTCCTGTAGTCCGATGTGTTTGCCGAATCCTACCAACTTTGTTATTCGTTTAACCTACTTTGATAATTAGTGTTTGAGGTTAGAAGTATGGGGAGGGAGCTTTTAAAGTGCACTTGGATTATGGGTCTTGGCTGGGATACGTGTGTCTCATAATGAATCATCTCTCTCAATTCTAGAATAATCTATAAACTAAGGTAAGTCCATGCATGCCTCCACAAATTAACCCACTGTGAATTGGGTCCTCTACAATAAACAACAACAATAAAAACTGTAGAAGCTATTCCAGTTGCTATGCAACAGGCATTGCCATTGGTGTCCCCAGAGACTACTTCACTGTAGAGGCCTTAGCAATCTCCCCTCTTGCCTCCTGGAGTCACTGGAACATTTACAATGGCCACAGTTGCCCACGTGAGTCTGATATATGAAATTGCACTCCTCAGTTAAACTCCTTTACCGTGGCATCTTCTGTCTTCATACAAGACCCTTGTGGAGATGAAAGCTGTCAGAAGCCCCGAGTTGTGGTGTCTTGGGTTGTGTAGGTAGAACCCTGGAAGGCTGTCATGGCCCAAGGCCTCCTTATGAAAATAGAAATGGTACTTTCAATACAGCCACACCTGGGCCCTCCGACATATTCTACCTATATAAAGAAACATCTTCCTCATCCTCATTCCCTTGTCATGTACAATGGCACCAGAGGAGTCTTACTATTTTGACCCTCTGGCCACATGGGAAGCCCTTAGGAATCAACTGACCCATCAGATTCGGAGTTAATATACTTTACAGGTTGCAAATGTGATGAGACTCCCCAGGGAGCTTCTGCCATGGATCCCCTCACCTGGATATCTCTGATCAGATACAAGATCCAGTGGTCTTCTATTATGTAAATTGATCAAACATCAGGCAATAGTCTTAGCATGCAGGATGTCCCGTCTTTTTTTTTTTTTTAATTTTTTAATTTTTTTTTTTATGAAAGCGATAGTTTTTTATTTCTGCAACACTGGCAGCTAATTCAAAATTAAAATATTGTATGACCAAGTAAAATAAGGCAAAACGTTAGAACTTTGCAGCCAAGATGCAGTGTCGGAAATCAGGGAATCACTCTAATTTTCTGCAACTGGGTTTCTCACATTTCCGGAAATTTAAAATAGCAATTAAATATTTACTTAAGTAAAAATCAAAAGACTAGAAATTTAGGATCTTGTGGTTGCTTTGTACAGAAAGCCAAAAAAAAAAAAAAAAATGAGCGGGAAGAGAGGATTGAAGGTTATCTACATTAAGTTATTTTTTCCAAGTGTGGTCTAGAATAAATAGAATTTGCAATTTGTTACATAAAAATAACTGAAAATAGGGGTGGCTAGTGGGGAGTTACATCCTCTGAGAAGTATCGATATTGAGTCCAGCTTCCTGTGAGAAGCATTAAAGCAGAAATGCAAGGGTAAATAGCTTAGACTCTAGAAAGTTATATCCTTTAAGATCAGCAAATTATATATATTTTTTCCAACTACAACCCTAATTCACAATATCAGGACTTGTGGCTCATCTGTCAGTACTTAGCTCCATTTTCTCCTCTGTGGTCTCACTGCAGGAGTTTCACAAGATGGAAAATTCACTTAGGCTACCTGCTCTAGATAAAAGTCGGGAATGGCAAACTCACATCCCAAGAGCGTCTGGTACATACTTCAGTTCGACAGAGAAAAATTTTAACTGCACTTGAAAGAAAATGACCCTGGAAAATAGGTTAGCAAGGCAGCAGGAAGTGTGAGTCTCGATATGTTTTGAATTTCGAATTCTGAGTACTCTTTACAGGCAGAAAATGATGTTGTATGCCTCCAGCTAAAAGACAAAAATAAAACAGAACCCCACCACCCTCCTATCAAACCATAAACTTCCTCCAAGAGGCTTGATCTGTAAACTTGCATGCATGAATTATTCGTGCTTTAAAAAAATCATTTTGTACAAACCCAAAAGCTAAATCTTTTCAACAACTTAGATGATAAATTTTACTTCTCAAGTGAAAACTAACTATTAAAAGGGGGCAACAAAATTTACCAGTCCATACAATTTAAAGACTTTAGGAATTATAATTAACGTATTGATAATATTATTTTATATTTTAAAAATCCAGAAAAATTAAAAGTATTTTTGCATTGCTAAAGACCACATGATTTTTGTACAAAACACTGATTAAAGTAACAAAAATATTTATTTGTGGGGAAATAAATTTGTGGAAAAATAATTTATGGGAAAATTTATGTATCTATCTAAAGTACACACAACTCCAAATATACATACCACTTCTACTTTGAACTTGATGATAAAGTCCTAATTTTTTTTTTTTTTTAATTTTTTATTGTGGGTTGTTCAAAACATTACAAATTTCTTGACATATCATATTCCACACTTTGATTCAAGTGGGTTATGAACTCCCACCTTCACCCCATACACAGATTGCAGATTCACATCAGTTACACATCCATTGATTTACAAATTGCCATACTAGTGTCTGTTGTGCTCTGCTGCCTTTCCCATCATCCACCCTCCCCCCTCCCCACCTCTCCCCTCCCCTCCCCTCTCTCTCTCTCTCTACCCCATCCACTGTATAACCCTGAGGGTCTCCTTCCATTACCGTGCAATTTCCCTTCTCTCTCCCTTTCCCTCCCACCTCTCATCCCTGTTAAATGTTAATCTTCTTCTCCTGTTCTTCGTCCCTACTCTGTTCTTAGTTACTTTCCTTATATCAAAGAAGACATTTGGCATTTGTTTTTTAGGGATTGGCTAGCTTCACTTAGCATAATCTGCTCTAATGCCATCCATTTCCCTGTAAATTCTATGATTTTGTCATTTTTTAATGCAGAGTAATACTCCATTGTGTATAAATGCCACATTTTTTTTTATCCATTCGTCTATTGAAGGGCATCTAGGTTGGTTCCACAGTCTTGCTATTGTGAACTGTGCTGCTATGAACATCGATGTAGCAGTGTCCCTGTAGCATGCTCTTTTTAGGTCTTTAGGGAATAGACCAAGAAGGGGAATAGCTGGGTCAAATGGTGGCTCCATTCCCAGCTTTCCAAGAAATCTCCATACTGCTTTCCAAATTGGCTGCACCAATCTGCAGTCCCACCAGCAATGTACAAGTGTACCCTTTTCCCCACATCCTCGCCAGCACTTGTTGTTGTTTGACTTCCTAATGGCTGCCAATCTTACTGGAGTGAGATGGTATCTTAGGGTGGTTTTGATTTGCATTTCTCTGACTGCTAGAGATGGTGAGCATTTTTTCATGTACTTGTTGATTGACTGTATGTCCTCCTCTGAGAAGTGTCTGTTCAGGTCCTTGGCCCATT
Source organism: Marmota monax (assembly GCF_021218885.2). NCBI lineage: Eukaryota > Metazoa > Chordata > Mammalia > Rodentia > Sciuridae > Marmota > Marmota monax. The sequence goes on along the minus strand of NW_026694084.1, from coordinate 14,398,109 downwards.
TGTTGATTGGGTTGTTTGTTCTCTTATTGTCTAATTTTTTGAGTTCTTTGTATACTCTGGATATTAGGGCTCTATCTGAAGTGTGAGGAGTAAAGATTTGTTCCCAGGATGTAGGCTCCCTATTTACCTCTCTTATTGTTTCTTTTGCTGAGAAAAAACTTTTTAGTTTGAGTAAGTCCCATTTGTTGATTCTAGTTATTAACTTTTGTGCTATGGGTGTCCTATTGAGGAATTTGGAGCCCGACCCCACCGAATGTAGATCGTAGCCAACTTTTTCTTCTATCAGACGGCGCATCTCTGATTTGATATCAAGCTCCTTGATCCATTTTGAATTCACTTTTGTGCATGGCGAGAGAAAGGGATTCAGTTTCATTTTGTTGCATATGGATTTCCAGTTTTCCCAGCACCATTTGTTGAAGATGCTATCCTTCCTCCATTGCATGCTTTTAGCCCCTTTATCAAATATAAGATAGTTGTAGTTTTGTGGATTGGTTTCTGTGTCCTCTATTCTGTACCATTGGTCCACCCACCTGTTTTGGTACCAGTACCATGCTGTTTTTGTTACTATTGCTCTGTAGTATAGTTTGAAGTCTGGTATCGCTATACCGCCTGATTCACACTTCTTGCTTAGCATTGTTTTTGCTATTCTGGGTCTTTTATTTTTCCATATGAATTTCATGATTGCTTTCTCTATTTCTACAAGAAATGCCATTGGGATTTTGATTGGGATTGCATTAAACCTATAGAGAACTTTTGGTAATATCGCCATTTTGATGATGTTAGTTCTGCCTATCCATGAACAGGGTATATTTTTCCATCTTCTAAGATCTTCTTCTATTTCTCTCTTTAGGGTTCTGTAGTTTTCATTGTATAAGTCTTTCACCTCTTTTGTTAGGTTGATTCCCAAGTATTTTATTTTTTTTGAAGATATTGTGAATGGAGTGGTTGTCCTCATTTCCATTTCAGAGGATTTGTCGCTGATATACAGGAATGCCTTTGATTTATGCGTGTTGATTTTAAATCCTGCCACTTTGCTGAATTCATTTATTAGCTCTAATAGTTTCTTTGTAGAGCCTTTTGGGTCTGCTAGATATAGAATCATATCATCTGCAAATAGTGATAATTTAATTTCTTCTTTTCCTATTTTTATGCCTTTAATTTCTTTCGTCTGTCTAATTGCTCTGGCCAGTGTTTCGAGAACTATGTTGAAGAGAAGTGGAGAGAGAGGGCATCCCTGTCTTGTTCCAGATTTTAGAGGGAATGCCTTCAGTTTTTCTCCATTCAGAATGATGCTAGCCTGAGGCTTAGCATAGATTGCTTTTACAATATTGAGGTATGTTCCTGTTATCCCTAGTTTTTCTAGAGTTTTGAACATAAAGGGATGCTGTACTTTGTCGAATGCTTTTTCCGCATCTATCGAGATGATCATATGGTTCTTATTTTTAAGTCTATTGATGTGGTGAATAACATTTATTGATTTCCGTATATTGAACCAGCCTTGCATCCCAGGGATGAATCCTACTTGATCATGGTGCACAATTTTTTTGATATGTTTTTGTATCCGAGTGGCCAGAATTTTATTGAGGATTTTTGCATCTAGGTTCATTAGAGATATTGGTCTGTAGTTTTCTTTCTTTGAAGTGTCTTTGTCTGGTTTAGGTATCAGGGTGATGTTGGCCTCGTAGAATGAATTTGGAAGTTCTCCCTCTTTTTCTATTTCCCGAAGTAGCTTGAAAAGTATTGGTATTAGTTCCTCTTTAAAGGTTTTGTAAAACTCTGCTGTATACCCATCCGGTCCTGGGCTTTTCTTAGTTGGTAGTCTTTTGATGGTTTCTTCTATTTCCTCAATTGATATTGGTCTGTTTAGGTTGTCTATATCCTCCTGACTCAATCTGGGCAGATCATATGACTTAAGAAATTTATCTATGCCTTCACTATCTTCTAATTTATTGGAGTATAAGGATTCAAAATAGTTTTTGATTATCTTCTGTATTTCTGAAGTGTCTGTTGTGATATTGCCTCTTTCATCCCGTATGTTAGTAATTTGAGTTCTCTCTCTTCTTCTCTTCGCTAGCATGGCTAAGGGTCTGTCGATTTTGTTTATTTTTTCAAAGAACCAACTTTTAGTTTTGTCAATTTTTTCAATTGTTTCTTTTGTTTCGATTTCATTAATTTCAGCTCTGATTTTAATTATTTCTTGCCTTCTACTTCTTTTGCTGTTGTTTTGCTCTTCTTTTTCTAGGATTTTGAGATGAAGTATGAGATCATTTATTTGTTGGTTTTTCCTTTTTTTAAGGAATGAACTCCAAGCAATGAATTTTCCTCTTAGAACTGCTTTCAATGTGTCCCATAGATTCCGATATGTTGTGTCTGTGTTTTCATTTATCTCTAAGAATTTTTTAATTTCCTCCTTGATGTCTTCTATAACCCATTGATCATTCAGTAACCTATTGTTCATTCTCCAAGTGATGTATGCTTTTTCCTTCCTTCTTTTATCGTTGATTTTCAGTTTCATTCCATTATGATCAGATAAGATGCATGGTATTATCTCTATTCCTTTATATTGTCTAAGAGTTGCCCTGTGACATAATATATGATCTATTTTTGAGAAGGATCCATGTGCTGCTGAGAAAAAAGTGTAACTGCTTGATGTTGGGTGGTATACTCTATATATGTCAATTAGGTCTAGGTTATTAATAGTGTTATTGAGTTCTATAGTTTCCTTATTCAACTTTTGTTTGGAAGATCTGTCCAGTGGCGAGAGAGGTGTGTTGAAGTCTCCCATGATTATGGTGTGGTGGTCTATTAGACTCTTGAACTTGAGAAGAGTTTGTTTGACGAACATAGCTGCACCATTGTTTGGGGCATAAATATTTATGATTGTTATGTCTTGTTGGTGTATGGTTCCCTTAAGCAGTATGTAGTGTCCCTCTTTATCTCTTTTGATTAACTTTGGCTTGAAATCTATTTTATTTGATATGAGTATGGACACTCCTGCTTGTTTCCGAAGTCCATATGAGTGATACGATTTTTCCCAACCTTTCACCTTCAGCCTATGTATGTCTTTTCCTATCAAATGCGTCTCCTGTAGGCAGCATATTGTTGGGTCTTGTTTTGTGATCCATTCTACTAACCTGTGTCTCTTAATTGGTGAGTTTAAGCCATTAACATTTAGGGTTATTATTGAGATATGGGTTGTTCTTCCAGCCATATTTGTTTATTTCTGTTACTAAACATGGTTTGTTTTCCTCTTTGATTATTCCCCCCCCCTTTACTGTCCTACGTCCCACTGTTGGTTTTCATTGTTATTTTCCATTTCCTCTTCCTGTAATGCTTTGGCGAGGATGTTTTGAAGAGATGGTTTTCTAGCTTCGAATTCTTTAAGCTTTTGTTTATCGTGGAAGGTTTTAATTTCATTCTCCATCCTGAAGCTTAATTTCGCTGGATACACAATTCTTGGTTGGAACCCATTTTCTTTCAGTGTTTGAAATATGTTATTCCAGGATCTTCTAGCTTTCAGAGTCTGTGTTGAAAGATCAGCTGTTATCCTGATTGGCTTACCCCTAAATGTAATCTGCTTCCTTTCTCTTGTAGCTTTTAAAATTCTCTCCTTATTCTGTATGTTGGGCATCTTCGTTATAATGTGTCTAGGTGTGGATCTCCTATGATTTTGCACATTCGGCGTCCTGTAGGCTTCTAGGATTTGGGATTCTGTCTCATTCTTCAAGTCTGGGAAGTTTTCTTGTATTATTTCATTGAATAGACTGCTCATTCCTTTGGTTTGGAGCTCTGTACCTTCCTGTATCCCAATGACTCTTAAGTTTGGTCTCTTAATGTTATCCCATATTTCTTGGATGTTCTGCTCATGGTTTCTTAACAGTCTTGCTGAGCTGTCTATGTTCTTTTCCAGTTGAAATACTTTGTCTTCATTGTCTGATGTTCTATCTTCTAAGTGTTCTACTCTGTTGGTAGTATTCTCCATTGAGTTTTTAAGTTGGTTTATTGCTTCCTGCATTTCTAGGATTTCTGATTGCTTGTTTTTTATAAGCTCTATCTCCCTGTATAGTTGATCCTTTGCTTCCTGGATTTGTTTGCGTAATTCGTTGTCGAAGTGATCTTTCATTGTCTGATTTTGCTGTTTAATGTCTTCCTTGATACTCCAGATCATCTGAAGCATGTATATCCTGAATTCTTTATCTGACATTCCATCTGCTGCAGCTGTTACCTCTTCTAAAGTTGCGTTGACCTGCATTGCTTGTGGTCCTTTCTTTCCTTGTCTTTTCATACTGCTTGCGTATCTTTCCTGCAGGTGCGGGCGGCGGCTCTGCTCTCTCCTTATTCCAATTGGGGTGTCGTGGCTACCACGCCAGCAGGTCACTGGGCCTGTTCTGGGAGCTGGTGGCCGCTCTGTTCTGCCCCTACTCCAATTAGGGTGACGAGTGTACCATGTCGGCAGGCCACCGGGCCTGATCCGCCGGTCGGTTGCAGGTTTGCCTACCCTGCAGGCGCGGGCGGCAGCTCTACTCTGCCCCTACTCCAAATGGGGTGACGTGTCTGTCGTACCAGCAGGCCACTGGGCCTATCCCGCTGGTCGGTCGCAGATCTGCCCACCTTTCGGGCACGGGTGGAGGCTCTGCTCTGCCCCTACTCCAATTGGGGTGTCGTGACTACCCCGCCTGCAGGACGCTGGGTCTGTTCCTGGCAAGGGAGGCAACTCTGCTCTCTCACTACTCCAATTAGGGTGGTGTTTGTACCACGCCGGCAGGCTCCTGGGCCTGATCCGCCGGTCTGTTGTAGGTCTGCCTACCTTGAAGGCGCGGGCGGCGGATCTGCCCTGCCCCTCCTACCACGCCTGCGGACCCCTGGGCCTGATCTGCAGGTTGATCACTGGTCTGCTCACCCTGCGGGCACGGGTGGCGGTTCCGCTCCGCCCCCACTCCAATTGGGGTCACGTGACCACCACACCGGCAGGGCCTGATCCGGGCGTGGGAGAAGGATCTGCTCTGCCCCTACTCGAGTTGGGGTGACGTGTGTACCACACTGGCAGGCCACTGGGCCTGACCCGCCAGGCTGTCACAGGTCTGTTTACCTTGCAAGCGCGAAGGGCGGCTCTGCCCTGCCCCTCCTACCACGCCCATGTACTACTGGGTCGTGGGTCTGCCCACCTGGTGGGTGTGGGTGGCGGCTCCGCTCCGCCCCCTCTCCAATTAGGGTCACGCGGTCACCACGCTGGCGATCCGCTGGGCCTGCTCCGGGGGCTGGCGGCGGCCCGGCTCCTTCCCTCTGGCTTGAGGACAAATTGAGGAGACTCGGGTGACTGAGCCTCACCCCCCTTACCAGGAGACCAACTGCTTATGTCACCGCTGGTATTGATGAAGATCTCTCCTCCACCGCTTTCTGATGACATCAGATCTCTGCCATGTTGGTATCCTATGCGAATGGCAGCATTTCGTTCCCCTTGCCGGGCAACCCAAGCAACGGGTGAGTCCTGACCGGCCCTCAGCAGGACCCGGACCGAGACGCAGTTTCCGCGGGCTCCTAGCCCCGGTCCAGGGAAGTTCCGGGAGCCGGAACTCGGCCGCTCCGTGCTCGGTGTAAGCTCCTATAAGTGTAAGCTCCAAGAAGCAGCCCCCGCGGGCTCAGTTCCGGGAGCCGGAATTCGGCTTCTTAGTGCTTGGTGTATGCTCTGATAGTAGCAGGGTCCAAGAAGCAGCCTCTGCAGACTCCGCAGCCCTGAGCCAGGGCGGTTCCGGGACGGTTCCGGGAGCCGGAACTCGGCCGCTCCGTGCTCGGTGTAAGCTCCTATAAGTGTAAGCTCCAAGAAGCAGTCCCCGCGGGCTCAGTTCCGGGAGCTGGAATTCGGCCTCTTAGTGCTTGGTGTTTGCTCTGATAGTAGCAGGGTCCAAGAAGCAGCCTCTGCAGGCTCCGCAGCCCTGAGCCAGGGCGGTTCCGGGACGGTTCCGGGAGCCGGAACTCGGCCGCCCCGCGCTCGGTGTTCACTCCGATAAGATCAGATTTTAAGAAGCACCCAGGCGCTGAACCCTAGCAATCTGTCTGCAAGCCACAGGCGAATTGCAGCCTGAAATTACCTGTTCTATGGCTGAATGAGCTGCGGTCAGTCAAAAACAGGTATGGTGACGTCAGTTTACCAACATGGTGGCTGCTGGCCTCCTCTGTGGTCTGACCGGTGTGGAGAACCGAGATGGACAGCTTCCTTCCCCCGTCTCGAACCCAGAATTCAGCCCTGAGTGCGGTGCTTGCGCGGCTGGCAGAAACTGCAGCACTGTAACCCTGCGTCTCTATCCCAGCGCGCGTTGCAGACTCTTGTCCCGTCTTTTTGGACATTTTTATAGACTCTTAGGCTATCTGATCCACAGTCCTCCTCATCAGGGTAAAGAATTCTTTGCCTTGCCAATGCCCAAACTATAAATCAAAGTCACACATTTCTCTGCATGTATGAATATCATAGTACCTACCACACCAAAACACTCTTATCACCTACAGTTTCACATATTGTTAGTTACCAAGGCATTACATTAATTTTCCTTCTCAAAATCTACAGTCCTGTGCCCAGCAAGACATTTAATGGAAATTTCATCTTTACCAGCCTCAGGAAGCAGGCCAGTAAGATGACATAATAACAATTAAACAAGTTCAATTTTTTTTTTTTTTAAATAAGGTGCTACATATTTCTACTATCCATCAGACAGAGGAGTGAATTGTGAGTTTGACTCCATTTTTGGTGTTTGATCACAGACAATTTTTAAGCCCCACCACACATCTGGGCAGATCCACAGGAAACCACCTCAGTGTGGGCAGGAAATTCAAACCATGCCAGTCACTGGCCCTGCACAGGAGCACTCACCCAGCTCCATGCCCTAACCACAGTGGAAACCAAGTCCCTCACCTCCCCCTCAAGACTTTGCAGACTAGCTGGGTGTCTGCCTTGCTCTCCCTAGACAGCCCCTTTATTAAGTTACAACCATTTCCTACCGCCTTGGGGTGTGTGTGTGTGTGTGTGTGTGTGTCTCCATCAGTCTCCACGTCTGAAACTATCTTGGGTGAGGGTTTGATCCTGCCCTCCAGGGGCAACCACAAAACACATACTTATATCACTGGGCACTTGTCTTTTTCCATAGGAAAAATTCCTAGAAATAAAATATTCATGGCTTATGACTTCTAAAAGTTGACTCTAAATCGAGTGACATAACTTAAGTATCTATTTCCTGTAAATATCAAATAAGGTACTATTTATCATTGCCTATTTTAGACTTGACAAAATAGTATCTTATTGGCTTAAATTTGTAATTTTTAATGATGTTGAGAACACTTTAAAAATATTTTTATATAACATGCACCCAAATTTTTCTTTTATATATTTCCTTTTTGTGTAACTTGATCTTTCTTTCTGAAAATTAACTATGAAGAAACTTGTATATTAAGTCTTTGTATATATCTTACAAATACAAACAGATCAAGAAATTTTTGTATTGAATACAAAAATGCCAAATAAAAATGAAAAAATATTGTTACAAATATATACAAAATATTTGTCAACTGCCTTATTTTAGTACATTTATGACTTTTTATTTATGGCATTTTGCAATAGAAAGGCTTTAAAGTTTTAAATTAAATTCAGAGTCTTCTAGTGCCAGTTTATTGAAATACTGATAATCTAAAGAGATTTCTTTCCTATAACAATTAAGGAAATTTTTTTTTCCAACACATTTTCTACTGCTCAATTCAACTCTAACATACTTCTTAGTATTCTGCAAAAATCTACCTCCTACAAGTATTTAATCCATACGGACTTTGAAATTTGGTATTTGCTATAAAAATATGAGCTATTTATACAATAGCTTCAAATCTGCCCTTATATTCCAGGGGTCTAGAGTAAAACACCACTGACATGAATCAAATGAAGCAGGAACCACAGTCAGCCAAGATTCTTCTCCTGATGTTGAATAATTTGAATTCTCCCTGGGCTAAGTCAACACATGAATATTACAGACCATGTGCAGCTCAGAGAGTCTACACCTATGAAAGGCTTCCATCTCTGGCCATCTGTCACACAATGGAGTGAACAGACTGCTCCCGTAGCTACTTTTGTGGACAATTTGAGAGTGAAAAAAAATATCCTTTGGACTTTAAAAAAAGCAGATTGAAAGCAAAATGTGAATCTGAATCTTATAAAAGTGGTTTTTTGCTTTCATTGGCCAACAGATCAAATGGTGTATATGCTGGCTGGCCCTTTTCTGATTTTAGGTCATAGGTTTATTAACACAGGTAAAATTTATGCATGGATCTGTAGTTTGTACAGATTTGGTTTAAAAACTAAAGGGAGGACAGACTTTCATTTGGCAGGAGGTCTGAATATCAAGTGAAGTATTAATCTAAATCCCAAAGGCCAGACACATATGTGAAGAGAAATTTTATAGAATCAAACTGAATTCTCAAAGATACTTTCAAAATGAATTCAGGGATGTTTGTTTCTTCACAAAATAGAAATCTTAGTCTTCATCCTACTAGTGTCATCTTATTTAGTTTTGTTTAGGAGGATGTGGGATGGGGAGAGGGATGTATATAATGGAAAGCATTAGGGAAGGAAAATGCCCCTACTTCAGAAAGGAGATTTCTGTTTAAGCATGTGACCCAGAGAGAGAAACTTCAAGCCTTTTGGTGAAGCAAGACTTATCAATAGAGACTATCAAGAGAGATGAATTGGGAAGGACTGAGTCGAAGGGAAAGCACCTTAGTCATTTAGTTATGTAAGCTCTAGATTGAGAGGAAGCTTCTGGAATCAGACAGACCTGGGTTTGAATCCTGGTCCTGCCAATTACTACCTGCTTTTTAACCTTGCTGCATTATGTGTAAATGAGCATGATGTTTCCTACATCAAAGGACCTTTGTGAAAATTAAATATTGTTCATAATGACTGACATCTAATATCCACTCAATAAGCACTAACTGCTATATAAGGATAATAAAGTCAACACACTTATTACTTGTCTTGTTTCAAAAAGGACAAGAAGATGGTTTTAAAACTGCACACTAAATGGTAATGTTTGTTTGTTTTTAATTGTCAAGTCGGGATTAGGGCAAGTTATAAGGAAATCAGAGACTAGTTTTCAAAATACATATAAAAGGTTTATAATTTTACTCAATTTGAGCCAAAAATTTGTCAATAAACCTTCTTGCAGGTAGCATGAGAAGGAATCCGGATCATTTTAAAGATTCATAAAGTCCCAAATAACATTAGTGGTTCAGATGAAGCACAGCTATTTCTGATTTAGCATGCTAAACATTCAGCGAGTCAATGAAACAGTTTCATATGGATCTGTTTCTTAAAATACCTTTCAAAATAATCCAGTGCCATTAACACCAATCCATTTATATTATGGAGAGACTACACACACACCCAAGCATGTACAAGTCTTCAATTTACAATGGTTCCATTTACAATTTTTCACTTAATGATGACATAAAAGCAATCCAAATTCATAAAATGAATTTTGAATTTTGACCTTTTTCTGGGCTAACCCTACTCTCTCATGATGTTGGGCAGCATCAGTGATTAGCAGCTTCCTGTTCGTAACAGGATCATGAGCATCAACAACTGATACACTAAAGTGTTCTGTGCTGCTAAACTATGAGTTTTGGTACAAATGTATTTAATGCATTTTTGATTTATGATACTCTCAACTTACAATGAGTTTACCAGGATGTAAATTGAGAAACATCTATGTGTGTGACTTTTCAAAGACTTTTTTTTCCCTGATTCTACAGAAAAAGGCACTATGAAGACCAATATAAATATGCAAATGTGATAGCTTTAAACATATTCACACATTTTTATTCTGCTCTTCTATTTCCTTCTTGGGCAGAAGCTAGACTTAATTATTCATGTCTAATAAAATGAATAAAGTAGAATGGATTGACCACAAAAAGGCAGACACCCATCTCATTCTAACTCTATCACATTACTCATTCTGGAGAAACCCACATCATGGGCTGAGCTGAGAGGGCCATGTGGTCAGGAACTGAGGCCTAACCAAGCACTAGAAATAACCTCGGGCTTCCTATCAGCAGCCATATGAATGAGCTTGGAAGCACATCTTCCAGACCCAGGTAAATTTAGATGACTGCAGCCCTTATATCTTGACTACAGTGTCTTGAGAGATCTTGGGCTTCAACCACCTCACCAAGCTCTTTCAAATTCCTCTCCCACAGAAACTGAGATAAAGAAAGTTTATTGTAAATGGCCGAGTTTCGGGGGTAATTGGTTCTGTAGCAATAGATAACTACTCTGACTGCCTTGAAAAACTAGAAGATTTAAACTATTTATAATTACAGAATCACAAATATCAATTTCCCAAAGACAAATTACTTTTACTCTTTTATAACATAAGAACAAATGATCTATAAAATATTGAAAACCTCGCTGGGGTTGTGCTCAGTGTTAGAGCGCTCACCTAGCATGCTTGAGGCAAAGGGCTCCATCCTCAGCACCACGTAAAAATAAAAAGGAATTGTGTCCACCTACAACTAAAAATATTGAAAACCTCTCTACCAGTATATAAATGCAAATGTGTACAATATAATGAATCTAATTGAAAACAATGAATTTTATTCAAGTGCATTTTCCTTGGCTTTTAGTTTCCAATTTTGTTTTGAAAGCCTCCTTACAATAACCACAGATATTAGAGGTTGGTAAGGTTCAAAGGCTTGCTTAAGTGTCATTGTTTTGGAAATTATACACAACACTTATACCAGGAGAATAATTTGTTTTCAGCCATAAATCAATTGCGAGAGTAGATGAGCTAAGTTGCCAAACCACATCATTCATTGGTTCATTCTTTCAATATGAAATATTTATTGACTCCTATTAGGCCTCAGACATTGGGCAAGATATTCCTAGTACAAAGCCCTAAACTTGGATTTTTAGCAAACTACTCTTAAAGTGTACCTGAACTGATCACCTATCTGTGAAGTAATCCCCAACATTTAAGAAGCCTTCTCCTCCTTTGGGATCTATGGCATCTTGTTCACTCAACTGTCTTGCATGATACCTATGACCAACATGTTAATATGACATTTATCTTATTCTCCAAATGAACCTCCACTTCCTTGAGTACAAGCAGTGCATGTTAATATTCAATACAGAGCAGGAGCTGCATATTTGTATAATTTAGTAACTGATGCTACTTTAACACCATATAAATTAGATAAAGATAGTAGCAAATAAATGATAGCAAGATAGGAATATATACAATGTTATATTCTTCATTTTCTTTCTATATAGACAAAGTTACAATGGAAAAGAACTCAGAAAACTGAAAACTACTTCAGGAAGACCTATTGTGATTTAGCACAGAGAAAATAATAATAGCTAATTTGGGAATTGGAGAATAGTGAATACATCTGGGTTTGAATTCTATTTCTTCTACTTATGAATTTGTTACCTGGGAATATTAACTTCTCTGAAACAGTTTCCTCAATGGCTAAATAGAGAAAATAAAAGAAACTACATATAGAGTTGCAGAGAAGAATATATTTATTAATGATGTAAAATGGTCACACTAGTTTCTGGTATATAGTAAGTAAATATCTGAGTCAGATATTTAGCGGTCCAGCTGAGAAAGGCTAAAAGAATATCCCCAGCCCGGAAGGATGATTTTCAACCCAGTTCCTACATAACCATCCATGGAATATTCTAAAATGCTGATGTCTAGGCCTTAAGCTCAGATATTCAGATTAACTCTCCAAAATATGATGGAAATGATTATAGGGTTCTGGTCTTTAAAAAAAACTATTTCTAGTAATACTCATCATTGTCATTGCACTATAGATTGAATGTTCATACAAGGCTAGGAACTAAGCTGAAAGTTTATCAACATTTATTCTCTCCTAAAACCATTTTAAAGATAAGGGGGAAAAATCATAGCTCCCCAAGATTATGCAAAACTAAAGATTAAAATTGGAATTCAAACCATGGACCTCCAAATTCCAAAGCCATTCTCTACAATAGTATTTTTCAGGGTCTGTGTTTTGAGACTATTGCCAGATACAGCAGTCCTCTTATTCATGTGGGAGATATTCCAAGACCTCAAGTGAATGCCCTAAACTCCAGGTAGTACTGAACCCTGAACCCAAGTATGTGTCACCTATACAAACACACACACGTTTAATGCCTTTTTCACATTAAATAAGCATTTATCACACTGTGGCTGTAACTTTTTTAGTTTGAGGTATGACAGCAAAACTAGCACACATTTCTTTTTCCTTCTTCACAACTTCATGGGTAGAATATTTGTTTTTATCATGGGTCTCAGCAACATCAGCCTATGATTTTCTTTTCTTTCCTGATTAGCTTTAGAGCTTTCACATTTTCACTGGAGAGAGAAACTTCATGGCTTTATCATATCTGCCATTGCTAGTTTGTTCTTTGAGATCAGGATTAAGTAAAAGGGGAATACTTTCACTTAAACACTGTTTTCAGGAATTTATCTGATAACTAGGATGATTACAAGTGACAGAGATGATGGGTAAGGCATGAAATGTGGATACACTGAACAAAGGGATAATTTACTTACTAGATAGAATGGAGTGTCATGTTCAAGATTTGATTATACAACACAGGAATTAAAACTTAGGATTTCTGGAAGTTTCCATTTAATATTTTCAGATTGTAGTTGATCGTAGGTAACAAACTGTAGAAACCTATAGATATTGGGAGTGGAGGACTACTGTACACAAATTAATCTTTGGGATCTTGGAGTCAAAAACATTTATCAGAAGGTTCAGCTCAAACAATTCTCCAAAGGCAATTGATGTAAACCTAAGCAGACCCTGAGACAAAGCATATTAAGAGCCTGTCCAAATCTTACCCCAAGTTTATCTGCAATAGGGTAACAGATTCTATAGGAAAATTACCCCCATGCTCTCCTCCCATTAGGATATGACCTTTCTAATACCACACTACTAGCAGCCACATTAAAAAAACTGAAACAAATGTTGGTGTTGAGAGAGAGAGAGAGGAGTATGTGTGTGTGAGAGACAGAGAGAGACAGAGAGAGAGAGAGAGAAAGACTATGCACTCATGTCTGTGTGTTAATTATAAAGGTATGTGTTTTGTTTTTTAAACTTAAAACAAACTTAACTTCATAAACTCAAATCACAACAAAAAACTGAAATTGGAAGTAGAATTTGCTATAATCGCCCTTTTCCAGAATTGTGCATCTTGGATAGGGTCGTTTGTTTAAATTAGAAACCCCTGTCTGAGCAACAGCTCTCAAAAGAGGCTCCGCTACTTAGAGCATGGCTATTCTCAGGTTTCAAGGTCACTTAAATACTTGCACAGCCTAAGCAGAGAAGAATTCATCACCACCACTGCTGCAATGTACTGACATACATCATGTAAACTGGAAGGTAATCAGGATTTTTTTCTCCAACCACTAATGGGATAAATGCATGTGCTGAGTTGCCAGGAGAGACAAATGAATGCAGACCATGGGAAAAGTTGGAATACTTTTGTCACCAATTTATGTTGCTCTGTATATCCATCCATTCCTGAAATGAGATGTCAAGATAAATAATGCAATCTTTTTTTGGAAACTGCAGCCAATTGTTACCATGGGTACCCAGTAGTTCAACCTGTTCTACTTGACTGTGAATCAATGTCCTTGATGCTCCTCCCAGGCCCTAACCTGAGCCAGTCTCCCCACACATTGTTGATCACATTTTTTCCATATGTGAAATCAAAAATCTATCTTCATCCTCTGCAAAGATGGGGTGATGATTAATTATATACTTTTTGCCAAAGGATCATCAATTTCTCTCTTATAAGTATTAATATATAATATTGTTATTCTTTTTTTCTTGGCTAATTGGAAGTTACTAAAAGACTAAGGGCTTCAAAAAACATTGCTCCAAGGTCTCAGTATTCCAAAGATAATCAGTGACAGCACAAAATATTTCATTTGGCCGTTGACATTGACATGAATACAAATTATTTCTCTTGCTCTCCTAGAAGGACCTTATGCATGCAGATCACCTATCTCTAGAAATACAGCACCCAAGTATTTTGAGATCTCACATTGTTACATTGGCAGAGTTTTAGAAGTGAAAAATGCCAAAGGCATCAATAGTAATAAAACTTGTTAACTGACGGGGTTTGTTAAACCTCCTCCCATCAGTAGGCTTTGATTTGATGGACATAGATGCTTAAAGGGAATGAGTTGAAGATGGAGTGCCCCATCTGGGGCACCTTTCCCCATCCCTCCCCAACTCCCTTTAGTTTCAACTCTGATACCCCATTCTATTCATGTAGTATACAGTGCGAAAGGATCAGAGAGATTTGATTGATGTTTGAATATTCTTTACATGTGACCAGGGACTTGATACACACAGCCTCACTTAATTTTAGATCTTTTTTTCTTAGTGTTTATTTTTTAGAGCAGTTTGAGGTTTATAAGAAGACTGAATGGAAAGTACAGAGTTTCATATACCATGGTCCTCTTATAGGGAGGGCTACAAACTTCTTTCCTATAGATATCCTACCCAAGAATGGCACATTGGATGACAAGCGTTGACTGTAACCAAAGTCAAAGTTGACATTAGGGTTCACTTTTGATGTTGCACATTATATGCATTCAGTTAAATATACAATGATGTGCACTTACCATTATAGTATCTTAGGAGTAGTTTCAGTGCCCTAAAAGTCCTCTGGAAAAATCTGCTTATTCATCCTCACTAACCCCTGGCAACCATTGATCTTCTTGCCTTGTCCAGAATGTTATATTGCTGGAATCATATAGCTTGTGGGCTTTAAAGATCGTTTCTTTCATTTAAATCTGCATATATGATTCCCTCATTTCTTTTCATGGCCTGAAAGCTCATTTCTTTTTAGGGCTGCATAATATTCCATTGTCTGGAAGTACCTCAGTTTAATCATCCATTCTGAAGGACATCATGGCTGCTTTAAAGTTTGGGTGATTTTGAATGAAGCTTCCATAAATATTCGTGTACAGATTTTGTGTGTGTGTGCAGAAATAAGTTTTCAACTCATTTGGATAAATACCAAGAATGCAATTGCTGAATTGTATTGTAAGACTATGTTAAGAAGCTGCTATGGGCTGGGGATATAGCTCAGTTGGTAGAGTGCTTGGCTCACACGCATAAGGCCCTGGGTTCAATCCCCAGCACCCAAAAAGAAAAAGAAGAAAGTGCCATCCCGTCTTCTAAAATAGCCCACATTTCCTTTTTATCCAGGGGGAAGTTGACTTGGGACTCCAACTTTCTCCCATTCTTCACACCATAATACTTAAAGTATATCGCCAAATAGAGCCAGGCCTCTGGCTAAAACACCTCCATTTCCTTCCTTACTTCTATCTCTAGTCAGGACCTCTGCAAAATAATGCCAGTGCATTAAACAGCACAGCACTAATCAGGTGGTCAAAAACCATATCCAGAAACCTCCAACATCTGCTTCATGTCAGGAAGAGGCCACATGCCAATCACAACTCAGTCAATGTGTTGTATTGGCAATAGCTTTTCCTAAACACAGGCCAAAGTTAAGATTTGAAAAAACTCTTCTGTGATTTGCATGTTGGGCTGTCAGGTTGCTCACCATTTGTGGTTGGTCATCTTCCATCAAGCTCTTCAGGATTCTCTCAGTTTGAGGAAAAACCTCACTGTCATCAACTAAATTGAGGGTGTGGAGTTGGAGAAGTTTCTAGTTCATTTTCTATGGACTCAAACCTTAACATGTTTACAAACTCTTAACTGAGTAAATGAATGGTTAGACAGAATCATTCTCCCTTGCCACCTACAATACACAGGCTTGGACATTACTCCTTTAGCCACAGATACACATTCTCTTAGGCAACCCCAGAGGCTTTGCTGAGCCTATCAATCTCACAAGACAAAATGATAAATCATTGTCACTTAAGTGCTCTCAGGATTCTCTTAAGGACAAAGCACTGCCAGAAATATCAACATGCTAATTCCTCAGTCCAAAAAGATAAAGTAGCAAACTAGGGCAAATGTACAGAAATAAGATGTATAGATCATAATATCCACATCATGAATGAATGACTTTTGAGTATCAAATTATAAAAGAGGGTTATAACTGGAAATAGGAATTAGCAGACTTCAATTTCTGAGCTTGCCTTGATTGTGAAAATGTAAGGTATGATTGTATTTGGTGAGAATCATCTGAAGAACTATTCTGCTGACATTAAGTTTAAAAGGCCTGATTTAAAATCCCATTTCTGAAAAACAAGCACACAGAAACATTCAGGAGCCTGACAATATACACTTGGCAAAGATGAACTTGGTAATGAGGACAGTTCAATAGTGGGCAGTTCCGCACATTTCAAAGCAGAGTCTTGCAGGGATTCAAAGGGAGCCATTCCCACTCCCAGACCAGAAGGGGGCTGGAGGGTGAGATCGGGGTTTATAAGAAAAAATGCAACTCTTTCCATTCAGTTAAAAAGGACTTCAGGAGAGAAGTCTGACTTTTATAGACAAAACGCAATCAACCTGTAGCAAGAGGACAGGGAGAAAGCTTGGATAATAAAACCCAACTCTCCTCTCCACCTCCAATATCCTGCCCTCTGCCTCTGCTGACAGAATCAGGGACCCTGAGATACAGATATTAGCCAGAAGGAACAATTGTCTTTAAGTTGAAGTCTGTACAAGCTCTGTTTCTCATTAGCATGATCAAAGCTCTTCTCTTTAATATTCAACTGCTTAACTAACCTTCTGGTTTAATCACAAAGGAATGTAACTTTTAACCATAAAGCTTTTGATAACCACAAACCTTATGAAACATTTGTTATAGGAAGTTATACTCATTCACTTAAATTTTAAAAAGCTTATAATCAGAAGTTAAATTGACACACTTAAGTTATAAATGTGCTCACAAACATCAGCCTTGTAATCAATCCAACCCTCTGCAAATGAACTCATCCTTCTTGTGGATTCTCTTTTAAGCCAAGAGTGTTTTAGCTGGCTGCCCTCCACCTGTAGCTGCAAAACTTAACCTCGCCTCTGAAAAATTCATCTAAATGTATCGCAAAGTTTATTTGCTCTTTCATATAAGGTAGTTCTCTAGTATTCTGGTTAGAGAACATGTCTGTCCTGTGATATTTATGGTCACAATTATTAGGTCTTGGGATATAGAAAATTGTAATTTACCAAAATTTTATATGTTACATTGTATTTTACTTGTATTCAACCAAATAAACTCTTCAGATGTTTGCAGGGTATCTGTAACATTACCTGGGATCAAGGTAATCACAGGAAGATCTTTGTCCTTGCAGAAGTAATCCACTGAAAAGAAATGTCAATGAAAGGATGGGGTACAGATCCAAAGTCCTCAGGACATGCTGCTTCTCTCTATAGTCTACCTTTGGGACATCCATTAGCTCTATGACAGCAGGACTCAAATATTAACCAATGATCCTTCCTCATATGTGTTTATCATTTTGAAAACTACCTGGGCCACAGGAACTCATGTATTATTGGAGCAGAGAACTCAAGTATTGTTAAAATATAAAGACAGATACTTGATTCTAACTTTTCGAATACCAACTCTCTGCATTTTTCTGCCAGTGTGGTGTACCTCCAAATAGAAAAGAATGCACTTTCCTCCTGAGATGTATGGCTGAGCCAGCTGCTATGGAGTATTTCTAAACTTTTTCTTTAGGTCTTATTTCCTTTTTTCCCCTAAATTTGAAACTGTAGTTTTTCTTTGCCCACCAACACTCTTACATCAAAAATCTCTTTATATTTAAATGAAAGTAACAACATTCCTTCTGAAATGTGCCATCTCTCTGCTAAGCTTTCTTTCCCTTTCCCAAGGGACCACTAACAACTTTCTTTTCCTACTCTCCTTGGTGATGAGGTCTTAGACAGTTTGTTTTGGTGACTCAACTCCACCAACACCTGTTTTGTAAGGAACATTCAATAATGGCAGTTTTCCATTCTAAATTTTTTTTTAAGTTTTCTTTCCTTTTTCAACATTTTACTACATTTTCTTCTCACACTCCTTAAAGAAATATGTAACTGATGTTCACACATTCACTATTCATTTTCAGTGGCTTATAATTGGTACTTAAATTATACATTCCTTCTAGTGTTGTTACTATTTACTCACACTTTTTACTATCTGGATGTAGTCACATACATTTTACATGCAGTTTAAAGCTTGTTGCTTCTTGTCATTCTTCTCTTTATTTCCACCTAGATTGAGGTTTCTTCCGATGCAAGTTGTTTTTATGAGCATCTTTCTACTTGGGATGCATGCTTGCCATATTCTGTGAATCCTCACAGATCCAAAGACCTATTTCTTTCCTTTTTAGCAGTGGAATTGTAGCAACATTCTCAGCTTACAGCTCCCTCCTTCCAGAGGTCTATATCAGTTAGTCCACCATTTCCTTGCTTCCAGAATTCCAATCTCATTTTCTTACTTTGTAAGAAGCCCATTGTTTTGGATTATTTTTTTCTTCTGTCTGAAGACTAACAAGACTTTTTCTCTTTGCAATTTTCAACTTCTCATAATTTTCTAGGCCTATTCTTCACATTTTCCAATTTTTTTTTCTTTTTTAACACTTTCCTAAATTTCTTCTAATTACTTAGGACCATGCCAATCTGAAATTATAAAAAATTTAGTTTATTTTTTGCTTAGTACTAACCTTTTTCACCATTTTACTACATTCGATTCTCTTCTTCCCATACTCCTTAAAGAAGAAATATGTAATTAATGTTCACATATTCATTCTTCAGGATACTGTACATCATGTACTCTTCTGCCTACTGGAGATTCAAAAGTGCATTTAAAAAGACAAAAATTTATACTTTTATTGAACTTGCTGTCTTCATTTTCCTAATCTCCTTTCTTCTACCCACTAAAAGCTGCTTCTATTGTCTCTCCCATCCAGGGCTGCTCTTGCAAAGTCTGGGAAAAACCGATTTCTATACCTGCACCTTCCTCAATTTTCTGTACTAATTAACATTGGCAGAGAGTGTTTTTATTACACACTTGTTTTTGTTACTATGTAGACTTAAAGGTTTATCACACTACGTTGACATAGTTAAACAATTACAACAGTCAAGAAAATTAATCTGTCAACTTCCACATTCACCTTTTTTAGTGGTTAGACCAACTAAAATCTGTCTTAGAAAAAATTCAGCATGCACTATTATCAACTATATTCTTCATGCTATATATTTTGCATCTTTCAGTTAGGATGTTTTCCCTTTCAAAATAAAGAAAAACTCAACTACACTTGGTCTAAACAATAACAATATATATAAGTTAATGTAACCGAGATTTCTACTTAAAGGTAGATTTCAGAGCTGATTTGACTAGGCTTTCCCTCAAGGACCTGGTATCTTTCCTTCTCTTCTGCTCCTCTAGTGTCACTCTAATCCTGTGTTGTTAGCTGACATGCTGCACCTTTCAGAATGCAAAGATCGTCTTTCAGAAAAATTTTTTAAAGAAACCTCAAACAATTTCCCCATCATGTCTAATTAAGTTTAATTAGTTTTTTTTCCCTTCCTAAACAAACCCCTTCTCATCTTGGAAATGAGACATTCTGATTATCTTGGGCCATGAACCAATCCTTACTGCAACGGTACAGGATTGCTTTCAATGGCTGTCTTAAATCATGGCTCATCCCTAGAGCTGGACTGGAGTCAACTTCCTTAGCATCAAATGGAAAAATATATAGATGCCCAAACAAAAGTCTTGGTGCTTTTAGGAAGGGGAACCCGGGTTGGGGTGGGGGTTCCTGCTTGGCTGACTGTAGACGAAAGCCAATCATTATTACTGTTTCTTCCTTGACCATGAGTTAAATTTTGCGGCTTTCTAGAGTTTTATGTACAGCAATCTTGGTATTCTAACCTACCACCCCTTGGCTTTAACTACCAGCTACAGAATGCATGCTCTCAAATCAGTATCTGCAATCTCAATTTCTTTCCTGGAATCTAAGTGTATATTTCCAACTATGAGATAATTACCTTGGCTCATTTAGTTCTTCAGACTTAACTTCAATACCTGCATAAATATCTTCAGTAATCCAAGAAAGGAACCTCATAATTACCTCTGATTAATAATCACTCCTTTTATTATCCATACCTTCTCCAAAACTGGGAACTTCTTGCTATCTGCACAAAATACTTGGATCTTCTTCATTAAAATATCAGTGTGCACCTCACCTGGCTTCATGTTACAGGCACTAAGGCACTAAAGAGTTTTGCCAAGTGGAAATTTCATGTTGGACTTTTCTCCTGACTTTATCTTTGGTCCTAAATTTCTACTCCCTTTTACAAAAAAAGCAAGTCAGCATGATAGTATGGAAAGGTAAATGTCATTACCCTGTTGTTAGACCTTCCATGGTGTCTCAGCTAGCACTAATCAACTAAAAATACTTTGCTTTTTCATGTCTTTGTAACAACATCTGTTCTTTATGCCTTTTTTTTCCTTTCTTCTAACTTATAGGAAGTCTTCCCTGACTCACTGCTAACCTTAACAGTTACTGATCATCTTCCCAAACATTTTACATACACTTTACCGTCTTACAGAAATGGTTTACCACTGTCCAGATATACTGCATCATAATTTTTCAGTTTCATCTGTCTCTCCAGCAGATAGCAATGTTCTTGTTGGGTAAGTAATGATGCAGTATATATATTTTAAGAAGGGAAGGAGGAAAGGAAGAAGGCATGTGTTGTTCAATAAAGTTATATTGTGTCCCTTACCATAGTTGCCTTTAACTTTCTGGAGATAGATCCTTCATGTTGGGCAGGGGTGGGGTGTAATAACTTGAGCATGAAACAAAAAAGGATCTGAATATAAATTCTTCTATTAATCATAACATACTAGATCCCCTGACCCAGGGGAAAAACATCCATTTTCTTTCCAGGTCCAATATCAATGATTTACAAATGCATATAATTCTTTTTTTTTTTCTGTCACTTTATTTTATTTTATTTTATTTTTTTATTGGTTGTTCAAAACATTATAAAGCTATTGCATATAATTCTAATCAGTCAGAATTTTTAGGTCGGCTTTGGAGCAGTATGGGATACAGAGTTCAGTGAAAATGTTGTGATCCCAGTGAAGCATGTCACGTTGGTAGTACGTATCTGGTTTCATGTGCTGCACACAGACCTGCACAGGCACTAAATTAGACACAAAAAAATCCCATGAGGATAGCAGATATCTTTCTGCCCCATTTAACAAGCACAACTTTTTCTTGTTTCTTGGAGATTGATAGGCAATAAGAAAGTGAAACAAGAGCTCAATCAGCTTAAGAAGACACTTGCAATTGTATTTGCCTCCTGAAGATATAAATCCTGGCGTCAGCAGCTGATGCTCATCTAAAAACTCCATACTAAATTACCTTTGTCAGATTATAGAAAGTTAAAGGCACACTTCAGTCTTGCTTGATTAAATCAGAGGATGTACCAACTAGCCAAAGAAAGGTAAATCCTTTCCATTTATATGCTCCATTAACGCCACTGCACTGAAAAAAATAAATCTCGGTGCACTTCTTTACCTCTGCTCCTCTAATTGCTACTTACAAATTCCTTTCTTTCAATTTTGCTCTCTCACATAAATCAGGAAGCACAAAGCATTTGCATCCAAGTCACTACCTCTATTTAACATGATAGGTTGCTGTGCCACTATTATGCCAAACACCAATAACATAACCAAGTCACCCAGGGAACCAGGCAGAACATGACAAAGAGAAAGCCCTCCTATACACAAGATGGGTGGTACATCTATGGACCCCTATGCCCCAACAATATGGAGGGCATGCCCTCCCAGCAAAATTCCTCAGGCTCAGCCAGTCCCCCATCCCAGAGAATTACAAATCCACTCTGCATTTCCTGAAAGTTAACCCATAATTGGTTCCCACCTCCCAGTAAGAAAAATCAAAGGACAATCATTCACATTACAGATTCTTCATTATACATTCACTTTCAAGAAATATGGCACATGACAAAATAATAAGGACCAACTTAAAAAAATAAATAAATCACCTGAGGGTAACTTCTACCATTTAATAAGTACATTTCACTTATAAAAATCACTCATCTCAAAGTTCTATGAAGTGTACCTCCAAGTTCTTTTGTATATATAAAGGATGGATAATTTCAAAGTAGGAAAATGTGGTTATATTGTAAAATTAGAACAAAAATAAATTAAATACCGCTGTAGATATAAACCAGTAAGAAGGAATTATCCCATTTTTAGAACATTAATTCACATAGTGTTTCAGGGATAAATCTTATTTCCATGATGTCAATTGACTGAATACATGCCCTTTGCCTGTGCCCCTTATGTACAAAAACTCCCATATAATTTCCCTGTCCCCCAAATATTTATTTCTTAGCCCTTTCCATTTATATCTTATTTCTTAAGCTTTGGCCTAATACAAACAGAAAATGCTAATTATAAAGGAAAGAAATAGTTGGATCGCCACCATAAGAAAAATATTTCTTTAGAGGAGAAGAAAGACAAGGGATAGTACTAAGATGATTATATATAATCACTTTGGAGTCAGGTCACATAGTATTGAATGTTATCACTCATTTATTTTCCTACAAAGTTTTCAGTATGATTTTAAGAACTGAGTTAAGCAAGCAACCACATTTTCTTTTGTTACATTTCTATAAAATGTGAAGTTGAATTTGGTGCACAAATACACTGCTGGTTACCAGAGAAGCAAATCTTTGCCACACATGTTCATTTCATTGTGATTGAAACTATTACTAACAGTTTTGGGTTATTAAATTTGGAACATTTTATGGAATATTTTGGCCATTCAATTTTAAAACCATGAGTTCTTTAATGAAGAAAAAAATTATCCTGGAGAGAGTTTTGTTCTGTTTGAAATCATTAACACAAGTGAAATTCTGGGTGTTGATCAATAAAGTCAACTTCATATATAGAACGACAGAGTGAGATGAAGTCAGAATTAGAATTAGTGCTTTGATAGAGATGGAAGAAGGTGTCTATATACACCAATAAGCCACCATGAAACTTAGGAGGATCACAGTGACTTACAGGGTGCAGATTTACTAAAAAGAATCTTCAAATAATTTGATACATTTATCTTAGTAAACTAATCTCTCACATAAATCCTTTCTGGTGATATATATGCATATATTATATTAATAAAATAAATTCATCTTGAATTTTAAGTTTGTTGATTAAATTTCTTTTTAAAATATTTATATTTTAGTTGTAGTTGGACACAATACCTTTATTTTATTTTATTTATTTATATGTGGTGCTGAGGATCAAACCCAGGACCTTTCACATGCTAGGCAAGCACTCTACTGCTGAGCTACAATCTCAGCCCCATGTTGAGTAAATTTCTTTACGTGACTGTTCAAGTATTAGGTGAATTATAAAGATAAAAAAAGACATTCTTGAAGTGATACTAATAACAAATACTATGTATTGAGTACTTACCATTGTCCAGATTCCCTGCTAAAGACTACTCACAAATCATCTCATTTAATCCTTAAAACAATTCTATGAGATAAAAACATTCCATTTGTCAAATCTATTCCAATGTTGCATATACATTTTTTATATTCATCCCTCATAAAGGAAAAACAATTATCCTTTATGAAAGTAAGAAAAGTTGGTCATAATAAGAGGCTTTTATCTCAGGTATTATCATTTCAAAGACTAGGCATTCTGGAAAATGCAAAAGAAAAATGTGATCTATTTGGACCGAGGTCAAGACCAGATGGTCTGTTAGCATATATACTAGACAGACAGTCTACGCCCTAAAGGTTGCGCCAGGCCCACTCAAGCAAGATGAAAACATTAGAGATAAGGCCCTTCACTTGCAGCAATGTGATACACTGAGTTACTGTTTGAAATATTCACTCTTCCTCTGTAGGAGGATTATAAAACCCATTTCATTAACAGGTTTAGCCACATAACTCGCATTGGATAATGAAATGTGAACAGAAGGTAACACATGTCACTTCTCAGAAGTGTTCAAATTCTGTACATAAATCACCATGTTTCCATTTTACTGCTTATAAGCTTCACAATGACCCTGATGGAGATTATCTTTCAGTCCAGGTCCAGGAATGAAGACTGCCCGCAGAGCCCCAGCAAGCCCCTGCGGAACGTGTGAATGAGAAATGCACTTCTATGGTTTGAAGCACATACATTTGGGGGATTGTTGCTGCACATTAACTTTGTCCCCCTCAACAGGTACAAACACCAGAAAATTGTGATTGAAAGAATTGAGATCAGTAGTCAAACCACCTGGCCTCCAATAAAATTTTACCACTGTTATACTACTAAAATTTCAATTCCAAAATCTGACCCTTGCATTAGCCAAAAGTAATAAAACAAATTTAATTTGGTTCCTTTAATATTCTCACTGCATAATATTGAAACAAGTAGGGTGATTTATAATTAGTTTACAAAGAAAAATAGAAAACTTGTAAATCTCACAGGCACTTGTAAAAGTTTTTCTAATATGACTATTTTTGAAATTTTAAACTGATTTTTGATGCCCTAATTCCTTCTAACAACACACACACACTCTCTCTCTCTCACTCTCTCGCTCTCTCTCTCTCACATACATACACACACACACACACACACACACACACACACACACAGTTCAAATTTGAATTGACATCTTCTTCCTCTCATATCCAATATATCATTAAGATTTTTCTAGGATGGCGGCGAGGGGAGTGCATTACCCCCGTGTGCTGCTTCACTGTGTGGGAGTATGACAAGTCAGGACGGCTAAAGGATATCTTGTTAGGAATTTCCAGCAATAGTGGGGTGCGCCGGAACCTGGAGGAAGGATTTCCATCGCATGAGGATCGGCTACGGGGACTCAAACGCGAGAGGTTTGTCGCACGGAGGGTAACACTGCTTATTCAGCAAATCGCCCCGCGGCTAGAGTCTGCAAGGCGCGCTGGGATAGAGACGCAGGGTTACAGCGCTGCAGTTTCTGCCAGACGCGCAAGCACCGCACTCAGGGCTGAAT
This sequence comes from Marmota monax, assembly GCF_021218885.2. Lineage (NCBI taxonomy): Eukaryota > Metazoa > Chordata > Mammalia > Rodentia > Sciuridae > Marmota > Marmota monax. Next base: position 14,373,060 of record NW_026694084.1, on the reverse strand, counting down.
TCTGGGTTCGAGACGGGGGAAGGAAGCGGTCCATCTCGGTTCTCCACACCGGTCAGACCACAGAGGAGGCCAGCAGCCACCATGTTGGTAAACTGACGTCACCACACCTGTTTTTGACTGACCGCAGCTCATTCAGCCATAGAACAGGTAATTTCAGGCTGCAATTCGCCTGCGGCTTGCAGACAGATTGCTAGGGTTCAGCGCCTGGGGGCTTCTTAAAATCTGATCTTATCGGAGTGAACACGGAGCGCGGGGCGGCCGAGTCCCGGCTCCCGGAACCGTCCCGGAACCGCCCTGGCTCAGGGCTGCGGAGCCTGCGGAGGCTGCTTCTTGGACCCTGCTAATATCAGAGCAAACACGAAGCACCAAGAAGCCGAATTCCAGCTCCCGGAACTGAGCCCGCGGGGACTGCTTCTTGGAGCTTACACTTATAGGAGCTTACACCGAGCACAGAGCAGCCGAGTTCCGGCTCCCGGAACCGTCCCGGAACTGCCCTGGCTCAGGGCTGCGGAGCCCGCGGAGGCTGCTTCTTGGACCCTGCTACTATCAGAGCATACACCAAGCACTAAGCGGCCGAATTCCGGCTCCCGGAACTGAGCCCGCGGGGGCTGCTTCTTGGAGCTTACACTTATAGGAGCTTACACCGAGCACGGAGCGGCCGAGCTCTGGCTCCCGGAACTTCCCTGGACCGGGGCTAGGAGCCCGCGGAAACTGTCTCGGTCCGGGTCCTGCTGAGGGCAGGTCAGGACTCACCCATTGCTTGGGTTGCCCGGCAAGGGGAACGAAATGCTGCCATTCGCATAGGATACCAACATGGCAGAGATCTGATGTCAGCAGAAAGCGGTGGAGGAGAGATCTTCATCAATACCAGCGGTGACATAAGCAGTTGGTCTCCTGGTAAGGGGGGTGAGGCTCAGTCACCCGAGTCTCCTCAATTTGTCCTCGAGCCAGAGGGAAGGAGCCGGGCCGCCGCCAGCCCCCGGAGCAGGCCCAGCGGCTCGCCAGCGTGGTGACCGCGTGACCCCAATTGGAGAGGGGGCGGAGCGGAGCCGCCACCCACACCCGCCAGGTGGGCAGACCCACGACCCAGTAGTACATGGGCGTGGTAGGAGGGGCAGGGCAGAGCCGCCCTTCGCGCTTGCAAGGTAAACAGACCTGTGACAGCCTGGCGGGTCAGGCCCAGTGGCCTGCCAGTGTGGTACACACGTCACCCCAACTCGAGTAGGGGCAGAGCAGATCCTTATCCCACGCCCGGATCAGGCCCTGCCGGTGTGGTGGTCACGTGACCCCAATTGGAGTGGGGGTGGAGCGGAACCGCCACCCGTGCCCGCAGGGTGAGCAGACCAGTGATCAACCTGCAGATCAGGCCCAGGGGTCCGCAGGCGTGGTAGGAGGGGCAGGGCAGATCCGCCGCCCGCGCCTTCAAGGTAGGCAGACCTACAACAGACCGGCGGATCAGGCCCAGGAGCCTGCCGGCGGGGTACAAACACCACCCTAATTGGAGTAGTGAGAGAGCAGAGTCGCCTCCCTTGCCAGGAACAGACCCAGCATCCTGCAGGCGGGGTAGTCACGACACCCCAATTGGAGTAGGGGCAAAGCAGAGCCTCCACCCGTGCCCGAAAGGTGGGCAGATCTGCAACCGACCAGCGGGACAGGCCCAGTGGCCTGCTGGTACGACAGACACGTCACCCCAATTGGAGTAGGGGCAGAACAGAGCCGCCACCAGCTCCCAGAACAGGCCCAGTGACCTGCCGGCGTGGTAGCCACGACACCCCAATTGGAATAAGGAGAGAGCAGAGCCGCCGCCCGCACCTGCAGGAAAGATACGCAAGCAGTATGAAAAGACAAGGAAAGAAAGGACCACAAGCAATGCAGGTCAACGCAACTTTAGAAGAGGTAACAGCTGCAGCAGATGGAATGTCAGATAAAGAATTCAGGATATACATGCTTCAGATGATCTGGAGTATCAAGGAAGACATTAAACAGCAAAATCAGACAATGAAAGATCACTTCGACAACGAATTACGCAAACAAATCCAGGAAGCAAAGGATCAACTATACAGGGAGATAGAGCTTATAAAAAACAAGCAATCAGAAATCCTAGAAATGCAGGAAGCAATAAACCAACTTAAAAACTCAATGGAGAATACTACCAACAGAGTAGAACACTTAGAAGATAGAACATCAGACAATGAAGACAAAGTATTTCAACTGGAAAAGAACATAGACAGCTCAGCAAGACTGTTAAGAAACCATGAGCAGAACATCCAAGAAATATGGGATAACATTAAGAGACCAAACTTAAGAGTCATTGGGATACAGGAAGGTACAGAGCTCCAAACCAAAGGAATGAGCAGTCTATTCAATGAAATAATACAAGAAAACTTCCCAGACTTGAAGAATGAGACAGAATCCCAAATCCTAGAAGCCTACAGGACGCCGAATGTGCAAAATCATAAGAGATCCACACCTAGACACATTATAATGAAGATGCCCAACATACAGAATAAGGAGAGAATTTTAAAAGCTACAAGAGAAAGGAAGCAGATTACATTTATGGGCAAGCCAATCAGGATAACAGCTGATCTTTCAACACAGACTCTGAAAGCTAGAAGATCCTGGAATAACATATTTCAAACACTGAAAGATAATGGGTTCCAACCAAGAATTGTGTATCCAGCGAAATTAAGCTTCAGGATGGAAGATGAAATTAAAACCTTCCATGATAAACAAAAGTTTAAAGAATTCGCAGCTAGAAAACCATCTCTTCAAAACATCCTTGGCAAAACACTACAGGAAGAGGAAATGGAAAATAACAATGAAAACCAACAGTGGGAGGTAGGACAGTAAAGGGGGGGGGAAACAATCAAAGAGGAAAACAAACCATGTTTAGTAACAGAAATAAACAAATATGGCTGGAACAACAACCCATATCTCAATAATAACCCTAAATGTTAATGGCTTAAACTCACCAATTAAGAGACACAGGCTAGTAGAATGGATCACAAAACAAGACCCAACAATATGCTGCCTACAGGAGACGCATTTGATAGGAAAAGACATACATAGGCTGAAGGTGAAAGGTTGGGAAAAATCATATCACTCATATGGACTTCGGAAACAAGCAGGCGTGTCCATACTCATATCAAATAAAATAGATTTCAAGCCAAAGTTAATCAAAAGAGATAAAGAGGGACACTACATACTGCTTAAGGGAACCATACACCAACAAGACATAACAATCATAAATATTTATGCCCCAAACAATGGTGCAGCTATGTTCGTCAAACAAACTCTTCTCAAGTTCAAGAGTCTAATAGACCACCACACCATAATCATGGGAGACTTCAACACACCTCTCTCGCCACTGGACAGATCTTCCAAACAAAAGTTGAATAAGGAAACTATAGAACTCAATAACACTATTAATAACCTAGACCTAATTGACATATATAGAGTATACCACCCAACATCAAGCAGTTACACTTTTTTCTCAGCAGCACATGGATCCTTCTCAAAAATAGATCATATATTATGTCACAGGGCAACTCTTAGACAATATAAAGGAGTAGAGATATTACCATGCATCTTATCTGATCATAATGGAATGAAACTGAAAATCAACGATAAAAGAAGGAAGGAAAAAGAATACATCAATTGGAGAATGAACAATAGGTTACTGAATGATCAATGGGTTATAGAAGACATCAAGGAGGAAATTAAAAAATTCTTAGAGATAAATGAAAACACAGACACAACATATCGGAATCTATGGGACACATTGAAAGCAGTTCTAAGAGGAAAATTCATTGCTTGGAGTTCATTCCTTAAAAAAAGAAAAAACCAACAAATAAATGATCTCATACTTCATCTCAAAATCCTTGAAAAAGAAGAGCAAAACAACAGCAAAAGAAGTAGAAGGCAAGAAATAATTAAAATCAGAGCTGAAATTAATGAAATCGAAACAAAAGAAACAATTGAAAAAATTGACAAAACTAAAAGTTGGTTCTTTGAAAAAATAAACAAAATCGACAGACCCTTAGCGATGCTAGTGAAGAGAAGAAGAGAGAGAACTCAAATTACTAGCATACGGGATGAAAAAGGCAATATCACAACAGACACTTCAGAAATACAGAAGATAATCAAAAACTATTTTGAATCCTTATACTCCAATAAATTAGAAGATAGTGAAGGCATAGATAAATTTCTTAAGTCATATGATCTGCCCAGATTGAGTCAGGAGGATATAGAAAACCTAAACAGACCAATATCAATTGAGGAGATAGAAGAAACCATAAAAAGACTACCAACTAAGAAAAGCCCAGGTCCCAATGGGTATACAGCAGAATTTTACAAAACCTTTAAAGAAGAACTAATACCAATACTTTTCAAGCTACTTCAGGAAATAGAAAAGGAGGGAGAACTTCCAAATTCATTCTATGAGGCCAACATCACCCTGATACCTAAACCAGACAAAGACACTTCAAAGAAAGAAAACTACAGACCAATATCTCTAATGAACATAGATGCAAAAATCCTCAATAAAATTCTGGCGAATCGGATACAAAAACATATCAAAAAAATTGTACACCATGATCAAGTAGGATTCATCCCTGGGATGCAAGGCTGGTTCAATATACGGAAATCAATAAATGTTATTCACCACATCAATAGACTTAAAAATAAGAACCATATGATCATCTCGATAGATGCGGAAAAAGCATTTGACAAAGTACAGCATCCCTTTATGTTCAAAACTCTAGAAAAACTAGGGATAACAGGAACATACCTCAATATTGTAAAAGCAATCTATGCTAAGCCTCAGGCTAGCATTATTCTGAATGGAGAAAAACTGAAGGCATTCCCTCTAAAATCTGGAACAAGACAGGGATGCCCTCTCTCTCCACTTCTCTTCAACATAGTTCTCGAAACACTGGCCAGAGCAATTAGACAGACGAAAGAAATTAAAGGCATAAAAATAGGAAAAGAAGAAATTAAATTATCACTATTTGCAGATGATATGATTCTATATCTAGCAGACCCAAAAGGCTCTACAAAGAAACTATTAGAGCTAATAAATGAATTCAGCAAAGTGGCAGGATTTAAAATCAACACGCATAAATCAAAGGCATTCCTGTATATCAGCGACAAATCCTCTGAAATGGAAATGAGGACAACCACTCCATTCAAAATATCTTCAAAAAAAATAAAATACTTGGGAATCAACCTAACAAAAGAGGTGAAAGACTTATACAATGAAAACTACAGAACCCTAAAGAGAGAAATAGAAGAAGATCTTAGAAGATGGAAAAATATACCCTGTTCATGGATAGGCAGAACTAACATCATCAAAATGGCGATATTACCAAAAGTTCTCTATAGGTTTAATGCAATGCCAATCAAAATCCCAATGGCATTTCTTGTAGAAATAGAGAAAGCAATCATGAAATTCATATGGAAAAATAAAAGACCCAGAATAGCAAAAACAATGCTAAGCAAGAAGTGTGAATCAGGCGGTATAGCGATACCAGACTTCAAACTATACTACAGAGCAATAGTAACAAAAACAGCATGGTACTGGTACCAAAACAGGCGTGTGGACCAATGGTACAGAATAGAGGACACAGAAACCAATCCACAAAACTACAACTATCTTATATTTGATAAAGGGGCTAAAAGCATGCAATGGAGGAAGGATAGCATCTTCAACAAATGGTGCTGGGAAAACTGGAAATCCATATGCAACAAAATGAAACTGAATCCCTTTCTCTCGCCATGCACAAAAGTGAATTCAAAATGGATCAAGGAGCTTGATATCAAATCAGAGACACGCCGTCTGATAGAAGAAAAAGTTGGCTACGATCTACATTCGGTGGGGTCGGGCTCCAAATTCCTCAATAGGACACCCATAGCACAAAAGTTAATAACTAGAATCAACAAATGGGACTTACTCAAACTAAGAAGTTTTTTCTCAGCAAAAGAAACAATAAGAGAGGTAAATAGGGAGCCTACATCCTGGGAACAAATCTTTACTCCTCACACTTCAGATAGAGCCCTAATATCCAGAGTATACAAAGAACTCAAAAAATTAGACAATAAGAGAACAAACAACCCAATCAACAAATGGGCCAAGGACCTGAACAGACACTTCACAGAGGAGGACATACAGTCAATCAACAAGTACATGAAAAAATGCTCAACATCTCTAGCTGTCAGAGAAATGCAAATCAAAACCACCCTAAGATACCATCTCACTCCAGTAAGATTGGCAGCCATTAGGAAGTCAAACAACAACAAGTGCTGGCGAGGATGTGGGGAAAAGAGTACACTTGTACATTGCTGGTGGGACTGCAGATTGGTGCAGCCAATTTGGAAAGCAGTATGGAGATTTCTTGGAAAGCTGGGAATGGAGCCACCATTTGACCCAGCTATTCCCCTTCTTGGTCTATTCCCTAAAGACCTAAAAAGAGCATGCTACAGGGACACTGCTACATCGATGTTCATAGCAGCACAGTTCACAATAGCAAGACTGTGGAACCAACCTAGATGCCCTTCAATAGACGAATGGATAAAAAAAATGTGGCATTTATACACAATGGAGTATTACTCTGCATTAAAAAATGACAAAATCATAGAATTTACAGGGAAATGGATGGCATTAGAGCAGATTATGCTAAGTGAAGCTAGCCAATCCCTAAAAAACAAATGCCAAATGTCTTCTTTGATATAAGGAAAGTAACTAAGAACAGAGTAGGGACGAAGAACAGGAGAAGAAGATTAACATTTAACAGGGATGAGAGGTGGGAGGGAAAGGGAGAGAGAAGGGAAATTGCACGGTAATGGAAGGAGACCCTCAGGGTTATACAGTGGAGGGGGTAGAGAGAGAGGAGGGGAGGGGAGGGGAGAGGTGGGGAGGGGGGAGGGTGGATGATGGGAAAGGCAGCGGAGCACAACAGACACTAGTATGGCAATTTGTAAATCAATGGATGTGTAACTGAGGTGAATCTGCAATCTGTGTATGGGGTGAAGGTGGGAGTTCATAACCCACTAGAATCAAAGTGTGGAATATGATATGTCAAGAAATTTGTAATGTTTTGAACAACCCACAATAAAAAATTAAAATAAAAAAAAAAAAAAAAAATTTTTCTATTTCCAATCTTCTGCATACTTTGGACTCCATACTCAGAAAACAATGGTGTATATTTTCTACAGTGTCATTTTGCACAGTTGTTAGTTTATTCCTTACCACTATTTATCATTCTTAAAAGTTTCGATAAGAAAAAAAATACAAAATTTGTTCAGGTAACCACATCTACCCTACATGCTTTCAAGAGGATTTGGAGTTGCCTACAGAAATACAGGTAACACAAATTGTAGAGTAAGTGCTAAGAAGAATCAAGGCAGCTCTATCAGATGAATTCAGCACATACCGGTGAATCCAATAGGAGATTATAAGATTATTAAAATACTCTTAAATTCAGCTTTGAAATTCCTAGTTTTCTAAGAAAAGAGAAATACTTTTTGGATATACAATGTCCAAAAATTTTAAAGGCCATCACTCACGAGAGGCACTTTTTATGTCATAGAAACCTGTTGGATATTTCTTCTGTGTGTCAACTTAAAAGAAAATGTGAGATCAACCTTAGTAATGTCCTTATCAATATGCCCATAAACAGCAAAAAAAAAAGGAAAAAGGATTTTGCATTCTGCATTATTAAAAGTTGTATTTAATATCCACTCCAAGATGATAAATTCTTCCAAGTTATTTCTCTGCACTAAGCTTATGTAGTCATTTAGGCCATGTCAGCTTCTTTATATATGATATTCCAAGTGACATTTCTGAACCAAATACAAAAACAGAGATCGAAACATTGCTCATTGTTACAAATCCTCCATGATCTATGCACTACAATTTCTTTATGCCAAGATATTAGAAAATCATTCTGGTTTATCTGAAAAAGAATTTTGAATACACAAGATCATATTCTTTTATTCAATCCGACAATCTCTACATAACTCACCATCAACATGTCATCTCTAATTCCATAGTTATTTTTGATTTAGAATTTTATGAGGCCATTCTTCTTTATTTTATAACTCCATCACTAGTTGGTCACCTTGGTTAAGACAACAGGCATGTGAATCCCACAGGATGCTGTGTTGCTAAATATCACTGTGACTCATGATCACTGTACCCTATTGGTATTGTACCTTGCTCACCCTAGAGTTTTCTGGGTTTGCTTGTCTTCCTATATAAATTTCAATGGTTTTGACAATAAAATTGTGCCTTGTTGAAGAATATCAACAAATACCATCTAGGGAAAAAAGCAGCAAAATACAGCTTAAGAATCCTTGAGACCTCAAACTTATCAGCATGGTTTTCAGAAGCTCTACAATGAATTTACAGGAACAATCTTCATTTAGAGTTTATTTCTAAATAAATAAAGTATTTCTAAAATCGTTTGTAAAATGTTTCACTTTGAAAATATTGAAGCACATTATTCCCATTTGTATTGCTTTACCCAGAAGAAAGTTGGTTAATCTCCCCGTAATTCTTTTTCTTCATGTTTAAAACAGATTACAGCCACCCCTACCTGCTGGGGTGGTTGCAGAGATTTACTTGGGTTAAAATTCAGGCCCCACTTAGGGCTATCCTGGTAACAACATAAATAAAGTACATAAGGTAATTATTGCTCTTAAAAAAGTAGTCATTCCCTGCATTGTTTCAGATATTCAATAGCATAAAATGATGTAAATAGGCACCATGAAAATTACATACTTTTAATTTTAAGGTGAGTTCCATATTCTACCTCATTAGGAAGAAAACAAGCTACAAGTTATTCTTTTTCTATTTTAATCAACAGACAGCTTGACATTTCAGTAAGTGAGAATAAGAAAAACTTGATTGCTCAATCCTCTTCACAAATTACATTTCATGGTGAAGGTCTAAATCAAGACAACTACACTTTTGGAATTTTTAAGTTCAAAACACTTTGCCCTTCATTCAGTGCATCCCTAGAGCCCTGTTCACCTATCCCAGGGTGGGCCAAAAAAATACAATAAAAAGAACACTGGTCTAGAAATCAAAAACTTGTCCTAAAATGACTCTGTCATTCACTAGCTCTTTAGATTTAAACAAAGCATTTTTCCATCTTTAAATTTCTTTCAGAGAATATTTTTTTAAACATTTTTAGTTATAGATTAGACACAATCCCTTTATCCTATTTTTTTTTTTAATGTGGTGCTGAGGATCGAACCCAGTGCCTCACACATGTTAGGCAAGTGCTCTACCACTGAGCCACAACCCCAGCCCAGGAAATAACATTTTATAATTATAAAGACCTCTAATTATCAGAAGTTATTTTGTGCACTCTACATATATTGAACAAGGTGACATTATTTCTTCTAGTTACACATCTAAATGCAGACCTATGTAGAAGGTGAAGGGTCCTATTCTAAATCATATTACCTACTTTTATTCTTCCCAGAAGGAACATAAAATTGTTCACATTTAAAGCTAATTTATAATCCTTTAATAATTAGAGTATCCTTAACAACATGGAAACTCTCATCCCTTTCTTTCCACGAAATAAAGAAATTTGACAGGATTTAGTACTTTTATAATGTCAAATTTCTGGCTTCTTCTTACTAGTTGTTAACAAACATGAGTCACGTAATCATTACTAGTGTTCATCTCTCAGAATATAAGCCCCTAGAGATAGCTCCTTCAGTCACTTCTACACAAACCTTGCCACCACCTGGCATTTCCATTTCTACACCTCAGAGCTAGAAGCCATCAGCTTGTTTGGACTTCCAGGGTCACTGATACCTAAAAGGTAGGAGCAGTCATTTTATTCACAACTAGAATCACTTACTGCACATGCTTGAGATACTGCTGATGTTTCCAAAAGTATGGGATTTGTGCAGTCACATTCCCCTTCCCCCAAAATAATAAAAACCAACATAGGGATTCTGAACCAATGGCTTCCAGGGACAGGGACTGGGTCAGGCAGGAGACAAAGCAGGGATTCCTGAAGTTTTCAGTGGGAACATCCTGGAGCCTCCCACAGAGAAGGGGAGTCTTAGCTACAAAAGTACAGACACACAGAAGTGGGCAGCCAGAAGAATGGAGGGCTGGGCGGAATCAGTAGGTTATCACATAAGAGCTGGGCCACGACCACCATGTTGTAGGGATAGTTCCAAGAGGCAAAGCCGAGTCTCAGAGTCATGACCCAGTCAACACGGAGATGAGAAGATGTGAAAGATCTGGAGTATCTGAGATAACCCACCACTGAGCAGCCAAAGCAGACTCGCCCTGAGGAAAGCTTCCCTGGTTTATTCCGCAGATGGAAACAAATATGCCATTACAAGATCAAAAAAAAAAAAAAAAAAAAAAAACCCACAGGAAAACAAGCCACTGTGTGCAAGAATCAGCAGTCAAAAATCTAAAGCTTTAAGTTGAAAGAAATGCAGATATTGAATCTGCCTGACATGATAGAAAATAGCTACTCACGAAATTTGTAAAAGAAAAATGCGATAACAAAGAGAAGCATAAAATTAGAAAACTCAGAAGAAATTAAAAGGTTGTAATTTGTAGAACTAAAAATTAAAGTTGTTGAAATAAAAGTCTCCATGCATGACAATTGATTACAGAAATAATGAAAGGAAGATATTGCTAAATGATTTATACATATTGTAGCATAAAGAGATAAAAATAGAGATTAAGAGATATACAGAATAGAATGAAAAAGTCTTATATGCTCATTTTATTGAGGATCCTCAAAGGGAGAAAGGAGGTTGGAAGTGGAAGAGGAAAAATTAAGGTAAGAGAAGCAAACAGGGTTGGGGTTGTGGCTCAGCAGAGAGCACTTGCCTGGCACATGCAAGGCCCTGGGTTCAGTCCTCAGCAGCACATAAAAATAAATAAAGATATTGTGTTCAACTATATATATATTTAAAAAGAGAAGCAAACAGGGAACAAAGGTAGACATTAAAAATAACAATGGCCACAAAATTCCTAGAAGACTTAAAACATCAGATGACTCAGGATCAATAAAAATTCATCCATATTTGGCATATCATAATTCCAAACTTTCTAAGAAACAGAAAAGACATAGTTCACCACCACCCCATTCCCCAAAGGAGTAATAATTAGAAACTAGCGAATTCTCAACTAAAATAAAAGTCTGAAAAAAAAAATGGAATAACTTCCAAGTGATGAGATAGATAAACTGTCTATAGACTATCTAGCGAAGAATGAAGAGAAAATATTCTCAGATAAAAGATTTGCCACTTTTAGGTCTCCAATTTTAAAAAATCTGAAGAATGTATTTTGAAAGGAAAATAAAGAATAGTGATCTAATATTTTACAAAATAAATATTGTCTTTATAAGGTTTCGTGTGGTTTGCTTTTTAATTAAAAAAAGTACTAAAAAAAGAGATTTGGCCTTATTTAGATAGGGAAGGAAAGATCAAACCAAATTTTTCTAATGTGCATTTATTTTAGAGACTGTAAAGAACTATGAAAATGTATAAATTAAAATGTATATAATGAAATTATAAGGATAAGCTTAAAGATGAGCACTAAAGAACAGAAGTTATGTGTGTAAATTCTAAACAGAGATCAAAGTATTGCAACACAAAATGATTAAAAGCAAATTCATAACTCACCTAAAGGAAAGGGGAGTAAAAAGCAAAAAATGTTTAAAAATGGTACAAATAGCTCCAAATACATCAATAATCATGATAAACGCAAATGGATTTAAATAAACCACTAAGGAATATGTTAAATTGAAAGGAAATTTATTATAATAAAACACTTGTTTGGTATATATCCCCAGTTTTAGGCACACAGCTCCTAATACCCTTTGAATATCTGAAGCCAAAAGAGTGTTTGCTCCATAATAATGAGATGACTAGTTGCTTGGAGTGAAGGGTTAGGGACAAAAAAAAAAAAAAAAAAAAAAAAAAAAAAAAAAAAAACCCTTCAGAATCCAGAGAAGACCCAAGCATGCTCGAAGTGTTGAAACTTTCAGCCCCATCCCCTGACCTCTGGAAAGAGAAGCAGGGCTGGAAGTCGAGTTAGTCACCAATGAATTAGTCAATCACACCTACCTAATGAAACTTCCATAAATGACAGGTTAGAAACTGCTGGGAGGGTGACACATGGAGATGACGTGGAAGTTCTACAACCCTCCCCAACATTCTTCCTGTCTCTCTCCCCATTGGGCTATTTATCTCTTTTATAAGAAACTAACCCTAGTAAGTAAAACATCTCCCAAGTTCTGTGAACCATTCAAGAAGTCATCAAGCCTGGCAAAGGGGACATGAGATCCAGTCTTCTCTACACCCTGGTTTTAGCCTACTGTAACCTGAATCAGATTAACTTGCTATAGAATCCATACCAAGATGGCTAGATGACTCTAATATTTATGTTTGGAACACAATTCCATCAAATTAATCATATGCTCAAATGGGCCATGTGTTTTATGGTTTTTTTTATACAAATTACAAAAGAAGGTATATTCTACTCCAGAACTTTAGCAATTGCTCAAGAATGACAAGTTCTACTACTGAGACTAGAAATAACGACCAGTTGTTGAGAGTTATTCCAGAAGCTTCCTTGATGGTGATATACTGTTACGGGACAAACTACAACTCTCTCGTCTTGCATTTGCTTACAAACAAACTTCCCATTCACAATTAAAATCAGAATTTTCCCAAAACCTGGCAGAGCAACTCTTTTCAAATGAATAGTATGAAATCCTTAATTTTTATAGAACACAGGATTTTTAATACAATCATCAGATAACACTTTAAAAATATACTGTCCTATGTCAATGTGGTTAAGAATGTTAATAACTTTGTTAAAGTTTAATTATAAAGATGAACATAAAATTATTATGCATTCCTATAAGGTCAAAATGACTCCTTAAAATACCCACCATGCATTATCTTTGAAATCACTCAGGCTTGAATTTAAATCCCCTCTGACATTAACGCATTATAGGAACTTAATCTTCTTAATCTGTCTATAGTGTCCTTTATGAAAACTTTTCCTTAAAGGACTGTAATTAAAGAATAGGATATAATATGGACAAAGTTCCACCTATCATTAATTCTTGGAACATACTAAAACAATAAATAGAAGATATTCCTTTTTTGTTTTATTAGTTCATAAGAAGTACACTTGTTCTTTCCTAAATTAAAACTCCTCCAGTGTAGATTCTATACCTACTTCAGTCACCTCAGCATAATATTTAGAGTAATTTTTCATAACTGTATAAAACTGGGCCTCATGCATGCGAGGCAAGCACTTTACCAGCTGAGCTATATCCCTAGCCTTTTCAAAAATACCTCACTAGATATATATCCATAGCAATCACCAATTCATATAGTTTTGGAAAGGAGAAAATGGTGGCTTAGATAAATTGACTTATTTTGTTGCAAGGAATTTCTCGTCATTCTGGAAAATATCCTGCCCTCCACTCCTATAAGAATGTGCAACTATTACATAAATCCATAATTACATAATGACATAAATGAGCCAATGGGTCCAATCTCAAGATTTTTATTTTGGACTTAAGCCAAGAAAGTCTCTGATTAACCAAGCTTCAACATGTTTAGTTCTGGAGCTGTGTCTGCAATTTCTACAGAAGGGGTAAGATTATACTCATTAAAAAAATATAGAATGAAGTAAATATACAAATGGAAGTGAAGATGAAAGCAAGTGACAGAGTTACCATTCCACTTATTCCCAAGATCCAGTCTCATCGCATTCCTGTTCAAGATTCATGGAGTACAACAGTAACCTTATAAGTTTAATTTTGGTTGAAGCTACTTTTTATGACTTCTATAAGTTGGAGCCATGAAAGACCAAAATGGGTTTTACTTATGCTAAATTTTGCACCCACTTCCCCAGACAGATCACTAATAACCACTGCTGTTCTCTAAATACATAAGAATGGCAACAGAAGGTATTTAGTCTTTGACCCTAAGTAGAGAAGAACTAGACGGCATTGTTTCCAATTTCTGTGCATGCACTGAATTCAACATAGTAGATAAGAAGGAAATGACACAAAAGGAGGACAGGCCCAAGTCCTAAAATTGTTTCAATTCACCCGGTACATGTTATTTCCCAGCTAATGAATAGCCAATTCCTTAAGTTTTCTCTGCCCCATATTATATCAGCCTTTCAACATGTTTGCATTTCCTACCAGTAGCCTACAACCTTGGAAGTTTTTGACCTAGCAAAGCATCATTACTCAAGTCTTGCCATAAAGGTAGTATATTCCAGGAAGCCTGACCTTAGTCTTCAATTTTAGGTTCTATGAGCCTCCTCTATATCTGTGAGCACCTGCATGACACCCATCCAGATTCTTATCCCTCTGCACTGAAACTGGCTGATAAAAGTCCAACTAATATAATCCCAGTAGGGAAATAAGCCTGCTCAAAGATGTACCCTACACAATTCTGCATCTTTGATAGTAAGCTTAGTGTTTAACACACATCAAAGAATATTTATGACAATGACCTTGAATAAACTTCCTTGGGATTTTATACTTCACATAGTGCCCCTCTCACACAGATTACTGAAGAGGCATCTCACCTTCTGATGGAACCATCCAAGATGACTCAGTCATGCTAGGATGGACATTAGATTGAAACCACTCAATATTATATTAATATGCCTCAAGTACTCTTCCTAAATATCATAAAAAGACTATTAAAACAACCTTAAATGGTCAATTTGAATAATTTTCAAAGCATATTTAGACTATTTTATTTATATTCATATTGGAAAATGAGGGACTAGTATCAGTATTCTACCAAAGGACAATAAGAATAGCAAGTACTGTCCCCTAGAAATGCAATATGTAACCATTTAAAATCGAAAATTGTAATAATAATGCTCACATAACTGGCTATTAACTCTGATTTTGGCAATATTATTGTAGACCACCAATCATCAAAAACCAAAAGTGTTTTGCCTTATGTGGGCGGTAATAACTTTGTCACCAAATCCCTCTCAGAATATATTAAAAATGACAGTGATCAAATAAAAGAATAACACAGTTAAAGAAACACATATGCTACTCAGATTCCACAAGCAATTTAAAAGGTATGAAACAAATGATCCCTTCACCGGGTGACATCAGTCTGACAAACAATAGCTCCAGGAGAGAAACATACCTAAATATACTCTTGTCGCAAGGACTTAGGTTGAAAGGGGAAGAGAGAAAGCCTGGTGTTTTCATTTCTACAAACTGTTTCCCATTGTTTTCATCTTACTGCTGATCTTGGCCCTGACGAACACCCCACTCTATTTCTTAGAATTTCTAGAAATGGTGCATCTCAAAACTACAGGGGCAGTGTGCAGACCAGGCCCAGAGAATGGCAGGGCCTACTAATGTGGTATTCCTAAAATCATCCCTAGCACACACTACGTGTTTGATAAATTGTCTTAATAAATGAATGCACCAACTAACCAATGAGTCTATTGCTTGACTGTATACTTTGAACTTATACCTTTACTTTGGATATATTTAATTTTTAGTTGATTGACATACAGACACAAAAGCAACTTGGTCAGTGTAAGAGTAAAGTTATTCAAAAGCTTATTAGGCCACTTTTACCACAGCTCAAGTTTAAAGCATCTCTTTCTCAGACTTTACCTAATAAGTCTGTCCTTTGAGTCACTCGAGATTTGTTTGCAAAAAAGTGCCAGCCAAATTCAGATTTCTTCTCTGGATGGGTGGGCATTTGCATATGAGCATACTTGCAGCTTTTAACAAATAAGACTGATTTGTATATTTACCTAAAAAAGGTTTTTGAAAAATCTGAAGAGCAAAAACAATCATAAATCTATATTATACCAGTATGTTTAACAACCTAAATGGATAACTTCCTGCAAATTATCCTACTTAGAATTAGTTCCTCAATAAGAAACTGAAGATGTAAATGTTCCTAAACCGTAAAAGAAATTCATTGTTAGGTAAAATTCTACGCAGGTAATCCAAAGCATCTGAGACATATTCCCGATTGTACTAACTAAACAATTAAAGAGAAATAGTTTGTTGAAAACTTCACAAACTCTTTGGAAGAGGAAAACAAACAATATTTTTAAGGATAGTATAACTTTAATCCTAGTATAACAGTAGCAAAGGCAACTTTAGATTAAACTCATTTATGAATAAAATTGGAAAAAACAATATATGTTGAATTTGTTTCATGAAAACAAGAGAAATACTTTCTCACTATAATATGAAATCTAAAAATTATTGTCCCATAGATGTTGCAAGTAAAATAGTATTTACCCGAGCACCTGGTACTGGAGAGGGAGGACTCTGAGAAAGGTTCAATAGTGGGTTCCAGCAAGAAGCTTCATGTCATTGCACAGCAGTGTAAAATAGACAACAAATATGCACTGTTATGTTCTGAAGATCTAGAAGAAAGAATTCTGAATATTTTCATAAGAAATAAGTGTTTGAGGTAGATAGGTTCCCCTGATTTAAATTACCCCATGTATGCATGCATTGAAACATCACATAGTTCCCATATTGTTTTTGAGTTTTAAGAATTTAATTAGACAAAGGTGCTAAAAATATGCAATGGAGAAAGGATAGCATCTTCAACAAATGGTGCTGGGAGAACTGGAAATCCATATGCAACAAAATGCAATTGAATCCCTTTTTCTCACCATGCACAAAAGTCAACTCAAAATGGATCAAGGAGCTAGGAATCAAACCAGAGACTCTGTGTCTAATAGAAGATAAAGTTGGCCCTAATCTTCATCACATGGGAGCAGGCCCCAAATTCCTTAATAAGACACCTATAGCACAAGAGTTAAAACCAAGAATCAACAAATGGGATGAATTCAAACTAAAAAGTTTTTTCTCAGCAAGAGAAATAATATGTGAGGTGAATAGGGAGCCTACATCCTGGGAACAAATTTTTACGCCTCAAACATCAGATAGAGCTCTAATCTCTAGAGTGTACAAAGAACTCAAAAAGTTAAACAAACAAAATAATAACCCAATCAACAAATGGGCCAAGGACCTGAACAGACACTTCTCAGAAAAGGATATACAATCAATCAACAAATACATGAAAAAAATGCTCACCATCTCTAGCAATCAGAGAAATGCAAATTAAAACTACTCTAAGATACCATCTCACTCCAATAAGAATGGCAGCCATTATGAAGTCAAACAACAATAAGTGCTGTCGAGGATGAGAGGAAAAAGGTACACTCATACATTGCTGGTGGGACTGCAAATTGGTGCAGCCAATTTGGAAAGCAGTATGGAGATTCCTTGGAAAGCTGGGAATGGAACCACCATTTGACCCAGCTATTCCCCTTCTCGGACTATACCCAAAAGACCTAAAAAGAGCATACTACAGGGACACAGCCACATCAATTTTTAAAGCAGCACAATTCACAATAGCTAGACTGTGGAACCAACCTAGATGCCCTTCAATAGATGGATTTTAAAAAAATGTGGCATTTATACACAATGGAATATTACTCATCACTAAAAAATAACAAGATCATGGCATTTGCAGGGAAATGGATGGCATTAGAGCACATTATGCTAAAGGAAGTTAGCCAATCCCTAAAAATCAAATGCCGAATGTCTTCTCTGATATAAGGGGGGTGAATCAAAATGGGATAGGGAGGAAGAGCATGAGAAGAAGATTACCACTAATAGGGAAGAGAGGTGGGAGGGAAAAGGAGGGAGAGGGGGAATTGCACAGAAGATGGAAGAAGACCCTCATCGTTATACAGAATACATGTATGATGTTGTGAGGAAAAAAAGAAGAAAAAAGTGTCACATTAGATTGGATAGAGAGAAATGATGGAGGGAGGGGAGGGGAAGGGGGATAGGAAGGGAAGCAGAATAGAATAGACATTATGATTGCTGTATGTATATAGGTGACTATGACCAGTGTGATTCTGCAATCTGTACAATCAGAAAAATGAGAAATTATACCCCAATTGATTCAAATGTATGAATTGCCAAGATCATTGTAATGTCATGTATAGCTAATAAAAAATAATAACACACACAAAGAATTTAAATAAAAAGGTGTCATTTCTCTACACTAGTAGCAAACAGAAAATGTAGTACTAAAAATAGCATTTTAAACAACAAAGTAGAAATAAGCTTTATAAAAAAAGATTTATGGAAAAAACCTATAAAACCTTAACATAAGACATTTGAAAATATCTGGATTCATGGAAAGATGATAAAATGCAGCATTTCTTAAACACTGACACCTCATTGGAACCACATGAGTTTTGTTTTTGTTTGTTTTTAATCACTGACTGCTAGAATCATCTCTCAGATACTGTGATTTAATTTGTCTGGAGTGCAGTCTGGGCTTTGAGAGTATGCAAAACTCCCCCAGGTGATCCTGATGTACAGGTAAGTTTAACAATGTTTTATTGGATACTGTACTGCCCACCCAGATCCCCAGAATAGGGCAGAAATACCCATTCCCCAGCCACTGGGAGCTGTACTGGCAATTGACAGTTCTCAGGTGACACTCTACACAACTTATCCTCAAGTACTTCAGACAGTAAAATTGAAGATTATTATATTTGAAGACCACTATGTAACTCTCCATGTGTACCCTTCACTATTCTTTCCTCTGAAGATAATCACTACCCTGGATTTGTGGTTGCTCATTCTTATGCATTTATATTTTACTACATATAGATGTACCCTTAACCGATACACAATACTGAGTGGTATATTGTACATAGTCGTTTTTTAGCTCAAAAATCTGTAAGTCATTCACATTAATTACTATAATTCTAATTCATTTTTTACCACTTTATAGATTGCCCTTGTCTGTATATGCTTATAATTTATCCATATTCCTGTTGCTTTGTTGTATTGCATTTGATGTCTTACATTTAGGAGAATTCATTTTTTCTTAAGAGGAATATTATAAATTGTTTCAGACATATTGAATTCTATAATTTCTTTAAATACATCATGCAAGACAGAAGCTCTGACTGGGATGGAAAGTTAATAAAGATGGCATTATAGAAAAAGAAAAAGACTTAAAATAGTAATAAAAGGTTGTAAAAAAGAACTAAGATAAAAGGTAACTGGGATCTAGGTCTCCTTTGACCCAGCTAAGGAATTTTTTTAAGTGGTATTTTTGGCAAAACTTCTTTTCTCTTTATCACAGCTACCCTAAAACATTTCCCAAAACTTCTCACGTCTTCTCCTTAGGAAGTGCTATAATTACACGAGTTAAGTTGGGTTCTGTCATTGACAACTTTCTTTCCTTATCCTTTCTTATGTCTTTTGTTCACATAGAGGATCGTGATCCTGTAATATTAATAGAAAGTAATCATGCTACTTATGGTCCATTTGTGTAATAGTTGAGAGCTCAAGTTTTATCATCAGATGGTCTGGGATCTATGTCGAGGAGTTATTTAGCCTAAGTTTCAAACTGGACATCTGGAAAAATGGAAATATAATTTAAAATTCTTCATGTATTCAGGACAACTGTGATATATGCTTATAAAGTCAATGGACCCATGCCTTGTCCAAAGTACTCAGTAAAATCTACAGAGTACTGTTTTCAACTGGTCTGGGTTCCATATTTGATATCAACCTTAACCAAAGACTATAGCCAATATGTGGTGGCGGCCACAGACAAATGCATTTGGTGGAAAGCTCTCCTTAGAATTATTAGTTCATTTCTGACCTCTGATTGAATGAATTCCCTTTGGATCCCAATTAATGAAATAATAAGTGATACACAATTCACAAAAGTGAACTTAATGTAACCACTGATAAATTAGATTCATATGCACTTTTATATTAGTTAGACATGATCAAAACCATCATGGATTAATTCAATAGATTCTACAAGTTATATCCTCCTAAGCTTATTTTAATAGTTTTGAAAAAAGAAATAAAAATCAATTGTACATTTTACATCGGGAATTTAAGTCCGCATTTTCACAGGTAGCTTCATAGAGACTGAGGTTCCCCTGGAAATGCAAGCAAAATGTGATGAGTGTGATCATTCTTCTGGAGAGTGTTTTCTTAGCTTTTGTCAGATTCAAAAATAATCTGACTTACAAAATTGAACAGATGCTGGTTTACTTAAAGCAAGTTTTAAAGAGGGATGAGCAACAAGCCCTCCTGGGCTAATCCTAGTGACCTATGATTCATAAGGTCCTTGCATGTACAGTGCATTGATCCAATTTGTCCAGTGCACCTTATAACATAGCACATTTTTTCTTGTCAAACAGTCTCTTTGGAGATACCCTGAAAGAAATCACTTCTACATTAGAAAGAAACCACTTCTACATTAGAGCTAGTAGGAACTATCATCCTCTTTTGCTAGAATGGTCCTACTTTCTACTTGTCCCCCAAGTACAATAATTATTAGCACACCTTTCACTCTTAAAAGTATTCTACTTTGAGCCAAAGTTTTATTACTACCATAAAAAAAGACAAAACAGTCTTTTGATAAGGCAATTTTATCCCGCAGAAAAAAAAGAAATTGAACTTCAAATATAGCCATTCTTTTCTGTAGTCAAAAAAAATCTTAAAATTCAGAAAGTTCCTGCCTCAAACAGGGGCTGCCAGCCCTTAATCAGATACTCACTGAGAAGGCAGAATGGGTCCAGATGGTTGGAAAGAAGTTGTTCTCCACTCTGCGAATCTGAGGAGGAAGGGCTGGCTGTAGGTCACCATCACTTGTCCAATGTTACCCTTTCACTGATCAAAACACCTGACCTCTGAGCTGATCCAACTACTTTTAGAAAGTCATTGTAGATTCACAGAATTCTTAGTCCAGATCCCGAAACTGACTTCATGATTCCAAGAAAACACATTGAAAATTTATGACCAGTAGTCTGTCCTATGTGCAATTTTAAATGGAAAATGTTTATATTTTCAATGTTTGTTTTTGATGCAATAATATACAAATATAAGAATGGATGACTAAAATAAATGCTTTTATAACTGGAAAATGTTATGATAAAATGAAAGTAGAGCACAGCATTGTTTTGAATATTACATTAAATACGAGGCCACAAAAATGAGCTAAATCCTGTTAGTGATGTGGAACTCTTCAGAGACCATCCCAAGTTTCAAATTTACTTTTAAATAAAATCAAGTAGTAATAAGGAAAAAAAACCATAAAATTTTATATCTAAATTTGGAATTATGGGTAAAACAATATGCTACATGGAAAGAGTCTTTATCATGTGAAAATCTCTACAGAGAAATTCCTTTCTTTAAGAAAATTGCTAGAGCTTTAAGTAAATTGAATTAATGTGAATATTTGATGCCAGTTAGGGTTAGGTAAATATCACTGGAATCCACCTGGCTTAAGGAATAAAAATCCTCTTGTTGAAAGTATTTTATTGAGGGAAGAAAATGATTCAAGTATACAATCTCTAAGGGGGGAGGAAAAATAACCTAGGATAAGTACATTACCAAAAAAAAAAAAAATGGGACCTGTATTCTGATAGAAGTGCCAATGGTCTCACTAGATGTTCTTACATGGCTGAGATTTCTCTTGAATCTTGAAAGGAATGAAAGTTCAGCCTTAACTGACCCACAGGGCATATGCCCTGTTCAAAAATCCATTTTCACCAAGTGAGGCAAAACCCAAATGTACGTCAACCTTGAAGGGATGAGTGTTTTTTATTTGGCTTGAGAATGTGATATGCAGAACGTGAGCTGGGAACAGAGTTTAACCCAGTTCCCACCCAAAGCCTAAATCCAAAGGAATCCCTCTTGGGTTTTATCTGCCTGGTACAACACAGGCTCTGTCAAGTTAAAAGAAAGTTGTGATGTGGTGGACTACACAGCTAGTGCCAGGAAACTGGAGTTTTTATGAGATTAAACCATATCCTTCCTGAACTTCAAGTTCTCATTTGTGCCCCACCATTCCTTCCATTGGAAGCTATTTGAAAAGGCATACTATTCTGTCAACAAGAGTGTAGGCAAGTAAGGCCAGCTACAAACTTACTAGTTCCCGAATCTTCTAAATGCTCTCATCACATTAGGCAATTTTGCTTCCTATTAACAAGGACCAACCTCCTGGAGAGTATGGTGGGTTTGTGGAGAGATGTCTTACATGGGCATCCCTTCCACCACTGAGCTGACCCTAGACCATTTTGAGCCCTTGGAAGTCAAAACAAAGAGTGCTTCTGATACAACGTCATGGCCGTGCCAAGTCTCTGGCTGTTCAAGAGAAGATACAATTTTTATGTATTCCCAATTAGAGCTTTTGTTCATGAGAATAAGATTTTTGGTTATCAGCATGGTACCTTGTGAAAGCCAGAAATATCTGATTTCCTACTGTCTCTAAATATCTGCTCTTTTAAGTCTTGTGAACTTGGGGTATGTTAGAGACCCAATGACTACATAAAGAATATATTTTACCCTAGTTTGGGATGGTTATAAAATGGCATCTAGAGATTTCAAGCTATCTATAAAATGTATTACACACTGTTTTAGAACTGATGTTTTCAAACTTTTGTTTAGAAAAAAAATAAACAATTGTTCACTGGTGATATTGTTCCCAAGTAGTTAGTTGTTCACATTAGTAGCTAGTAACTCAAATAGCGTATGTAAATAGGTACAAAGTTTCATAGCTATATCTTTCCTTCTCTCATTGACTGAAATTTTCCTACTTCAGTTTGCCATGCTATAATGTAAGTTGGAAAGGATATATTTAGTGTAGTTAACCATCACAACATGGTAGAATGCAAATTAATTTATCTGTCAATTTTCCTGGGCCAGGGGTGGGCCAGATAGTTGGTCCAGTGTCTTCCTGGTTCATCTTTGAGCATGTTTTTGGATGGCATTATTTACATTGGTAGAATGAATAAAGCAGCTTGTCTTCCCTAATATGGATGGATGTCATTCAATCAGGTGATACTCTAAACAAAAAGACTGACCCCTCTTCAAGTAAGAGTAAACTTTTCTCCTGCCTGCCTGCCTTGAAGCTGGGCCAGACTTTTCCCGTCTTTGAACCTGAACCTACACATAGGCTCCTCTTTGGTCTTGCCCTGGAACTTGTATCTTTTGTTCTCTTGGTTCTCAGCCTCCAGACTACCACAGCATTATCAGCTTTCTTGCATCTCCAGGTTGCTAACTACAGGTCTTGGGACTCACCATCCTCTGTAATAACACAAGCCAATTTCTTATAATAAAAATAGGTTGTTTATTCTATTTTTCTGGAAGTAACTTCAGAATATGCACAGGAAAAACACCAAAATATCTACAAAACTCACCAAATAGTTATAAAACAGACTTTGGAATCGAATTATAATCAAATGTGCTTAAACAATCAAATATGCTTAAACATCTAGGGAGCAAAGGTGTCTGGACAACAGAGAAAAATATAATAGTGTCTAGTAAGACTGAAAGTCTAGCTAAGAAAAAAGGAATGCACTATCTAGATGCAAATGAAATCTAATGAAAATTACATGAAAAACATAACCAAGTGCTAGATGGTGAAGAATAGAAAGAATTCTTTCAATGTAAGAAATAGCCCTGGGTTAGTCAAAAGCACAATTGGCATACAAAATCCAATTATTTTATATTTGCATTTAGTATTTCACTCTATTCATTTTATGTCATGTCTTTCTGAAATTTGGGAAACTGAGGTAGCCAAGTATATCATGTTAAGATGATGAAAATTCAAGTCACAAACTGGGAGAATATAATCTCAACACATATGTGTCTAAGGACTTACACCCAGATCCATTAAGTCTTACCATTACCAAGCTGTGGTAAGTTAACAACTGAAACTTAAAAATGGAAAAAGTAGCCTGGCATGGTGGCTCACAATTGTGATCCCAGGGATTTGGGAGGCAGAAATAAATGGGAAAAGGGTAGGATTGCAAGTTTGAGACTATCCCAGGCAATTTAGTGAGAACCTGTCTCAAAATAGGGGGAAAAAAAAAGAAAACACTACTGCTTTGAATCCCCCACACCACAAAAATATAAAAACCACACAAGTATTTAAACACTCCCAAAAGATTACAAACAGCATTATCAGTAATCAAAAAAAAATGCAAATTAAAATCACAAGAACACTATATACTAACAGAATAGCTAAAATTTTAAATGATTGGCATTACCCAAAGTTAGAAAGATACAGATTTATTGGAACATTCACGTTATTGGTGGGAATATACAATAGTGACAACACTTTGGAAATAATTTAATGGGTTTTGTAAGGTGAAATATATGCTTATGTATGATCCAACAAGGCATCTCCCTCTATAAAAGAAAATATATGTCCACATAAAGTCTTGTCCTAAACCTCCACTGCATATACACTACTGAAAAATTGGAAACAACCCAAATATCAACAAGTCAATGAAAATTCAAATTACAGTATAAACTTCTTTAACAGAGAAGTGTACAACAGCGAAAAAGGAATGGGCTGCTGAAATACAAAACCAAAAAGATGATCCAACAACAATTTATACTGAGCAAAAGACAGACACAAAGGAGTTCATATTGCATAATTTCACTTTTATGAAATTCTAGAAGATAAATCTAAATTATAGATACAGAGAACAGATCAGTAGTTAGTTATCTAGGGATAGTAGTATAGGGCGAGCATTGACTGAAATGGGCAGAGAGCAAGCTATGGAGGCGATAGAAATGTTCTAAGTTTGGTTGTGATAACAGTAACAAGGTATATACGTAACCTCACAGTGATGATGGTAGATTTTACTGAATGTAAATTGTACTTGCGTAAAATTAATTTCTCAAATCCAAAATGAAATCCAATGTTCTTCCCTCAAAAACCCACATGAAGGAGTCCCTCACCAACTTTGTGTCTTTATTCAAATGTCATCGTCTCAAAGACCCCTCTAGTCACATATTTAAGATTGCAATCCTTTCCAATCTTGATCATTTATCCTTCTCTATTTCATATAATACATAGTGTCAGATAAACACACAATGTAAGTTACAAAGAAAATGATCATTTATTACCCATTTTCTAAACTGATCTGGACCCTCCATGAAACTAGATAATTTATCTTTACTTTTACTTTGTTAACTACTGTATCCCAAATTATCATGCATCTTAGAGCACGTGGACAATAAATCTTTATTGAATTAATTCCAAGAAGAAGAAATCCCAAAGAGCATATCTTTTCAAGCTAATCTAATTTTAACAAGTCACTAGATAGAAAGGATAGGAACAACATTGAAAAAAATTATATTTTTCTATATTGTCAAACCCAAGCAGTCTTCCTCAAATATACCCTCAGGGTTACTGGTGGTAGACTCTCAGCAACAACTGATACATAACATAACATTGGCATTACTGTAGATAGAGAAGGGCCAAGGACAGGATTAAAAAATGACAAAGGTTATTTGTCACATTCAGTAATACAAAGGAACTGACAATACATTCTGGTCAAATGTCACTATAATCACATTTTTTCTTAGGAGTGTTAGTGAAGTTGATTTGTTCGTTGGACCATTCAAAAGGGTTTATTAAGTATTTTATTTACCATAATGACATTGTTTGACCTTGCTGGATTAGTTTTCTCATCTGTAAATAGAGCTTTCAGACTTGACAACATCATTGAGAGGTTTTGTTTGCTTGCTTGTACTGACAATCAAATCCAGGAGCACTTTACCACCTAGCTACATTCCCAGACTATTTTATTTATTTGGTACTGGGGATTAAACAGAGATGTTCAACCACTGAGCCACATCCATAGCCCTTTTTATTTTTTAACTTTGAAGAGGAGTCTGGCTAAGTTGCAGAAGCTGGCCTTGGACTTGCAGTCCCCCTGCCTCAGGATCCCAAATTGCTAGGATTACAAGCATGCACCAGCAAATCCAGTCTGGAAGGAATTGTGTGCATGTATGGAACAAGAGGGGATTGTTTTTGCCATGTTGGGGAACTTAGGGCCCCACAAATGGTAGGGAAGTGCTCTACCACCGAGTTACACCCTCTACCCACTGATAACCAAGATTTGAAGAAGCTCATTCAAATTCTAAAGGTTGTTTTGCAAACAAAGTTGGGTTTAGTTAGGGTTTTTTTGTATCCAAGTCATCAAAATATCAGAACACTAGAGAGAACATCTGCAGATTCAGGGTGACCCTCCACACTTCCCCATTCTAAATCTTTCCACACTTCAGTTCTAAAGTTATCACAGTGAAAACCTTAATAACCCCATCCAGCCCTTTAAAATTCATAACCAGAATCATCTGCTATTGCTTGCTCCTAAGTCCCAATTAACAAAGAAATTCCTTGAATTGGGATGTCACTAGTACCAAATGCTAAAATGTGAAAATAACTAAATGGAGGTGGAATGAGAAACACTGAGGCTTTTTGACATTGAAAGCTGAGAAAATTTCAATTTTTGCTAGTCTACATAGAAAAGTTATTTGATTGGGCCACCACCTACTATACTTTGAAATAGATCATATGCCTAAAGATAGTTCTAGCTGCTAGATATGAAATGTTAGGATACTAAGCTTATCAGCTACTTCAGATTTTGATAAAGATATAAAATCTTTTTAAAACATATTTTTATCTGTATGTGGTGCTGAGGATCGAACTCAGTGCCTCACACATGCTAGGTGAGCACTCTGCCACTGAGCCCCAGCCACAGCCCCCTGATAAAATCTTTTTGATAGAGACAAATGCTCATGGCTCAAGGTATTCTAGCTGTAGGGGGTCAGCTAGGGAATTGCAAAACTTTGTTAGGAGAGGTCCAGTAATCCAAGATGGTCAGGGGCAGACATTGTAGTAGTTAAATTTGTTTCCTTTGGGCTTTGGCTAGGAATAGATATGAATGAGAAAAGGAATCGAGAAAGCTGTGGACGAAATGATCATAGAATTTTACACAACAAAAATAAAAATAAAGAATTCTCCCATGAAAAAATACATTTAATCTAATCAAAATAGGAAATACATTTGTATTAATTTACGAAGGTAGATCAAGAAGAGCCTAAAAGTAAACCTATGCATTTTACAGTAAACTTATGCCCCCCCCCCAAAACACACACACACACACACACACACACAATGGGGGAAAGGACTGTCTCTTCACTAAATGGTGTTGACAAAACTGGATACTAACAGGCAGAAAAATAAAATCAGGCCCTTATCTCATGCCATATACAAAAATAAACTCAAGGATTGTTTCAAGATGACAGAATAGTGGAGGATGCTTTCCTGGCTTCTCTGGGGGCATGAAATGGCAAAAGAATAACAGGCAGAAGAATAAAATCATATGGCATGAGATAAGGACCCAATTTTATTCTTCTGCTTGTTAGGTAGCTCCTCAGCAAGGTGGGTGGGGAAAAAAGTAGGTGGAGACTTTACTGGAAATTAATACTGGACATTCAAGGCAGATCAGGGCCTCAGGACATTGGATGTGACAAAATGAGGAGGAAACGCCCAGCATCACTACCACCACCACCGCCAGCACCAGCTGGAGTGGTCCCTCAAGCAAAGTGGAGGGATAAGGGAATTAAAGGAATCCACATTTTTAGGTGGTGTGTGACATGTCAAATGTAATCCATCACATCAATAGACTTAAACACAAGAATTACATGATTATTTCAATAGATGCAGAAAAAGCATTTGACAAAATACACCATCCATTCATGTTCAAAACACTAGTAACTAAGGATAGTAGGAACATACCTCAACATTTTAAAAGCTATATACATTAAACAAGGCCAGCATCATTCTAAATGGAAAAAAATTAAAAACATTCCCTCAAAAAATTGGAACGAAAAAGGAATGCCCTCCTTCACTACTTCTGTTAAGTATAGTCTTTGAAACACACACCAGAGCAATTAGGAAAAAAAAAAGAAATTAAAGTGATGCAAAAGGAAGAGCCAAAACTATCCCCATTTGCCAATAGCATGACACTATACTCAGAACACTCAAAAAACTCCACCATAAAACTTCTAGATCTCAAACAAATTCAGCAAAGGAACAGGATATAAAATAACATCCATAAATCAATTGTGTTTCTATACACCAATGACAAAATCAGCTGAATGAGAAATCAGGAGAACTGTTCCATTCACCATAGCCTCAGAAAATAAAATACTTGGGAATCAATCTAATAGAAGAGGTGAATCTCTACAATGAAAACTATAGAACACTAAAGAAAGACATTGAAACAAACCTTAGGAGATGGAAAGATCTCCCATGTTCTTGGATAGGCAGAATTAATATTGTCAAAATGGCTATACTACCAAAGCACTCTGCAAATTTAATGTAATTCCCATCAAAATTCCACTGACATTCTTCACAGAAACAGAAAAAGCAGTCAAGAAATTAATTTGGAAAAATAAGAGGCCTAGAATAGCAAAGCAATTCTTAGTGAAGCAGGAGGCATCAAAATACAGAATTATACTACAGAGCTATAGTAACAAATACAACATTGTATTGGCACAAAAACTGACAAAGACCAAAGGATCAGAATAGAAAACAGAGACAAACCAATGTAAATATTTATTTTACACTAGACAAAGACACCATATACATATATTGGAGAAAAGATGACCCCTTCAAGTGGTGCTGGGAAAACTAGAAATTCATATGGAACAGTAAAATTGAACCCCTATCTCTCACCCTGCACAAAATGAAATCCAAAGCGGTTCAATGGAACTAGACAAGAGACCCTGCACCTACTAGAAGAAAATATAAGCCCAACACACCATTACGTTGGCTTAGAAATTGACTTCAATAACACTCCTAAAACACAAGTAGTGGTGACCACGCACAGAGCAGGCCCAGCGGCCTGCTGAGGGGCAGAGCCACCCCCCAC
This sequence comes from Marmota monax, assembly GCF_021218885.2. Lineage (NCBI taxonomy): Eukaryota > Metazoa > Chordata > Mammalia > Rodentia > Sciuridae > Marmota > Marmota monax. Next base: position 14,344,238 of record NW_026694084.1, on the reverse strand, counting down.
CCCCCACGCTTGCCAGGTGACCACCGACAGAAAAGGCCCAGTGGCCCGCGGCGGGACAGAGCTTCCAATCACTCCTGCAAGGCAGGCGAGCCTGCGACCCACCGGCAGAAGAGGAGCAGCGGCCTGCTGAGAGGCAGAGCCGCCCCCTCCCCCTGCGCCAGCAAGGTAGAGGGAACTGTGAGCACCCACAGAGCAGGCCCAGTGGCCTGCTGAGGGGCAGAGCTGCCCCCCACCCCCCGCGCCTGTCAGGTAGGCGGAACTGTGACCACTGACAGAAAAGGCCCAGTGGCCCGCGGAGTGGCAGAGCTTCCAATCACTCCTGCAAGGTAGGCTGGCCTGCGACCCACCGGCAGAAGAGGAGCAGCGGCCTGCTGAGAGGCAGAGCAGCCCCCTCCCCCCCGCGCCTGCAAGGTAGACGGAACTGTGACCACCATCAGAACAGGCCAGACCTGCGACCAACAGACAGAACAGGCCCAGTGGCCTGAGGAAGGGTAGAGCCGCCCCACCCTGCGCCTGCAAGGTAGGCGGACCTGCGACCCACTGGCAGTGCAGCCCCAGAGGCCTGCAGAGGGGCAGTGCCGCTGCCTGCGCCTGCAAAGTAGACAGAACTGTGACCACAGACAGAACAAGCCTAGCGGCCCGCAGAGGGACAGAGCCGCCGCCCGCGCCTGCGAGGGAGACTTTGCAACTATACAAGACCAATATAAATATATAGGGGGAAAATTCAATAGCACAACAGTTTCACCAAGTAGAAAGGAATGCGAACAGTATGAAGAGACAAGGAAAGAAAGGACCACAAGCATTGCAGGTCAACTCAACGTTAGAAGAGGTAATAGCTGCAGCAGATGGAATGTCAGATAAAGAATTCAGGATATACATGCTTCAGATGATCTGGAGTCTCAAGGAAGACATCAGACAGCAAAATCAGACAATGAAAGATCACTTCAACAATGAATTACATAAACAAATCCAAGAAGCAAAAGATCAACTATACAGGGAAATAGAGGTTATAAAAAACAAACAAACAGAAATCCTAGAAATGCAGGAAGCAATAAGCCAAGTTAAAAACTCAATTGAGAATACTACCAGCAGAGTAGAACACTTAGAAGACAGAACATCAGACAATGAAGATAAAGTATTTCAACTTGAAAAGAACAAGACAGCTCAGCAAGACTGTTAAGAAACCATGAGCAGAACATCCAAGAAATATGGGATAACATCAAGAGACCAAATTTAAGAGTCATTGGGATACAAGAAGGGACAGAGTTTCAAACCAAAGGAATGAGCAATCTATTCAATGAAATAATACGAGAAAACTTCCCAGACTTGAAGAATGAGACAGAACCCCAAATCCTAGAAGCCTACAGGACGCCGAATGTGCAAAATCATAAGAGACCCACACCTAGACACATTATAATGAAGATGCCCAACATACAGAATAAGGAGAGAATTTTAAAAGCTACAAGAGAAAGGAAGCAGATCACATTTAGGGGTAAGCCAATCAGGATAACAGCTGATCTTTCAACACAGACTCTGAAAGCTAGAAGATCCTGGAATAACATATTTCAAACACTGAAAGAAAATGGGTTCCAACCAAGAATTGTGTTTCCAGCGAAATTAAGCTTCAGGATGGAAGATGAAATTAAAACCTTCCACGATAAACAAAAGTTAAAAGAATTTACAGCTAGAAAACCATCTCTTCAAAACATCCTTGGCAAAACATTACAGGAAGAGGAAATGGAAAATAACAATGAAAACCAACAGTGGGAGGTAGGACACTAAAGGGGGGAAAATAATCAAAGAGGAAAACAAACCATGTTTAGTAACATAAATAAACAAATATGGCTGGAAGAACAACCCATATCTCAATAATAACCCTAAATGTTAATGGCTTAAACTCACCAATCAAGAGACACAGGCTAGTAGAATGGATCACAAAACAAGACCCAACAATATGCTGCCTACAGGAGACGCATTTGATAGGAAAAGACATACATAGGCTGAAGGTGAAAGGTTGGGAAAAATCATATCACTCATATGGACTTCGGAAACAAGCAGGAGTATCCATACTCATATCAAATAAAATAGATTTCAAGCCAAAGTTAATCAAAAGGGATAAAGAGGGACACTGCATACTGCTCAAGGGAACCATACACCAACAAGACATAACAATCATAAATATATATGCCCCAAACAATGGTGCAGCTATGTTCATCAAACAAACTCTTCTCAAGTTCAAGAGTCTAATAGACCACCATACAATAATCATGGGAGACTTCAACACACCTCTATCACCACTGGACAGATCTTCCAAACAAAAGTTGAATAAGGAAACTATAGAACTCAATAACACAATTAATAACCTAGACTTAATTGACATATATAGAATATACCACCCAACATCAAGCAGTTACACTTTTCTCAGCAGCACATGGATCCTTCTCAAAAATAGATCATATATTATGTCACAGGGAAACTCTTAGACAATATAAAGGAGTAGAGATAATACCATGCATCCTATCTGATCATAATGGAATAGAACTGAAAATCAACGATAAAAGAAGGAAGGAAAAAGAATACATCACTTGGAGAATGAACAATAGGTTACTGAATGATCAATGGGTTATAGAAGTCATCAAGGAAGAAATTAAAAAATTCTTAGAGATTAATGAAAACATAGACACAACATATCGGAATATATGGGACACATTGAAAGCAGTTCTAAGAGGAAAATTCATTGCTTGGAGTTCATTCCTTAAAAAAAGAAAAAACCAACAAATAAATGATCTCATACTTCATCTCAAAATCCTAGAAAAAGAAGAGCAAAACAACAGCAAAAGAAGTAGAAGGCAAGAAATAATTAAAATCAGAGCTGAAATTAATGAAATCGAAACAAAAGAAACAATTGAAAAAATTGACAAAACTAAAAGTTGGTTCTTTGAAAAAATAAACAAAATCGACAGACCCTTAGCCATGCTAGCGAAGAGAAGAAGAGAGAGAACTCAAATTACTAACATACGGGATGAAAGAGGCAATATCACAACAGACACTTCAGAAATACAGAAGATAATCAAAAACTATTTTGAATCCTTATACTCCAATAAATTAGAAGATAGTGAAGGCATAGATAAATTTCTTAAGTCATATGATCTGCCCAGATTGAGTCAGGAGGATATAGACAACCTAAACAGACCAATATCAATTGAGGAAATAGAAGAAACCATCAAAAGACTACCAACTAAGAAAAGCCCAGGACCGGATGGGTATACAGCAGAGTTTTACAAAACCTTTAAAGAGGAACTAATACCAATACTTTTCAAGCTACTTCGGGAAATAGAAAAAGAGGGAGAACTTCCAAATTCATTCTACGAGGCCAACATCACCCTGATACCTAAACCAGACAAAGACACTTCAAAGAAAGAAAACTACAGACCAATATCTCTAATGAACCTAGATGCAAAAATCCTCAATAAAATTCTGGCCACTCGGATACAAAAACATATCAAAAAAATTGTGCACCATGATCAAGTAGGATTCATCCCTGGGATGCAAGGCTGGTTCAATATACGGAAATCAATAAATGTTATTCACCACATCAATAGACTTAAAAATAAGAACCATATGATCATCTCGATAGATGTGGAAAAAGCATTCGACAAAGTACAGCATCCCTTTATGTTCAAAACTCTAGAAAAACTAGGGATAACAGGAACATACCTCAATATTGTAAAAGCAATCTATGCTAAGCCTCAGGCTAGCATCATTCTGAATGGAGAAAAATTGAAGGCATTCCCTCTAAAATCTGGAACAAGACAGGGATGCCCTCTCTCTCCACTTCTCTTCAACATAGTTCTCGAAACACTGGCCAGAGCAATTAGACAGACGAAAGAAATTAAAGGCATCAAAATAGGAAAAGAACTTAAATTATCACTATTTGCAGATGACATGATTCTATACCTAGCAGACCCAAAAGGGTCTACAAAGAAACTATTAGAGCTAATAAATGAATTCAGCAAAGTGGCAGGATATAAAATCAACAAGCATAAATCAAAGGCATTCCTGTATATCAGCGACAAATCCTCTGAAATGGAAATGAGGACAACCACTCCATTCACAATATCTTCAAAAAAAATAAAATACTTGGGAATCAACCTAACAAAAGAGGTGAAAGACTTATACAACGAAAACTACAGAACCCTAAAGAGAGAAATAGAAGAAGATCTTAGAAGATGGAAAAATATACCCTGTTCATGGATAGGCAGAACTAACATCATCAAAATGGCAATATTACCAAAAGTTCTCTATAGGTTTAATGCAATGCCAATCAAAATCCCAATGGCATTTCTTGTAGAAATAGAGAAAGCAATCATGAAATTCATATGGAAAAACAAAAGACCCAGAATAGCAAAAACAATGCTAAGCAGGAAGTGTGAATCAGGCGGTATAGCGATACCAGACTTCAAACTATACTACAGAGCAATAGTAACAAAAACAGCATGGTACTGGTACCAAAACAGGCGGGTGGACCAATGGTACAGAATAGAGGACACAGAAACCAATCCACAAAACTACAACTACCTTATATTTGATAAAGGGGCTAAAAGCATGCAATGGAGGAAGGATAGCATCTTCAACAAATGGTGCTGGGAAAACTGGAAATCCATATGCAACAAAATGAAACTGAATCCCTTTCTCTCGCCATGCACAAAAGTGAATTCAAAATGGATCAAGGAGCTTGATATCAAATCAGAGACACGCCGTCTGATAGAAGAAAAAGTTGGCTACGATCTACATACTGTGGGGTCGGGCTCCAAATTCCTCAATAGGACACCCATAGCACAAAAGTTAATAACTAGAATCAACAAATGGGACTTACTCAAACTAAAAAGTTTTTTCTCAGCAAAAGATACAATAAGAGAGGTAAATAGAGAGCCTACATCCTGGGAACAAATCTTTACTCCTCACACTTCAGATAGAGCCCTAATATCCAGAGTATACAAAGAACTCAAAAAATTAGACAATAAGAGAACAAACAACCCAATCAACAAATGGGCCAAGGACCTGAACAGACACTTCTCAGAGGAGGACATACAATCAATCAACAAGTACATGAAAAAATGCTCACCATCTCTAGCAGTCAGAGAAATGCAAATCAAAACCACCCTAAGATACCATCTCACTCCAGTTAGATTGGCAGCCATTATGAAGTCAAACAACAACAAGTGCTGGCGAGGATGTGGGGAAAAGGGTACACTTGTACATTGCTGGTGGGACTGCAGATTGGTGCAGCCAATTTGGAAAGCAGTATGGAGATTTCTTGGAAAGCTGGGAATGGAGCCACCATTTGACCCAGCTATTCCCCTTCTCGGTCGATTCCCTAAGGACCTAAAAAGAGCATGCTACAGGGACACTCCTACATCGATGTTCATAGCAGCACAATTCACAATAGCTAGACTGTGGAACCAACCTAGATGCCCTTCAATGGATGAATGGATAAAAAAAAATGTGGCATTTATACACAATGGAGTATTACTCTGCATTAAAAAATGACAAAATCATAGAATTTACAGGGAAATGAATGGCATTAGAGCAGATTATGCTAAGTGAAGCTAGCCAATCCCTAAAAAACAAATGCCAAATGTCTTCTTTGATATAAGGAGAGTAACTAAGAACAGAGTAGGGTAGAAGAGCATGAGAAGAAGATTAACATTTAACAGGGATGAGAGGTGGGAGGGAAATGGAGAGAAAAGGGAAATTGCATGGAAATGGAAGGAGACCCTCAGAGTTATACAAAAGTACATACAAGAGGAAGTGAGGGGAAGGGGAAAAATAATATAAGGGGGACAAACGAATGTCAGTAGAGGGAGCAGAGAGAGAAGAGGGGAGGGGAGGGGAGGGGGGATAGTAGAGGATAGGAAAGGCAGCAGAATACAACAGACACTAGTATGGCAATATGTAAATCAATGGATGTGTAACTGATGTGATTCTGCAATCTGTATATGGGGTAAAAATGGGAGCTCATAACCCACTTGAATCAAATTGTGAAATATGATATATCAAGAACTATGTAATGTTTTGAACAGCCAACAATAAAAAAAATTTAAAAAAAAAAAAACACAAGTAGTAAAATCAGGAATAAGTAGAATGGTATCAAACTAAAAAGCTTCTTTACAGCTAAGGAAACAAGAGTGTCAAGAAAATGCCTCAGAATGGGAGAATATCTGCCACCTGCACCTCAGAAAATTAATCTGTAGGGTATATGTAGAATTCAAAAACCTTAACACCTAAAAAAGCAAATAATCTGCTCAATAAATGGGAAAGGGAACTAAACAGGCACTTCACAGAAGAAATACCAATGATCAGGAAATATATGAAAAATGTTCAACATTTCTAGGAACTAGAGAAATGCAAATTAAAACTACACTGAGATTTTACCTTACTCCATTTAGAATGGCAATTATCAAGAATACAAGGAAAACTAAATGTTGCTGAGGATGAGCAGGAAAAGATATAATCATACATTGATGGTGGGACTGCAAATTGGTGCAATCACTATGGGAAAGAGTATGGAGATTCCTCAGAAAAACTAGAGGGTAAACACCATTTGACCCATTTATTCCACTCCTTGGTATATATCAAAAGGATTTAAACATCAGCATACTGCAGTAACACACATTACTACAGTGATTTTTATAGCAACTCAATTCACATTAGCCAAGTTATAGAATCAACCAAGATGCCCTTCAACAGATGAATGGCTAAAGAAAATGTACATACACACAATGGAATATTATTTAGCCATGAAAAAGAATGACATTATGACTTTTGCTATCATGCTAAGTGAAATAAGCCAATCGTAAAAAAACCAAAGGTCAAATGTTCTCTGATCTGTGGATTCTACACCCAACAGGAGATAGCGGGTTGAAGTTCAGTGGATTAGACAAAGGGGAATCAAGGGAGGGGAGATAAGAATAGAAAAGACAGAATGAATTGAACATAACTTTCCTATGTTCATATATGCATACACCAGTGAGACTCTCCATCATGTACAATTACAAGAATGGTACCCTAATTAGAATAAGTTACACTCCATGTATATATGTCAAAATATACTTTATTGTCATGTATGTCTAAAAATTTTTAAAAAATAGGAATAAAATGAAGACTGAAATTTTTAAGACTTAAAACTTTAAAACCACTAGAAGAAAACACAGGTTAAAAGTTTCATGACATTAATCTCAGCAATAACTCTTTGCATATGTTCACCAAAGAACAGATAACAAAGCAAAGTTAGACTAATGGGATTACATCCAATTAAAAGCCTCCTGCATAGCTAAGGAAACAATCTACCTAGTGATGAGAAAAACAATGTATGGGAGAAAAAATATTTGCAAGCCATAGGAGTAAATAAACCAAAATATATAAATAAGTCAAACAACATAAAGAAAACAACCAATTTTTAAAAATGGGCAAAGGACCTAAGTAGATATTTCCTAAAAGACATACAAATGGCCAATGGATACATGAGAAAAAATGCTCAAATCACTACTCATTAGAGAAATGCCAAATAAACCACAATAACTTTACAATGGCTATTGACAAAAGATGAAACATAGCAATTACTGGAGAGGAAGTGAACAAAAGGGAACCCAGCCATATTTCCTGTGATATGGAAATTTGAACAGTCATTATGGAAAACAGTATGAAAGTTCCTCAAAACATTAAAAATAGAACTATCATATTACCCAATAATTCCATATATAAGTATGAGGAGATGTCTGCTTTCCTTTGTTCATTGCAGTATTGCTCATAGTAGCCAAGATATAGAATCAACCTAAGAGTCCATCAATGGATGAATGAAGAATATGTGTGTGTGTGTGTGTGTGTGTGTAAATAAAATGGAATACTAGTCAGCCTTAGAAGGAAAGTCCGATTTGTGACAATATGGATGAGTTTCAAGTATATTGTGTTAAGCAAATTAACCCAGGCAAAGAAAGACAAAAAGCACATGATCCCACTTATGTGAAGTCTCAAAACACTGAATTCACAGAAGCCAAGAACAGAATGGTGGTAACGTGGCTGATGATGGGAGGAGGGTTGGGAAGATGTCAAAGGATGCAAAATTTCAGCTAGATAGGAATAAATTCATATGATTTATTATATAATAGGGTAATTACAATTACTATATTATGCTGTTGAAAATTGCTAACAGTAAATTTTAAGTGTTTAATAAAGAAATGATAAGCATGTGAGGTATTGCATACATTGATTTAGCCATCCTACCATATATTTCAAATCATATTGTACATATGTGCAGTCTTTATTCTTCATTTAAATTTTAAAAAATAAAGTCATAAATGTAAGGAGTGAGAAATGTTATCTTTTCCAGTCAGGTAATTAAAACTTAAGATTACAAAAGAGGCTAAAAATGGAAAAATCAGAAGTTACAAAAGAGTAAATTTAGCTCTATCAATTCATTAGCTATGTGGTTTGACTTTAAATTTAGAAATTTATATTAGAGGTGTGATTTTACTTTGAAGGTTATAAAATAGAGATTTACTAGTTTATAGATGGTATTGTTAATATTAAATGTAATCTGATGTATTAAAGTGTATAAGGTTATAGAAATTTTATTTAGAAGTACTATGGCTACCCTTAGGAATATTCTTGTTAGATGTGTCTGAAATCTTAGAGTGTTGAGAAAAATCAGATATATTATTATTCTGGAATATTTAAAATACAAATGAAAATTTTTATACAAAGGAAAAATCATCTGTTAAATTCAGCACACTATAGTGATCCAACCATATCAATGATCATAGCAGCACAACTCACAATAGTCAAGATATGGAATCAGCCCAGGTGCCCATCATTAGATGAATGGATTAAGAAAATATGGTATATATTCATTGCTGGTAAATGGATGAAACTGGAGAACATCAGGCTACGTGAAACAAGCTAAATTCAGAAAAATCAAGGTTCAAATGTTTTTTTTCTCATGTGGAAGATAGAACTAAGTCAAGGGGGAAAAGGGGGGTCAGGTATCAGAAAGAGGGAAGGTCAGTGGAGTCAAAGAAGGAGATTAAGGGGGAGAAGGAGGGATGGAAAAGCAGAGATAATGTGGAAAGAATCTGACCAAATTACACTATGTGCACATGTACGTGTGCCACAGTGAATTACACCTTGATCTACAAAGCACCAATCAAGAATAAATAAGGGGAAGGCAGACCCGTGGAGATGGAGGGAAGGAGAGTGAGCCGCAGACTGAAATGGGGTGAATTAAATTCCATGCATTTATAATTATGTCAAGATGAACTCAACTATGATGTACAATTATAATGGGCTAATAAAAGCAAAGAAAAAGTAGGTGATTGTTTATATCATTCGAATTTATAAATAGAATAAAATTTGTAATTGGTACCTTGGGTTTCTAATTTATACTTCTCATAATTTCCACATTAAAACTTTAAAGAGTTCTTACCTAATAGATTTCTCTAGTGTATTAAAGCATTCCATTGATATGAAATTTGTGGTAAATTACATCTTCTATATGAATTAATTTCTGTGGATTCCTATAGTTTTGACTGTACTTTTTAAGTATTTGCTATAATTGTCTAAAATTATACTAATGAAAACCAGTACCCTTAGATTATACAGAGTTTCTATTGTAAATCCTATATTCACTTTATATATCCTCCCATAAGAATTCAGGTAAAGTTCAGGACTATATAACATAGAAAAGCTTAGCTAGTTATAATGCTAAAATGCAGATCTCCACATGGGTTAAATGTGCCATTCTTTGTTTTAATATTTTTTTTTAGTTGTCAATGGACCTTTGTTGATACATGGTGCCGAGAATCAAGCCCAGTTCCTCACACAGGCTGTGCAAGTGCTCTGCCACCAAGCCACAACCCCACACCAAATATGCCATTCTTTGATTCTCTTGGAATATGCTTTATTTCTTACATTATGTAATTGTTCTTTAGCTTTCCTTATCGTCCATTAAAAAACAAAGTCTATGTTTAATTGTCTATTGTCTTTATACTGATCACATCACTGTTTTATTGTGACAGCAAGACAATTTTAAAACAAATTTGTAGACAAAACTTCACCTGTATCCACTTACATTGCTTCTAGTTCAAGCTGTGAAGTTAAGCTAGAGTTTGAGGGAATATGAAGGTTTCGCTTCCATTGTTAAGAAATCATCTACTTAATAAATATACAAATACAATGTATCTGATGCTATTCAAGGTGAACACAATTATTAACTAATAGGTAAGTGCTCTACTAGTTAGTTATATCTCCAGTCCAAAGGTTGGAACTAATTTTCATCCTCATTTTACAGATAAGGTAGCTGAGACACCATGACCATAAATAAATCTCCTTATCAACAGGATGATCAGATGCAGTTGAGTCTGGCTCCAGGACAGATTCACAAAGCCTCAGAGAAAATATCAAAATTCAATAACATTTTAACTAGCCATCAGTTTTAAAAAAAGATGAGACCTTAAGCTAGTTGTACTGTTAGAATAATGGTAATGCTGAAAGCGGTAGGCTTTTTTGTTGTTGTTTTGTTTTTTTAAAACCATCTTTACAGCAATCTCTTGGAAATAGGCAAATAAGTGTATCCACATTATAAAATATATTTTGCAAATGCCCACTTACAGGAGGCCAAAGAAAGCTGTTGATCCTCTCTAGGTTAAGATCACTAGGGAAACACCTATCAAACAGCTGGCATTACTGATAGTGACTTACATATGGGATTCAGGATGAGGTCTGTAGAAACAGAACTGGGGGTAGATCTATTATTGGGCATCTTCATTTCCATCTAGAAGAGGAATGAAGTGGGGCTACGGCTACAATTGGTAAAGAAGTAATAACCACTCACACCAGCTGTTTGGACATTTTGGGGTGTTTGGTCATTTTTGTGACTTAGGCGATGGTCTTGCATTTTTCTGACATGATTATGATGTTGTCTTGCAAACATAGCACAGATAAGTTTTAAGAAACTTTTGTAACTGTACCAGAATTTAAAGAATATTCACAATTATCTGAAAGTCTAGCATGATGTAGATGTATTTGCATTGCCATAACAAAGTACTAGGTGATTTACAAAAAAAAAGGAAGAAAGAAATAAAAAATTATTTTGGCTCATGGTACTGGAGGCTATGAGGTCCAAGAGCATATTGATCCCACCCATTCAGTTTCTGTCAAGGGCTTCATGCTGCTTTAATTCAAGGTAGAAAGCAGAAGGGCCCTTGTGAAGAGATAAAACATGAAGGATGTTTTATCACAGCCCATTCTTTCTGTAACTAGTCAGTCCCATGTGAATAAACCCAGTCCCAGAGGGAGAGCATCAGTCCCTCTAATGACCTCATCACTTCTTAAAGGTCCCACCTCCCAACACCACCACAATGGTGATTTTGACATGAATTTTTGAGGGAACACAAAACACAAACCTCTTACATTAAAATGTGTCTCTCTCTTCCAACAACATACTGGAGCCAGGCTAGTATTATTCGGACTTCAACCAAAACAATGTTTCCAAAGAGTGAATGTATAAGCAGACTGTCCTATTGGCAGACATTGAAGATTTGAAAAAACATAAAACAATGCTACTCCTCATTTTACAATTTTGAAACAGTCTACTTTTTATAAAAAAAATGTTATTTGTAGCAATGTAATGGGCTGTTACATTAGAAAATTAAAAATTATCTTCAATTTCAAATTTGATTGATATCTATGTCAACAAAAGCTCTTTGCAATCCTCAGTTACCTCCAAGAGGGTAAAATTATCCTGAGGGCAAATGGTTTGGGAATTGGTGATGTATGCCAAGGGATTATGTATGCAAGAAACCAGAAAGGATATTGCAAGAGCTGGAAGAAATTCAGCCTTATTAAAAAATAGAATGTGAGGAAAGACATTCTGTAAGAGACAAGGAAGAAATGGCAATAACTGAAGGAAAATACCTGTCAATATGACAAAAACTTTTTAGGGACCTCAGCATCTCAAGGTCCACCGTGAAGGCCCATCACATTTCTTTAAAAGTTCTTTAATCTACTTTCACCAGCACCGACTGGTTATGAACTACGTCACAGTGAGATCTATATTTAGGCAAAAACAATTGCAATAATCATCTGGAAGAACTCCACCCTGCCTTGAGTTTTTTAAGTGGGAGAATATCAAGATGTCTTCTAAATAGAGGTTCTTAAAGAGCAAGAGACTGGAGGAGGCAGAGATTAATTACTGATAAACAGCAGGAACAATCAGTTAGCTGCCATTATAGTGTACAACATTAAATACAGCTATTAGATTTGATGTTATTTAAAATAATGATCTAAACTATTTATAAGCTAAGTAACTGACTACCTAAGTCTCATCTTGAGTATAACCACCTAAGTTTTCCATAACACAATGTAGATAAGTTTGAATTGTAGTCATCCATTTTACCCAGAAACAATACAACATACATTCGTTATTGTTTTTATAATAAACATAAAAGCAATAAAGCTGATAAAGAAAAAAAACTTTGAGGCTAAAATAGTTCACATGACAAAGTATCACTTTACCTCCAGAGAAAAACAGCACAGGGAAGAATATTGAAGGAAGCATTCAGGTATCAACATTGAATTTACCTAATGAAAGATCTCAAAATGTCTAACTGAACGTGTTAGAATTATTCCTATTATTCCCAATGACAGACATACAACATAAACATGCATTAAAACTAGTAAAAATGGAATTGTCTGACCATTGTTTGACAAATAACTGCTACAAACAATGACTTGTAACATACAAACTGATCTCATCTTACTGATAAGTTATGAAAACTGATGCAACATGAAAAGGTTATAACTGTTTTTTTCAAGATGGCAGAAGAGAGGAGGTGGCTTTCCTGGCTACTCCATGGCATAAAACCAAGGAAGTACTTGGGCAGCTTCTCAGCAAGGTGGGTTTAAAAAAAAAAAAAAAAAAGGTGGGGGGAGGAACTTTACTGGAATTAACACAGGACATTCAAAGCCGCTCAGGACCTCAGGAAGTTGAGCATAGTGAAGAAGAAATCCCCAGCGTCATCGCTGCTGCTGCGGCCAGCATGAACTAGAACCATCCCTCCAGGAGCAAAGTGGAAGGATAAGGGGGTTAAAGGAACCTTCGTTTTTAGGAGGCCTTTGGCGAGTCTGGTATGGAGACATCAAAGACCCTGCGGGGCTCACCTGAAAAGCTGTGTGGGAAAGAAGCCACATCTCCCTGGGCTGCCCAGAGGAATGAGCCATTGTGCAGCTGCACCATGGGGCCCAGCAGCTGGGGGAGCAGATTCCTGGCCAACCTGAGCTTGGCCCAAAATACACCTAGAAAATCCACGCCACATGACAGAAAGTACTCAACTGACTGAGGGTGCGGGGGGGGGGGGGGGGAAATCAAATAGTACACATTAAAGCCACCCAGGGGCTTTTTAAAAATACCTGTATTTGGGTCTTATCCAGAATTTGTGATTGAATTGTTCCAGTAGGTGGATACCTTAGCATTAGTACTTTTTAAACAACACATCTCACTCCAGTCCCCATATAATATTAGAATCACCTAATTGACTTTCAAACCAAGCCCAATGCCAACATTGATTAGATCCTGGGACAGCACCCAGCTACAGTTTATAAAAGCTCATAGCCCAGAAATTGACAGAACTTTTCTTACAAAATTGATGAGAGCACCCAAATTTGCCTTTATTAGAAGATACTACGGATAGATAATCTCTTGGGCATTATGGTGGCAGATTATGCTCTATATATCTGTCAATGTGAACTGTTCTGTGGTCATAGAATACAGTGAGGCTATCATCTCTAAGATAATAGACAAACTAGAGCCCATAATATTTTCAAAATTCATTCATACACCACATTTTCTTTATCCATTCATCTGTTGAAGAGCACCTATGTTGGTTTCATAGCTTAGCTATTGTGGTGTAAATACACAGTGGAATATTATTCAGCCATAAAGAGGAATGGCTTTGATATTTACAAGTAAATGGATGGATCTGAAGACTATCATGCTAAGTGAAATAAGTGTGTCCCAAAAAGCCAAAGGTTGAATGTTTTTGCCAAGATGTGGAAACTAACCCACAATGGAGGGGTGAGGGGAGAAAAAATATTCAGTAGATTAGACAAAAGGAAATGAAGCAAGGGAATGAGGATAGTAAAAGGAAAGAATGAAATGAATCTGACATAATTTTCCTATATACATATATGAAAATATCACAATGACTCCCACCTCGTGCACATCCACAAGAATGGGATCCATCTTATTCCTAGGATAAGATGTATTCCATACTTGTATAATTATATCAAAATGGACTATAATGTCATATATAACTAAAAAGAACCAACTTTATTTTAGTATACAGAGTCTTTTGGAATATCACCATTTTGAAAAGAATCTATAAAGACAACATTCCTAAGGAAGGTCAGGCATTGTCACTACATGAAAATAAAATACATAAGATAATTCAAGAGATAAATAAGATAATTGTAAGAGGACTAACATTAAGGCATAGTCAAACAATGCTGAATCAGAGGACTTAAGGCCATGTGTTATTAGATAGATTTTTAAAAACTATTCTAATTTGTTATACATGACAGCAGAATGCATTTCAATTCACAGTACACACATGGAGCACAATTTTTCATTTCTCTGGATGTACATAGAGTCACACCATTCGTGTCTTCATACATGTAGCTAGGGTAATGATGTCCATCTCATTCCACTGTCTTTTCCACCCCCATACCCCCCAAATTCTTGTAGCCTCTTCTTTCCCGAAGCTATGTGGGAATTCCATGGAAATATGCAAAGTTGTTTGCCTTTGCTACTCAAGGTATGGTCCTAGGACAAGCAGCACCAGCATCACATAGGCTCTTGTTTAAAATGCAGAATCTCAGGTCACACGTAAAACAAACCAAGTCAGAATCTGCATTTAACAAGATTCCCCAGGCGATACATATGCACCTTCAAGTTTTAAAAACACTTCATCAATCAGTGGAGGCCTGTGATATCAAGTGTTCTGACTCAACACAAACATTTTACACAGAATTCACCTTCAGATTTCCCAGGAGCAGTGAGAATGTGTGAAACATGGGATGGTTCCCACACAGGTGCTTTAGATGACCTTGAAACTTGATACTGGGGATTTAGTCGCTTATCTAGTCAATCCATGGGAAGAACTCCTATTCGGAACCAACTTTAAAGTTCCTGCTCATGTGACAATGACATCTCAGGGGAGAGGGCAGCTTACATTCAACCATCTTACATTCAGTTTACTAAGGAAAAGCCCATCCTTTGTTTCCTGGACACATCCTAACTGTTCACAAGAGGATGAGGCCAGGAAACGGAATTGAATCATATCAACTTTAAAAACCAAGATCTTAATCAGGAAAAGGCACATTGCAGAGCTTGACACTCTACAGAAAAGGGAAGTTTGAATTTTTAACCCTTAGCTATATCCCATTCTTTTCTTCTTCTGAAGCTTTTTATAAGAATTATTTTTGTAGTGATTAAGCTGTTTCCTGGTGGATAAGATCTCTTGACATTGGTACAAAAATTACCTGGAATTTATGAAAGCTTTTGAGTTTTGCTATGAAAGAAAAAATTTGCTATGTAATTATGATACCATTCATCTTTCCTCTACTCTCTCTCCATTTTCATGAACAGATACCAATGCAATACATAAGATGAACAAATGGGATGATTTGGATATGAAGCATCCCCAGGGACTCACGTTTTGAAGGCTTGGTCCTTGAGGTAGCAATGTTCAGAGGTGGGGCCTTTGAGAAATGCTCAGATTCAGACATGAAGTGTCTCCCCAAAACACCTGTATTAACACAGAAGGTGAAATGATTAGATATGTCTGTAACCTAGTAAGTGGATTGATCCAGTTGGAGAATTAATAATTTGAAAGGTAACTACAGGCAAGTGGGTCATGGCTAGAGGAAGTGGGTAGCTGAAGGTATACACTTGGGGATTACGTCTTGTCTCATCTCCTTTTCCCCACCCCTTCACTCTCCCTTTCCTTCCTGGCCTCCATGTCCCCAGCTCTTCAGCCACAATATTCTGCCCCATCTTGGAGCCAGATCAATGAAGTCAGCTAATCATGGTCTGAGATGTCTGAAACCTTGAACGAAATAAACCTTCCTTCCTCTCAGTTGTTCTTGTTAGATAAGTGACAAAGAAACTGACTTAAACAGAATTCATTATTGAGAAGGGACATCCGTAATGTGACTAACCTGACCATGTGGGTTTCTTCCATTTTTTTAATATTCATTTTTAGTTGTCAATGGCCATTTATTACATGAGGTGCTAAGAATCTAACCCAGTGCCTCATAAATGCTAGGCAAGCACTCTACCACTGAGCCACGATCCCAGCCCTGAGCATACAGTTTTGAAGCACACTAGACACACACACACACACACACACAGACACAGACACACGACATTTGGACAAGCCTATTCTGTTCAAGGTACACCAGACAGGCTAGAATGCTTTGAAATTGGGAATATGTGAGATGAGGTCAGAGAGGTAGGCAGTGGCCAGCCCACAGAAAGGAAGTAGGGAGTCTGGTTTGAATGGAGCTCCCCACATACAGAAAACAGTGGAGAAGCAGTCAAGTAGACGGTTGCATAAGTTGGGACATAACAACTGACAAGGCCCGCTGCTAAATGAGCTATGAAAGGAGAACAAAACAGAGGATTCGAAGATGTCTTGTAGCCATTTCTTTAAACCAAAGGGAATATAGGCACTATAATAAGAATAGGAGGAACTTTTACAGGGGAAGGGTCCAGGTTATTCATTGGAGAAAAAAAACGTTGAAGAATGAAGGACAACATATCCGTTTCTGCCCTAAAGGAGCAAGTTACTCAGTGGAGGAACACAGAAGGAAGAAATTTCAATAAAATGGGGTAAGTGCTCCCACTCACAGTATGCGTAGAGTGCTGTAGAAGTCCCTAGGAAGGACACTGGCACCATTCTTTGGAGGTTAGGGTGGACTTCCTGGAGGAGGTAACCATCCATTGCTTGAATGAAGATCCAGTGGTAAAGAACTTTGCGTTTTCACAAAGCTTCAGATGGTTGAGACGGAGCACAAGGCAGGAAATAGAGAAGGGCTGGAAAGATAAAGACAGACCAACCATGAAAAACCCTTTCGATGATAATCAGGCTTTGCAGATATGCAAAGGACAATGGGATGTCAGAGGAAGTAACATGTAAGCTGGGAAACCCAGAAGACAACATTTCCCTTCTGTTCACATTTCATTGGCAGAAACCTAACATGGACCTCACAGAGCTGCATGGGCAGGGGAGCAAGTTTGCCCGTGAGCCCAGGAAGAAATAGGCGAGTTCTAGCAATGTCCACTGCAGGGGGAGAACAATGATCATGTATTAAATACCAAGTCATCAAATCATCCATCTTCAGTGGGAAAAATGGAAGTATAAAAAGTGATTAAAGTTCCAATCTGTGAATATTCATCTACTGCTATAGTATATAAATAAGAATGTATGTACACTGTCACCAAATTGGAGCTCTCTGCCAAATGCCTGAACTCCTGAAACAGGAACAGGGAGAGCCCAGGATGGCTGCCAATTGGAAGAAATTTGCCAAGTATGTTAAGATACCATGGACAGAGAAAATAGTGATTTCAAAACTGATCTCCAAACAGAAAACCACAAGTACAGATGCTTCAAATTGCTGTGGAGGGCTGTGTGTGTGTGGCCAAGGGAGTAAAGCAATGATTGTTAAAAAAAACAAAACAAAACAAAACAAAACAAAAAAAAAAAAACGGTGTGATTCTCCTGAATAACTCTAAAAAATCAGCCAGCTTTTGATATTACAGGGAAAGTCCAGTCTGGGAAGCCCAGTCTGATATGATCTCTGCTGAGCTCATTGATGCTTGAACTCCATTACCTTAGACTTATTTAGGTGAGGGACTTGGCATATGTTTGGATTTGGATAGAACCCAAATTAACCCCAGGTTCTGCTGTGTGGTCTTGGACAATGAATTCAAACTTGTGAGCCTCAGCTTCCCCATCTAGTATACGGTCATAATAATGCATATTTTACTATGTTGTTATAAAGATCAAGCTCTTAAAACCTGTAAATCACATAATACCAGGCTTGGGTTGTCATGAAATCTCAATTAATGGGAACTCATCAACCTCATTTTTCAGTTCTCTGGGCTCAGGAGCAGTTTTTGGATAAAACCCATTTTTAAGCTATTTAAATTCAAAATAACATGACTATTTTAAAATGTACAAAATAATTATATACAGGAATTTTTATAAAGTTCATTTTAATTAACCAGTTTTGTGATTTAAAAAAAAACACATGAATCCTATTAAGGTCAGATCAATTATTTTTCATAAAGTGCTGACAAGTCAAGTCAAATATTTGCCCCATGTTTTCCCATTTGCTAGGGATTATAGCTGTCCTGGCAGAGGGTATGGTAACACCCAGTCATGCCCACAGGGTCAATGGAACACCTCACAGTGTTCAAAAAAGATCCATAAACACATAGCCTACAATGGGCCCTCGGGTACCCCTAAATTTCAGCACTGTATTAAGAGGCTTTAAACATCAACCATCTATTCTGCAGATCCCCTAGGAGATCCGATCTGATCTGTTCCAGGGCTCATGCCACAGAACAAACAGGTCACAAAAAAGGAGGGAGAGAATTAAGGAGGGCCAGGACATTTGTGCTTAAATATTAGTTCTGTAAAACAAATGAGGGTTAAATATGAAAGGCATGTAAGGTTTAAAAGCACTGTGTCACTTCCTATGCAAATTCACCAGGCTGCCAACATAGGAAGGAAAGACAAAACCATAAAGGGAACTCTGAAATCTGGTTTCAGGGAACAGTAAGACCAAAGTAGATGACCCAACATTCTGAAACTATGAGGTTCAGCTCATCAATTGTTCACTCACTAGGGCCCAAATTCTTTCATTCTATTCCTATTGCCTCTGCACGTGCTCAGGACAAAACAGACAACTTCTAAACACCGGCTGTAAAGTAAGAATTCACTTCAAATCCCACTACTCTTATCTGCCTAGATCCCGATTCAGTCTTTCTTGCGAGATGAGTGCAGAACATGCATTAAAGAGGGAGCCAGAAAGGGGTGGTCAAGTGCACAGTAGAAACTCACAGCTCAAAGAGCCCTGCCTTGATCCCTAATGGTAAAAATGACTTCACTAAATTACATTGCGGAACCTTGGTTGTATTCCCTAATATGTTTTATGAATGCTTAACCAGCTGATCTCTTTGTAAGAGCTTCTACATCCCAGAACAATCCCAGACCTGTTGCCTAGAGTTGTTGTAGCATCTCTTCTCACTCTCCATCATAACCTGATTTAAAAGTACATGGCCTGCCCTACGCCTTGTATTGTCTTTTCATCTCTAAAAATCCTATGAAATCTTCTGCTTGTTTAATTGTCTACATCTAGACTATTTGTTATGATTTAGATATGAGGTGGCCCCCCAAAAGCTCATGTGTGAGACAATGCAAGAAGGTTTAGAGATGAAATCATTGGGTTAAGGCTCTCATAATCTAATCAGTGCATTAATTCACTTGAATAAATTAACTGGGTGGTAACTGCAGGAAGGTAGGGTGTGGCTGGAAGAAGCAAGTCTCTAGGGAAATGCCTTTGGGGTGTATATTTTGTCCCTTGTGAGTGGAGCCCTCTGCTTCCTGTGGACCACACCCTGAGCTGCTTTCCTTCACCACACTCCTCATCCATGGTGTTCTGTCTCACTTCAGGCACAGAGCAATGGAGCTATCAACTGAGACCTCTAAAACCATGAGCACCAAATAACCTTTTTCTCCTCTAAAATTGTCCTCTTCAAGCCTTTTGGTTATAGAGGCAAAACAAAAAAAAAAAAAAAAAACACACTTTAAACAGCATTCATATACAATAATACTCTTACCAGAGAAATAGCAACTGGTGCATATTCACCTGTCTTGTTAAGTAAATCAGAATAACCATTCCTCCAGCCTTGGCTCATGGCTTCAAGAGCTCTAACTCTTCGGCTGGAGTTCTGCTGGAAGTGCAGGTTATATTCTGTCTTATAGGAACAAATTCTGGAAGCATTTAATGCACTTGAATTTCACGACAAGGTAAAAAAAAATGCTACTCATTTATTTTCCTGTCAACAAAATATATCATTGTATACCCAGTGGCCTTTCACACATTAAAAAAAAAAATCATGATGAAATTCTCATTTCTGAGGCTGCATCATGCTTCCTATCGACTTCCTGGTTAGTACACTTCCTTCACAAAGTTCAGGACTTTTACATGTTGAAAGTCATTGAAAATATACACACTACACCACATTCTTGTGAAGATATCTAAGGATGTCTCAAGGCAAAAAAAAAAAAAATTCCACAAAATATATTTAAATAATTCTAACAACTTTATTCCCAGCTTAAAGAATATAATGATTAGTTACATATGTTTTAAAGTTTTAGTATGCCAAAAAATTCTATAATTTAAATCTTCTGTCTGGATTTGGGGAAGGGGTGGGGGGGGGAAGCTAAATCTCAAACCTGCCAATTAGATAAAAAGGAAAAAAAAAAAAAAGACTATATTTTAGCATAACCTAAGCCAAGCAAATCTGTTTCTTGGCCCTCTGATGGGTAGTTGATGATCCTCCTTGGAAATTCAGACTTCCTCCCTCCCTTCTCCATTTCCCTGGCAGCCGTGATTATTTTCTGGGTCACTCCTTCCAGGCCTCCTCCACTTTCCCCCAGTAAGTCACCGCTGACTTGTCTTTATCCGTCTAGCACACGTTTAGCTGGGGCTGCTGGTAATCTATAAACCTGAGAGCCGTTTTCAACAAAGTGGAGCTTTAAACGTTAACAAGACGTGTGTTTGGGGACATCTACAGGCCGTCTGCTGCCATCAGAGGAGGGAAGGAGCCAGCCCAGGTGAAGGCTTGGACTACCCCAGGTCAGGGCACCATCACATCCTGCACGCTCATCTTTTCTCTACCAATTAGTCTTCACATGTGTCACCATTCCAAAAGACGACTCGTGGATCTTAAATCTACAAAGTCCAGTCTATAAATATCTATTAAAATACTTTCTTGAAATGATTATATTCTCTACCACATATTTCAAAAAATATTTTGAAGTGACTCACTTTTGTAATAGCTCTGGGTTATTAAAAAGTTAGGTAAGTCATTTCATGTTCAGACTTCAAAGTACTTTGGAAAATCTAATAACAGAAGAGAACAAAAAGTTGCATGCTCCAAGATTGAAAACAAGATATGAAACAGGTATTGAAATAGTCAACGTTTGCTGGGTACAGTGGCACACTCTGGTAATCTCAGACTCAAGAGGCTGAGGGAGGAGGATCTCAAGTTCCAGGCCAGCCTCAGTAACTTAGTTTAAAAGATTAAAAAGGATCGAGGATGTAGCTCAATGGTAGAGTGTCTCTAAGTTCAATGCCAAT
Source organism: Marmota monax (assembly GCF_021218885.2). NCBI lineage: Eukaryota > Metazoa > Chordata > Mammalia > Rodentia > Sciuridae > Marmota > Marmota monax. The sequence goes on along the minus strand of NW_026694084.1, from coordinate 14,322,752 downwards.
ACTGGGGCAGGGAGAATCTGATCATTATAATTATACCTAAACATTTACCAAACACTATCATCATGTCAGACTCCAATATAAGTTAATATAGCAGAAAGTGCTTTTATAATCAACACCACAACCATCCACACCCCTCGGAGTTAACTCTTTCAGAGATAAGAAAACAAAACAGTGGGAATGACTTCCCAGTAATGGGGTAGAGCTGGAATTCCACTCTAGGACCAATTCCAGTGTCCTTGCATTTAAAATTGCTCGGATCTTCAACACAGATAAAGGAATTTCAACCATATCAAATCAAATAACACCACCCTTCAAAACATTATATAACTTCTTGCTCTTCTGAAAGATAGAAAATACAATCTGCCTACAAACTTAAAAATATAGAATGCCCTGTTACATAAAGCAGACATAAAAAGAATGTAATTTATAGTACCATTTCACTATAATTCAATATGTCAATATATTAAAAGAAATACTGATATAAACAGCCCAAAATGCAACCTGGTAAAGACATGCTACATTTTTAACTCCAGGATCTCATGTAGTTTTGTCATCAATGATGAGATTTGTCATAATGAGGAACAACTCTTGGTAAAGTCCCAGATAGAATGAAGTAAAATCTTTATGTACACAACAGTTGCACTCTAGCAAATTCAATTGATACTTTAAAATGCATAAATACCATGCATTTATATGTGAAAAGATAATTTGACTTTTCTTCCAGATTTTTAGGAGGCTTTTGCTTATATGGATATCTGGGAAGACACTGAAGTCAGCAGCCCAGGAGATGATTATTTATCCTGCAGGACTCTCCTGAACATTGTCAGACAACCAGCTTTCTATGTTTCTTGCTCACTAAATGCCACCAGGGCCTCTCAGTCACTGGGACCACCACAAACACTCCCACCTTCCCAGATTTCCACACCCTGGCTTAGAAGGGCAACTGCCCTTCCTGAGGACCTGGTGTAACTGATGGAATGGATGGTACTCTGAAAACAAAGAAAGGGCAAAAATAAAGGAAGAAACTAGTTAGAGATGGGAACATTTTCTTTAGAATACTATACTCTAAGGAAAACTGACATTGAACTTTAAACAAACAAAAATAGATCTTCCAAGCTCTTGTAGCATTTTGTTCTAACATTTTCTCCCTTCTCCCCAGCAGAAGGCATCCATCCCCTGATATCACCGTGCCTTTGGCTCTTGCCTGGATCCTTTTCTAAAAGGAGCTTTGGAGAGATACAGTCTACTGAGAGGGAATGTTCATCTGCTCTCAGCATCTCTGACAAGCTTCATCACCTCCCCTCTTTCATTTATCATTCTTCCATTATTTCTAGCAAATACTGCAAGGAAGCAGAGGGACAAAAATGAGCCCCAAGAACAAACTTTTTTGATAAAAGTGAATTGATGCTACAAAAAGGGGCTATGACTCTTCTAGAAATTTCATTCACTCAGCAAACATTACTAGGCTCCTTCAACTCGCCAAATGCTGTGTTCTGTATATACCCTCCATCTGAAAGGGCATCACACTTAGTGGGAAGACATAATAGTCTCAAGACACTGTGGAAAAATAGTCTCAAGACACTGTGGAAAAATACTATAAGTTTAGGATGGTATCCATAATATGGAAATTCACAGAAATGATGACCAACCAATTCTCGAGGAGAAAGAAACCCAAGGCTCTGAAGAGTGAGGTGGGAAATGAAGAAAAGCGTATTTCCAGCATCAGGAATAACGTTTAAAGACTTAAGGTCAAGAGAACTTGCCTGAGCCAGGAAATAGTGACTAATTCAGCTGTTCTTGGATGGGACTGAAGTGACAAGGATTCAAGTTACACGTCTTAGAAGGTGGCAGATCATGCTGGATCGTATTTGCCCCGCTAGAGAGACTAGACTTTACCCTGAATCACATGGGATCCTTCTGTAAGGTTCTCATTATGAGATTTTCATTTTTAAAAAAACATTGCAGCTCCTTCTGGAGAATAGCTTAGAGAAGGGCAGTGGTGGAGGCAAGAAGACCAATAGCAAAGATCTGTGTTGTTCCAGGTCAGAGATGAGGGGGGCTGGGGCTGAAGTAGTCCTGTGAGGGTGCACAGAAAGGGACGCTCTCAGTTATGATGGACAAAGGAGAGAACAGGATCAGGTGACTGCCTGAATCACAGAGGTAAGGGTGGCTCCTATGCAGGCCTCCCGCTTCATCCCCTCAGTGGAATGTGGTGCCATTGACCAAGATGGCGGTCACAGAAAGGGAAGGTAGTGTGAAATGAGAAAGTCAGGGATAAATTTTGTGGCAAAACCTCCACTTATAACTAATGTCTCAGTGGCCAATTTTTCTGTTCACGGCTATTTACTTTTAGAAGATCAAAACTAAGGGAGGCTTTGATTTTCAGTGATCTTATGTTCAAAATAAGTACGTTGAGCATGGAGGAGGAGAGAAAGCAACTTAATCCCAAATTAGCAGCTAATTAATTTAAGCGAATGATATAATCAATGGGGGAAAAGAAAACATGATTTCAAATACCTGATCAGCTGTTTGTTAGCTGTGCAAGTTTTACAAGTCTCTGCCTCCGACTACCTCATTTCTTAGCGTTATGAAAAAAAATTAAATCAGATGCAAAAAATATCACATAGCACTTACTACAAAGTACTGAAAAATGTTTTTCTCATTTCTCATTCTAACAAGTTGATCATTAAGTGAAGTCTTCCTTAAGTAAAAGGGCAAAATACAATGTTCCTAAACGTAGTTAGCTCTGTGGCTTGGCGCAGGATAAAACTTCTAATACTCATTAACTATACAAGTTATCCAAATATCTTAAAGCTCAATGTCCCATCTTTTAAATATGAAGATGGCATCTACTTTGCAGGTTTTTCCAAAGATTGAGTGAAATGACATGTGAAAAATACCTAAAATAATTACAATAGTAGATGCTCAATAAATCCTACTAAGTAAGCATAGGTGGCAAAAATTTTAATCCAGTAGTTTAGAAAGGAGATAAGGATGAAGGCCTAAATGGGGTCTTCTAAATAGAGAGGATAGTTGATGTAAGGTTGAGATTGGGAACAGATGCTCAAAGAGGGGAAATGTATTTACTCTTCAGGAGAGCCTATATTTAGAGAAGATGGGAAAGAAGAGATTAGTCAAAGGAAAATAGAACCAAGGATTAAAGTGCAACAAATACTATCAGATTAGAGGGAGGAAGTAGGGACTAATCAAGTAGTAAATGGAGCTCAGAAGTAGATAATGAGACGCCAAGCAAAAGACTTTGAATTGTGGAAACTGGATATGAAGGATGAAGAGCAGTTGCTTTTGAGCTTACAAGAGAGTGAACTAGTACAAAGTGAAGAAGTCAGTAAATATATACCAGTTATCAAATATAATTTACAGACTGTGTGCAAATGAGACTGTCTAGATATTTTTGTTTGGGTTTTTTTTCCCCCTTTTTAAAATTGGCTTTGAGGTGGGGAGGCTACTTTGATTTAGAGTCAGATAATGAGATCTGCAGAATTCTTGCTTTGAAAAAGTCAACCCAAATGACTATAAGGACCTCCAAACATTGAAGCATATAACACTGGTAGTGAAGGTTTGAACTACGCTGTCAATAAATGAGTTTATAACTGTTTGCATATGTACTAACATTGTACATATATGTACAAGTTCTAGAAGTTTGTTTTAAAAAATGAAGCCACTAAAATGTATTTTCTTACCCAATACTGTAAATACTCTCTCAGTTGATACTGCTGAGCTAATAGTGAATAACAATGTTTTGAAAATGTTTCATGAAAACTTAAATATGTATTCTCAATGAACAAAAAAGTTTGAATATTTTAATTATATTTTGTTTTTTACATGTCTTAGTGAAAATAATAGATGCATTTGCTATATTACAAAAGGGTGAAGAGACATTTGACTTCTATGACTACTGCTTTCACTTTACAGTGTTACGAGATTGTCCTCGTGTTAAAATACAAAAATTTCACCATTGATTCAGATAATTTATTTTGATGGGTAAATTATCTATTTAATGCTTTCCCCAATATATCATCCTTTAAAGGATGTTTTCTTTTTAATTTCTGTGCCTGATATATCCTTGTCATTTTTTCTACTCTTTACACTTTGTTACTTTAGATTTGTCTCTTGGAAACAGAATATATTTGAACTTGAGTTTTTCTTCTCTAATTTAACATAAAATTTTTTACTTATTAAATTACAAACATTTGTTCTTTCATATATGTGTTTTGACACACTATTTACAACTTCCCCTGTCCTTTAACTTGCTTCTATCTTTTGCTTTGTGGATTATTGCTATATTTCCTTGGTTTTCATCACTTAAAACTCACCTAAAGTGCCAGAGCGGTCCTGAAATAACTTTCTTCAGATTAAAATGCAAGAATATGTCCCCTGAAAAATAAATGTTTTTGATTCCTTTAATTATATCCACCTACTCGTTTATAAAATGTAGCTTTTGTTATTTACAAACTAGGATTTTTGAAGCCCAGATCATTTTTATTGTATCGATTTTCTTTGGGCATGTTCTTATATTCAAACTATATTTGTATTTATATTCGCAGCAAGAATATGGGCTTATAGATATGTGTTGCAGTATTCAACAAATCCTTTCATAGCCTAATTTGTCTTTAAGTTTGTTATTAGGTCTTGCTCAAATACAGAAAGTATATTCAAAGGTAGATGGGTAATATTATTTGAGTCTGATTTTATAAGCCAGTTTCATTTATCGTCATGGTTTGTTTATTCTATTTCATATAGAACTTGCATAAAGAGAAAAAAAAATGGGTCCAAATTTTTCCCAGGTCTATAAATATAGTGCTTTAGAGTCAAACATTAATGTTGTGTGGAAATGTAAAAACAGTTTTCATTTGTAGCTGCCTTGGTTTGCTTCTATTTTTTTTTTTTCCTGCCTGGACACTTAAGTTTCAGAGGTGGAAAGCACTGTATTTGACAATTCATCAGGGTGGGCATAAGGATTGTTCTCTTTTCATCAGCTTCCCTTGCTATTTAAGTGAGTTTGCTTCATCTACTATGGTTTTTTCTTAGATCAGAAAAGCTTTATATTCTTTCCTCCTCACTCCCTGTACTGGGGATCAAACCTAGGGCCTGCTCAAGCCCAGTAAGTGCTCTACTATTAAGCCACATTCCCATGCCGCTAGCCTTCATTTTTCTGATTAAAAACTCTCAGAATAACGAAATACTTGTAAACATCTCCTATGCCCTTTACTGCCTCTTTTGATATTGTAAGTCATGCTACATCATTTCTTAGTTTGAATACAAGATTTTTCTTATTTTCATCTGAGTAAAAGCCCCTTTTCTTTCACCCTTTGTCTTATATATACATATGCCAGTCATCTTTTAGTAGTGTAATGTATTTTATGTTCTATATTTTATTGAAAATCCAAAGAAGATAGTTCATAGAATTTGCCTTTGTTTTGTGGTTTTAATAACTTCCAGAAGTCTGATTTTTCTGTACAATGAGAAAAATGTTCCCATTCTTTACATTATGGAATCTTTATATAAGTTGAATATTCTTCTTATCCAATTCCTTATCTTTAAATGATAAGTGCTTTACTTAGGACACAGGTTTTCCACAAAAACAGCATAAGCACATTGTCCTTAAGAACCCGGAATCTTCATTCTAGTTAATGTCCACAAGCCTGAAACAAAATCCTTAGGCACCTTAATACACCACAGTATAACAGTTCTCTGTGCAAATTCTATAGCCCAACTACCTAGGTCCAAACCCCAAACCTATCTCTGAGGAGTTGTGTTAATTATATACGTGGAGAAGGCCCTTTGGGGTTATGGTGAAAGAAGAATTTCAAAAGCTTAAATTCTCCTCTCTAAAACTGTAATAATAGTTTCTCTCTCATAGGGTTATGAGGAGAGAAAAAATTACTATATGTGGAATATTTGAAATAATGCCTTGGCACAGTGTTATGTAGCATGTTTGCTACTTTTAGGAAACTTTAGCTTACAAAGAGATTGTGGGGAGGTTTTTTAGGCTCAGCATTGGTCCATATCTGTGCACTTTCCAATAGGAACTGAACCAGCCAGAGAAATAGAAATAATTGAAGACTCAGAGTGAGTGGAAAAATCTCTGACTGTTAATCATCCACTCCATTCTGAGGAAATTGTGCCTCCACAGAGCCAGTTCCTCTTTGGATGTGCTACCCCTGACATCATGTTCTAACAATTCCGTAAATCCCAGGATGTATATTCATGCCTATTAAAACCCTCACATGGAAAAATGTGTCCATAATGATATAAGTATTCTAACTATCTGGCTGGCAGTGAACAACAATAAAGAGAAAAGACAGCTGTGTTTTTGGAATTTGAGACATCTGGAAGGATAAAGAAGTGCACTGAGGTGGCAAAGGAGATAGGCAGAAGATGGGGGCTCAAACAGGCCAACAAAAAGACTGAGTTGCTTAGTACAGAGAAAAATGCCCAGGACATTTCCAAAAAAAAAAAAAAAAGATAATACAGAGAAAACTGGTCACAAAGGATTAAATGCAGAGGAGGAAACCACCCCTCAAAGGACATTAAAGGACAGGGTGTGGGTGCTGCCTGTTGCTGGCTCAGAGAATGCCCACTGTGTGCAGCCCACATGGAGGTCAGACCATCCACACAAGAGAAAGGGCTCTGCACCCAAACTTAGAAAAGCTTCTGCAAAGGAATAAAATTAAAAGTGGTACCTACCCCTGGTGAAATCAGGACAAAGGAAGAAGAGAAAAAGAGATTACTCATTTGTTTGGCTACAAACATAGCCTACCCCATTCTGGTCCTGATCTGTGATTATAGGAGGTAAAAACAAAAGGTAGAGAATCCTTCTCTCTGCTTGATGGACTTCTCTCATTCTTCCTTTATCAGTCATCTTGCTCGGTTTCCAACCTAATCATCACAGGTTTTAAGAAAACTAAACAAAACTACTTAAATGAAATTAGGATTTGACTGATACCAAAGAAGAAAACAGATTCTCTATGTTCCTTCACTCTAACTGGATCAAGTGTAAGACAGTTTACTGGAAATTTTGTTTAAATCGCTTCAGTAGTTGGTGCATTACAGGTAAGAACCCCTTTCTCATCTTAATCTTCTGAATGATCATCTCAATTCATATCTTTTAAAAACTGCCCTCTCCTCGATTTGCTTTTTGGCCTGTGAGCAGTCATGATTCACCAGAGCCTCTTGCAATTCACACTGTGTCCTCAAGGTGGCAGAGGGGGACTGAGACTGAGCTTCAGGCTTCTATTGAAACTGTTTTTAGTTTTTTCCCAGTTCAGTTCTATTGTTGAATCTATTGGCAACTCTTGTTTGAATGCATTTTATGTAACAAGGATTATACTAAACTTTAGGAGTAATGTCACCCAGTTCTTAAACGTTCCTTAATTTACCAGTTAGAAAAAAACGTTGGATTTTTTTGTGGGGATTATTTTAAAAAAGGGGGGGGGGCAAGAATTTTTTAATAGTATGCCAATTATACAGTACACAAGAGGCCCCAACTGAAAAGTATGAAAGAAATGCAATACATCAAGCAATAGTCAAAATATTGGAAAATTTAGGGCATATCTGGCAATTTAGAAAATCCTTCCAGGATTACCACAAAAACCTGAAGATTGTCTCCAAAATCCCAAACGTTTTTTGCTTCCAAAAATATTTTATTGGGAATTTAGTTTGTTTATAATAATAAAATTTTAAAATATATTTTTTCAGAACCCAATGTTAACCTTGCCAACTGAATATAGTGAGTATTCTCAGCATTGATAATCCAAGCTATATTACAAAACTCAATAAATAGAGTTATATTTTTTAATAAAGGACATTTGAAAGGTTAAGAGTTACCAAGGAAAATGTCCACTACCCAAAATATTAACACCTAAACCTGAAAACTTTCCTTTCTACCATTTTGATACTGGACAATGTAGACTGAAACTGTTTATTTCAGTATAGTTTATTTTCCATGTGAATATATTTTCTTAGCTTTAATACCAGTTAACATTACCAATTAATTATTAAGATTAAAATCATAAGAAACTTTAAAATCAGTATACAATATTAAATACATTAAATAATGTGACAGTGCAAGATGGTATCATAGATGAGATTCTGGAATTAAAAATAAAAAGATATATTATCAGTAATAAAGTTGGTAAAAATCTGAGTAAACTTTGTAGTTTATACTATATTTTGAATGTTAATTTGTTGGTTATGACAAATGAAACTTGATTTTATGACAAATTAATATTAGGGAGACAGGAACTGAATGAGGGGCATCTGCAACACAGATATAGTTATAGGAAAGGATAAGAAAATAGGAGAAATAGTGAGAAAGGAAAGGCATGTTGCCTCATCTAAAATCTCCTCAAACTACAAGCCTGGTCCGACCCGAGCCAAGCCTGCTCCTGCCCAGCCATTATCAGTAGCTGGCCCCAGGGAACCCCGCTCATTGGATATACCAGAGGTTTCTGAGAAAAAAAGCCAGAATTTCTGAGAAATTTACTACCTTTGTAACCCTCCTTTAGTAAATCAAAATAATTCAGTCTCCTCCTGTCTATGTCCAAAAACTGAACAAAACAAATAGATTATTTTCTTGAACATATTGCAGTCTCTAGTGGAGTATATTTCAGAACCAGGAGAAATGGTGGTACAGGGGAAATTTGTAACTCAAAATTGAGTTGATCGGCCATCTAGGATGTAATAATATTTTACTATTAAATATTTTTCATTTCAGAAACTTAAAAGTTCATGAAGTGGAAAATGCTCAGAGAAAGGCAACCCCAGTGATCAGAGGAAAGTGCTAGAAGTTCATAAACATGGTTTACAAGGGCAAGGCTAGAGTGGGAATAGGAAAATGAATAAAATGGTTCAATATGTGTATTAACAGACTCATTCACCAAGTTCTATAATGCCCAAATATCCTTTGAAACGTAACATGAGGGCAAGTTAAGTCATATGAAAATATTGCTCTTTCTTTTAGGTGATTTATGGAATTTAGGAGATGATAATAGTGAATTTGTAGAAGTTAATTCAACACGGGCTTGAAGACAAGAATTTTGACTAAAACATCCTAAGTGACTGCTTGATGACTGCTTTGCCCATCACGGCTCCTCCAGGAATGGATTCCTCCTCAACCTCAGTGTTTGTTGCAGGAGCTGTCAGGGGCCCTGCCTGCTGACCAGTGAGTTTCCTTCCCTTTCAAGAATCGGGACCTAAGTCAAGAGAATTGAGACTGTCCTTTCTTGTGTGCTACACTGCATCCATGAGGCCTAGGAGTTATGGCCATGTTCTGTCTTGCAGGTGGAGGAGAAAAAGCTGGGTTATAATTATAACAGAGAAAAATAAACCTTCAGAGTGAGGAGCAGAGAGAAAAATCCATAAAGAGTCTTGTCATGGATTCAAATCCCTAAATCCCTGAAAAAAATTTCCTGAGGCCCATCAGCAGTCCGTTCTTTGGTTCCAGGCAATAAACAGTGTCCTCACAACAAAACGTCTAGCTAAAATTCATTTGATTTGGTTTCAGTTTCTTTCAACTAAACAATCCTAACTAAATTAAAGGCTACACTCTCCCCGCCTCTAATCTTTTTTTCTTTGGCTAAAAAGTGAATGTGTTCTCCCAAAATTTATATGTTGAAACTGAGCCCATGATATGATGGTATTAAGAGGTGGGGTCCTCTTGAATGGGGCTACTGACCTTATAAAAGAGACCCCCGTGACTCCCTCATGCCTTCCATCATGTGAGGACCCAGTGAGAGACGGCCATCTGTGAACCAGGATGGAGTCCTTTCCAAACACCAAATCTGCCTGCACATGGATCTTGGCCTTCTCAGCCTCCAGAACCATGAGAAATAAATGTATTGTTTATAAACCACCTCGTCTGTGTGTTGTTATAGCAGCCCCAACTAAGACTAAGCCTTCAGTCTCTGTGGAACCACCAGTATGTACAGCAGGGAGAAAGCAGAGGAAATAAGCAAGGTCCCTGCTGATGGGGAAGTGGGAAGATTTAACCACAGGTACAGCTACTTGGGTTTCAGGTGGGGGCAGTGTGGAAGTGGCACCTGATGATGCAAACAAAGAGTAATGCCTTTAGTGATTAGTCCAAGTCAGCCTGAAAGGGTTAGCCTCTTCCAACAGCATTATGCTACCCAGAAAGATAGCTTCCAATGCAAACACTGGCTGTGCTAAATCTCAGGATTCAGTATTTGCACATATTCTCTATTCATCTTGATAAGATATCCATCCCATGACAGAGTTATTGAAAAACCTTAAACCAACATATGACAGCTTGGGTGTTACTTTGGCTCCAGAAGGGGAAAAGGATAGCAGGATCATAGAATGTGGACTAGTCCATTAATCAGACGTATACACAGTCTTATGAGATCTGCTCAGAGAGTATCACTGAGAACCTTCCACATAAGAATCAGGATCAAGATCAAGTATTTTTTAGATATCTATCACAAGTATTTCTCCAGTTCCCTGGGTCAATAGGACACCCACATGTCCTGACATATCTCATTTCTAGGAAGAAGCCCTAGCAAATAGAGCTGCTTGGGCAATTTCAATTTTTCCTTGCAGCCGAGCATGCCGCTGTGCTTTTTATATTCCTGAATGTGAAAGCACTTTGTGGTAGACGCCATTAACCAGCCATTAGCAATGACAGTAGAGGAAGTGGGAGGTAGTAACAAGGCAGAGGAAATTGGTAAGTGTAAAAAGCCATTTATTTCATCAAAAAAGGATTTTTCTTGTTAAAATATTTGAGGTTTTTAGAACATGTCAACATCAAAATACCTCTGGAGTAGATATCATGATTCATCCAACTAATTGACTCTTCATTCTCACACTTCTACGTGCATTAGCAAAAATACATATACACACAGTCAGATTATATGGATGTGTTTTTTCCCCCACACTTTGAATACTACTTTGATGCAACAATACAGACCTGCTGCCTTCTCTTAAAGCCTCTGAAGAGCAGGCTGTATTAAATTATCAGAATAACAAAATCAACTTTGCTTGAGAAGTTAATATGCACCAGGTACTTTTCTATTGTGTATGTAATGCTCATCCTATTCCTGTGTGTCAAGTACTGTTCTGTACTTATAAACATCCCTTCACAGATAGCAAACTAAAGCACAGAAAAATCCTGTAACTTGCCCAAGGACCCACATCTAGGAGACTGAAGTGTTGGGATTTGAACCCAGACTTTCTTCTTTTAGAGCTGCACTCATGATCTTCATGTAACACAGCTTCTGGAAACCCTGAGGGGTTGTAGGATAAGATTTTATGTATAGGGGCTTGGTGCCAACTCTTAAAACAGCCACCAGAGCCTCAACTCAGGTGGAAGACACCAGTATAAAATTGAAGTGGGCCATTTTGAGAAAAATGCAATAGATTTTCATCTACTTGGCAAATAAATAGCATATGATAGAGGACCAAATGCAAGTTTAAAGTCATTTCCACTCTATTTACTTTATGTTGCAGTAGGAAATAGCCAAACCATAAAAGGAAATATCTGATTGCTATTTTGCCCACATAAAGTTCAAAATGATTATGAGGACACCGGGACCCAAACCAAGTCCCCTGGATCATTTAGTGGCTGCCTCAATCACTCATTCACCCATGTGAAAGTTAATAGAGCCATGCAAATACTCCCAAGGAACTTGATTTTTAATATTGTTCACTGACATTTAAAAGAATTTAATAATTTGGGATAATTGTCTTATTAAAATTGCCTTTTGGAACTGAAATTCCATGGAAGTATGGAACAACTAGAGAGTTTATAAAGCAGAATTTACATGGAAGTCCAGGTTATAGAAAATACTAGAAGTCTCGTTAAGGGGACCATGGAGTTCTGGAGCCTCCTTCTCCCCACCACAATCTCTCCTTTCCCTTAAGGGACTGCCTCAAAGGAGTCCATAAAAGTCTCCATCAAACCCCTAGACCTCCAGACCACTTGAAAAATCACTGGTTATTACTGAGTTGAAAACAAATGAAAGTACTTCCAAACTCCAGCAGTGATATATAATTACTTCTGAGGACCATGAAAGAGGTTGCATTTTGACAATCTCTGTCAAACTACCCAGTGATATCCATTTCTCAGGTCTTCATGGGAATGGAACTATAGAGGAAGGGATAACTTATGATCTTTCCTAGAATTCAGAAAAGCCCAAGACCATATCATAAGCCAATCCCAAATTCATTGACTTAGGATTTGAGGAACATTTCAGTTGAAAGTCACTCTGAGTTAAGAATGAACCAAGCTGAAATGATTTTAAGAAGATCATTAGTGCATATAGGGAAGGCGTGAGTAGAAGGAATGGCTACACTCAAAGGCAGAAAATCAGTGCATGTTTTAGTGACAAAAATTGTTTGAATTTTAGAGACAGAAGGTTTGCTAAGGCAAACGTGTACATATGTACTTATGCACACATTTATGCATATAAATTATGTACATATGAATGTATATGTGTTCTAAGTCATGATATAAAGTTTTTTTTTTCCTGTTGAGTCATATTCAAGATAATTTTGAAAGTCATTGGATTTTATGACCTTCTGGTAGTGACAGTGTAGGGAAAAAGTCATTCCCATGCACTTCAATTGAAAATGTGAAATACTATAGCCACTTTAGAAGACAACTTGCTAATAGGTACCAAAAATTCTCAAAACCCTTCAGACCTTTTGATATGCAATTCTACCTCTCAAAATTTAGCCTAAAGAAATATTTGATCAAGCACTTACATATGTTTCTCACAGCATCATGAAAAATAATGAAAAACCTAGAAACAGCCAAAGATGAAATAATGCTTTCAACAAATGTATGCCAGCCATATATCATAAAACCAAAATTGCTAGTTGTCATTCATCAATAAGGATATTTATAATAAGGTTATAGAGCATGAATTCCATCTAATTTTTCTAATGTTTGTCCATAGAAAAAATTTCTGAAAGGATATAAAGAAAAAAAAATATAAAAATCTAACTGTGGGAAGTAGAAAGCTACTACAGATGAGTTCTATTTCTCTTCTATTTTTTTTCAAACATTCTATTTTTTCAATAATTCTATTGTTTCAAAAATTCTTTTTTCTATATCTAGAAATGATATGAACTTCTGGTGCTTGCAGAGTTTACCAGGCTGGTCTTGAACTTGTGATCCTCCTGCCTCAGTCTCCCAAGTCACTGGGATTACAGGTGGGTGCCTGGTTTAGGCCTTAAGATTTAAGATTTGCTATATGGTCTAAACCTTTGTAAAGTAATGCAGAGTAATTTCGTAGGTATAACATCAATTTCTTCCTATCAGTACATTTCAAAGTTCCCGCCAAACAATTAATACTTTGTGAAAACAAATTCTAAAGTGTAGTGTGAGATCCTGCGCAGAGTGAAAGTGGTGCTATTTGGAATGAAAAGTGAAAGTGAGGCAAGAGAGTTCTATCATTGAACTCTTCTAAAACGTCATTCTATTCCAACTACTCTAGATGGCACTTAAATTTTTATGACAAACTGATAAACGTTGCATTTATATATCTACAAATATCAGCTTAAGCCCTAAGCTTAATAATCTACTTAATGCTCCATTTTGTAGGGAAAAGGTCTTTAAAGTTCTTTCTTTGCAATATTCCAAGCATTATGTTTGGAATGCACTGTGCCTTTATGTAATAAGGCATTATGTTGCTCTAAGGAAAATAACAGACTATATTTAGTATTTTAAAAATTAGGACCACACATACATTTTGCCTTAATTAAGCCTTAGTTTAGGGGTTGGCAAACTTCTTTAATGGGTCAGATAGTAAATATTTTGGGACTTGTTGAGCCAAATGGTTTCTGTTGTAATAGTAAGCACAGATCATATATAAACAAAATCAGCTATGTTCCAATATAACTATTTTCAAAGTCAGATTATGGGACCAATTTTGCCCATAGGCCAGTTTATGAATCCCTAACTGGTACAATACAAGATGGTACAAAACAAACTCTACTGAAACAATTTAATCCACATTCAGGAATTTACCAAAAATTAAATAAATGAGCAGAGATTATTTTATCAAGAATGTTCTAGATTCTGTAAAATAAGTCATGACATACTGAACTTACTTTTTCTTAGATTTTATAAAATTTGAAACTTTCTAATGATATACAGAGGAAGATCAGGTCTCTTTAGATACTTATACTCTAATTTCAAATTTAATATTGTTGGAATCATAACTTGGAATTTGCACACATTTTCCATATATAACTGTACAAATAAGAAGATACCTTCTCTAACTGAAGTAGACTAGCTCTATGGTAGAATCACAGTCAAAATAAAGTTCAAATTCCCTCCATGTTTTGGGCTTCTTTGTTCAGCTCCTAGATAGCTCTATAGTCCGAACAGTATTATGGTTCTAGATTTCATAGCTGAGTTTTTAATCCCATTTTCCCCTGGGGCACAATTGATACATGTTCCTCTAATGAATAGAATGGCAAATTTAACATAACTGATTCCACTTCCTTCCTCCTTCCTGGCTTTTAGGATCTGTTGAAATTCCAAATTTCCTAAAGATACCTGGCATCAACTATGATTCTCATGATTCCTCCTCCTAGTCCTGACCACCTGGTGACAGACCAGGGAACAATTCCTTTTTGCCAATTCTCTCCACTCAGACCCAGGTTCCTGTCAAATTGTTTGGAGCACCAAGAAACTCAGATGGGAAAAAAGAGCAGTCCCTGACCCTCTGATACTACAATATATTGTTTCCATTTTCAGCTGTTCCCCACACCCACTGAGCTCAGTCATGTGGGGGACTTGTGAAGATCTGAGACTTGGAATAGGTGTAAATTCAGTCTCAGATCCACAAATCCAAGTGGCAGTGGAGGGATGTTTAAGGTGACAAGTCAGGGCATCACATCTCTACCAACTACTACCTACCTCATTATTTCCACAGGTATTTCTTAACATCTGATAGGGATTGCTCTACATGGTGCTTATTCTTTGTCAAATCTCACTTGATAGATGAGATAGATGTCAGGATGATTTACAAACAAAACCAAAACCTGGCCTCCTAGATGGAGGCCAAGATTCTCCTAGCCTTTATCCCAAGGGAATCCACACCTCTAGTTGTAAACATCCCAGAAACCCAGGAGAGAGTGGTGGGAACAGGATGCTTGACTAGAAGAGGGAAGGAGGCGACAATCGATGAAAAAAAAAATTTTTTTTAAATGATTCATACATTTTAAAGAAATTTCAGAAGGCAGTAGGAGCACGATTTAAATATATAGACTAGAGAATGAAACTGCTCGGGGCCAGTGTCAGGGGTGGATATTAGGAAATTAGTCCTTAAAAGCATCTAGAAATATAGAACAGTGAATCTGAAAAGCTTTATGTTGTATGGTAACTCAGCAGTCAAAATGACCTAATTTGGAAACCATCTGTTCCCTTCCTTTGCTGTCATGGATGAACTTCCTGCTGCCACCTATGGTTAGCCACTCTACTGGTACAATAGATCCTTGTATTCCTAGTCCTTTGAAGAGTTTGTTCCTACACAAGCCCCCTTACTCTTACATCACCCTTTTACTACCTCAGTAGTATCATTTAAAAAAAAATCAATGTACGAAGGGGCTACACCATCCACCATTTTTAAAAGATCCCACAACTCTCTCTAGCTATCAACACTTTGTTCCCATTTACAGCAGAATTTCTTAAGATCTGGTGTCTACTCACAGTCTATCACTTTCCACTCTAAGGAAGATGTTGGCTTTTTTAATTTTTTTTTTCCTAAATAAGCTTCATCCTGATCACCCCATGGAAACCTAACCTAGGATCACTAACAGACAAAGCTGATGGTGAATTCTCAGACCTCATCTACTAAGATCTTTTGACAATATTCAGCACCACTGATGGATTTCTTCTTTGAAACACTTTAAGTTGTTCTCCAAAACAATATACCCTTGGAAATATGCCTCCTACTTCACTGGTCCATCTTTTTCACTCTTCCTTGCTGATTCCTTCCTCAGTTCTCTCCCTCACTTTTCCTAATGAGCTTAAATAATTTAAAGGAAAGAAAAAATGTGTAAGTAACATTTAGAAGTTAGTAACACCTGAATCTTCAGCTCGATTCCCGACACCTCTGAGATCCAAAAAACCTGTCTTACATGTCTACTCAAACACATAGTAGGCAGCTCAAATTTTGCTGCTCCAAAAAGAATTCAAAACCTTTCCTAAGAAGAAAACAAATGCAAATAGTGAGATTTACTTAGTAGGTAGCTTTTCTTGTGATATGCATTATCATTCTGGAATAATTTTATGTATATTCCAGGATATTAGCAAATGGGGATATTAGCAAATACTGAAAATAACGGGAGCCAAATATCTCACTTTGGGAGAAGTTATAAATATGAAAATTGAGACATCTTTCTGGAATTGAGCTATACTACTATGAACTCATGGTGTTTGACATTTAGATATGGATAAACCAAATAAACCTAGATGCATAGATGGATACACAAATGATTTCAAACTGTCATTCCTTGTAATAGCCTCTTGGAAACCATGGAGCAGGGAAAGCACAATATAAACCTAGAACATCTTGTGACATACAGTAAAGAACTGCTCAAAGAATAATGAGGATACAAGAATTAGTATGGACAGACTCTCAGGGGCTTAATTTGAGCACCAAAATGATGTCAATAGATACTTAACCATTGACTACAACAAAATTTCAGTCAATACTTATATATAATTATATGCAGGAGAAGGTAATATATTACCTTAGAGCTGAACAGAACTAATAAATGTAGAAGTTACGATATAGTAAGCGGGGAAGATGGTCACAACTTCACATCATCTTTGTAAGAACTAATTTAGGCAAGAATCAGTGATGTGTCTGACGAGAAACAGTATTTATATAATCTCCAAATCTCTCAGATTATTATCAATGACAGAAAAACATTAGCAATTTTGCAGTGGAGCACGCTGGTGGACATTATTTAAATAGATAAATGGAAATTAATATCACCAATAACATGACAATGCTCATTATATGCTTCACAGTATAATGGCCTAATACACAATAACATTATTTCTTTAGTATTCCTGCTGAAAATACGTAAGTGAATCTAATCATCAAGAAGCCAAATTGAAGGACTTTCTTCTAGTTAATTACCTGTTCTCACACAAACATCAAGAATGACAAAGAAAGGCTGAGTAGGTTAGACTAAAAATTGCATTTGAATTAAATAAGAGACAATATTTTATATTAAATATTCTAAAAGGCTATTGTAGTTAGGAAATGCATCCAGAAATATGTAGAAGTTAAAGAATGATAAGAGGAAAATAACGATAAGGCCAAAGGGGCAGAAGTAAGCACTAAATCTGAAAGTTCTTATACTAGTTTTTGCAATTGTTTTAAAACACTGAATATATAATATATATGCATATTATATATTATATGCACACATTTTTTTTGGAGGGGGCCTATTACCAGGGATTGAACTCAGGGGCTCTTAACCATTGACCACATCCCCAGCCCATTTTTTTTTTAAATTTTGAAACAGTTTTGCCAAGTTGCTTAGGGCCTAAGTTGCTAAGGCTGTCTTTGAACTTGAAATTCACCTGCCTGAGCCCCCACCGACCCTGAATTACAGGTTTGTGCCACCATGCCCAGCTAGGTTTTATGTTTATGCTCTTTTTAGAGGAACAGGGGATAGTAAGGAAGTCATATATAATGCCAGAACCAATATCAAGTCCAACAAGAATTAAGAGAGAATTCAAGGGTGTCAAAAAGAAATATTAAAGTTCATAGAGGAATCTATATCATGCCTAAATTAATTGTGATGGTTAATTTTATGTGTCAACTTGGTTGGTCTCAGGGATGCCTGGTTAGCTAGTAAAACATTGTTGAGTGTGTCTGTTTCTGGAAGAGACTTGCATTTGAACCGGTCCTCTGACTAAAGAAGGCCACCTTCACAAGTATGAGTGGGTATCATGTAATCTGTTGGGGGCCTAAATAGAACAAATAGGAAAAAAAGGGGGGAGGGGCAAAGTTGCTGTCTCTGCTTGAGCTAAGACATCCATTCTCCTCTGCCCTTGGATCTTTACAGTTCTGATTCCTGGACTTCTACATTCAGACCAGAATTGATACCATTGGGTCCCCTGATACTTCAGGCTTGGCCTGGAACTTAGCACCAGCTTTCCTGAGTCTCCAGTTTGCAGATAGAAGATTGTAGGGACTTTTTAGTTTCTATAATCACATGAGCCAACTCCTTATAATGGATCTCTTCCTTTATATCCATGTATGTTCTCTTGGTTTTGTTTCTCTAGAGAATCCTGATTAATATGTGAATAAACGTTTTGAAAAGGGACTCAGAGATCACTTGGCATTGTGGGAAAAAAAAAAATCAAAGAACAAAGAGGTCACTCATCCACACCACATTTGAAGTCTATAATGGTAACAGTAATTCAGTTGTAGAGAAAGGCTCTTCTCTGAAATCTTTGAGTAAGAGGGAATTAGTGGATCATAACAATAAGGATGGAGAAAAGGTAGCATAAATTGATAGCATCTGAAGAAAAAACACCAACAAAAGCCAGTATAGGAGTAGTAACAAAGAGGCTGAAAAACAGAACCTAATGTGCACTGATCTTTCCAGGATCCAGGAGAAGGAGCAAATAGGGGGAAAGGTCTCTATTTGAGAGGGTGACCAGAAAAGTGACATCAAGGAGAACCACATTTCACTTAATGGGCACAAAAGGACTAGAAAGGGCTCCAGGGAGATATCACTACAGGGCTGCTTTTCCAACAATAGAGCAGGGAGCATGAAGATGAATCCTTCCCTTTTGCTATATGCAAAAACCAACTCAAAATGGATAAAGGCCTAAAGGTAATCAATAAAACTAAACGATTCTTAGAAAACAGGGAAAATCTTCATAACGTTGAACTTGGAACTGGTTGCTTAAATGTGATACCAACAAGCAATGAAACAAATACACAAATTGCATTCCAGCAAAATTTCAAACCTATGTGTCAGACACACTATAGAGTGAACAGTCAAATCATAGAATGGGAGAGAATATCTACAAATCATATTTGATAAAGGTTTGGTGTCTAGAATATACAAAGAACTCTTATAATTCAATAATAAAACAAATCAAAATATATATCAATTTACATATTTATATTTTTATATTATTTTAAAATGTATAAGTACATAAATGTGATGAGTCTTTACATAGTATTAGATGTATCTGAATATATGTATATATTTAGAATGTATGAAAGTTGGTGTCCAAAAACTTGTATACAAATGTTCCTAGCAGCTATATTCACAATAGCCAAATAGGTCTAAACAACCCAAATGTCCAAAATGAATGGATAAGTAAACAAAATACACTAAAACTCAGCAATAAAAATAAAATATGGATACATGCTACAACATTCATGATTCTTGAAAGCAATGCTTAATAAGAGAAGTCAGATACAGAAGGTAACATACTACATGGCTCCATTTATAAGAAATATCCAGGATAGTCAAATTAAAGACAGGAGATTAGTGGTTGATAAGAGCTAGTATGGGGAAGGAAAAATGGAGAGAGATGATTAGTGGGTACAGGTCTCCATTTGTAGTGCTGGAAAAGATCTGTAACTCGATAGTAGTAATGGTTGGTCACCATTATCAATGCACATAATGCACTGAATTTTATACTATATAATGATAAGATGGTTCATAGCACATTTTTTAAAATTTGGGGTTGTTTCATGTCTAGGTGTTTGAGAGACAGAAAAAGCTGATGGGGGCAGGTATTGCACAAAGACCTCAGAAAGGGACTTTGGGACCAAATTTTGAAGCACCTTGAATGTCATATGTAAGAGTTTATGCATTATTCTATTGAAGACAATAGGCAGCCATTGAAGAGTTTCAAGCAATGGTTAACTGATCAAATCTATAAAACTACTGAATGGAGGCCTAACCTGGCATCTAAACAGATGTCAAGAATTCTTTCATTGAAAATTTCATTAAGGAATTCAATTATCCCCTGCCCTTTACCGGGAAGCTAGGGCTCAAGAATCCTCTTAGTGTGCAATGTTTTTGAACTTCTTTTTAAACTGTAAGCCAAGAGAAGTAACCAGACTAGTGACCAACCCTAAAAAGGTTTTACATACCTCTTACAATACTTCTTACAGAGTGGTATGGAGACTAATGCCTCTGTAAACAATTAGTGGATTAAAGGCCTAGGCCATTTTGAAAGGAAAAAATTTAACAAAAATGTTTCCCCTGCTCCCAGGCAGCCCAGAAGCCTCTTCTGGGCTGTGGGTGATCTCTCATGTATCAGTGCTAAAGCCAGAGCTGTGAGGTTCCATGGCAGAAAGTGAACTCTGCCGCCTGCAAGTCTGATACATAAGGCTTAAAGATCTATCTTTAATAAAAAGCCACAGGCAGTTGGCACTTTGGGCATGCCAAGAATGTAGGCAAGAATTCTCTGAGATCCAATGCTGGCCAGCAGCTCACAGGAACACCTGATGAGAGACTTGGTGAGATCTATTGTGAACACTCTGCTATTCTAGGTAGTCTACCCTCTACACTGTTTAAAGTTAGAAGAGTTAGTCAATCTCATACAGAGACCTCATTACCATAATCCCGATTTGGATGATATCACCGAGTTTTAAACTAAAACTTTAGAGTCAAATATCCATGTAATATTTCTTTTATTTTTAAAACCCACAGGTTAGCCAGTGCTCCTTCAAGATGCCTGATGAGCTGCCCAGCCTTCTACTCTTCTAGAATCCTCTCCTACTGTTCCCTCATACAGCTCTAACTTCTGCTCACTTATTACATGCCTGTTCATGCACCAGGTTCAGAGAACCAGGAATAAAGGGGTAAAGAGGGGTAAAGATGATTCCTGCTTCAAGATATCATAGTCCTTAGAGAGGCACCATGCCTTTTCTGAATAAGGGATCTCAATATCAATGTTTTAGTGTCTGCCAAAATTCCATGCCAAACACATAAGGAGCTTTACCAAATTAGACACTTCCCCATTTCTAGGCAGGACCTTATTTTGCTGCTTTGTTTAATCTCAACGAGATGGAATTTGGTGGAAGTGAGGGGGAAGAATCCGTCTAGCCAAAAGGAGTTACTGACACTTTATGCCCAACAAGATGAAGGGCCAAGCAATATCCAGATAATCACCAGCTCTGCCCATGATCATAATGTAAAGGTATGCACCTTCTTCACCTGAGGGTTTCAGGGTACCATAGGTTTACATACAACCCACAGCCATGACCTGGTGATGTGAGAAGATAAGGAGGTGCTATATATTTTCTATTACCTCCTGACCCTCAAATGGGACTATCTAATCCCAATCCTTTTACTTCTTTAGAGTCACTAAGGGGCAGGCCTCTTTTTGACCTGTTCTAGAAACATTAATCAGCCTACTAACTTTGGGTACAAAGTTTTATCCCAAATAGTTTACAAGATAAACTCTATATATGACATATATAGAGAACACGTTTATCTTAGTGACATTTAAATTAAACAATGGGCACAGTTTATAAATCCTTCTCATTTCCCATGAAAAGATAAAGTAGTAATTTATGCCAAGTGTCAGGGATTCTGGTCAAAGACCTTTCATAACAAATGCCCAGCAGGGTGCTGGGCATATGGAGAGTTCGTGATATGTAGCTGTCTTGCATGTAGATGCAGAACATAGATGGCTAGTGTGATCTGGATCACCAGAAGCACACGGCCTGGGAGTAGTTAGACATGGTTTTAGTCTCTCTGTGCTATTAAATGAGCTCAAGTGGCTGTGAGAAAATTCAATCAGTCTTTGTGGTTTTGCTTTCCTCATCTGAAAATTAGAAACTGGGCTTAGTTAATTTCTAAGATTCCTTCCAACTCTAAAAATTTTATCATTTTGTACTCTTTAAGCCACATCCCCTATGCCAGCTCTAGCCTTCCCTCTAAAGAGCCCCAGTCTCTTCAATCTATCATAAGTCCCCAAAAGTCTTAATAAAAAAATTCCATATTTCTTTCCTATAGTGCACATTTCGAAATTTAATTTCATCTTTCCATAGAAAGACAGTAATTTTAGCGCTAAATATTAGCTTTCATAGAGAACTGATAGATGCTTTTCTTTCAGTTCACTCAGATTCATCAAATTTACAAATAAAACTAGTGTTTTCAATGCTTGAGAACAATTCTATCTATACATAGGAATTCTACATAATTAGCTAATTTATCACTCTTGCCATCACTTTGCAAACTAAAGTCAATCTGATGTTTTCATCAGAAGAGTCATTAAGGCATATGCCTTCTTCGATACTCCTACCCTATGCACTGATGAAATGAAAACAAATAAAAACTGGACTTCATAAATAGTCTATGGGTTAAGGCAAAAAGCATAGTGGGGTACCTCCTAACCATGAGTAACTTTTCAGTTTTGCTTACATGGGTCACAGACATCATTATGCCAAGGCTATCATCCTGAGCAGACTCACATGGGAATCTTTCCCCTCTCCTGCCCACACCTGGCAGTAAGGCAGCCAAGATCCTGAGGAGCTGGTCGAGTCAGGTTACTGTATGTTTTTCAGACCCAACTTTTTCAAGGCTAGTCCAAGATCTAGATTTAAAAGGCAGAAAGAAGTCTTTATTAAGCCTTAATTACCAAGCAGGGAATTCTACGTTTTGAGCTGGTAATACAGTTATTTGCCCTGGATCTGTTTTGTACTATTAGCACTTAGAGCAGAAGAGGGGCGATTAACTGGAATCCAGAATGCCAAAAGGGTTAGAAGGCCATTTATACACAGGTTTAATTTCACTTTATGATTCCATGGGAAAAGAAAAACAGTGAACACATGGATTCTTATATCTAGCTCTTCCTTTCCCTGAACATGCACATGAAGTCTGTAGGCTGATGAGAGTCTAGAACGCTGAGTAAATTTTTACGGGTCATCTGTTTTCTACTTCTCTCTCAAATAGCAAGAGCAAGGGTCTATTAAAGGGAAACCAGAAGGAATATGAGAAAGTAAGTAGGTTAACAGCCCCATAAACCAGAAAATAAATTCAACCTCAGCAAAAACAAAAATTATAATAATGGAGATCCTTGGGGTGGGGATAGGGGAATAGAACACATCACCAGAAACGTGATGCAGAAGCTAGGGAAGCTAGGTGGGCATATCAAAGGGCTCTTGGAGGGACACACAAAGGGAATAAGTTAAAAATCCTCCGAGATCCAAATGCTTTGCCCAGTCAGAACACACCAAGCTGCTGTGCAGCTAAAGCAAAACTTTGAACATCTCCTTCCCTACAGGGCACAAGAGGCCACCAGGTGTCAGTGAAAGCCAAAAAGTAAAAATAAGCCTGAGTTTTCCTGAAGACAGCTTGCCTAAACTCACACAGGAGATAACATTTTGTGCATGTTTGAAGATTTTGAAAATAAAGGAAACCTCAAGTATAGAAATTCATAAATATTAAAGTCTGTTAATGAACACCATGACAAATGAACTCCCAATGTTCCCCAAGCTAGTCAGTTTTAGTTAACTAATCCCACATTTGGGAGGAAGAAACAAAGGTTTCCACTGGCTAGATTTACAGCAGGTAGTAAAGTCATTTTAATCAACTTGACTCTAAGGAATTTTAATTAGCTTTTCTACACTCCCCATGCTAATGACCTTGCTTCAGATTCTTAACGGAAAGTATACAGAAAGTTCAGCCTCTTTGGGGAATTGCTGCTGCCACAAAGAATCAAGTGAAAACAATCAATTCCCCATTTCCCCACATGGAAAGTTACCAAGCTCAGAAAAGACTGACACCTCCTTGAGCTCAAGTTCAACTCTTTCTACTTCAGAGGTCAATAGATGCTCCTGGGAGCCTCACCTGTACTTTTAAATTAGTCGTACTCTTAATTAACAACCTCTTTTCCCCACAAGCAAAATAATCCCCAAGTAAAAGCCAGCATTTTTATATCACTTTATGTTTACACAACATGTTCACTTATGTTTTTTGATATTAAGAGCAACCATGTTACCTAAGAAAAAAAAAATACCACACCCATTATACAATTGGAGAGAATGAAGCTCATTGCACATTGGGTTAACTCCTTAGCCTCATCTTCTCATCTTGGGTCCGAGAGTACAAAGCAACATATTCTTCTAAAAATTTTTAGGTTTCCAAATACAAACATTGCACAAAGATAGAATAGACAAATGTGACTGTGGCTATCCAAAGGGGGAAAAAATAACATTGCAAACTGTCAACTAAAGCAAATTTTCCCAAGTTTAGACTAAGGAGATTAAATTTGTCTTATGGTTATAGCACTTTAAACAAAAAATTGATTGTTTTTTCTCTATTTTTGGCAGAAGTAGAATGAGTTGAGTCAAAAATCACTGTATTTATAAAGCTTAAAAACATTTTTCTTATAAGGAAATTGATAGAGGTAGAAAAGTCAACGTTATGGGGATTTGAGAAGGAACCCCAATAAGGTAAATCATTTATTTACCTAAATTCTGAACGGAGATTAGTAGAAATCAGACCAATAGGGCTGGAAATGTCAAATTTATCACTCAAAAGTTGATGGAAAATGTGACATCGTTATTTAGGACTCCAAAATAATAGACCCTAAAGATTCTCCCAGAAGCAGAACGTAAGGCAAGGATTGGGCTGCAAGAAGTTTAGCTAGGAATTAATCTTAAGCAGAGTTGGGAAGGGAGAATGGGAAGGAAACCACCAAAGACAAGGTTTTAAAGCCAGTTAGTTACCTTTCTACCGTAGGCAGCCTGAGCTCGGCCCAGCTGGGGAAGCTGGCAGAAAGCATAAAACATACCTTTGAGAGGTATCTTGGCCTGATGTCCAGGTAGTCGGGGTTTTTTCCCAGGCTGTTGTTGTGTGGAGGCTGCTTCTAAGGACATCAGCTCTAAACTTCACCAGCCTCCAGCTTTTTATAATGAGCCTGTGGCTAGGAGAACACTCAGACAGAAAGTACAGGTGTTTGTAATAAGCAGCTTTCTGCCTGCAGAGGTGAATGCCAAGAGAGAACGGGGCACCATAGCATTTATTAAGCCCTTTAAGTAACAGGCTGCACCTGCCGACCTCAGGTCCCCTGTCCAGGACCCAAAGGCAAGTGCTTCCCTCTAGACTTACCACATGGCCAAGGGAAGATCAGATGTTAGACTTTCCTGAGTGACAGAGACAGTAACTCAGAAGCAGGTAAATGAGGGGGTAGAGGGGACCAGGATGTACTCTGGTGGAACTAGGGAGAATGCATTTCTCAACACAGATAGAATTAAACATGGGAAAGAATTAAAGCAGGTGAGGAATATTTAGGAAAATCACTTAGAATGTATTCAGTCACCTTTTAATCTGTTGCTACTCACCAAAAATAGTTATCCTGAGCAAGACACTTTTTTTTTCTGGTTTAACTTAGGTTTTACTGAGTAGTTAGCATATCTCTACAGAAAGAACAGCAGGCATAATTTAGGATGTCAAGATCTAAAATACATACATTTAACCCAGAGTCAATTGGCATAAAAATTGCTTTCAATCAGTAATGTATTTCCTCTAAGAATACAAAAATCACAACCCAGCTACTGGGTAGTAAAATCTGCCTATTGTAAAATATAAGTAAATTGACTAGAACAGGTAAGAATTGGGTCATCAAAAATAAATACTATGAACAGCAGAAGAGCTTACTTTGTAACCTATCAGGGGAAAAATGTATAAAGTTACAATAGGACTGAATAGCATCTGGATGTGGCAGGGAAGGCTTTTGTTGGAAAGGCCCAAGATGGCTTATAGTTAGGGTCCCTCACCTCAGCTTCTGGTAGGCTATGTTTTTAGTGTGTATTCAAGGTCATGGACACCCTGATTCAGCATATGTACTCACAGTCATAAACATTTGTTTATGAGCATTCACCCACTTATGTAACCAGTTGGCAATGTGCCCTCATTGGCCTGCATATTTTAAAAAGGCCTATGGAAGGTCTCAAGGGGGCTGGGGGCTAAAACTGAAGGCAGGGGCTAACTAAGGGATATTACCTCCTCCAAATAAAGCATATCTACTATGTCTACTATCCCAAATGTGTCTTGTATCTTCTTGCACCTACTCAAGCCCCAAATCTTTTTCCTGGGTCTGAGCCCATGCAAGGCATGTTTGACAGACCAGTGTGTATATACATGCATATATATAATGTGTGTTTATATATGATACATTGACATTAAATGGAGTCTATATAATGGTCTTTAGTAATTTTCAGGTCTACAGAAGTGGGATATTATCAGCAGAAACCTAGAAAATCCCACAACAAAAGCCCATCCGTGCTGTGTGAAATAGTGGGCCACTTGAGAGCCAAAGGCGGTTCATTTGTTCATTAATTCATTTGGTCAGCCTTGACTTCCCACTTGGCAGAGGGAAGGGAAGAAAAGAGATTACATAATTTATCTACTGCTGTCAATCAAATCAATTTATCATGTAGGAGCTTAAAATAACAAAAATTTTCTATCCCACAGAGTTTGAGAGGGTTGGAATGGGAGAGTGTCTTAGCTGAGAGGGTTCCAGATAATTGTGAAGTTACAATGGAGATAGGGGCTGCAGAAGCAGTCACCTGAAGTCTTCCAAGATCCATTTCCAAGATCACTCGCAGATCTGCAGGCCATGGACTTTAGTTACTCACTACATATATCTTCCTAGGACTACACACAGAAAGGAGGCTGGCCCCTGGAACCATATTAAATGAGAGAGAGAGAAACCAAGAAGGAAGCCACAGTGACTTATAGTCTTAGAAGTGACACACCACCACCACTCTGCCATATACAGTTAGTCATTCAGAATATGCAAGCAGGATCAACAGGAAGCTGGTGGATAAATAAGCACATAAAATAGGCCTTTGCTAAGAACCTTTGGTAAAACCAAAGAAATGACATTTCTCAATGAAACCTTTATAAATTGAGGGATCCTGATGAAGAGCCAATAGTGGTTTTAAAACAATCTCTTAATCACGGGAGGAAATAACATATCACAAGAGAAAAGATAACAGAAAATAAAGGACAAACCTGGGTAGAAAAAACAGTCAATCTATTGTAAAGTAAGAGTGCAAATTCTGGTCCTTATTTTGGACATGTTATATCAGATCCTACACAGAGAGGAAAAGTCTATGATTTTTTTTCTTCCGTAGTCTAATTCTTTGTCTTGCCTCTCAAGATGGTTTAGCTATGGCTTTCCAGCTAATGGAGCCCATAGGTAATCTCTAGGCACACAGAAGAAGGAAAACCTATCGGCTCCAAACCTAGTGATGGATTCCAAACAGACATAATTCAATTTTATCTTCAGATCACTATTAACAACCTCCACAGCATAATGGTAAAATTCTAGGCTTCAAACAATACCACTTGTCTGACACAGTGTTAAAGAAAAATTTATTTGTTATGGCTATTGGCCTAAGTTACCGGTTTTGCCATAACCAAAGAATTTGAGTTATTGTCCACACTAAGATCAAGGCTTTTACAAAAAGAAATATGTATGACTTCACGGTTGGTTGTAGAAGATGACTGCACCTGCTTTGACGTTTCTCCCATTAACTCTAATTTATCTTCCCTTAAGTGTGGACCAGGTACTAACTCCCTCCTAACAAATAGGAGAAAGGACTTCCATAGCCTTTCATAGTTCCAAAGCAACATGACTGCCAAATGCACTGAATGGTCATGAAGCATTTTCCCCTGGATCTAATTTAGAAGATGTAAGATGTGCAGACATGGAAGCAGCCTCAGGAAGAAGCAGTGTCTGCCAATGACACCAAACCCCAGGGCACTATAATCAGCAGAGCCAGGACAGAAAGCAAGCAGTGGATGAAAGGTAGCCAAAGTGCAGAGTAAAAGTAATTGGAGATAAAGAAAACCCCCTGACCCTCTACCCCAACATGACTTCAACGGTTTCGCCTAAATTTGTGCATCTTTCTCTACAGGAATTATTGTCGTCACATAAGGCAGTTCTAAACTAAATGACCTTGTTCCTCCTTTCTTCTGATGTAGAAAAGTAAAAAGATCGATGCCTGGTTATTTGATTTGATTTGCTCTGTAGAACTCACAAACCTTCACAGCAGTTTTGTTTCGGCTTGGTTTGGTTTGGGTTTTTTTTTTTTTTTTTTTTTTTTTGTAGTTTTTGTTTTTGTTTTTGTACCAGGGATTGAACCCAGGGGTGCTTAACCACTGAGCAATATCCCCAGTCTTTTTCAATTTTTTATTTTGAGAAAGAGTCTTGCTAAGTTACTAAGACTGGCTGCAGCAGATTTTGGACATTTATATACTGTCTGGGCCTGTTCTACAACTGATGATAAATGTAATAGAGAAATGTGATTATGAAATTCTTTCCAGGGTTCTGTAGTCTACCCTTGGTTCCTTATACAAACTCCAAAAAGGCTTGCTTGACACCATCTTCACTACCCAAAAGAATCATTACAGTTAGGCTCTTTCATAATGTATTAAACTAATTAAATGATAGATAGGTGTTGGAGAAAACACATGTGTTTTCAACAAATGCTGTTAAATGACCATGGCCTTCATCTGAGTGCTTGCTGCTAACAATCTCTACAGCCATGGTCCTCAATTCTGGCAGCACATCAGAATAACCTGGAAAGCATCTAAAAATACTGATCTCAAGCCTAAGGGTTGGGCACAGGCCTGTAGTCCCAGTAGCATGAGAGGCTGAGGTAGGAGAACTGTGAGTTTAAAGGCAGACTCAGCAAAAGCAAGGTGCGAAGCACCTCAGTGAGACCCTGTCTTCCTTCATAACCCAATTGAGTCAAATGTATGAAAGATGATATATCATGAGCTTTGTAATGTTTTGAACAACTAATAAAAAAATAAAAATTAAAAAAAAATTAAAAATAAATAAATAAATCAAATAAATCAAATACCAAATAGGGCTAGGGATGTGCCTCAGTAGTCAAGTGCCTCTGAATTCAATCCCCAGTACTCCCCGCCACACACACACACACACACACACACACACACACACAAACACTAAGAAAAAGGGACGCATATTTTTGGTGTTTTTAAAAGCACCTTGTGATTCTAATGTGCTTTTTTGGTGAATTTTTGCTTTATATTATTTTCATATATAATGAATCCTTTTTTTCTCCGAATAAATGTCTGTTTTCAATATCTTCTGATCTTTTACTCCTACAGTTCAGATTTAATGCTGCAGTTAATACTGAAAATGACCCTAAATCTTTTTTGAAAAGATATTTTCTGGTCAGAAACATTGAAAACAAAAGAAAGAGTCTTGAGAAGCAATTGTCTGTTGCTTGAAAGCAGATTCTATACTCAATATTATCCTAAGTCTAGTCATTTCCCATAAAGACTTGGCAATGACTTGAGAGAATCTCATGAAATCCAAATAATAATCCAAGTGGGAGTCCCGTCGGCCATAATCAGCATCGTATTGCACCAACAAGATAGCACAAATATATTTCCAAAAAGTCAAGCCGTGTCTTATATTTCTTGAAAAGTGACAGAAAAAAAATTGTATGGTAAAATAATCTTAAAATTCTGTTTCCTCAGGTTTACATGTCACAGTATACCAAATGCTTCTAATAATTCTGCTCTTTCAAAAATACTATCTCTTAAAAGTTCAGCTTATTAGGCTGGGGATGTGGCTCAAGCAGTAGCGCACTCGCCTGGCAAGCATGCGGCCCGGGTTCGATACTCAGCACCACATACAAATAAAGATGTTGTGTCCGCTGAAAACTAAAAAATAAATATTAAATTCTCTCTCTCTCTAAAAAAAAAAAAAAACTTAGAATGTTCCAAGATCAATACAACCCCTTTCCAAACCCATTCCTTCTTTCTATAAATAACTTTTTGTCTCTTTATCAGTCATTGACACCTTTTATTTCTCAGATCCATAACTCATTATTTCTTTTCTTTCCAGCTTTGTTAAAGTATAATTGAAAAACAAAATTTGAATATATGTACTGTATACAATGTTCTATTGTGCTATTTGGGAATATACACATACATACATGAATGATGAATTCAGGCTATAAACATGACATCAAATGACTATCATTTTTGTACCGATAACATTTAAAATCTACTCTCAACAATTTCCAGGTATACAATATATTATTATTAACTATAATCATCATGTTGTATGATTAGATCTCTAGAACTTATTAATCTTTACTGAAACTTTGTACCCTAAGAACAACATCTCTTATTTCTCATTCTAAATAATAATTTCTTACTTTAGTATTAAAAGCACTTTTCCTAAAAGATAGCCCCTCTAACCCTTTTAAAGTGCTTCTAGTTTAGTTGATCAAACATGCCTCCAGGGCTGAGCATGAGACCTGGTCAGTCATCTGCAACCCACAGTGATCTGTTTACAATGGACACATTGTCAGTCCGGCCAATTAGGAACATTGGAAAAATTCCAAGACTATTTATGCTATTAGATAAGAAGGACTATTTTTCTTCTGAGGATACCAGCATTGGTAATTTATAAGACCATCATTGCCAAAAGCAACTATAAGAAATCCGAAAATGAAACCAAGAGTAAATATTTATAGGTAGGAAAAAAGTGTACCTGGACAAAATAGCATCACTCAATAAGGTTAATTCCAAACCCACTAAGCTTTTGATGGAATCCATCTGTTTCTTCTATAGGTGTTATACATATAGAAGACACTGAACATTTTGAAGCAAGTTGAGTTAGGTTTCTATTCCTCGATACTGAAAGCTATGTCTAATACAGAAACTGGTACTTGGAAAGAAAATATGTGGAGACCATAAAATGCAAAATTGGTTAAGTGATGATAGGTGGCAGTAGGAAATTTCTATTCTTACCAAGCTAAGAGGTTGGAAATGTTTGTTACAAGGTGACTAACCTGCCACCTTTTGTACCTGGGAATATAGATAATGTGTCCAGCAAGGCTGGAAAATTAAGAAATTTTTTAGAAACTCCAAAATGCAAGCATAGAAGGCTGCTTCTCTTGCAGCCTGCACTGAGGTCCAGCATGAAGGAGACTTCATTTGCGAAGAATGTCTGTGCATGCTAGCCCATCTGGAAACAGAGGGAAGGCCATAACATTTTACCAAGGAAGACCCTTTCTGTTTACAAGTAACTAAAGATGGTTTAGAGGCTGTTTCACCTTTTTTTACTTGCAGTATTAGAGATAGGAAATATTTCTGCCCCAGGCTAAAGTTAGAAGTGAGGCTAAAAGTGAAGCAGGAGATAAGATAGGAACCTGAGAAGAAGCTTCAACTCCTTCTCCCTCTGACTTCCTCTACACCTCTAACCTGTGAAGTCCCTGTCTACAGCAGAGATAGATAACCACCCCCAAAGAAAAAAGTCAGTCATTGGACTATGTATGGAGACAAGGAAAAGATGAGATCGTCTGTTGAACTATGATAGATAGAGGCCACACTGGAGAATATTAAGCTAATCACTGGTCAGATGTGCAGAACTCTATCTGGGACCCATTGGCCAGAATTTAAATTCTGGGGCATTGATTTGGTAAGGTAATTAGCTTTGCCAGCACTAAAATTAAAACAAAGCAAACAGGTCACAAACCTACTAAGTTCTTGAGAGAATTGTGTCTTCATAGAATCTTCAGTCTGTTGAGCAAAGGGATGTCCACATATTGTTCTGAAGCTTCTTCTTTTGGGAGGAAGTCTATACGAGTGCCTACCAGCTTAACACTCCCCCAGACTCTTTAATTTCTGCAAATGGTTATTGCATTTTAAAAAGTTCTTTAATTTATTATTGAATCCACCATTGCTGACCATCTGATTTTGATATATCATGAGAATGATTCAATGACTATCCTCCACTGTACTTATGAAAATAGGATTTTGCTAACCACTCAAACCTGGTACTATGGGAAGAGCTAATGCATCATAGATGACAGCTCCTAGGGAATAAAGCTAGTGTCTATTCAATAGATAGATCATTATCATGAGTGCTGTGCTTTATTCACAGATTCAAGAATCTCAGAATACCTTCCCTGCATTCATCAAAGATGCCAGTGATGGACGCAGAGTGGCCATGGACAGTGAATTTAGGTGCTGGCCTTTTGTGATGCTAAAGCAGACCACCAGCACAGTCTCCAAACCCAGCTTCTCTTTACTAGTTGTATTTGTCAAAGCTCCTTGGTCTCCTAATATGCCAGCAGCATGTTTGTTTTTCATTTGCTTATGGCTTATTAAAGCCACAGATGTGGGTGGGTGGCAGGAACTCGGCACTTTCCTTGCTTAGCGATAAGTACTGCCATCAACTACACACATATGGCTCCTATTAAAGTAAATGGAAGGCACGTGGCTAATTCAGAGGGCAAAATTGGCAAAACTGAAACAGCTGTAGCTATTGACCCTCTGTTTTGAATGGGAGCTATGTGAGGTGAATAGTTCAGCCCCTTTTCCTAACCTGTTTACATGACTCTTTCCGTGCATAATGGTTTCATTCTATCTCTGTTCACATATTCTAGGATTTTCTCCAGGCTTTTCTTGGTTTAATATTATTATTTTTTTCTTTCTCATCATGAAAGAAAAAAACCAGAAAAGCCATTTCACATCAAGTCTGTAAATACCAGTGGCAATAACCATCCAGTGGCAACAGAAGCTAAGTGACCATTAATGGGATATCGTAGACGGACTTGGATATCTAGATGGAACAGTAGATGGAAGGTCTTATTCCTTTTGCCCTGAATGGTCTATGATTTGTGGATTAATTTAGTGAAGATTTTTTTCATCATCTCAACATGCCAATGAGTGTGAGAATCTGGACCCATACAAAACAAAGATGATTTCAAGGATTTCACCTTCTAAGGAGGAACAATCTATAAGATTGCCACCTATATGAAACCCTGGAAGGCAGAGGAACTGATCTATTTTTTTTGCCATGTTGTCAGTACTTGAGAAATATTTGTTGTATGAATAAAATAATCACAGTGTATGTGAGAAAGACAATAAGAGAAAGTGGGAACAAGCTCTAAGAACTTGGACAAGAACTTACCAATTATCACCAGAGACATTATGGAGACAACATCAAAATGGATGAGATGACCAGGAAGAATGTGTGAAATTAGCTGATCTCTAATAGATTGACAAAGGACAAAGGACCACCAAGATGTACTATGAGACACAGATGAGAATATATCAAGGGTAATGTCATGGACGAAGAGAGAGAAATTTCAAGAAAGGGGTTTATATAGACAAGGAAAGCTGCAGTGTGTATCTGCAAAATGCAGACAGAAAAGGATATATTTAATGAAAAGGATTGAAAAATAAAATAAAGAAAATTAGGCTAAAACTGTAGAAAAGTAGACTAGAAAAAGGAAAAAAATAAATAAGTCTAGAGGAACAGAAGTTTCCTTTTCCCATCTTTATTGAAAGAAGCTTCCTTTGCAGCTTTCCACAAAACCCAACTGAGATTATCTGAAATATTCTCCCATGCAATTCAGATATGCTTCAAGCTGAACAAAAGATATTGATAGTATCATTAAAGTAAAATACTGTTAGTTTTTCCTGATTTTTAAGAAAATAAAAGTTTAAAGACAAAGTATCCATTTCAAGTTTTTATCTCATATGTCTGTACTACATTTTTGGCATCCACTCCATACCATTGGTGTCAAGTACTGGAGGCTGAAAAAACAAGGGAATGCTATGTAATAAATATTAAATAGAAAAATCTAAGAAGCAGCTAACTATGTTGGTTTGGTGACTTTAGTTCATGGTCAGGTATGCTTAAAGTTGTGATTTCATGTTATAAATATAAAAGTATGTTCTTAGGTCATGTAATAGAATTAGCCAGTCTGTTTATATGGTATTTTCATATGTACCATAAAACCTACCCTGGGACTCTATATCCTGACCAAATTTGAGAACCATTGGCCTAACACATTCATTGGCACGAAGTAAGCAAATGAACTTCTAAATTGTCAATTACATAGATTTCTGTGGTAAGAGTCAGAGGAGCAATGGGTGCAGTGGAGCCCTGAAACTGAAGAAATGTAATATTTACCACTGTTCTTTCTTTTTAGATGTCTAATTGAGAGCTCAACATGGAATCTATCCTCTGACAAAAATGCAGCTCACTCCTTTGGGCCTAGAGGAAGATGATCATTGCCATGTACATACAGCAATCAAGAGTGGGAACTGAAACTGTTGGGAGACTGGAGAAGCTAGGTAATTGAAGAGAAGAATAACAAAAATTTTAATAAATATTATTATATACTGTTTTGACGTCTTCTATTAATGTTCTCAAATTAGCAGAAGTAAAATATTTGAGTTTTTCTAGATTCCTTTTGGAATTTGGATTGTGTTTCTTAACTACTACTTAAAGAGGACTAAGTGAGTCTCTGGGTTCAATGGGATCACACCAAGAATTTCAGATCTATTTGGGGTCACTCTGACAAGTATATGGGTTTGACCACAGCACTTTTCTGTGCAGAGGACTTTTTTTCCCATGATACCTTGACACACACCTTCGCTCCACAAATTTCTAGGTCCACTGCCTCTGAATAACCACATCCTGGGCAAATGGCTCTGCATTCCCACCTTGATTTAGTTCATTATTAAGTTTAAAATCAAAGGCTTTCTGTTCATCAGCAGTACATGTAACCTACTTCCCGTTAATACCTACAGAAGGCTGGACACCAACTCAAATGAAAGAAAATGTTCTCTTAGAACCTCAAGGAGGCAGAGCTAAGGTGAAAACATTTGAATACTGTTGTCATGGTTTGTCTAAATGAAAGAGTCACTCTCTTTGGACATGCTCAAAGCTGAGGATGAAGATCTGGAGTCCTTTAATCCACGGTGAAGAATTACTGGAACATCATCTAATGATGCCATCATTTTCCAAACAATCAGTAATTGAGATGGTCAGATTTCCTATTTTCACAATGTATGTGAGAGAGACATTTGGGAGAATAAATAGACAGTGGATTGATGATCTGGACAGACTTTCCCACCTATGTGAGGAAATATTTCTCAGAGAGCTTTTCTCAGCTGTTGCCTTTTCCTGACACAGTGTCAAACACTTGGCAGTGAATTCTGCAACCCTGTGGTGGCCCTGGGTTTTGGCATTTGTAAATCGGTGTATTTCTGTCATCACCCACATGCTGAAGCTCAAAAGAAAGCTACATGTGCACTAGAGGAGAGGCAGCTGCCACTGTCCCGGGAGGAGAATGCAATTAAAAAGCTTTCAGCAGACAACCTTGGTGTTTCCTTTTAGAGAAAGGTGGGAGAGCTATTTAGCTGCAGAGCTAAGGGGGTTCAGTCTAGGGGAATAGACTCTCTGGGATTAGATCTATATCTGAACAGAAAGCCTAAGGAGACAAGTAGAAGAGAAGGGTGAAAGATCAGAGCCCCATTTCAGTCTCATTTTGCACAAACCCTTTCACCCCAATGCTTCCTGTGAATTTTCTATGACAAGACCCCAAGATGAAATTAATTTCAATGCACTTTATCTTGCATGGACATAGCATGAACTAATTAGAACAAAAGGAACTAAATGTACAAGGTTCAAGAGGCATCCTACCTTTAACCGAGCCACCTGTCTCACTGACACTGTACTAGAAGACAAGTAAGTGCATTTTTTTACCTTGTCAAATGAAAAGAAAAAAGAGAGAAAGTGGATATAATCACCAGAGTGAAATGACACTTCATATATAGAAAAGAATATGGACTGTTAGAGCCAGAAATTACCTAAGAATTAAGATTTTTCCAACCCTTCATTTTGGGTGAGGAAACTGAGGCTCAATTTAGTGAATTCATCAAGTTCAGTCAGCTGGTTAATGATAGTAGTTGCCTTGATGTAGGTATTTGGCAAAAAGTCATTTAGTGATTTTTTCCCAGTCCTGGTGCTGGGAACTGTGGGTGCTAAAGAGGAAATAAACTACAGTATGAGTTGCTTGAGGTTAGGGGCTCTGGTTTCCCACTGAAAAGTACAGGCTGAAGTATCACACCGATAATCTGCAGTGTATGATGGAGGATAAATCCAAGAGTGGATGAGCTCCTTCAGGTACATTGTGCAAAAAAAAAAAAAAAAAAAAAGGAAACATAAACCCAGTCTCTCACAAGTAAACAAAGATTCTTTCCACAAGGCTCACCCCAGTGAATACCCTCAAAAGAAAACCTTAGTGCAATCTCTAAAGCATAACATTGTAAAGTCATGTGATTCAGGAGTTTTATATGAATCAAAAATGCTATAGTTATTACCAAAATGCTATTGAATCATATCTTTCTGCCAATCACCATACAGCAAATTTTGGTACATAACACAAATACC
The DNA here is from genome assembly GCF_021218885.2 of Marmota monax. Taxonomy (NCBI): domain Eukaryota; kingdom Metazoa; phylum Chordata; class Mammalia; order Rodentia; family Sciuridae; genus Marmota; species Marmota monax. Next base: position 14,286,508 of record NW_026694084.1, on the reverse strand, counting down.
CCAAACAGAACCTTTTACCACAGTTGGAACATTTTAACCTTCTAACACATAATATTTTGCCAGGTTTTCTTTCTCTAACATTTTCTGAGTATCTCAGTATCTTGTGTCCTCTGTATTATTCAAGATTTTCTAAAGCAGAGTGAATAAATAGGACGTGTGTGTATGTGAGTGTGTGTGTGTGTGTGTGTGTGTGTAGATTTACTACAGGAATTACTGTGGGCCCCCACGATTATGGAGGTGAAGTCCCCCACAGGCTTTCTGCAATCTGAATAACCAAGAACACTGGCAATGTGACACAGTCCAAGACCCAAGGCCTGGGAACCAGGACCTCCAGTATTGAAGAGGGAAGATGACGTTCTAGCTTAAGAAGAGAGACACTCAAATTCATTTTTCCCTCACCTTCTTGTTCCAGTCAGGCCCTCCATGGGTCTGAGGATGCCTCCCCACACTGGTAAGCTGGATCTGCTTTATTCAATCTGCTGATTCAAATGCCAGTGAATACCCTCCCTCACACACTCAGAAGTCATGCTTTGCCAGCTCTCTGATATATAGTTAAGACCCAGTCAAAGTGAGACAAAGTTAACCATCACAATCCCCAAATCCTCCCTTCACCAGCCAGCTGATTCTAGACTCTGAAGGCTGCATGTTTCTGTTCTAACTTTGCCAAACCCAAGTACAGCAGAAGCTGTTTCCCTCCATTTCTCATAGCATTGCCAAATCAAGCTACCTTTTGAAAGAAAGTAAAAGTTTCCTAAAAGTAGCCCATAGATACTGCACAATTTCTGCTTCCTCTTTGGTCCTTTCCAAAGCAGGTTCCCATCATGTCCTCTCTCCTAGGCCACTTGCTCAAGTCCAGGGGTTTGTCCTATTCCCAGCCACTGTGTGAGCTCTGGGTAACTTCACACTTGTGAATCTAGGTCAAAGAGAGCTCTGGCCTTAGAAAGAGAAGACAGTTATTTCCTAACTCTGTTCTAAGACTCACCTAGGAATTAATTCTTCCCAAGTGATTGACTTTTTTTTTTTTTTTTTAGGCTGGGGCTCAAACCCAACGCCTTGCATCCATTAGCAAAATACACCCCCAGTCATCAATGGACACTTGAAATACCCATTTCCTTCTAAGGCGAATCTATCCCTATCTCACAAGGCCTTGGTTGAACTGCTCCCAAGAAAATTCTAGGATGACTGATACCAATGCATTTCCCAAAGTCCCTATTCTTTAGTTTGTTCCTGTTTGTGGAACATTAATAAAGAGTGGAATCCGGGTGGTACCAAAATTATTCTTCTTTGATAGGCAGAATAATGGCTCCCAGAGGTGTCTAGATCTTAATCCCTGAAGCCTATGAAAATGTATACCCCCTGACATGGCAAAAGGTGCTTTCCATGTGATTACATGGAAAGATCATGAAATAGAGAGTGTATCTAGGATTATAAGGGTAGGCCCTATTTTCACAGGGATCTTTGAAAATAGGTAACTTTTGGGGGCTATGGCCAGAAGAAGATGGGACTATAGAATGGACAGAGGTGCAACATTCATTAATGTTCTTCAAAGTAGAGAAAGAGAGCCCACTCCAAGGAATGCAGGCCACCTACGAAAGTAGGAAAGGGCAAGGAAACAGATAGCTTCTGTAGCCTCCAGAAGGAATGAGGCTCTGATAACACTTTGGGGTAGCCCAGGGAGATCCAGGTCCGTCTTCTCAGCCACAGAATTATAAAGTGAAAAAAAAAATGTGTGAGGTTTTTGGCCACTAAATTTGTGGCATTTGTTATTGGAACAATAGAAAATTAATACTGATTCCTTTTCAGTCTCTCCTCATCAAGGGTGCAAAAATGCAAGGAGAAAGCCTTACCTAGGACACTTTGTTACGCTAGTGATGTGGGTCTATCTTGGATGTGGCTGCTTAGGGGCTTTTGATGAGTAGCAGTGCTTTCCCAACCTCAGAAATTGTCAGACTCAAAAAAATTACCAAAAATAGTAAATAATTTCAAGTGAATAGAGAGAACATTTAAATCAATTAGAAATAAATTCTTCCAGCAAGTATTCTCTACCTCAGCGCTACTAGATATTTTGAGCCAGATAATTCTTTTGGGGAAGAGAGGGGCTGTCCTGTGTACTGCAGTATTTGTAGCAGTGTCCCTTGTCCCTATCCACTGAATGCCAGTAGCAACACCACAGCTATGACAACCAGCAATGTCTTCATATGTTGCCAAATGTCCTCTGGAGGAGAACATTACCCATGGTTCTAGTCCGATGATCTCCTGAAGAAGAAGAGAAGAAGATATCGTGTAAAGATTACTTTGACTCTTCAGGATATAAAATTGTTCTGGTGAGAAGTATACATTGGAAGAACACATGTCAATCCTTTAGGCCTCTGTATTTCCAGTACGTGGAGCAAACAGGGCCAGGGATACAAATATCCATTTCTAAGTGATTCAGACATCAGGCCCTTGTTAGGTAAATTCTATTATGTGTTCTCTACTTTTAATACCAGCTCCCTTTCCATGAGTCAACCAGTATTTACTGGTAAGAGGACTTGGAATGGCATTAAATAAAACTAGGCACTGTGCCTTCACTTGTAAGGGCATGGCATGACTTCTTGGGAGATCATGCACCAACATGATCAACTGTGTCTGGCTTCGAGTTACAGAGCACTGGCCAGTGGACAAGGTGGGATGGCGTCATAGAGCTACTGAATAAGAAGGGCAGAGATCTCGAACATAATTAACTTAGGCTAAAGTTGTTAGATGAACTCTGTTACCAGGAAAAAATATTTTTAGATTTCATCAAATTAGATGTTGCACATACAACCAGTCACATCTTTTATTCCATGAATGAGATTTGCCATATCCCTTAATTCTGACACCTCAGGCTGCCACATGCATAAGAAATCAAAGGTTATCTATTCTCCTTAAATATAGTAATGATCTAAAAATAGGGAAATGATTTAGAAACTAAACAAAGCTACTGAGTTGTTTATAACCTGTGAGTAAGTTCTGCACAAGTTCAACTGACAATAATTTGAAAATGAAGCATTCAGCATATAGCACAATGTAAATCCATCATCATAATTTTATTAACCCAAGTTAATAAATTAATAGAACAGATAATCCAAAATTCAAGGTTTTAGCAGAATAGCTAAGATTTGGGTGACATTTCTTTCAAACCATTAATAATGTCAGCTAGGTTTCCTGAAGGATTGAGACTTCTTAAATTGGGACTTTCTTTAAAGTCATTACAAGGTTTGTACATTGTAGAAGTAGTATGTTCCTCCAGAACTAGGCCTCATAAATGGAAGTTTTAGAAAATCAAATGTTAGATCAAAATACAAAAAAAAAAAAGTTATTGCATTAGAACTGCTTACAACGTAATGACCTTTATTATGACTCAGTTCTTACAGAAGAGGCTATGTGATAATTTGTTTAAAATAATGCCGGTGAGAGTCCTGATTTAAATAGGAGACTAGAATAGCAGCTCTTAGAATGGCCTCTTCCTAAAGTTGGAGTCTACATGTGACAACAGTATCCAAGAGGTGGCTGTCATTCGAGTCTCTCAAGTCCTAGGTACTAAGATGCCAGATGACATGACTTCCCTTGTCCTAGAGGAACCTGACATTACCCCCACCAAGCGTCAGTGACAAGCTTCTCTGTTGGAGCCACCCCTCCTGACTGAGCGTGTGGTATGTCTATAGCACAGGTAGCAGGGTTCCAGGAATGGCCCACTGCCCCTCTTTTTCTAACCCTTACTCCCTTTTCTTCAGTAAGACATTTTTGAGTAATCCAATTAAATTTCCATTCCTTCTTGATGTTTTAAAATAGCTCAAAATTTTGGCTTCAACTTTTTTGCTTTGGGTATCTGAAGATAAACTGAAATCATTAGTTTATTCATTACCTATATAGTAAGAACTTACTTGTGTCCAGTACTGTAGCAAGTAACGAGAATACAATGGTGAAGAAGGCTTCCATTCCATTCAAGGCTTCTACAGACAAATAGGAAAGATAAACAAACAAACAATAGCACAAGTGGAGCATGACAGGGAAATAAAACAGATATCACAGAAGCAGATGGCAGCATCCCTTCACTTATTGGAGGTGAGGCTAGGCTTACCAAAGCCAGGAGCCATTGAACTGAGACCTGAGGACAGAGTATGAAATTAAACAGGGGGAAAAAAAGTTCCAAACATAGGAGGAAGAAGTATAAAGACCAGAGTCAAGAAAGCACCAGGCTTCTGAGGAAGTAGTAGAAGTTGCATGCGGCTGGCTTTCAGGAGAACATTGAGAAATGAGACTGAGAGCAGGTGAAGGTCCTTCTTCCATTTGGCGATGTGTGGTATAGCCACATTAACCCTGTTATAGTTGGAACAAGGAAAACACCACCCACAGTACTACAAAACAGTTTACTCTGTCCCTGCCCAGGCAATCCTACTTGTCAATCTGCTTAAACAATCTTCTCCCCATAGTCTAGAGGGACACCAATGGTGGAGTCAATGACTGTCCATATGCATTTGCAAACAGAGGCTACAGGAGTCTCTGCTCTCCCCCAGAAAGGTCCTACTGATGAGGTACATTGCATAGCATAATCTCTAGGCCCACCACCAGCTCCCTGATTCTGGTACTACCCTGCAGGTACATGCCTAGTAGACAGTTTGAGCAAGGACTTCAGTGGGGTTTGACAATCTATAGCATTGTTCCCAGGGCATAGCCTCATCCAGAGAGGAAGTCCTATGAGCAGAGTATTAGTAAGATAGTATGTCCCTCCCCCTCCCATACTGGGATGGTTTCCATTCTTGCCTTTCTCCTGAGATTGACCAGAAAGAATATTCTAGAATGAGATAATCCAGTCCCAGCCTCTCTTCTCCACCCTACACCACCACATTGTATAACGTGAGTGGGTAGGGAATCTGTGTGGAGGCAACTTAAGTTGTGCACTCTCCCCAGTCTATAATTAGGGCCCTTGCCCATGCTCCTGCATGGCCCAGCTTACTAAAATAAAGGAGTATGCACTTTCAGATTTCCCCACTAAGCCACTATCTATTAATCATACCACCCATGAGTGTTTGTGGGTTTTCAAGGCCTACCCCCTCCTTTATGCTTAGAGTTAGCAGTCCTCCTGGGTCTTGGCATATAATAATTGCATATCATAATTCCTTGAGGGCAAGGAATATCCTGAGTTACAAATAAAAAGGATCAATTAGCTACCAAAGATTCTTGCTAGGAACAAAGTGGCCATCCAGTGGGTAACTACACATACTGATGATGCTCTCTGGAAATCACACTTGGGAAGAGAAGCTACAGTTTTTTGAAGTCAAAGGTATGATTAATTTGAGGGAATTTGAACCCTGATCTACTGATAATGATGCTAAGAAAATATTGCTCATTTTTTAGATGTGATCGTGGAATTATAGATATATTAAAATAAGAAAGACATTAACTTTTAAAAAGACAGGCTGAAATAATTTTTCAATAGAATGACATGCTGTTCATTTCAACATACTCTGACAATGGAGGAAGAGTGGGAGCCTATAGAGATAAGAGAAGCTTAACCATTAATTTGTGATTGTTACCCTGGGTGATCAGCACTTGGGGGACATAGAAGTTATGTTATACATTCTACTTTCATCTGCGTATAAAATTCTTCTAGAGTTTTAAAGGATGTAATTAGTAAAAGTGTAAGCTACCATAAAGTGTTAAAATACCTGAAATCCTTTAAAAAGCTTTGATAAAAGACATTTAACATGATGAATAAAAGCAGAGTGGAAGTGTTCACAGTATATGTCGTATTCGGCAAACCAAGGTCACTTTTGGAAGACCTGCTAAGGATTTACAAGTTAAGTGAAAACTTTGAATTGGAAAATTAAAACTAGATCACATATCAGAAATGTAAAATTAGTAGAGATCTTAAATGCTATGTATTCTCTCTTGGTAATGTTATGATTGGGTTTACCAGTAAATACTCAGTATTGAAGAAGAAGAGAACATTTATTCATTTTCTGAAATGTTCTGGGTCCAGTTAGTTCTGCTGAAGGGCAGAGGTATACTTCCAACTAACCTCTACATCTCTCATTTTAGTTTCTGTGTAAATGAGAGGTAGTAGGAAACCTCTCAAAGTCATTCTTTCTATCTCATTAATGGCAATGTTAATCCAAAAATATGGACACTAATTTTATTATCCAAGGGACTAGAGATGCCCAGATTTAAATTCATGGTGTAGAGATGTAGTGAGATTCAACCGGTGGATCCTAAGTCTACAGGTTGGGCTTGCTTTCCAAATGTACCATAAAGGAGAAGAATGCAGTGAGCTGGTCATTTCATTCTAACTTAGAATTTAGATGTTGGTCATACTCCCAATTCTTAGCAATCTGCTTAATAAAGACTGTACCAAGGTCTTAAGGTCACACTTCAGATGCTACTGTGGAGTTGCACACAGGGACAAACAGATATGAGCATTTGAGCAAGTGTCATGGCCAGTTTCAGGTAGGATCAGAGTAACAATGAACTACTGCGTGCTCTCTGAGTGCTAAGTACTTCACCAACATCATCACACAGAAACCTTTCAGTTCCGTTGTAAATATCTTCCCATTTTACAACTAGGACATAGAGTGATTCAGAAAGTTGAGGCCATACAACTAGTAAATGACTCCATGGAGATTTTAAACCAGATCTGCCTGACTTCAGAGGCCCTGTTCTTTGCCACCACACATGCCTATTTTATTAAGTACTTCAGAGAATAACAAAATATATCAAAGGCCATGTTTTCTCTGGCATTGGCCAAGTAAACACATGCCTTTTTGTTGATTCATCAGGCAAATCATCTAGCTATGTCCTTTACTCCTCACTGCCTTTAACCTCTAGTGCTGTGAAATTCCTTTTCTTGCAGAAGCTCACAGGGCTCCAGTCTGGGATAGGATAAAGAGGCACTTACACATTTAAAAGTAGCAACTGGTTCTATTCTGTCTATCTCTCTCTCTGTCTCTGTCTCTGCCTCTTCCTCTGTCTCTGTCTCCTCTCTCTCTCTCTCTCATGATTTTGTTGAGTTGAAAGTTAGAAACTAGGACAAAAGAATCCTTGAAAAAGATGCCCAAGATAGTAAAATATAATTTTTGATTAGAACTCAAGAGAGCCCACTCTGAGGCCAGACTGACTTGTTAACTAACTTACCAGAGAAACTGTCCACTTCCTGTTCAGGGAGGAAGTAAATTTAGACCTGTAGAGCTGTGGGCAAGGTGGTTACATATGAATTGTGAAAGAGGCAGGAAAGGGAGAACTCCTTTTGGATAAGGTCTTTCTCAGGAATAAGAGGAAAAGCTGATCTTTTTCCTGCAAGTTCAAGCTCAATATCTCTGTCACTGGCCTCAAATGCGACCCCAAAAATTCACTGAAAATTTTCTAAATGGGTCCAGTTATAATAGTTTTGTCTTCATAATAAGAAAAATGATTGCAGTTGGTGATACCACCAACACTTGCTCCTTATAAATCAATAGAAATTGTTATGGGCTTTTTAAATGGCTTATGCTCTCAAGGAGCAACTTACTTCCGTGGGTTGGAATAGAATGAAGAGAGATCAAAGACTCTCTGTGTGAAGTGAGAATTAAACATGGAACAGAGAGACAGGTGTGGAGGCAGATGTCCCTTCAAAATTTATATATTGAAATCCTAACACCCAAGGTGATGGTTTTAGGGAATGGGGCTTTGGGAAGGTGATGAGGTCATCATGAGTGGAATTAGAGATCCCCTTGCCCTCCTGCCATGTGGTGTGAGAAAGCAGTGCCAGATGAGAATTTGTGAGCACTTTACCCTTTCACTTCCCAATCTCTAGAGCTGTGAAAAATAAAATGATTGTTGTTTAGAGGTTGTTCATGGTATTTTTTTTTTTGATAGGGTCTTAATAGGCTAAGACAGGTGGTGGTTGAGAAACATCTCTCTGTAGTGGATCAAGGTATTATGCAAAGTAGGAGAGTATGGATTCCAGTGGATTGTTGCATGGAATTTCTAGGATAATTCTAAGAATAAAGGCAGCAGGTTTAATGAACAAATAAGTTTCTCTGGGGAAGAAAAACTGACAATCTAGAATGCAATGAAAAGACAAATCTAACTCTGCTCAAACATTGTTATATCTGAGACCCTATATGGAACTAAAACATAGAAATTAATGGTTTATCATTTAAAACATATTTTTGTCTGTTTTTATTTGTATCATTTTTTTTCATTTTTTTAATGTCTATGCCTGAATGTATTTCACTGAATGTATTAAAAATGGTAATTCAAAGGAACTTTCCTTGGATACAGATATTGGCTCACCTCTGGAATTATCCTATAACACTCGATATGCTGCTGTTTTCCTTCCATGTTTCATGGATGTCCCAAGCATAATCAGAGAGGCTCAAAAGCATTCAGGAACCTGAGTGGACACACATCCCACTCTACTGAGGTTTCTAATCACAAGTTCTTGACATGATCAAGACACACAGGATGCACAGAAATTGTTTGATTGAGGTTCACGATGATTGCAGCTTGGCCCCAGAAGTAGCTTTTGGTTAAGAAGTGTGAGGTCTGTTAGAAGGCTACCTTTCCAAACACAACATGGCACAGTCTGCTTAGCAGAGTGGCTGGTGGCTGGAAAAGTGAAAAAGAACCCGTTCCTCCTGTTGCTATGAAACGTGAAAGGATGTAGCTGTTAGCCCAATTTGCCCCAAGAGACTCTGAAGGATTGAAAGGTTAAGCCACTCAGCTGTATTTTTAGACTCAAATGCAACTGAGTTGTTCTTCAAAGCCCAGTCCAGTGGGGGAGGATAGCAAGAGGGGAAAATGAGATCATTTGGTCTGGCCTGGTCTAGCCACTAACTGAAAAATCAGGCTGATTTTAGGGTCTGCCACTATATTGTAAAAGATTAAACTTCACCAATTACATTCAGTAGCAGGACCCAAAAAAGATACTGGAGGGGAAAGAAATGTAATGGAAATATATTTCATGTCAAATCAGAGTACATATGGCCCTGGAAAAAAGCACAATAAATGGGTCATCAGTCAGAAAATACATGCATTTTCTCAATGTGGACTAGCCATTACTAACCAGAAGAAAGGTTTACTTGGAAGACAGGGATTAGAAATGCAAAAGAATTAAGCTCCTAATGGAGAAAGAATCAATTTGAGTCCATAGAGAATAGAGGTTGAGACTAACCTGTCCTAAAATACCATTTTTGAACAACCTTTGAAATGGACACTAACATCTAAATATTTATCCTTTATTCTCCTCCTCTAAGAAAACTGGAGCCATTAGATATGTTGGAAAATTAAGGTGGCTCTTTAATATATGAAATGTTGTTCAACCTTTTATTATCCTCATGGCAGAAAACAAGAAGGAGTCATTTCTAAGATATTTAAAACTTCAATTACTAGTCCCTTTCCACTTAGAGCAATACAACTAATGAGGTTTATCAAACTCAATTCACAGACTGTGTTATCTTCCAGGAAAAAAAAACAAAAACAAAAACAAAAACAACTCTTCTTTATTCCTGTGTGTTTGAGGTTTATAACAGCCAGCAAAATTTGTAGCCACATGCCCAAATGCAGGCATTCTCTGACATGTGATTCTGATATTATTCGTGGTCTCTCCTGATTATTATTTTAAAGCAAATATAAAGACTCTAATTCTTCCCTATATCTCTTTCCTGTCTCAGCAAGAGTCTTTAGCAACTCCATGGAGGTGTTCAGATTTCCAAATATCAGACCCTGTGAAATAACCTTCCAGGCTGGAAATTTACAGAGTAGAAGTAGGGTAATTGATATTTGTGGAGTTTGAGATGAAATGTTATGAAACATACTACAAGGTAAAGAAAAGAAAACATCGCAACCCTTTTAAATATAGCTACAGGTCACTTGCACCCCTGAACTCCACCAGCACCACAATCACTTATTGAATGACTATATCCATGGGTGATGTCCAGAACATTGAACCACTTGGAGAGTCTGAGCAGAGCTGGGTTGTGAAGGTGCCACAAGACACCAGATGTTAACCTGGATCTGGGATGTCCAGAGTTCCCTAGAGCAGGGGTAGGGTGTTGGGCACAAGTGCTAGTCACCATTACAGCTCTGCCTCTTTATGCCTACATCATATTACTTCTGTCTGTGCCCCCTGAATTGTTGTCACAAGATACAACAGGAAAAAATAAGATAGTGTGATCTAGATTCTGTACCTTTGCTTTCTATCTTATGCTATGTGTGATCTATTTAATATCATTATGTCTTAGTTTTTTTATATAAAATACATTTTCCCCACCCTAAATCAAGACATCTTAAAAACCCAGTGATTGTGAAAGCTTTGTGAAGGAAAATCTGTATGCTAAAACTAGATTATTCTCTAGTATTGTTATTCTCTAATAATTTTTAAGATGTTCAAAGAAATTTTGTCATGTAACTTTCCTAACATGGCCCACCCAAAATGCACACACACTAGTTGACCTGACGGTGCATCTATTTTATGATCACTATCAGTATTATCATCATTCCATTGTGTTGGTATTATCTAGTTATCTTCAGCTCCTAATAATGTTTTAAAGGAAGATTTATACAGTACTCACTTTTTCTACTATTCCCAAGTCAACTTTAGAGCAGGTTAAAAATATACTCTGTAGTAGTGATATTGCCACAGACAAAAAAGTAATTGATGATGTTGACCACTTAGGATTAGAGTATGTTATAAATCCAGGGACTTCTAATACAAAAATATAAATATTTATTCATGAGACATGACTTGTTAATATCCGGACTGGCATCTTAAATAGATTAATTAAAAAGAAAAATATACACCAAGTCCATCACATCAGCATGAATATCTGATACAGTTTTCACAAGTCATGCTCCTCCTCAGCAGGCTAAGGTGAGAACAGCACATTTGCATTAACAACAAAACAAACCTTTAGTTGCTAAAGGAATGAAAAGTAATACATACTGAGAAGGATAAAGCCTTTTCTTCACCTCATCCTTTAGTGGGTTTGAAAAAAATTCTGAGGAAGAAGAGTTTGTGGAAATTCAGTTGCGCATAGCAGAGGATGATTTATGAAACTTCATTTTTAGAATAAACCCATCTGTGGTTCATTTGCCAGGAACCAAACATATGAGTGTCTTTGGTGGACTGGAACAAAAATCACCCCTGAATACATATACAACAAAGAGCAATGTAGCAGTGGACTAGTAAAAATACAGGTACCCCAAGAGAGCATTTTGATTAAATATTTCTGAACAGAATTCTAAATACAATATACAAGTCCACTCTAATAAGCAGGTAACACAGGTATTGGCAAAGAATGACAGGGATATACTCAGAAAGTGCCTGAGATTGTGTGGCCTGTGTAGAAGCTGAAAAGAATTGGGTGTCAGAGGAAAGGATGGAATTCATCACCTATTCTAATTTTATTGTTATGACATAATTTTATGTCATGATGCTACCCTAAAGCACAGAGAGCTGTTACTGCTTCCGTATTGTTCAAACTTGGCAGCAATATGGAATAATCAGAAATAACATTTTAGAAGTCCCAGGACAAAGTTTCTGTCAAAGAGAGGGAAAAAAATGGATGATCCATTAATTGGTAAATCAGGAGGAGCAGACACAGAAAAATGAAGCATGAGCTGAAATTTATGCTGAGAAATGTCCATTCTATACAGTCTGCACTCTGCCCATCTTTCCACCTAGCAAATAGCTTAAGGTGTTATGAGAGTCTGGGCCTGAATCAAAATGCTGGATCTCTATCCCATGGGTGCCATCAGTTTCCACCATGATGTGGACAAATGAATAATTTTCCTCACATTCCATGTATCATCCATAAAATGAAGATAATGGTACATGTTTTCCTACTTTGAATTGTAACCAATAGATGTTTAGAGACATTATTTTTAGGTAAATAAACAGATACAGAAAACAGCTTAGGCAAGCAGCACTTGCCTGCATTTTCACTGAAGCAAATTCGATAGACCTACTTGGGATTCTTGTCCTGGAAGCTCATATACATGAGCTGATCTTTATTCATTTAATCCAAGCTGCTTCAGTGTTCTAGTCAGCTTTTTCACTGCTGTGACTAAAAGGACCTGATCAGAACAATTGTAGAGGAGGAAAGGTTTATTTGAGGGCTCATGGTTTCAGAGAAACCTTCCATAGAAGGCCAGATCCATTCCTCAGGGCTCAAGGTAAGGCTGAACATCAGGCCAGGAGAGTGTGGCAAAGGGAAATAGCTCACATGACCAGCAGGAAGCAGAGAGAGCTTCACTGGCCAGATACAAATATATACCCCCAAACCATGTCCCCATTTCCCACCTCAAGCCATACCTTACCATTTCAGTTACCACTCCATCAGTCCCATCAGGGTTTAATCCGTTGATTGGGCTAAGAGTCTCAAAACCCAATCATAATGTTTGGACTAAAATATTTTACCAGAGAAACCTTTTCCATTTAAAGAAAAGAAAAAAAAAAGCAAAGGCTAAACCTTCCTTGGTTTTTGAACAGAATAAATATTCTTTTTGAAGAAAAGGCTTACAAAGACTTAAAACATCATAACTAACTACAAATAACTCCTCCCCAGACTATATGCTGTAATGGAGGGTGGAAGGTGGGGAGGGGGTCATTCTCACCAAAAGAAAAAAGAATGTCAAATGCAAGTTTCTTTTTCAGTAATCGCTCCCAGACAGGAAGCTGTTATCTACCTTCTCTTGCAAGTGCTGCTCAGACCCTTACAGCTTAAATTTAGCTCTCAGGCGGCCTCTCCTGCCTCCCTGTGGGCTACAAGTGGTGTTAAATGACAGACATATGTTAAACAAAGATACCTCCCCACAGCTTTCTTTGACTCTAAGTAAGCTCCAATCTCTATTAAAAGAAAAAAAAAATCAGAAGATAAGCCTGTCAGAGGACTCTGAAATTAACATAACTCAGACCTCTTGCCAGTGTCCTAAATCTTGAAAGAGTGAATTTCCAATTCTGTCAGAGGGCTGCAGCTTTCAAGGTAAAGCTGGTGTTCTGAGGCTGGAGACACACTCCAGGGCTTACTTAGCCCTGAGAACATGAAGGCAGAAGAACCAAGATGAATGTCTTCATAAACGGCTACACATTACAAAGCTGGAGGCCTTCTGATCTCTATACTCTAGATGATGACCACAATGACATCATCTCTCTGCAAATTTACTGAGATGTTCTACTAGCTTTGCCTTCCATGAATCATTCGATCCTTACAACAGTCCAGCCAAATGTGTATTTGCCGTTCCCATCTATATAGAGAAGAAGCAGAGGGAAGTTAAGTGACTGCCCAAGGTCACAGGGCTAGCTAGAGGCTAGGCTTAATTTGACCCAAAGTCAATCTATATGATACAAAGGAAGAAGTACAATAGGATGCCAAAAGATAGTAAAAGGACACCTTGCAAGGAGTGAGTTGAATGTGGCCTTCCAAAAAGATGTGTCCACACCCTAAGTTCTGTGACTGACCTGATCTGAACAAAAGGTTATTTACAGACATAAATAAGTGAAAGGTCTTGAGATGATATTATTCTGGATAATCTGAATAGGCCCTAAATCAAATGAACAGTATCCTTATAAAAGAAAGATGTAGGGAGATTTGACTCAGACAGAAATGAAAACACAGGCACTTAAATGAGGAAATGACCACTTAAAGACAGTGGCAAAGATGGAAGAGAGGCTGACACAAGCCAAGGAGTCCCCAAAAGTTGGGGCAGGCAAGGGTGGGTTCTCCCCATTAGCCTCAGAGGAAGCATGGCCCTAGTGACCCCTTGATTTCAGCCTGCCAGTATCCAGAAGTGTGAGAGAATCATTTTGTTTTAAGTCACCAAATTTGAGGTCATTTCTTTTAGCAAGCCTAAGCAAACGAATACCAGAGACTCAGAAAAAAAGAAATCCTCAGTTGGACTCCTGGAGTCCCCTTTAATTATTATGTGCACCTCCCTCCCTGATTAACTATCAGCCCCGAGAGGCATGGATGGCTCTGCCTGCATCTTTGTATCTCTGTCATACTTTTTTTTAAAAAGGTATTATATTTTGCTTTATTAGAAGAAAATTAATTTATCTCATAAATAAAATGTCCATAACCAGAATCAAAATATAATATGATATAAAACTGAGTAGAATTCTCAAATACTAGTAGAGTTAGGTAGAAAACTATAAAGATCTCATCTAAATGTAGCTCCATGAATGTTTGTTGAATTGGACCATGGAAATAGTTGGAAGTCTAGGAAGTAGAGACTGTAGAGATTGCAGGCCTGGAATCATCTGAGAACTTGCAGGGATGGGGACATGGCAAGTTAAATCCTTGCAAAGGGTACAGGCCAAGGTGAAAACAACCCTGTGACCATTCTGCAGGATGGGGAGGGCGGCTGGGACATTCAGAGCAACCAAATGCTTTCAGTTCTCATCTCATCAAAACATCGTCACGTAAATGGAGACTGATTCCTATAAATTCCCAAAGAGGAGAAAAGGGAATAAATCTGAGACCCTACTACGATTCACTCTTTTGTTGTTTTATTTTTATGTTTGAACAAATTTATTATAAAATTTTGCAAAGGTAGGCAGTGAAGTCTTGCTTTTCCCACCGCTTATTAATATGCTGAGTAAATATTTATTATCTATTATGTGCATTGTTCTTGATGTTTGGGATCCATCAGTGAATAAAATGGGCAAAAGCAAAAAAGACCTTCCCCTTCACTATGCAGAGGAGTAGCAGTTAGCCTCCTTGACAAGAGAGGACTTAAGTAAAGACTTAAAGAAGTGACACAGATCAGCCAAGGAGTTATTCTCCACATTTAGATTTTTTCCAAATCCTCCTAGGGTATCTTTATGGATGAAGCCACATATACAAACACATATTCCTATTTTCCATTTTTTTAATGCAAAATGCAACATGTTGTATGGATCACGCTTTCTTCATTTAGTATATCATGAAGCTTTTTATCAGGTAACTGTCAGAAATTTACCTTTTTAATCTATTTCTATACTACTGCATGGAATCTCTATTTGGGTGGGAGTGGTTTATTTAGCCTCGTCCCTATGAGAGAATTTAGTTTGTTTTTAATCCTATGCTATTTGGAAAAATGTTGTAATGCATAACATTGTACAAATATCATTTGAATCCCTTGGATAATTTCCCAGAAGAGGAATTTCTAGGCTGTATGGATAAGTAATTTTGACAAATATTGCCAAATGGCTTTTCATTAGGGTTTTACTGATGTATACCTCCAAACAATAGTGAATGAGAGTACTTGTTTTCCCACAGGTTGCCAATAGAGGATGAGATCGAACAAAAATTTGGGGGCAATTTTTGGCCACTGAGGTTGGAAGAAACATGATAATCTCACATAATTTTTAATTTTCACTTGTTTTATGATGAATAATGCTGAACATTTTCCATGTGTTTGTCATTTATATTTCTTTTCCCATGAACTCTTTAATGTATTTTTGCCCAATTTTCCACTGGGAAGTTGACCTTTCTCTCATCAGTGTCTATGCGCTTTTTATATATTAGGGAGATTATTCTGTTTTATGATGTGCAAATATTTTTTTCCCGGGTGGTTGTCTTTTGACTTTGATTATAGTTTTCTCTTCCATGTAGATTTAAAAAATATGGACAGTAACATTTACCAAATGTTTTAATGGCTTCGGGATTTTGAGTTATATTTTAAACGATTATCCCATCCTACATTTAAAAAGGAGTTTTCTTATGTTCTCCTAGTATGATTATGGCTTTTATATTTCATGTTTAAATAAATTGGAAGTATTTAGAATGTATTCTGGTATATAGTATAAAACATGAATCTCACTTTTATCCCCCATGACTCTCTAGCATTTCCACTATCATTTAAAAATGTATTTACTTTTTAAACTAATATGTAAAAACATAGAAATTTTACACATTAAATAGGGCAT
Source organism: Marmota monax (assembly GCF_021218885.2). NCBI lineage: Eukaryota > Metazoa > Chordata > Mammalia > Rodentia > Sciuridae > Marmota > Marmota monax. The sequence goes on along the minus strand of NW_026694084.1, from coordinate 14,270,601 downwards.
CATGTAATGTTTTAATTCATCTAAATTTATTTCATAATGTTTAAATCAAGGTGAATATATCTCTGCAACTATTTATCATTTCCTACTGGTGAAAACTTTTGAAAAACCCTTTCTTCTACTGGTTTAAAACATACAGTGCATTATCGTTATTTATAGTCATCTTACTGTGCAATAACACACCAGAACTTCTTGTTCTAAACAGTAACATAGTACCCACTGAACAGCCTCTTCCCATCCCTGCTCACCCCAGCACCCCACTCTCCCCAACCTCTAGTCATCTCCATTCTACTCTCAGCTTCCATTAGTCCATGACCATTTTTAAAATAACTCTATTTTCCCCTGCTGATTTGAGATGACCCACCATCATGTACTAAATTATTGTATATTGTTGGTTTACTTTTAAACAAACATTGATCTGTTCCTCAATTCATATGTGAACATAGTTCTATTTAATAATTAAATTTTCTTATTTTTCAATGTCTCCCTGGCTGTTATTGGCTGTTTAATTTTTTATATGATCTTTAAAATCAATTTGTCTCATTCTAAGGTAAGAAAACAATTGATTTTTTTGTTGTTGTTGGAATAGAGTTAAATCTACCATAGACAGAAATGATATTTCAATGATGTAACATCCTCCTAGTCAATATTAGGGTTTTATCTTTTTTTGTTGTTGTTCAATGATATTTAGTGTCTCTCAGAAATACTTGAAGTATTCTTCATTCAGTTTTTATATGTGTATTGGTAAACTTATTCATAGATATTTTATCTGCATTGCAGCTATTATAAATGGTGAATTTCTTCCATGTTATCTTCTAAGTGATTTGTACTCACAAATATGTGAGTACAAATATATGCATATTAATGCTTGTTAAAATTTTTCAGTTGATTCTCATGTTTTCCAAGTATCTAGTCATATTCTTTGAAAATAATAGTAGACTCCTCCACTTCCTATTTTTCTGCCTCTAATTTCTTTTCTCTAGCGTATTTTTTTCTTTCAATAGGTGTCTTTCCATCTCTCCATAAATTCTTGTCTGGTTTGTACTCTGCCTTCTTTCATAGAGGTGATGTTTCTTAGTCTTTTAATTCATGGCTAAAGTTTCACATTTTTAATCCATTTTGTGACAACTTTTTTTTTCTAGTAAAGTGAGCATTTTCCACATGTTTTTCTTAGAGTATTTGGGTTGAGATTGTACTTTTTAAAAACAAGTATCCATCATTGAGTGAGTTAGATTTTTCTAGAATAGTTACACGGGGAAAGTTTGTGTGGGGATAGAACAGGGAACAGAGTGTCTTCCAGGTGTCACAATTACCTATGAAACCTAGATTGGCTGTTTCCTGCTACCGTGGCACATCCATTAAATTCTGTAGGACCCTACTGCCTCTGCACCTTCAAACCCACTGCTTTTCAAAGTTGAAGCCCCTGAGGACTGTATTGCCAGTCCTACCATTAGATATCTTCACTCCCTGTAGCAAACAAAACCTCTAGTGTTTTCACTAGAGGGTGGACTTCTTCCTTTTTAAAATTGTGGTTTTGCAAAAATCTATACCCCTATCATTTCCAAGACTTCTTGGGACCCCTTTTAACTTCCTTCTAGATGGGTTCTAACTAAGCTCAGTGTTTTAGTCAATTTTTTTCCCTGTGTGACTAAAGGATGTGACCAGAACAACTTTAGAGAAGGAAAAGTGTATTTGAGGGCTCACATTTTCAGAAGTCTTAGTCCATAAGAGGCTGGCTCCATTCCTTAGGCTCCAGCTGAGGCTTGAGCCATGGATAGAGAGTGTGGCAGAGGGAAGCAGCTCACATAAGGAAGCAGAGAGACTTCACTTTCCAGATGCAAATATACACACTAAAGCCACGCCCAAATTCCCACCTTCTCCAGCCACACACCAACACTTCAGTTACCAATCTGTTAATCCCTATCAGGGTTTTAATTCACTAACTGGGTTAAGACTTTCACAACCCAATCATTTTTCCTCTGAACCATCTTGCATTGTCTCACACGTGAGCTTTTGGGGGACACCTCACATCTAAACCATAACACTCAGCTAGCTTTAGTGGTCATTACATATATGTCTGAGTCTGCAAGTTACAGATGTCTTATTTTACTGAAGAGAGAATTTGAGAGTTTTTTTTTTTAATTCTTATGATTTTAGAAGAGGGAGAAATCTGCTATAAAAACCTATATTCGATGTCAATCTCAGCAATTTTTTTTTTTTTGTCAAAATGTAGCCCAGCACTGAAAGGAACATTATGGCACAAAGTTTCAGGAATGGGAATATATAAAACTCTGTAGGGAATGTGCATGTCTAAACATGAACTCTTGAGTGTGGAGTCATTAAGGTTGCCTTTTTTCTTCTAGCCTTTCCAACATTCTATTTCTGTCATGATTCCCCCTCAACACATATACACATGGACATACATTCATGTGTGTGTGTGTGTGTGTGTGTATGTGTGTGTAAGAGAGAGAGAGAGAGAGAGAGAGAGAATATGGGAGAGAATATAAAATATGTGTATGGGGGGAGATAGGGAAAGAATCTGTATAAGAAAATAAAATACTATAGAAATTTAAAATAAGTGAGAACTAAACAATTCTCCTTTGGACAGAGTGATAAAGAGATCTTTGACTTTGACAAAATTGGCTTTTTAGGCAGAAACCAGGATTTTTAATTGAGAAGCAGATGGGAGTGATGAATTATGGAGCATAGACTACTTTTGAAAGTCACTTGGCCTGTAAGTAAAGGAAAGTTTTAAGGAATCAAATTGAAAGTCAGGGCTAAGAAACTCTATATTTAGATCCCTGTAAGAAGCTTATTTAGACAGCGGTGTCACAAGTTTGTGAAGTCCTGTCCTTCAGGGTGGGGGTGGAAAGCAAGGAGAAAGGAAGGACTTTGTGTTAGAGCAATCCTCAGCTACCTTGACTCTGGAGCCAGAGTGTCTCAGCTTGATCCTGTGTAACTCTCACTGGTTCTGCAACTGGGCATGCCGGGCTTTGTCATCCTAAATGATGCCCTAATCTATGTAACAGCCCAGACCCTCCTCCTGAACTCCAGTCCCTGACTACTGGATAACTTCACATGGATGTCCTGCAGGCACTTCTAGGTTGGTATGTCCAAAATATAATTGAATATTTTGTCCATCGCCAAGCTCGTCCCCTTCCTGACACCTGTATTTCCTTTCTCGATGAATAAAACCATCATCAATCTAGAAACCCAAGCCACAAAATCCATGTTCATCATGACCAGATCATATATATTCCACCAAATTACACCTGTAGAATTGATGCCCCTCTCCTCCTTTATTGTCTCCATCATGGAGTAGGTTACATCATCTCTTACCTGGACAGTGGCTACTCTTCCTTAATTAGTTTCTCAGCCTCTACTCTTGCCTCCATGCTATCTTTGGACCCTCCTTGTTTTAGTCAGCTTTTTTGCTGCTGTGACCAAAAGATCTGACCAGCAGAATTTTAGAAGAGGAAACGTTTATTTGGGTCTCACCGTTTCAGAGATCTCATTCCTTAGATGGCCAACTTCATTACTCTGGGCCTGAGATGAGGCAAAACATCATGGTGGACATGAGTGGTGGAGAAAGCAGCTTAGGACATGGTCAACAGGAAGCAGAGAGAGAGACAGCTTCCCTCACTACAGACAGAAATCATCCCTCCCCTGGTAATCCACCTCCTCTAGCCACACCCTACCTGCCTAAAGTTACCACCCAGTTAACCCCAACCACTGGATTAATGCATTGATTAAGACTCTCAGAGCCCCATCATTTCTCCTCTGATCTCTCTTGCATTGTTTTACACATGAGGTTTACAGGGTGTTAGAAATAACGAGGTCCCACAAGAAATCAAGCATGTGCTCAAAAGTGGGTGGGCAAGGCAAACTTTTACTTCTGCCAGAAGGACATGCTACCTGGCTAGCAAGCATGCCTAGGCAGGCAATCTGCCAGCCAATTTATATCCCCAAGGCAGTGCTACGCTTTTCACTGATTGGAGGACTCAGGGGTACAATCTACGCAATTGGCTAATTTTAAAATCGGGGTGGGCAAAGAGGAAGGACTATTATTAAAACAGCTACAATTGGATCCCATTAAAGCTGAATACTATATTTTGAAAATTGACCACCAGATTTTCTATTTCTCAGAGGAATCACCTCATATCTAAACCATAATAATCCTTTACACCATCAACAAGGTGAATTTATTAAAATACAATTCTGATCCTGCCATTTTAAAATGTAGTTAAAAACCCTATGATGCATGATAAAAATCTACATTTTTTTTAACCAAGGAAACAGTGTTCTTCAACAATCCCATCTTACTTATTTACCTGTCCAGCCTCAAACTGTACAGTGCAGGCTTTCTCCATCTCCACTGTAGAAAGTTAAATTAAAGAAGGTACTCTACCCTCCTCTACTCTAGAAAAGAAAGTATTTCTCCTAACAGAACCTCCTTTGTTGAGAAAAGAATTCTAGCAAGTCTTTTTAATATGCAGAGGCAATGGCACCTACTTTGGTGGGGATCAAGGAGGATAAGACAAAGGAAGACAGGAAGTCCTGAGGCAGGTACAAACCTGAGATCAGCCTGACTGAAACTGTAAGGTGAATAACAAGAGAGGGAGTCAGGAAACTAACAAGGGAACAGAACTGTAGGGTTTCACTGACCTCTGTGAAGATATTTTTTGTTTTATACCCTAAGTGAGATGAAAACCACAGAAGGGTTTTAAACAAAGTGATGTGTCTGTGTGTTTACAGGATGTGGCTAAAGTTGAAAGCAGGTTATGAGGGCAACAGTTTGGAAGGAGGGGGGTCGGATCCATTAAGAAGACTGATCAGATGGGTGGGGTTTCAGATGATTCATGGTGGTGAAGATGGTAAGAATTAATCAAATTCTGGATACATTTCAAGGTAGATCCAGCATGATATGGTTGTGAATTGTATGTAGGATATGTGTGGAGAAGAAAGATTCAAGTTTTGCTTCAAATTCTTTGGCTTGAGTAACTGGCAGGACAAAGTTGATTTTCAGATAAAAGGAAGAATACTCTGAAAAGCTCAAATTAGAAAGAAAATTGAGAATTCAGTTTTGCTCTCATTCAGGTAGAACTAGCCATTTGACAGCTATCCAACAGAGACACATACAAATGAATATGCATGCATGAAGTATGTGGGAGAGGTCAGACTGGAGATACTTGTTTGGGAATCCTCATCACAGAGATGGCATTAAAGACAGATCTCCAAGAAAGAAGTGTTGGTTGAGTAATGAGAACCCAGGTTGAGCCCTGCATACTCCAGTGTTATTTCGAGTAGAGCAGATAGTAATAAAGGAGGCAGAGGACCATCCAGTGGTGCAGGAGGAACCCCAGGAGAATGCTTTGTCCCAGAAGCCAAGTGAAGAAAGCATTCAAAATGGAAATGAGTACTCTGATGTAGCAAATGCTGCTGATGGAATAAGGAAATTTAGGATTCATGGTTAATCATTAGATTCAGTAATGTGGAGATTACTAGTGATGGAATAAGAGAAATTTTAGTGAGCTGTGAAGGTAAAACCTGTTCGTTTTTGGTTCAAGAAACAATGGACTACACCCAATCCCTCTAAAAAGGTTTGCTCTTGAAGAGCAGGAGAAAAGATCAGGGTGGATATGAGGTTAAGAAAGTATTTTTTAATAGAAAACAAATTCCAGTGTGCTTCCATGTTGGGAATGAGATAGAGAAACAGAAACTGTGGTGAAGGAAAGAAGAAAGACCTATCAGAGCAGTGTCCTAATAGGAATGAGGGATGCACAACTGATCAGGCTGGTCTTCACTGAAGCACTGATGGCACAGGCCAGGTTTATGGACCCAGATGCAGGAAAATGGGTGGACTTAAGGGTAGGTGTTCTGGGATGCTCTAGTGGCTAAGTGAAGTGGACAGCAAGCTGGGAATGAGGGAGCTGGGAAAAAGCATTGGAAATCTAGAGAAGAGAAAACAAGTCGCCCAGGATTGTGGAAGAATGAACGAACAAGGGAAACATAGTAAATAGCTGAGCAACAACTAAGGTTGCTGATCAAAATTTCAAAGTGAGACTGGCAAATCCCCTTGTGTTTCTCCAGTCACACAGCTGTGAGGGACTGGCAGGTAGGAGGCGGCACCAGGCTGGGTATGCTCTACTATGCAACTCAAGGAGCAAGAAACGAGGGCATGATGCTGAAATGGGTGTGCTGTTCTAGGTGTTTTCAAGAATTATGAGATACACCTCTAAATTAATGCAGTGTGGAATTAATTGGGCCCAGTCTGGATCAAGTTAGTGTTACCTAACAGTAAAAACTGAGCAACTGCGACTGAAAGAAAAGTCTGCTTGAGTCATAATTTCAAGGCCAAGTTCTAAGGCACCATTTTTTTTCAGATTGAATTAGTTATAATAAGAAATGATTATATATGTTTGTTTCCTGAATTAACTTAATATAGTTTAATAGAGAATGGGATTTTATGACATCTGTTCTCTGAAATTTTCTTTGGGCACTGATAATGTATGTAGATTATTATTGTCTATAATATAAAATTTTATATTGTATTATTCATACTGAGGTTTAATATATTCTCTATGAGTCCGGTCATTTACTCAGAAGTTGGCATCATTATCCTCATTGGTGGCATAAACAACAAAATTATTAGCCTCTATTGGTGCTCAGGTACAGCGCATTAGGCACTAGGTTAATTTCTTCACAGACATCAACTCATCTAAACCTGTCAGCAACAGGAGTTGAGAAGGAGGTTAATATTATTGCCATCTTCAGACAAGGCAACCGAGTATCACAAAAGTTAAATAACTCCTCCTAGGGTACCCAACTTTTTTTTTTTTTTTTTTTTTGTACCAGGGATTGAACTCAGAGGAGTTGATCACCATGCCGTGTCCCCAGCCCTATTTTGTATTTTATTTAGAGACAGGGTCTCAGTTGCTTAGTGCCTTGCTTTTGCTGAGGCTGGCTTTGAACTCATGATCCTCCTGCCTCAGCCACCCAAGCTGCTGGGATTACAGGCATGTGCCACAGCACCCAGGTAGGGTACCCAACTTCTAAAAGAAGATGCAAGAATACAAAAACAATCTGTCTTACCCCAAATTGAGCTATTGATCACTACACTCTTCAAACATTCCTGTTGAGTATCTGCTACACCGACTGCACTGTAGCAGCTCCAACCATGGTTCTTGATTCCACTGGTACATTAAGTAAAGTGGGTGCCAGGATCCTACCCCAGACCTGCTTCCAGAGTCAGCACTTTACCCATGTGATGTTTTGAAAGTGCCACAGGTGATCTGAACATGGTTTAAGAACCTAATGGAATCCCCAGTGATTGGGAACCACTGAGATCTATATTCCAGGAGGTTCCAGGAAAGAGTTTGTGCATAACATTTTGGTTATCACTACCAACTAATGGAAACCTCATCTGACCTCATGCACTCAGGCTAAGAGAAACCTTTCAGACACAGTCTTAAATGCCACAGTATAAATTAACTTAAAATAAAACACTATAAATAAGCTTTGCCTTATAGCCTCTGCTCCCTACAGGTGACCCTACTTGACCCTCTTACCTGAAGACTCACCCTAGCCCTGCTCTGGTATCGATCCTGTTCTTGGTTAGACAGAATCTAAGGAGTTTTAATTTGCTAACTCCTGTGACTCAACATTAAGATATTGTAACCACATCTCAAGGGTTCACATGTACCAATCCAGGTGCTAAGTGTGTAACCCGTGTTAACTCATTTACTCCTAACACAGGTCCTATGAGATAGGTGCTCTGATAATACTCATTGTATGGGTTCCGATAAGAAACTGAAACTTGAAGAAGTTAAATGGCACAGGTCACCCTGCTGACCAGCAGAGCTGGATTTCCACTAGCTCTGCTGACCATGTAGTACAGGCTTCTGATGACTCTCATTACTGGACATCTCCACATGCCTTCCCCAGAGCTTCCTTTACGCATAATATAAAAACTTTCCCTTTTCATCAGTTTCTTTCCTTCCACGGCTGTCTACAATCTGATGTCACCTCCTCACACTTGTCACTTAACTCTGAAACCTCTAAATCATTGTTATGGTTTGAGTTTGAGGTGCTTCCCCAAAAAGCTCATGTAAGGCAACATAGATAGCAATGTTCAGAGGTGAAATGATGAGTTTATGAGAGCAGTAACCTGATCAGTGGATTAATCCACGTGATGGATTAATCATTTAAATAGATTTTTGAGTAGTAACTGAAGGGAAGTGTGGGGCATGTGGGGGAAGGAGTAAGTCACTGAGAGCTTGGCCTTGGGAATGACATACTGTCATTGACATATGTCAATGACATCCTAGCTCCCTCTTTCTGTTGGTTCCTCCCACCCTCTCTCCCTCTCTTTCTGATGCCCATGAGTTGAGTTTCCTCTATCATGCCTTTCCTCCTGATATCGTGCCTTACTCTGGCCCAGAGCAATGGAGTTGGCCAGTCATGAACTAAGCCTCTGAAACCATGAGCCCAAAATAAACTTTTCCTCCTCTAAGCTGTTGTCACTATTTTTGCCACGGCAATGAAAAGCTGACTACCCCAGTTGTACCTCACTTCCCTCTCCCCTGTCAACTAGTCAGTCCCTGTGTCCTTTTAATGTTATCCTCAGTGGTTTTCAGAACTATCTTCTTTAATGCTCAATTGGTTCTTTCCAAGATATATTATAAGTCCCTGCAAACTGTCTTCCTATCCTAGTCTTATCTTTTCCAAATTACAAACTTCATTTTTCTGGCCCTAGACTGAACACTTAGCAACACAAATTGATATCACCTTAAGGCTTAAGGTTATTCAGTGATCCCCCTTCCACACACAGACACATGATAAAACACTCCTTAGCAACGTTTTCTTCACAGAGTAGCTTGAACTTTTTTAAAGGCAGCTCTTACTACTCCATGGCCAATTGTCCTTACCCCATAAACCTTGTATATTCTCCAAAGGTCATAAACTGTGAGCATCATGCCAAATCCAAGCCAAAGACATGCTGCATGGTGTTGGCTCACCCAGGACTAGTTATGTGCTTCTGTGTGTGTATGTGTGTGTGTGTGTGTGTGTGTGTGCATGTGCATGTGCATGTCATTATATATGAATTGGGAGATTTCATGTTAAATTTCAGATCTCTAACTTTCTGAAGTATTAGCTCACCAGATGCCCACAACCCTCACCACCTGAGGTTGCGGCCCCAACACGACTCACCTCAGACTTTTAAGTGACCTGCCTGACCTCAAAGGCATCTGAGTTATGAACTCTACTGTGAGTCATGAGAAAGGCTCTTAGTGTACCAAGGAATCTTGAAGCCTTTGTAAGTTTTTATTTTTGTCTCTTTAATATGATGGTGCTGGGAAGACTAAATTTTAGCATGCAAAATAATGAAACTGGATCCTTATCTCATACTATATACAAAAATTAAGTCAAAATAGGTAAAGGACCTAAGTGTAAGATCTGAAACCATTAAAACTCCTAGAAGAAAACATAGGGGGAAACCTGAGCATTGGCCTCAGCAAGGATATAAAATAAATTTCTAAATATAATCAAATTGAGATATTTTGTTTCTCATGTATTAATGTTGATTAAACATGTAATGTACTATGTACTATTAAGGATTATTGTGGTTGTACGTTATTTTATGGGGTTGAGAATTAATACACGATATACATAGGAGCTATTGTGTTTATAGCTGAATAATCAATAGTCACATAAAAATCAAATTTGGGGGAACTGGTAGAGTGTTGATACAGGGAGTGGTTTAAGTTAGTAATATCAGCTTTGGGAATTGAAGGTGGAATTTGTTATTTCTTCCCTGAAAATTGCTCTCAGAAGATTTAAGGCTTCATTTTGGTTTACAAGACCAAGGTAATATTTATATTATTAGAGCTCTTCATTTAAAGAATTTGTTTTCAATTAAACTGACAGCTGGTAAGACTAGTAGAATAATAGTGAGGTAGAGGATAGATACTAGTTGACCAAAAATAATAAATGGGTACTCTACTGGTTTAACTCTAATTCAAGTAAGTGTGACGAGTTTGGCAACTAGGATTCAGAATAAACATTGGCTCAGGGGTTACAATATCATAGTTTGTTGTTTGGATACATGGAGAAGGGGAAATTGTTAGGGGAAATTTATTTTAATTAAAATATTAAACTAAAAAAGCATCTGTGCAGCAAAATTAACAACAAAATGAAAAAGCATCCTGTGGACTGGGGAAAGTATTTGCAAACCACATATTTGAGGAGTTAATATCCAAAGTTTATAAAGAACACTTACAACTAAAAATCAGAAGAAGAACTAACCTGAATTGAAAATAAATAAAGAACTCAAATGGACCTTTATTTAAGGAAGACATAAAAATGACCATAAGGATATGAAAAAATGTTCAACTTCACTAATACCTAAGAAATGCAAAGTAAGAGCTGGGATCACGGATCAGTGGTAGAGCACTTGCCTAGCATGTGTGAGGCACTGGGTTCTATTCTCAGCACCACATATAAATAAGTTAAATAAAAAGTACATCAACAACTAATAAAAATATTTAAAAAGAGAGAAATACAAAGTAAAACCACTATTATCACCTTGTACCTGTTAGGATCATTATTAAGAAAGACAAGAAATAAATGTTATTGAGTGTATAGAGAAAAGGAAACCTTTGTACACTGTTGGTAGGAATGTATATTGGTATAGCCACTATCAAAAATATCATATCATATCATATCAATAACTTCCATGGAAGTTTCTAAGGAAATTAAAAATGGAATGAACCAAGTGACCCTAGCATTCATTCTTGTGGGTATATACCAAAAGGTATATACCTTTTGTCCATCCCATAAAGTAACTGCACTCCTGTATTTACTGCAGCATTATCCATAATAGCCAAGATTTGGAAACAACCTGAACATCCACCCATGGAGAAATGAGTGAATGTATAAAGCAACAAACAGTGGCACACACACACACACACACACACACACACACAAGAGAATAGTAACCTTAAAAAGATTGAGATCCAGCCATTTGACACAATACAGACCTACAGGACAATTATGCTAACAAGTCAGACAAAGAAAGAAAAATATTTTATGTTCAGACTTAGATGTGGAGAGAAAGAGGAAGAAGAGGAGAGGAGGAGGAAGAGTCTTCAAATATACCCAGCAAATAAAATAGTGGTTAGCAGAAGCAGAGTTGGGGAGGAAATGGGGAGAATTAGTTCAAAAACTACAAAGTAGGAGGTAAGTGAGATTAACAGGTCTAGAGGACTATAGTAGTTGTTGTTTTCTTTTTTTTTTTTTAAATCATACTGGGGATTTTTGTTAAGTAGATTTTAGCTCCTCTTGTAGAAGAAAAAAAGTTATGTAAGATGATAGATGTTACTTTGCTTCACTATTATAACCATTTTACTGTCTATATATCCCACGACATCATGTTGTAAACATTAAATAAACATTTATTTTTAGTAAGAGAAACAGCAGCTATGAGCAAATGTAGTTTTCTCAAGTCTCTAGGAAGCTCACCCAGCTAGGTCTGAAGGTTGGCTCTATTTGATTTCTCAGTATCCTTGAAAGAGACAATATGGAGTTCTCTTTCTTTCAAGTGCTATTCATATGATTGAATGATAACTAATTTTGTTTTTCAAAATACTTTCACACTTCTGATGCATTTCACACTTCACTAATCAGGCATGCATCTTCACCAACAATTTCAGATCTTAAGGCTTCATAGGAAATGCCCATTGTAAAGCTCTCATTACATCTTCTTGGAGATTTTGCTTCGGGTTCTTTTATACCACGTAAAAGTAGAAGAACATGGAACTCCTAAGAGTCTGGATCTAGACTGACTGAGAATGAGAACGAAATATTTTACAGTAATCAAAAATGCATGACAGGTAGCATACAGACCTTGTTTTAGGGAAGGAATGTCCAAAGTAGAATGAGGAGCAAAGGATTTTACATTCTCTTCTATACAAGTGTGAATGAAGAACCCCAGTTGCCATGGAGTCTGAATCTCAGAAGGAATGATCAGCATCTTTTAGAAGCTTCATTTTTTTTTTCCCGCCAAGACCATCTGCTGACAATCCCAAACCCCAGGCAGCTGACTGTAATGCCTATTAATATGTGAAAGACTGTTAACATTTTGCCATCTCCATTTCTTCTCCTTTAATCAGGACTGAACCTGTAGCAGGTGTGTGCAGGGAAGCAGAAACCCGCCCTGGAAGGTGTAAATTAGCCTGATCCTTGGCTAAGCTTGAGGCAATCTCAGAGGTAGCCCATTCTTTCCAAGGGCTTCTAATGGGAAGAAGGAAATCTGACAAGAACCGAATAGTCTTTGGTGAATCTATATTCCAGGATGAAACGCCAGAAATTCAGACTCAGATTGAAATCTTTGTTTGCAAAAGTTTTCTTTTCTGGTGATCCAATTCTCTCTTAATTAATTAAGAAGGATTCTGTCTGGACATTGTTGGCTTTTAGCAAAAATTATCTGATGTTGCTGAAGTCTGAACACGTCTGACAGATTTCTAGACAGAGTATTAAATCATTTCCCGAATTGTTTTAATCCTAGGACATAAATAACTGACATGATGAGAAACTAACATCAACTTTCTCCCCCCAAATAAACATGTTTCACCATCAGAAGTAATTAACTTTTATACTTATTACAATACTTTCAGATAGCTGTTTAGTTAAGAGGTGAACTGCATGTCAAGATCAGTGAAAAGTATATAGTTTAAGGCCTATAGAACTCTTGAAGTTTAAAAACATCCCTTACTTGTCTTTAAGAAATTATTCAGTGCTGAGCCCTGTGCATTTTTATCTGGTTTAATATATTGCCTAGATGGTTCTTTTCTATACAAGTGACCTATCTTTACAATCCTTTAAAAATATTATAAATATTATAAAAATATTATAAATATTTATAAAAATATTCAGTCTCTGTTCTGAGGACTGAGAAAAATAATTTGCCTACAAAAACCTAAAGGCCTGCTAACAAAGTTTGTGCTATTCAAAACAAAATAGGAAGGGTATGTGTACTTCTGATAATATTAATATTTATTTCGTTTTTAAATATTCTCTTTAAACAAATTATTTGCAAATATTTATTCTAGCAATAATTTCTAAACTGTGACATGTGTGCAGGTCTTTTAAGTCTTGAGATGATTAGACTGAAATTGTGATTGTCTTATGTATTAATATGACTTGTCGATACTTTGAGTAAAACCCCAAATTAGAAAATAATCGGTCTTTAACTGAGTAGACCTTGGTCTCCCTGTTATCTGGGATTCGATTTTCTTATTTAGAAAGTAAAAGTTGGATCAGTTGATCTTCTAAGTTCTCTTTCTAAAGGAGTTGAAAGAAAAAGAAAAACGCAACTTAGCATCTTGGATAACAGAATGAAAAAACAGGGTTGAACTAGATGGATCTGGGTTTGAATCTCAGATATTATTAGCAGTGGGAACTTAGATTTCATTTTACTCAACTATAAAATGGGACTAGATGACAGCTGTATTGAGGGCTGCTGAGGTGTACATGAGAACAAAACTGTAATGTTCCCGGCACAATTTGTGCACATATTGTATGCGCTTATAAATGGTAGGATCATATTTTAAGGTCAAGGAAAACATAAAGTTGAGCACATGATTTGGTCTAGTAATTTCTACTCTGGCACCCAGAGAAGAAAGGGAGTGAGCACTGTCCTTTTCCAGCAGAGATTTCCCTCTGCTGTGATGAAACCAGAGCTGTCAGGGTTTAAAAAAAGAACACCATCAGGGCAAAGGCACCACATCTTGGCAAGAAATGCTTTGCATAGTTTCCACCATCACCACGTTCTCCTTCCCACTGCACACTCTGCTTCTATTTAAATCCCAGGCCCTTCGCTGGACCACACTCATTTCAGCTAGTACACAGGCTCCCAGCACAGAAGAGACAGGTAGCATGGCACCAGGAGAAAAGGAAAGGGCTGAGGGCCCAGCCAAGAGTGCCCTCCGGAAGGTACGCACAGCCACCCTGGTCATCAACTTGGCTCGAGGTTGGCAGCAGTGGGCGAATGAGAACAGTACCAGGCAGGCCCAGGAGCCTGCAGGCTGGCTTCCTGGAGGGACCCGGGACCCACCCCAAGCTCCTAAACCAGCAATAGACCCTATCCCCCACCAGGAAGCTCAGGGTGCCCCAAAGTTTCCATCCCCAAAGCCAGAGGGACGTGGAGATGAAGCCACGGAGGTCTCCCATATCAAAAGGAAAGAGGTGACTAAAACAGTTGTCAGCAAAGCTTATGAGAGAGGAGGAGACATGAGCTCCCTTAGCCACAGGTACGAGAATGACAGTGGCGTGCCTGAACCCGGACAGCCAGAGGATGACATCGACAGGAGGCTCCACAGACAAGACTCCCCGACACGGAGGAGAAAATGCGCCAACCTGGTATCTGAACTGACCAAAGGCTGGAAAGTGATGGAACAGGAAGAGCCCAAGTGGAAGAGTGACAGCATAGACACAGAGGACAGCGGCTACGGAGGGGAGACAGAGGAAAGGCCCGAGCAGGATGCAGAGCAGGTGGCTGTTGTCAGGATCAAACGCCCCATGCCCTCCCAGTAAGTGAATGTCTCCTACCACTGTACCAGGATCTCTAATGATCAGGCATCATCTCCAGGAATCCAGAAAGCCAGGGAAGCACTACTAGAGTTAGTAAGAATCTGGAAGACTGGGCGGGTAGTGAGTACTATAGGGAAGGCGTGTCACTGGGCTGAAAGGACAGTGCCAACCTCAGACATGGACATTTGGGTCCATGCACTATTCTCGACTGAAAGTGGGAAGTGGCATTAGGATCCTTTTCTGTGTTCCTGAAATCAGGCATGCATATGGCACTTTCTCAGTGAGAAATATAGAAGTGCTGAACAAGAGACAATTAGATTTGACTCATGGTTTCTTAGACAATGTTGAGTTTCTGTGTTCTCATTTAAAAAAATAATGTGATAATTCATATTTTATTGAGTTATTTTTATATTAACTATGAAAAACAATGGATTCAGGGGAGCTCTTTAGTAAGTTGTACCCATTATATTGCAGGAGCTCAGACTTGGTGATCCCAACCCTTTGAGGTGCTAGGAGTTTGACTCTCTGTGGTGTTTTGGTTTTGGTTGCAAGAAGGGTAGTAAACTTCCTTCTTCCCTTCTTCAGTTCCTTTCCCCGGTCTCAGAGTACACAGGGTACCAGAAGGAGACCTTCAACAGCAGCTCTTAAGGCCAAAGGTAATCCTAGCTGTGCTTGGCAATTTCAGAAGTCCAATGGGATTTTTTTTTTTTTTTTGGCCTGAGGAGACTCCAATATTACTTAAGAACTGAAAGTGCCATTATTATGTCTGTATCAAAGGGCATGTTTTTCTATTTTTCATTGTAGGTACTACCCTCTCCCCATAAGTGACAACAGAGCAAAAATTTTGTCATGGTTGCTTAAGTAGAAAGAGTTCTTGGTGGTAAATCATTACCACATGATATTCCATGGAGTGGTTTTGCTAACTAGGATTTTACTATGAAAATTATTTATATTTTATGCCTTATTCTAAAAAGAATCTTTTGATTATGTATGACTTGTTCTAGTTCCTTTAGCAAAATAAATCGGGTCCTCTCTCATAAAGGTGTATAAATAAAGCACCAATCATCCACTCTTTCTTCCCAGTTGTGTTTGGTAAAAGCAGCAGGTGTTGCATGTTAGGTGCCACTTTATAGATAAATGAATGGATATACACAAATGTCAAGAAATATCCAAGTCACAAGACTAGGTAATTAGAGAGTTAGAAAGCTTGATCCAGAGCTTGTATTCTTAATCACTATGCTGGACTTACTCTCCCAGTAGAGATCAGTGTCAACTTCATCAATGGAATCCTAGTAACTCCAAATGTGTAGAGTGTTTGTGCAACCAGGTAGAAGGACTTCAGAAGTAGAGACACTTGACCTCCTACTGCCTGCCCTCAGTTCTAGAGCAGGGAGGGAACTCTTCCCTTGGGACTCTGGGGGCAGTTACCAATTTGCAAAGAGAATCACAGCTTAGGTCTCAAAACTGTTGACAAGACAACAGAGAAAAGAACATGGATGATCAGAAATGATCATATTGCCTTTTGGATGCAATCATTTTGTTTCTGATAAAGGGGGCCCTATTGAAGTCATGCTCCCCTTAATCAAATTAGCAACACTTCCTCCAGGGAAGCTAACTCATACACAGAGGAACAAACTCTCCCCAGCACTTCTCTGCAAGGATGGAAAGTGTGGCAGATGTTCTTTACTGGACTCACAGTGAAGGGCGCCTTGGCACTAGGAGAAATGCTTCCTTTAGGATCTGTGGGGAGGGGTCACCTTCAAGCACTTCCCAGACAGACCAGAAAACTCACCTGTAGGCTCTATGACATTTCAAGGCTGGGATGCTGTTGAAGGGCATCTGTCAGAGAATGGGTAAGCTTGAAATATACCTTTTAGATATTGTTAGTTATAGGATCAAACTTCTTTTGTATTCTATGTTATTCCATTACATATTTAATAACTTACCCATATAACTATTACTCCAAAATGACAGAATTAGGGAAAAATGCATTTCCATATTCTCACCTTACTGCAACAAGGCCCCTTCACATTAGCAGCACTGAACTAACGTCATGTTTACTGTTGACAGATATAAAATTCTTTGCAAAATTGTTTTCAGTGAATGAAGCTAGATTTCCAAGACAGATTGCTTGCAATATCTGGTAGAATTAGTTACTTTAAAAAAATGCAGAATGGCCATTATTTATTTATTTTCATAACAGAGATTGAACCTAGGGGTATGCTTAACCACTGAGCCACATCCCCACCCCTTTTAATTTTGAAACAGGGTCTCACTAAATTTCTCAGGGTCTCTCTAACTTGCTGAGGCTGACTTTGAACTTGACAGCCTCTTGCCTCAGCCTCTCAAGCTTCGGGGATTTATAGACATGTACCACCACATCCAGCAGAATTTTTTTTTAATTAGTTACAAGAAAATTTGTTTACTGATAATAAAGAAACCGAGGAAGTGGATATGGATTCAATATTGGTCTCCTAAAATAGGTGACAATACTAGTCTTTGAATGGTTCTTTGTTTTCTTTTAATTTATACTAGATTGTCTTTCTAAAGCTCCATGTAAACCATTTTTCAGATTTTTCACCTGAAAATAAAAAAAAATAGGATAATCTGGCATTCATTGTTAAATTCATTGACCAAGAAAATATTCAGGGTATGAGGCTTCCTAATGCCCAGAGGCTGGGGTAGTAACTCAGTGATATAGCATGTGAAAGGCTCTGGGATCTATATCTAGCACTGAAGGAAAAAAAAAATCCTAATTTAAACCTCATATTCTCAAACTTTTTAAAAATTAGAAATATAAAACAATAATGTTTATAGACTGAGAAAATTACCCATTAAGATAGGTTTCCTCCTAATTTTTAAAATAGCCTTATTTTCTAATTGTTAGTTGTAGGATCAAACTTCTTTTGTTTCCTTTTCCTTCTATTATTGGAAATAAAAATTCAACAATGTAGCAAGGTTGAGAAAGTGTTTTCTTTTAAAAGATAAATGTCTCTCTTCTATTTAGATTTATTACCATGTCAACTCCAACCCTTATAACCAGTGACATTTAGTTTCAACACTCAGGGAATCTAAATTCCTAATTAAAATCAGAAGAACACTACATCAAAGAATCAGAGGCCTGCATGACATAAACAAATTACCTCTGGAGGGCAATTTCTTTAAATTTAATTTCTTTAGATTTTGTAGTTTCTTTAAATTTCTCTTCTTATAATTTTCTGAATTTCTTTTCTTGGAAATTTCTTTAAGCTACAAAATCAATATAATACCAGTGAGAGAGAATTTTAAGAAAAAGAAAAAAGTTATCTGTATACCAACATAAATAATTTCATTTGTGCATATGCTACTGAATTCTTTACCCTGGTGTATACGTTTTAGAGTGGCAATTGTGTCATTTACTGAAATTTGTACTAGATTATTTTCATGAGGGTCTCTTAGTGATTTTCTTTTTGTTTTCTTTCCTTTCTGTTTGTTTCATTATTGAATATCCAGAAGATACCTAAAGCAGTGCCCAGTAGCTATTCTAATAATTATAATAAAGAACAGAAGGATTGTCACAATGCCCTGATGTTCTATAAATGTAGGATGTATTACTTTTATACTATAGGACCAAACTACAGTTGGTGCTCAGGAGACAAAGTATGAGTTAATGGATTCCACTATTAACTTTCTTCTGAGGTATTTCATGTCTTTTTTCATGCTCTAAAATGAAGTAGGCGTGAGATTTGGGTTTTGCCAAGATGGCTCTGTGCTGGTTTCGAAGACTATGCCTGTCATTGATCACTGTGGCTCCAAGAGGACAAGGGGCTTGCTCTCCTTTAATAACGAGACCAAGTTCTGCATGCTGTGGGCATCTAAACAGGGACAGTGTATAGTGTGGCAGGTGATGGTGAGGACTAGCCAGACTGACAGAAATCCATTCTGCTCCAATGTGGTGTAGCTTCTAGCACTTTTTCACATGTAAAGGATTTTATAAAGTTGTATTAATGCATATAGTTTTTGTATTCTGCTTTTTTTCCAATTAATTCTGGCACACTTTTCTCCATATGGCTCATGCAATGAAGCACCAATTCCATTCTACTGTAATAATGCAAGATGTAGCTGGAATAGGGCATGAGAATTAATGAAAGGTCGCCATCTAGTGGATGTCATTCCCCTTTTGAAAGCGATGTTAATGTACCTAGGCATTCCTCCCTTACTGCATCTGTTTGATGTCTGCACCTGGCTGGACTCTTTACCCCATTTTCAAAGGAGCAAAAAGGCCATTGTCTTCTTGGTACCACAAAAATAAATGACAGAGTCTTCATAAATAGCTTAAGGCCATCTTGGCCAAACCCAAATCTCATATCATAATTGAGGCTGAAGCTTACTGCCAGGGAAGAGACTTGAAAATCCTCAGAAGAAAATTAATAATGTGATTCAGTAACTCATATTTTGCCTCCTGAACTCCTCCTGAGCAGATTTTATGAAATGAGTTTGAATAGCAAGGGACATCTAAGTGTGATCTGTATCTGGTTTTGAATAGCAAGTTGTGAGGGTTCAGATAGCTCAGGCATGCCATTCACACAAATAATTTCAGCACTACTCTCCAATCGCAATGCATCAGGGCATGAGCTGGGGGAGAAGGAAATGTGGATCACCTGTGAGGTTGACAGGTACAAATCTCTGTTTTACTATTGCATGCAAAAAGACCTGGAGAAAGAAGTCTAACAGGGTGCAGATACAGAAGTGTCAGGGAAGTCTTACAACTCATTTATCAGACACCGTACCTGCTCATTGAGTGGCATCATTATAGGTAGAAAGAACATCAACTGCATCTTCAGTCTTGTACTTGGATCCTGTATCCACAACTCATTCAGGCAGTATTTCCTATTAGTTATATGCAGGCTCTGCCACCAGCTCAACTGTGGTTCAAATTCTGGTTCCACGACTTAATATTTCTGTAACTTTAAGAAGTGAATGTCTCTGGACTGTTTCCTCATCTGTGAAGTGGGAATAGTGGTATTTATCTGATAGAATGGTTGTGGAGAAAATTAATAAAAAGTATTTAGAAGAATGCTAGTATAGTGTTCAATAAATATTATTGTTGCTAGCCAGTGTTTTCTGATTGTACAACCTATACTTAAAGTTTGTAAATATCATGTATATATGTTCTCATTAAAAATCCAAATATGAAAATCTATTCATAACTGGATATTGCAATGTATGTGTGGGTGGTATAATGATTATCTTTGGAAAATAATTGATTTAGAGACCCTATACATAGATTCTCCAGTATAATTTGTTTCTACTTCTGAAATGTTACTAACATGAGACAATAAAATTTGCATTAATTTTGTATGATAGTTGCTTCTTGAAATAGCACTTCATATCATAGTAGTTTTAAATATACTATTATTTATACCAAAATAATCTAGAACACACATCAAAATAATAATGATAGTGGGGGTGTACCTTTTGTTTTCCAGTTCTAATTTTTTGTGATGCATTTATATGTCTTTTATAATGAAAAAACTATAAAGACTCACATTAAGATGCAGATGCATGGGAGAACAAATGGAAAGCAACACTTGAGTGCTAAATTATCAGTATATACTTTTGAAAGACATTTTTAGTATTAGATGGACACAATACATTTATTTACTTATTTATTTAAAGTGCTGAGGTTTAAACCCAGTGCCTTACACGTGCTAGGCAAACATTCTACCATTAAGCTACAACTCCATCCCAAATTATCAGTACCTTCATTCTTCATCCTCTCTCTCCTTCAGGGCAAACAGATTTACAGAGCAACTCAACTGCAAGGCCCATCGGAAATACAGCCAGGTGGACAATTTGAAAGGGAGATGGCAACAGTGGGCTGATGAACACGTACAATCCCAGAAGCTCAACCCTTTCAGTGAAGAATTTGACTACGAGCTAGCCATGTCCACTCGCCTGCACAAAGGAGACGAGGGCTATGGCCGTCCCAAAGAGGGAACCAAAACTGCTGAAAGGGCCAAGCGAGCCGAGGAGCATATCTACAGAGAAATTATGGAGCTGTGCTTCGTCATCCGCACAATGGCTCGCCACAGACATGATGGCAAGATTCAGGTTACTTTTGGAGAACTCTTTGACAGATATGTTCGTATTTCAGATAAAGTAGTGGGCATTCTCATGCGTGCCAGGAAACACAGACTGGTGCACTTTGAAGGAGAGATGTTATGGCAAGGTCAGGATGACCATGTTGTGATCACTCTACTTGAGTGAGCCTTCAAGAATAAAAATCAAACTTGACCCTCTCCTGTCTTACTACAAAATGCGAATGCACTAAATATTAAAACACAAACTGCTCTGTAATAAGTCTGTAAATATTAAAACATTTTTACATAAACGACTTTTGGGCTCTACTTCTGTTGAAGAAGCTTGAAGCTTTTGAGAAAGCACACAAAGCATCTTAGAAAGCATGTAGAGAATGTTATTAATATACTACTATTATTAACATTTGAAATTCCACTTATCTTTTTTTAAATATTTTATTTAGTTGTAGGTGGACACAATACCTATTTTTTTTAAATGTGGTGCTGAGGATAGAACCCAGTGCCCCACACATGCTGGGCAAGTGCTTCAATTCTGAGCCACAACCCCAGCCCCTCTATCTTTTAAGGCAAAAATATTAGGCTATTCACTGCAGATATTATTTATAGATTTTTAAATATCAGCTCTAGGAAGAATCCCGACTTCAGGAAAACATCAGCAGAACATATTACAATGTCAATGTCAATTTTCAAGAAAAAATTCCATTGTGTTAAACTAAAATTTTCCAAGAAACTAGACTTATTTTGTTTTTAATCATAGCATCACTTATGAAATGGGTACAAATTGTTGTCAATTAGATGTTTAAGTTCCTCTGAGGGCTGAGATTCTAATAGGCTTCTTTTTCCTTCTGTGTGACATGCAATTTGCATGTTATGGTTTAGCTATGAAGATGTCCCCCAAAAGCTCAGGTGTGAAACAATGCAAAAAAAGTTGAGGTGAAACAACTGGTTACAAGAGCTTTACCCTAATCAGTGCACTATTCCATTTGAATGGATTAACTGTGTGGTAAGTGTAGGCAGGTAGGGTGTGGCTAGAGGAGACAAGCACTGGGGGTGGGGGCATGACTTTGGGTATATATTTTGTCCCTGGTGAGCAGAACTCTCCCCTGCTTTTCCAACTGAGCTGCTTTCCTCTTCCGCACCCTTCCACCATTCCTGCCCACATCTCCCCCCAGTGGTGGGAATGGGGTTCCCCTTGGTGGAATGGGCTGGCTGAGAAATAAAAGCTAGGAAAAATTGAACTGCATAAAAACCACAGAATACAGAAAGTAGTTTCAAAAGTGGGGGGCAGATGGACAAACTGATCAGAGAGATTGAGCTTCTGGACAAAATGAAGTCCCCACCTGCTTTATTTATATAGGGAAACATGAGATTCTATAGAATGTTCTCCAAAAAAAGGTTAAAAGTGGGCTGTTCAGTTCCTAGAAGGTTATGCCCATCTCTGGAGCTACTATGTGAACCTTCCTAGCAGAGCAGAGGAAAAGGTCACGTGCATTGGGCAATCTATTGCTGTGGGAGAGCCACAGAAAGTTCCCAATGCCTGGCCCATATCTCCCAGGCTACCATGCCGAGAAGATCCTCATGCATTTCACTGATGGCTTCCCCCCCACGGTGACGTCCTGCCTTACCTGGGTCCCAGAGCAAAGAAGTCCACTGTCTATGGACTGAGACCTTTGAAAGAAAATTTCCCTCCTCTAAAATTGCTCTTGTGATGTCTTTTGGAAGCAATGAAAAAGCTGAGTAAAACATCAAATAAAAACAGAAATCATGGTGGCTGGTGGTCTCAGATCTGATAAAGAAGGTGTCATTTATGTCAAAGTACAATGAAGCAAAATACAGGACATTCTATGAAGTAGAATGTTCAGTGTAGAAGAATCTTAGTCTCATTGGTGAATTAATAATCAGTTTAAAAAATTTTAGTTTTCCCCATTCTCTACAAAGATAATTTAATGAAATACCTAGAAGTCTAAAAATAGCAATATCAGTTCGGCAAAGGTTTTTAAAAAGGCATAGTAAATGTGATGATAAGGAGAAAATTATTTGACATTAGCCTGTTGGTTGTCAATTTTTCTCCTTAATTTAATGTGTTTACAAAATACTAAACACAAATTGAGTAAAATGTCATATTATAATTAATGAATTCAATAAAAAATTTACTAAAATGTATTTTGGCATTATATACAAAAGTTAATTTCATATTATTCCTCGAACTAAAAGGCATTCATAAGTTTATTAATCTGTATTTTATTTTAAACCTATCTTAAGAATTACCTTTGTTTTCATGTGTTTCTCTGTCAAACTGAAAGTTCCAATATCTTCTTACAGAAGAAAATAATATGTATATTTTTGTTTGCATACTAGATTTATGAAGATACAAATTAATGACTAATATTTCTAAATACAATTTTATATAAGAAACACACTTCTGTTACAACAGTGAAATCTATGTCAAAATTTCAAAGCCAATTGGCTAAAGGACAAAACGTTTTCTTATTTTTCTTGTTATATACTATTTTAGATTATATCCCACAATATCACTTTCTTGTGTTTGAAATACAATAAAATTTCAGGGTGTAACTGAGGTTACTCCTAGTATTATAGAATACTGAGACCAGACTTCAAGTGTTCCCTCATATTCAACTCTGAACAAAAACAGCTTAAGCAGTCACTGACACAGATTATTTAGTTTGATTTGTTTGAATTTGAGGATGATGTGGAAGTCCTCTTCTTAAGAGAGCTGACAATCACTGAGACCTATGGATAAAGTCTGGCTCTCAAGTCAGAAGTGAGTTTTCTTGAATAAAAATGCCTGACACGTAATAGGCTTAGACTGACAAGCAGCTTGTGAGGATAGCTATCTTCTTCAGTGTGTTTGTGACACAAAAAATAGCTCATGGTTTGTAGATTTTTTTCTTATTATTATCTGGATACTTTAGGCCATCTGTCCTAACACTGTTTCTTGACTTGGAATTAAAAAAAAAAATGTTTTTTCATCAACCAAATGATTATTATTCTAAAAACTCCATGATAGGAGAAATTCAGTTGGAAAACTTAGGACAATTTGACAAAAAAACCCAAAAACAAACAAACAAAAAACCCAAAACTAATCACACATGCTAATGGAAATTCTTATGAGTATTTTTTACAGTCACCCAAACACACGAAATCATTATCACAGATATTTCTAAATTCCCAATAACAGTTTAATTAATTTAACAATTTTCAGGATTTCCCTTTTCAAAACTTTCCAATGGTCAAAGGATTTTGTACTTTTGATACATACTTCTTCACCCTGTTTGGACCTCCATCCAAATATTTTATTGCTCTAAACTTTCATAACTTGGAAGTTTTCTGACTCCTGATTTCAAAGTTCACCTTCTTGTGGCTCTGCCCACTTAGAACACAAGGAAGTTCAGAGCTTAGGGTTTTTTTTTCTTCCTACCACTGACAAAATGAGGCCACATCTATTCTCTTGGTTTGCCTTCTGCTTTTTCATTTCTGAACCCGAGTTCCTTCTTTTCCTTATTAGAAACAGGAATAGTGTATATGTATTTGTAAACAAATATATGCACACAGGGCTGGGGTTGTAGCTCAGTGGTAGAGCACTTGCCTAGCACGTGTGAGGCACTGGATTGAATCCTCAGCTCCACATAAAAAAATAATAAAGTTATAAAAATATATGCACACTGGATGGTATAATTTATAAGTGTTTATATAGTTTGAAAATAGTATAAGCAGAAATAAATCAATTTCCTGAAGGGATGGGTATAATTGAGAGGAGAGATACACTTTTCAGAACACATCTGTTTGTAGAGCTTTATTTGGGAGCTTCTAAATATTTTACATATATCTGGGTGAACAAATATATACATTACTATGGGTGCATACTATTCAGGAATTAAAAATTTCTAGTCAAAGGTATGAACATGCTTAGTTTTAGTAAATGTAGCACAAAAAATTTTCTAAATGTGATCTCACATTCTCCTTTAATAAAGCTTTTATTGACTGCTTTAATAGTCTTGGGTTAACCATTAAGTCCCAACTGTTCAATTCCACGTAGGATGATGGGACACAATGTACTAAAGTCCTGTGACTTTTCCTTTGCTGAGGTCTTTTGATTTGTAGTCATTTCTATATTGTGAATGAGTTATTAGACTTATTACAAAAACCTTATACTTGTTGGTTGTCTTTTCACTTTAAACAATGCCTTTTGATAAAGTGCTTAAAAATTTTAACGTTATACCATGTTTTCTCCTTTACACCATCTTTTTTTCTCCTCTGATGATCCTTAGTGCTTTAATTTAATTTAATTTAAGCCTATCCTAAGGTTATGAAGATATTTTCCTCTTTTTAAAACAGCTTTATTGATTTACTTTTTACAATTAAACATACAATCTGTAATTCTTATTTGTGGTGAATTAAGTTTTTCTATTCCAAACAGATATCCATTTAATGTAGCACCATTTACTGAAAAAAATATTCCTGGGGCTGGGGATGTGGCTCAAGTGGTAGTGCGCTCGCCTGGCATGCATGTGGCCCGGGTTCGATCCTCAGCACCACATACAAAGATGTTGTGTCCGCCAAAAACTAAAAAATAAATATTATAAAACTCTCTCTCTCTCTCTCACTAAGAAAAAAAAAAAGAAAAAATATTCCCTTTACTGGGCAGTAGTATTATTAGCTTAAAAAAAAATCAGACTTCTAATAGTACCTGTCTTACTCAAGCTTTTTAATATGGAAATGTCACACACTTGTTCTTCAATGTTGCCTTACTCTTAGCCTTTACATTTCCACATACATTCTAGAATAGCTTAATTTTCACAAAAATAAGGTTAAGATTTTTCGCTTATCAATATT
The DNA here is from genome assembly GCF_021218885.2 of Marmota monax. Taxonomy (NCBI): domain Eukaryota; kingdom Metazoa; phylum Chordata; class Mammalia; order Rodentia; family Sciuridae; genus Marmota; species Marmota monax. The sequence continues at coordinate 14,245,081 of NW_026694084.1, read as the reverse complement.
GATTTTTACAGAACTGACATCTTTCAGTGTTCTCTGTCATCATAAATATGGTATATCCTTCCTACACAGATGTTCATTTTTTTGGATATTTAGCTGATATTTTCAGTGTTACTACAAAATAGTAATACTTTACATTTTCTACTTCTTTGTATATAAAAATGGATTTTTTCGTTCCAATTTTTGAGTATCAAGCTTATAATCAGTGCCATTGATAAATCAACTAATTCCAATAGTTTGATCTCTTTAGAATTTTCGGTCAATAACCATACCTTATTCAATGACATTTAAATGTCTTTCTTCCTGTCCTATGTATTATTTTTTTTTCTTTCTTGATCTATTGCACCAGTTAGAATTTCTAGAACAATGCTGAATAGAAGCCATGTAGTGGTTGTTATTGTCTGGTTTCCTATCTCAAGAGAGGAAGGTTTCAATAATTCATCATTAAGTACACTTCCTGTACATTTTTCAAAGGTATTTTCTGTTTTGTTGTTTTAAGCAGATTGAGCAAAATTCCCTTCTTCGATTGTTGCCTATTTGTTTTTGTTTTTTTTTAATCATAGAAACAGGTAAGTATTGAACTTAATCAAATGCTTTTTCTGGACTTTACAAGGATATTATGGATTTTTTTTCTTTTTTTGTAATGTGGTAAATGGTCCCAAATGAAAAAATGTTAACTACTCTTTTCTAGAATAATTTGGTTATTAAGTATTGCTTTTTTATATATTGCTGGACTTGACATGATTATTTAAAATTTACATGTATGCTCTTAACAGATCCTCCTATAATTTTTGTGTGAACGTTGTAGGGTTTTGACTTTGAGGTCATGCTAACCTCAAAAAGCAATTTGAGAAATGGTGTTTCCTCAATATGTTGGAAAACCTACGAATGACACTATTTTTTCTTTAATTATCTAGAAAAATTACCCAGTGGAACTATCTGGGGCTGGGATTTTTGTTAAGAAGGTGAGTTTTTAAAAAATTAGCAGATTTAAATTCTTTAATTAAAAATTTATTTCTTCTTGGATCAGGTGTCATAATTTCTTTTTTTCCACATTTTCTAAATGTTCCCTACATTGCCAAGTTTAATGACACAAGAAATGTTTATACTATCTCTTAAGGTCTGTAGTGATGTCTCCTTTTAATTTCTTCACAAGAACCATTTATTTTGGTTTTTCTTCCTTACTGTCATTTTTGATATGTAAAATTTTATTATTTTCTTGAAGATTTGTAAATTTTTAAAAATTATTCAAAATTTTAATGTACACTATGAGAAATGAACTTTTAAATCAACTGAATTATATGAAAATAAGAGAAAATAAATTTGACATTTGCTTTTAATTTTTAGATTTCTGCTTATATTTTTATTTTGGCTCACCCTCTATTTTCTTTATGTTAAATTTGTTGTTCTTTTAACTTCTTGAGTTTAGAGACTTCTCTTCTGCCTGTCACTTACTATAGTACCAAAATTTATTTCAAGGACCCTCTTCTTTTTGATGTGACCTATAATCTGCCAAGGCATTTCATACATAGATATAAGTCCACATCTACTTGTATGTTGTTCATTTGTATAATGTTTTCTCTCTTAGAATGGAATATTAAATGCCATTTGCAAATTGATTCTCCATGTGAGAGTCCATAACTAATGTAATTTTGTAGCAGATTATTTCTCCTATGTACACTGACCATAATAAGATGAATAATGCACTTGAGTTTCTGTGTTTAAATCCAGAGAACTACGCTTATTCTCATTTTCTCTGACATGAAATCAATATCTAACTCTTGATAATCCTAATTCCCAAATCTCTTTCAAATCCGTGCCTCCTTTATCACCATTATACTATTATTCTTATTCTGACATCATCATTTTTCTCTGAATTTTACAACAAACTCATTATTATTTGCTTCCTATTTCTTCCCTCTATGAATCTATTTTTCACAGAGATTATTCCTAAAGTACAAATTTAAACATGTAACCATGTCATTCATTCCTCTACTCACATTCTTAGTTGTTCCTGTGAGATGTGAAAAAAGATTGAAATTTTTTGGTGTTGTGGACAACATAGCTCTTTATAACATGAGAGGCTTATTTTTGTTATGTTTCTCCACCAAAAAAATGAAAACATATCTCAAAAATATCAAATGACATCTTTTCCATGTGTCAAGTGCCTTCTATCTCCATTTTCTAAAACTGTAGTGCTACATCTAGTTGAATATATCTTTCCAACACTATTAACACCACTACCACCAGCAACATCAATAAAATTATTAGAAGCATCTTTTTAAAAATAAAAGATAAATAAAATATGCTTAATTAAAAGATTTCTCAGATGTGAAAATAACTTGATTATTCAATAAATCCAAACTCAAGTTTGTATTTATATATTTGATTTTATTTGGTATACGCCACTATGAACTTGTACTTGAAATCCATTACAGGATTTATTTTATGAGTAGTCAACTCCACAAAGACAATAATACTGCTGTGGAAGACCAAAAGGGGGAAAAAAACTGATATATTTATTTACAATTCCCTACTTTGTAAACATTTAATCTATATACTGATACTAACTTATAATGATAGAGCTTTATATAGACAAGGAAATGATGCCCTGTGTTTCTATTAATATTTGTCAACAGCATATTATGATAGAACACCAGATTTTCTTTTTGATTAGCATTATGCTTTCTCTATATAATAAACTTTTAAAGAACTAAATATAATTGTTATACAACTAAAACTACTTAAGCCAACATATTTGGCTTATAATTCATTTTTAGAATAATTTAAAGTGCTAGAAGCAATCTGGCAATCAACACTTTCTATATGAACAAAACTACCTTTAAACATTAATTTACAAGATATACAATGTTTATCTGGAATAGCTGAAATTTCAGCACAAAGTCACTGTCACATGAATAACAGCAGGATTTTTTTTTTTTTTTGCATAACATGAAGCTCTGAAATTTGCTGATGAATTATTGCCACAATGGCTTATTATTGGTTTCCTACAAAAGAGGATAAGAACTACTAGTGTATTCTATTCTTTTTTTTTTCTTTTTTGAGGTCACTTGACAGTATGTTTGCATATTCACCAAGTCTACTGAGTTACAATAGTGTCTACTATAATCAATGCCCTTTTATAAGAGCAAATGCTAATGGTAATTAATAACATATGTCACAAAAAATAAAAACTACAAGATTGTTTTTCCTTTTGAACAGAAAAAAAATATGTTTTTGGAGTTGGTATGCAACAAAGCTAAAACAACAGAATTATAAAACAGTATAATAACTGACACAATATGTTGAAGAAATATGCAATTGTTTCATAGTTTTTGCACTTATAATAATGCCCTATTTAAGCTACAAATATGTAAAGAGTATAATTTCTTGCTTAATATAGTAAATCCAATAGAAACATTAAGTTCTCATTCTCCTTTGTCAATGTATAACTCTGGATCTGATAATTCAATTCAATGAGGAAACTATGTGCCCAAACCTGCAGATCATGTGCACTGTGATTCTATTACAATCAGAATTCTCCTCAAATTTCATTTCCTTAAAATGAAATTGAGAATACTCGAAAAATTAATAAAGAGAATATTGTAGTGTGAATCTAAACTAGAACTCAGTGGTCTGTGAAGTATGCATTATATTGGCTTGTGGTTTCTCCTCCATAAAAATAAGATGAGCAGGTCCAAATATCACTTTTTCCAAACTCATAGATACAAAAGTATTTAGACTTCATTTTCTCAATGTCCCAATTTGACTGCTCTAGTAAAAGAAACAATACAGTTAAAAAAAAAAAAAAGATTCAACAAAAGAGCACCATCCTATTTGAAGACTGAGATAACATGACCTGAAAATAAGGTAGTGACTATGATCTAAATGCTGGCAAAATTCTGACGAACTCAGGTTATTATACAACATGGACCCAGGCCATTGTCTAAACTTAGGGAACTCTGGGACAGAAACATGATTTGAAAAATCAACTCTAAACTTATAGCTGTAATAAATGGTGATAGAGACTAATTTTAAAGCATGAGTGACATGTTACATTGTATTGCTTCTTGAACATTCCAAATAATGCTTGTCCATGTCAGGTTTGGGCCATTATCCTGCTAAGACAGACAGCACTGTATTTATTCAAAAGCCCAGATTTCAATGTCTTGGATAAAGAAATCTTCCTTCTTAGAAAGTGTATGATTCCCAAATGTTTTACAAGAATGGCTTCTTCCATGGTAGAGATCTCCATCAAGCCAAAGGGCAAATTCTCCTCTGCAATATACAAAAATAAAAAATTTTAATATTCATGCACTAAATTTTAAAATAATTCAATTCAATATCCAACAATTCTAAAATTATTAGTTTTTCCAAACCCTATCCTATCCTTTATAATACTGACATAGGAAACTTTTTGTTCATGTGCCACTATAACATCACTTATTATTATCTAGATCAATGAAATGAGTCCCCTAAAATTAACTCCTATAGAATTATATTTCAGACAGGTGTCACTTTGTCATTCTTCACTTAGTATTATTAGTTTCTCTTTGTTATATGGTTTCAATATTTTTTACAATACAAAAAGTTATGAAACTCTGTATCATCTAATATAAAAGATAGTGTTAATGTTAAAGGACTGGTGAATAAAGCTTATATTTCTTTGATGTAAGTCAGAAGAATTGCTGTCAAAAGTAGATTATCAGTAAGAGAAATCAGTATTTTTGTCTAACATGCTAAACTCCATGAAATAAATTTTGATTGTTTGGGTAGGAAATAGTTAGCTAAAGGGCTCAGTTTGAAAAGACTTTAAATGGATAAAGATAGGATGCTGAGATTCTTTATTAAGTAAAGGGACCAAGCCAGAAGTCAGATATAATAGGAACTAAAATATAGATAAGATCCAATTTATCTAATTATAGTATATCTCCCAGAAGGAGAAAAAACAGGTTATAAAAAGACTTCTTTCTACCCTATGGAGAACTTTTTTCTACTTAACAGAAGAGGAGAGGGGGACAAAGAGTAATTATTAACATAATAAAATTTACCTCAGATATCAAGCCAGTAGAATTGAGCCAGAGGAGAATAAGAATTTTAAAAATATGGGTAATTATATTTCAGTGAAAAAAGAAAAAAAAAAGTAGTCTGTAGACTTATGGGCTACTATCTATGTGAAATTGGGTTTAAGTTACTTAACTTCTCTGGGATAATGATTATATAAAAATCATTAAAAAAGCAGATTAGATAATTTCTAAAGACCCACTAAGGTCTAAAAGTTTAATAGATATAACTTCTAACCTTTAGGATTGCCAACAGAAGTTATACAGCATCATACATAAAAGTAGATTTCTTAACACTATTTTGGAAGAAAAAAAGATTTATTTATTTATACTCTGTAATCAAAAATATCAGAGAGTTAACACTATGAATCAGATATTCTAGGCATAGAGATATATTTCTGAATAAGCAAAGAAGAGTGGCTACACTGACCATGTAGAATGTAAGCTACCAACTCTTTTCAGAACCAAACAGAAAAGACTCAACAATGTGGCCACTAGGAGATCATCCATTATCATTCAAAAGGATAGCTGACAGTAGAGAAAAAAAAAAAAAAAACTGCAATGGCATAAATAGTAATGACTTAATGAACCTTCTCTACAAATAAAAACAATACTTTGCTATGACACATGTCCCTGAAATCATGCCAGTCTGGAGAAGTCCATAATTTGAAAGCAGTATAAAAATAGATGGTCCCCTAAATGGATGCTCCATGAGAAAACCGTGATTCTTAAGGTCAAATCTGAATTCTTCTTTGATATATATTTGCAACTTTCTATGTGCATATATCATGAGTCACAGAAAATGACTGTAAAAAATGAAGATAAATTAGAAACTATTTGAATCAAAAAATTCACTGTCTTATAGCAATAATCTTCTAGAGTCACTAATAGTATTAATATACTTTAAGTGATATCTGAATCCATATGTCTTCTAAGTAGGGATAGCTAACCATAACCAATCTGTTAGCAGAATATAAAAGCTCATTATTTCCTTGTTAAACTTGTTAAATATAAAAGGATCTTTTATTATTACCATCATTAGTATTAATTTACAGTAGCAGGGGTTGCTCTACATCCCTAGACTTTTAAATTTTTTTTTTTTTTTTTGACAGAGGATCTCCTAAGTTGCACAGGCTGAACTCAAACTTGTGATACCCCTGCATCAGTATTATCAGTCATTTATAGGTATGTGTCATGGCACACAGTATGTGTTTTTTTTTTTCTTTCTTTCTTTTTTTTTCTTTCTTTCTTTTTTTTTTTTTTGGTGTTGTTTGTGATTTTTTACACAAAGATTAGACATTTAGCTGAAATTTCAGTTGACTGGATCTAAGAACTACCTCAAAAGTGACTTCAAAGCCACTCATAGCCACTCATAAGTGGCATTACTTCTGCAATAACCTTTATTATCTATCCCAAAGTAGCATGAATTTTCTGAAGCTTCTAACTAGAAGTTTTTAAGATTTTGTCGATTATTTTCAATAAGATGAAAAACATGATTTGTATAATTATTTAAGGACTACCAGTTCCAAGGCTTTCATCAGCATTTCAAATGTATCTGTGACTTCTAAATATTTAGGTAAATGTTTTCACTTCTAAATATTTAGGTAAATGTATTCAAAAGGTTTATAGATCTATTCTAGGTGAAACACATAGAAAGTGTATTTTTATATTAGCCATGCTTTCAAAGATGATCCATGACTTTCTGAAAATAGAGTGGCTAAGAAAGTGGAAGGAACAAAAAAGTCTTCTAAATCCTTAACTAATGTCATGTAACTTATGTATACGATGATATTACAAGAACCTAGGAAGAACTCTTGCCATGGTACCAGATGGGAAAAGGTGGTTATTGGCAGAAGAAAATGAGTAAAGGTGTCTATCATTTGTTAAGGACCTATTATGTGGTAGATACTATGCTAAAATTATAGAATATCTTTTCCTCACAATCCCTCATAAAGTTGATTTAACCTCTAATTTACAACTGAGGAAAGTTTAGAATGTTAAGGAGTTTGCTCAATGTTTCACATAAAGTATATGCTGAAACTCTATCTGAATCGGATCTGATGCTAAAATCTACATTAAGCCCACATCATCATGATTTCAATTTTTTGAAAATGATACGGTTTGAGACTGTTCCCCAAATATCCATGTACCAGATGCCTATTCCTCAGCATGGTCATGTTGAGAGTAATGAAACATTTAACAGGTGGGACACAGCAGAAGGTGGCCAAGTCCTTGTGGGGGGGTACTACCCTAAGCAGTTTTCATGGACCTCAGTTCCTATGAAAACAAGTTGTTAGAGCAAGCCTGGACCCTGAATACCTCTAGTGACATCACTACTAGATGTGATGCAGCTAAGAGAACACTCACCAAAGGCCAACCGATGAGTTGTTCAAATCTCAAACTTCAGACTCCACATCTTTGAGATAAATAAACCTCTTATAAATACCAGCTTCAGGTATTTTGGAATAGCAAATGGATTAAGATGGGCGATGCCTGCTTTGAATTCTAGAATACTAAGTCCCTGTAGTTTCTGTTTTCTGAACATAAGATGGGAAGGTTGGCTCATTATCAAATGATCTGATGGTTAGTTTGGTCAAATCATGTTTCCTAATCAAGATCTTGTTCCAGCAGACACCTAATGACACCTCATATATTATTTTCAAAGGCACCCATAACAACTTGAAATTGTAATACTTGACTGTGATAACTTCTTGCAGAGCTAAAAGAATCACATGTTGAGATAACCATTTGGGGGAAGGCTGAAATGACACTTTCCCCATACCAAAAATGTGTAATTGGATTGAGTAAACATATGTTGAGTCCAACAAACTAAAAATAACTAAGAAAGCTACAATAACCATGGTTACTTTTTAATCATTGTAATCATGTCTTCTAAAAATCTGTTTATAGAAAGAAGTCGTAAGAAAATTTGTTAAAATCACAAGGATGATATTTTGAAGGCTAATAAGATTCTGTGGCCTGAATGAGTTATTACTACATGTCCTTAATTGTGAGCTACAATCATGTAACACTTTCACAAATCTAGGAATTATTTAGCAAGCCTTATGTCAGAGGCTGAAGGATAAAAAGAAATAACAATGGAAGAAAGTGATGCTTGTTAAGCATGATGTGAGTTTAGGCTATGAGGTAGCAGAGGAGGATAACTCTAAATAATACATAAATGACTGAATGATGTTGGGATATTAGAATAAGAAAACAAAAGTTCCTTACAATGCTTGTTATGTCAAAAAAATCAAAAAGACTGACTCAGACTATTAAAGAATAAGAAAAATGGTGAGAACTTAGGCGAGTCACTAAAATTTTTTTGCAGGAAAAAACATTTCTATTATTGTCTAAAACATGAATCCAAATAATCTCCAGAAAAACATAACAAGAAAACTATTGAGCTTGCTCTATACATTGGGAGAAACATACCAACATGTTTATTTGAATAATTGATAACTTCTAAGTTATTGAGATAGATAGGTGCCTTTTAAATATCAAAGAGTCACTATACTCAAAAAAAAAAAAAAAAGAAAAACAGAAGTTTAAATTCAAAGAGAATCATCTAAACTGCATTTTAAAATAAAGAAACAAGCTAACAAAGTTTCAAATACTATACTTGAGTGCCTTTTTTATAAATATACTTTCTTTGCCATAACATATGTTTGGATTCTAATATTAATATTTTCCAAAGATAACTGTTTTTTAAAAAATTAATCCAAATGCATTTTAAAGCTTTCTTCCAAAATCTTATGGTGAAAAGTTCAAGAGGCTTACCCTCCACCACCAAAAGCTAGTGAATCCATGTCTCCTTTGATAAAAAACATATTATCTCCTGTCCACTTAAAGACCTACATAAACAAGAAAAAAAAAGCTTTGAATATGTAGATAAAAATGATAAATAAACAATTCTCTAAAATTCAAAAAGAGTTAACAAAGTCTGAACTGATAGTAACAGGAACAAAAGCAACACAAAAAGCTTGGCCAAAAAAGGATCTGGTACTTTCAGTTTCAGTGTTTACAACATAATTTCAAATTACATAATTTTACCCTTTTAAAAAACCAATTATGTAGATAGATTCCTTTCCTCAATATTAAATATAATTTCATCCCTTCACCTACTTCTCTCTCTAATATTAACTTATAAGTATACTAATTGATGCGACTAAGATTTTTTCTTTGGGTATAGGTTGCTGTTCATCGTTCTTTTATTAAGCATAGTCATGATGTATATTCCTGATTTTGAGTTTCTATTTCTCTAAAGAGCAGTGAGAACTTAAAAACATTTGAGAAACCTGAAGGGAAAACTAGACATTAATATTCTTAAGTACTTTCTTCTTTTATGGCTGTTTTACCTAAACCTAATAACATCAATTTCTAGTACTTTACCCTTACTATATTTTTCAAAAGTATTCATTATAGTTTTCAATAAAACTTTAACACTCATATTTTCAGTTACATATTATTTAATTAATCACATTACTGTAGTTATCAGGTAACAATAGCATAAAAGGATCTGAAACTAAGCACAACTGAAGCTTAGAACATTTGTAACAACTACAGGCTTTCAGTTAATTACATTAATTGATATATTTTGTGGAAAGAATGGAAAGCACTGATTAATCTGGTGAGGCAAGTACACGAGTTTTTGGAGAACTTCTGTTGTATTATCAAATCCTTCCTCTTTTGTTCATTACAATTCTTAAATACCACCCTTTTTAAAAATCAATTATGTAGATTCCTTTCCTCAATATTAAATATAATTTCATCTCTTAGGGAAGATTTGATATGTTGAACCTGAATGTTAGTGAGTATGATTTTCCCCATTATGTCATCTTTTTATATAAACAGAATATGGGAGAAATTGTCCTTACCTCAAACTCTGGACAGAATGTAAAAACAAAGGTCTCTCCAGTACCATAAAAACCATCACTTACTTTAAATGGCTCAGATGCTAATGCACCAAAAACCTAAGGATAAAAAAAAGACATGTTCAATGATATGACTATTAGTTTGTTTCATTAAGCATTACCCTTTATCATAAATGTTCAACTAAAACATAAAAATAAAACTGGAATCTGGAATAGTTTTTATCTCCTTGTACTTAAGAAAGGAAAAAGGATCAGTTATTATACAATTCACATTCTCATCAAGTACAAAAATGTATTGGCTTTCTTATGAAGAAAAGTCCCCTTCTTGTTTTGAAATCTCATAGTATTTATTTTAAACAAGCAATGTTAAAAAGGAATAATAAATTTCAGGAGGACTTCTAAGAACAACATATGTAATAAGGACAATAAGTTGCTGTGGGATCACAGTACTTAGGAAAGAAAAAATTCTTCAGTATAGGTAAACCTTCTACAACTAAGGAAGTATTAGACAGAAAACTCCATAAAGGCAGGCTTTGATCTGAACAGTTTGGCCCTTTAATCCATGGCCTTGCACAGTATAAGATACACAGTAGATGCCTTAATAAAAGAATACATACATACATATATACTGGGACAAGTAATTTCAGTGCTCTAGGTTTAAGAATGCACAACATAAAATGGAAGTGTAGAAAGTCTGACAGATAAACTCTAGAATTATCGTCTCTCTTGATATTTTATCTTTACTGTCAGTCTTAATTTTTAAGACTCCCTGATTGAAAGGTTATTTTATATGCAGATATAAAAATGTGCAGCTCAATTTAGAATTATTACAAGGCAAAGTACCATATCGTGTTCATTCAAACCAAGACACAGAATATGAAAGGCACTTTAGAAGCTCTCCTTTGCCTTCTCATTACCAGCTCCACCTTCATGAAGGACAACGCTAGCCTGACACCACCACAGATTCATTTTGCTCATTTATGAACTTTCTATAATTGGAATCATGAGAAAGTTACTGTGCGAGTGTGTGTGTGCATTTTACTGGAGATTGAACCCAGGGGTATGCCACCAAATAAGCCACATTCCCAGCACCCTCCCTTGTTTTGAGACAGTGCATCCTAAATTGCCCAGGATAGCCTTGGGCTTGCAATCCTCCTGCCTCAGCAACATAAATCACTGGGATTACATGCATGTACCTCTGTACCTGGCATGAGTTACTCTTTACTAAGTATGTTTTTTAATTTAATATTATGTGTGCAACCAATGCATGTAGTTCATGTATATGGACTAAGATGGGCACAAGCTAACACTAGAAAAGGATAACAGTATTAATCTCATAGGACTTTAATGATTAAACAACATAATGTATGATCACACAAGTATCTGGCACGGAATAAATGTAGGAAAGATTTTAGTAGTACCAGTGTTTTGTTTTAATTAATATTGCATTTCACCTTTTCATTATTTTCCAATGCTGGTAAAAAGCCTGAAGTTACTATATCAGGAATAAACCAATGTTTACCCCAGGGCTTTCCTGAGTTAAAAAACCAATGAACTTAGGAATAAAGCAATGTTTCTCTCTTTTATCTGTGATTTTGTTTTTACTATTACTCTCACAAAATTATCCTAAACTCTTAAAAACTCTACCCTTGCTTCAGGACTTTGTCAATTCATACTCTTTGCATGAACCTCATTCTTAGCTCCTTCCCAAATATGGACAACTCTTATTGTAAACACTTTTCACCTTTCTTGGGTTCTTATTATACTTATATTTTGTTCAGCATTAGTGATATTGGTATAATTAAATGTTCTTTTATACCACATCTCAATCTCTTTGAAAAACAAACTTCCCATTCATATACATCTATGTAATATTTGATATTGCTATGTGTGTTTTAAAGTACCTGATAACTGTGTACAGTGGTACACACCTGTAATCCCACTGACTTGGAAGGCTGAGGCAGGAGAATTGCAAGTTTGAGGCCAGCCTCAGCAACTTAGGGAGGACCTAAGTAACTTAGCAAGATCCTGTCTCAAAATAAAAAACAGAAATGACTTAGGGATATAGTTCAGTAGTAAAGCATCCCTGGGTTCAATCCCCATTACCAACCAACCAACCAACCAACAAAACAAAACAAAAAACCTGATAATTATTGGTTACTCAATAAAATTTTTATCAAAGGACTATATTAAAAGTTACTGTTGGAGAGATCCAAGATGGCAGAATAGAGGAGAGCTGTTCCATGGTAGGAAGCCAAGAAAGCAGACAGGCAGCTTCTCCACAAGGTGGGTGAAGAAAAAAAAAAAAAAAGGTGGGGGGTGGATATTTTATTGGAACCTGGACACTAAAAGCAGACAGCGGGCACAGGAGGTTGGATATAATAAAATAAAGAAAAAAAGCCTCAGCAGCACAGTGGCTGCCACAGCTGGGCTGGAAGCTCCAGCCTTAGAGATCCTATGGTGAGCATACTAGATGGATAAGGGAATTAAAGGAACCTGGATTTTGGGGAGGCCCGAGGTGTGTCTGGGTACAAAGAGTTTAGAGACCAAGGGCATTGTCCAACAAACCTGAAGGCCATGATAGGATATCCAAGTATGGGGAAGGAAGCTCCATGTCTCCAGGTGGTGTGGACAGGGCAAAGGAAGGAACCATTTTGCAGCTGTGATGCAGGGGGCTGGCAACTGAGGAAGCAGATTCCTTTCAAACCCAAGTTTTGCCCAAAATATAGGCCCAGTGAACACATGCTACATGACTTAGAGGGTGCCTAAGTGACCAGAAGAAAATAAAAAGTGGAGAGAGGTTTACATAAGGGACAACTGGTCACAGGAACCCACCCGGCTCTCTACTCTTCTACCTCCAATCCCACTGCTTGCAAGACTGGCTGGGAAAGAGGCATCTGGCTCTGAAGGGCAGGGTCAAGGAAGGGTCAGGAGAAATTATTTGGAAACTGAACCTGAGACCAAGAAATGTGGGGTCTGCAGGTGTCTTAGGGGACTAAGAATTGAATGCTCCCCTACCACACAAGTGGAACTCAGGAAGCCCTGGGGTAAAGTCCTCCAGCGTGGACCAGCAAGTACTGGGCATGGGAGGTGTGCTATTTTAAAATATTCACACCAACTGGCATTCAATGAAGAACCTGGAACTTGACTAAGCCTAAACCTGGACTCTAGGAATTCTGCCTATGGGAGCATCACACTCCAGAAGACCCCACCTAAAACTGCTGAGACAAAAAGGTGAGAATATGTTGAACTCCAATGGAAAATAATTCTTTAACATTTCATCAAGATATTTTTAAAATTATTTTTCACTGTTTAATTGTGACCTTACTGGTACATGGACATCTATACAGTTTACTATGTTTTTTTCTTCTCACCTCTATCAGATATTTTTGAAACCAGTTATTTTTCATGGATTAGTATTTTGTGAACTAAGTTGATTAGTATAATTTAGTTTTATTTTGTATTCTATTTTTATTTAAATTTTTGCTTATGTGTATTTTTTTCTCCTACCTGTTTCCTTTGATTCTCTCCTTTCTTCTGGTATCAGCCAATCCCTATTGTTCTTTCATGTTTTAACATTTTACTTCTATCTTCTCCTCTTCTCCCTCATAATAATAACATCCTATATTATTTCTTGAAAATGCAAACTCTTTTGCAAACTTGCTATTTTTGTTAGAGGCATAACTGATCATATCATTTCTGTTTATTGTGATAATTAACATTGTATACCTCATAGTAAGAACTATTGGGTTTAATAACATAAATTGTTCGCATTGTTTGTTATTTGTCTCCCCCTAAACAGCGAGGTACTAGAAACTGTCAGGGACACTGTAAGTCCACAGGGTAGAAACTCTATTGCCTCAGACCCATACTGTTAGATGGGTAGACACACAAACAACATAAAAAAGCAAGGGAACAAATCGCCGTAAGCAAACCAATATCCTCCAATAACAGAATCTATTGATATCACAGTGGAAGAAATAGCAGAGAAGGAGTTTAGAATTTACATAGTTAAACTGATCTGTAAAGGATGTAAGAGAGCAAATACAGGTAGCAAAAAGATTACTTCAATAAAGAGATAAAGATTTCTAAATAAAAACCAGATAGAAATCCTTGAAATGAAGGAAACAATAAACCAAATTAAAAATTAAATAGAAAGAATCACCACCAGACTAGACCACTTGGAAGACAGAACCTCAGGCAATGAAGACAAAATCCGTAATCTTAAAATACACTTGACCATACAAAGAAGATGTTAAGAAAACATGAACAGAACTACCAAGAATTATGGGATAACATGAAAAGACCAAATTTAAGATTTATCGGGATAGTGATAGATGAAGGCATAGAGATCCAAACCAAAGGAATGCACAATCTTTTCAATGAAATAATATCAGAAATTTCCCAAAGTTAAAGAATAAAATGGAAAATCAAACACAAGAGGCTTACAACAGGACCCCAAATGGGCAAAATTACAACAGACCCACATCAAGGCACATTATAATGAAAATGCCTAGCACACAGAATAAGGATAAAATTGTAAAGTCTGCCAAGAGAAAAATATCAGATTACATATAGTGGGAAACCAATTCAGGTCTCAAATGATTTCTTAACCCAAACCCTCAAAGGTAGGAGGTCCTAGAATAACATATACTAAAATGGTTGCCAAACTAGAATCTTATATCCAACAAAATTAAGCTTCAGATTTGAAGACGAAATAAAGACCTTCCATGATAAACAAAAATTAAAAGAATTTGCAACCAGAAAGCCTGCATTCAGAATATTCTCAACAAAATTATTCCCTGAAGATGAAAAAAAAAGTGAAAACCAGCAAAGGGAGGAACTACACTAAAGGAATAATCAATCAAAGGAGAAACTAATTCAAATTAAAAACTACAAACAAACCAAAATGACCAGGAACACAAATCATATCTCAATAATAGCCTTGAACAATATTAGCCTAAACTCATCAATCAAAAGAATGTAGACTGCAGGATTGGATTAAAAAACAAGAACGAACAATATGTTGTCTCCAAGAGACTCACCTCATAGGCAAAGACATACATAGACTAAAGGCAAAAGGATGGGAGAAAACATTACTCACATGGATCACATAAACAAGCAGGGGTTTCTATCCTTTAAAATAGACTGAGTTAGAGGGAACTGTGACCACGCACAGAGCAGGCCCAGCGGCCTGCTGAGGGGCAGAGCCACCCCCCACCCCCGGCGCCTGCCAGGTGACCACCGACAGAAAAGGCGCAGTGGCCCGCGGTGGGACAGAGCTTCCAATCACTCCTGCAAGGTAGGCGGGCCTGCGACCCACCGGCAGAAGAGGAGCAGCGGCCTGCTGAGAGGCTGAGCCGCCCCCTCCCCCTGCGCCGGCAAAGTAGAGGGAACTGTGACCACGCACAGAGCAGGCCCAGTGGCCTGCTGAGGGGCAGAGCCGCCCCCCACCCCCCGCGCCTGCCAGGTAGGTGGAACTGTGACCACGGACAGAAAAGGCCCAGTGGCCTGTGGCGGGACAGAGCTTCCAATCACTCCTGCAAGGTAGGCGGGCCTGCGACCCACCGGCAGAAGAGGAGCAGCGGCCTGCTGAGAGGCAGAGCCGCCCCCTCCCCCCCGCGCCTGCAAGGTAGACGGAACTGTGACCACCATCAGAACAGGCCAGACCTGCAACCGAGAGACAGAACAGGCCCAGTGGCCGGAGGAAGGGTAGAGCCGCCCCCCCCCCGCGCCTGCAAGGTAGGCGGACCTGCGACCCACTGGCAGTGCAGCCCCAGAGGCCTGCAGAGGGGCAGTGCCGCTGCCTGCGCCTGCAAAGTAGACAGAACTGTGACCACCGACAGAACAAGCCTAGCGGCCCGCAGAGGGACAGAGCCGCCGCCCGCGCCTGCGAGGGAGACTTTGCAACTATACAAGACCAATATAAATATATAGGGGGAAAATTCAATAGCACAACAGTTTCACCAAGTAGAAAGGAATGCGAACAGTATGAAGAGACAAGGAAAGAAAGGACCACAAGCATTGCAGGTCAACTCAACGTTAGAAGAGGTAATAGCTGCAGCAGATGGAATGTCAGATAAAGAATTCAGGATATACATGCTTCAGATGATCTGGAGTCTCAAGGAAGACATCAGACAGCAAAATCAGACAATGAAAGATCACTTCAACAATGAATTACATAAACAAATCCAAGAAGCAAAAGATCAACTATACAGGGAAATAGAGGTTATAAAAAACAAACAAACAGAAATCCTAGAAATGCAGGAAGCAATAAGCCAACTTAAAAACTCAATTGAGAATACTACCAGCAGAGTAGAACACTTAGAAGACAGAACATCAGACAATGAAGATAAAGTATTTCAACTTGAAAAGAACATAGACAGCTCAGCAAGACTGTTAAGAAACCATGAGCAGAACATCCAAGAAATATGGGATAACATCAAGAGACCAAATTTAAGAGTCATTGGGATACAGGAAGGGACAGAGTTTCAAACCAAAGGAATGAGCAATCTATTCAATGAAATCATACGAGAAAACTTCCCAGACTTGAAGAATGAGACAGAACCCCAAATCCTAGAAGCCTACAGGACGCTGAATGTGCAAAATCATAAGAGACCCACACCTAGACACATTATAATGAAGATGCCCAACATACAGAATAAGAAGAGAATTTTAAAAGCTACAAGAGAAAGGAAGCAGATCACATTTAGGGGTAAGCCAATCAGGATAACAGCTGATCTTTCAACACAGACTCTGAAAGCTAGAAGATCCTGGAATAACATATTTCAAACACTGAAAGAAAATGGGTTCCAACCAAGAATTGTGTTTCCAGCGAAATTAAGCTTCAGGATGGAAGATGAAATTAAAACCTTCCACGATAAACAAAAGTTTAAAGAATTTGCAGCTAGATAACCATCTCTTCAAAACATCCTTGGCAAAACATTACAGGAAGAGGAAATGGAAAATAACAATGAAAACCAACAGTGGGAGGTAGGACACTAAAGGGGGGAAAATAATCAAAGAGGAAAACAAACCATGTTTAGTAACATAAATAAACAAATATGGCTGGAAGAACAACCCATATCTCAATAATAACCCTAAATGTTAATGGCTTAAACTCACCAATCAAGAGTCACAGGCTAGTAGAATGGATCACAAAACAAGACCCAACAATATGCTGCCTATAGGAGACGCATTTGATAGGAAAAGACATACATAGGCTGAAGGTGAAAGGTTGGGAAAAATCATATCACTCATATGGACTTCGGAAACAAGCAGGAGTATCCATACTCATATCAAATAAAATAGATTTCAAGCCAAAGTTAATCAAAAGGGATAAAGAGGGACACTACATACTGCTCAAGGGAACCATACACCAACAAGACATAACAATCATAAATATATATGCCCCAAACAATGGTGCAGCTATGTTCATCGAACAAACTCTTCTCAAGTTCAAGAGTCTAATAGACCACCATACAATAATCATGGGAGACTTCAACACACCCCTATCACCACTGGACAGATCTTCCAAACAAAAGTTGAATAAGGAAACTATAGAACTCAATAACACAATTAATAACCTAGACTTAATTGACATATATAGAATATACCACCCAACATCAAGCAGTTACACTTTTTTCTCAGCAGCACATGGATCCTTCTCAAAAATAGATCATACATTATGTCACAGGGAAACTCTTAGACAATATAAAGGAGTAGAGATAATACCATGCATCCTATCTGATCATAATGGAATGGAACTGAAAATCAACGATAAAAGAAGGAAGGGAAAAGAATACATCACTTGGAGAATGAACAATAGGTTACTGAATGATCAATGGGTTATAGAAGACATCAAGGAAGAAATTAAAAAATTCTTAGAGATTAATGAAAACACAGACACAACATATCGGAATCTATGGGACACATTGAAAGCAGTTCTAAGAGGAAAATTCATTGCTTGGAGTTCATTCCTTAAAAAAAGGAAAAACCAACAAATAAATGATCTCATACTTCATCTCAAAATCCTAGAAAAAGAAGAGCAAAACAACAGCAAAAGAAGTAGAAGGCAAGAAATAATTAAAATCAGAGCTGAAATTAATGAAATCGAAACAAAAGAAACAATTGAAAAAATTGACAAAACTAAAAGTTGGTTCTTTGAAAAAATAAACAAAATCGACAGACCCTTAGCCATGCTAGCGAAGAGAAGAAGAGAGAGAACTCAAATTACTAACATACGGGATGAAAGAGGCAATATCACAACAGACACTTCAGAAATACAGAAGATAATCAAAAATTATTTTGAATCCTTATACTCCAATAAATTAGAAGATAGTGAAGGCATAGATAAATTTCTTAAGTCATATGATCTGCCCAGATTGAGTCAGGAGGATATAGACAACCTAAACAGACCAATATCAATTGAGGAAATAGAAGAAACCATCAAAAGACTACCAACTAAGAAAAGCCCAGGACCGGATGGGTATACAGCAGAGTTTTACAAAACCTTTAAAGAGGAACTAATACCAATACTTTTCAAGCTACTTCGGGAAATAGAAAAAGAGGGAGAACTTCCAAGTTCATTCTACGAGGCCAACATCACCCTGATACCTAAACCAGACAAAGACACTTCAAAGAAAGAAAACTACAGACCAATATCTCTAATGAACCTAGATGCAAAAATCCTCAATATAATTCTGGCCACTCGGATACAAAAACTTATCAAAAAAATTGTGCACCATGATCAAGTAGGATTCATCCCTGGGATGCAAGGCTGGTTCAATATACGGAAATCAATAAATGTTATTCACCACATCAATAGACTTAAAAAAAAGAACCATATGATCATCTCGATAGATGTGGAAAAAGCATTCGACAAAGTACAGCATCCCTTTATGTTCAAAACTCTAGAAAAACTAGGGATAACAGGAACATACCTCAATATTGTAAAAGCAATCTATGCTAAGCCTCAGGCTAGCATCATTCTGAATGGAGAAAAATTGAAGTCATTCCCTCTAAAATCTGGAACAAGACAGGGATGCCCTCTCTCACCACTTCTGTTCAACATAGTTCTCGAAACACTGGCCAGAGCAATTAGACAGATGAAAGAAATTAAAGGCATCAAAATAGGAAAAGAAGAACTTAAATTATCACTATTTGCAGATGACATGATTCTATACCTAGTAGACCCAAAAGGGTCTACAAAGAAACTATTAGAGCTAATACATGAATTCAGCAAAGTGGCAGGATATAAAATCAACAAGCATAAATCAAAGGCATTCCTGTATATCAGCGACAAATCCTCTGAAATGGAAATGAGGACAACCACTCCATTCACAATATCTTCAAAAAAAATAAAATACTTGGGAATCAACCTAACAAAAGAGGTGAAAGACTTATACAATGAAAACTACAGAACCCTAAAGAGAGAAATAGAAGAAGATCTTAGAAGATGGAAAAATATACCCTGTTCATGGATAGGCAGAACTAACATCATCAAAATGGCAATATTACCAAAAGTTCTCTATAGGTTTAATGCAATGCCAATCAAAATCCCAACGGCATTTCTTGTAGAAATAGAGAAAGCAATCATGGAATTCATATGGAAAAATAAAAGACCCAGAATAGCAAAAACAATGCTAAGCAGGAAGTGTGAATCAGGCGGTATAGCGATACCAGACTTCAAACTATACTACAGAGCAATAGTAACAAAAACAGCATGGTACTGGTACCAAAACAGGCGGGTGGACCAATGGTACAGAATAGAGGACACAGAAACCAATCCACAAAACTACAACTATCTTATATTTGATAAAGGGGCTAAAAGCATGCAATGGAGGAAGGATAGCATCTTCAACAAATGGTGCTGGGAAAACTGGAAATCCATATGCAACAAAATGAAACTGAATCCCTTTCTCTCGCCATGCACAAAAGTTAATTCAAAATGGATCAAGGAGCTTGATATCAAATCAGAGACACGCCGTCTGATAGAAGAAAAAGTTGGCTACGATCTACATACTGTGGGGTCGGGCTCCAAATTCCTCAATAGGACACCCATAGCACAAAAGTTAATAACTAGAATCAACAAATGGGACTTACTCAAACTAAAAAGTTTTTTCTCAGCAAAAGATACAATAAGAGAGGTAAATAGAGAGCCTACATCCTGGGAACAAATCTTTACTCCTCACACTTCAGATAGAGCCCTGATATCCAGAGTATACAAAGAACTCAAAAAATTAGACAATAAGAGAACAAACAACCCAATCAACAAATGGGCCAAGGACCTGAACAGACACTTCTCAGAGGAGGACATACAATCAATCAACAAGTACATGAAAAAATGCTCACCATCTCTAGCAGTCAGAGAAATGCAAATCAAAACCACCCTAAGATACCATCTCACTCCAGTTAGATTGGCAGCCATTATGAAGTCAAACAACAACAAGTGCTGGCGAGGATGTGGGGAAAAGGGTACACTTGTACATTGCTGGTGGGACTGCAGATTGGTGCAGCCAATTTGGAAAGCAGTATGGAGATTTCTTGGAAAGCTGGGAATGGAGCCACCATTTGACCCAGCTATTCCCCTTCTCGGTCGATTCCCTAAGGACCTAAAAAGAGCATGCTACAGGGACACTCCTACATCGATGTTCATAGCAGCACAATTCACAATAGCTAGACTGTGGAACCAACCTAGATGCCCTTCAATGGATGAATGGATAAAAAAAAATGTGGCATTTATACACAATGGAGTATTACTCTGCATTAAAAAATGACAAAATCATAGAATTTACAGGGAAATGGATGGCATTAGAGCAGATTATGCTAAGTGTAGCTAGCCAATCCCTAAAAAACAAATGCCAAATGTCTTCTTTGATATAAGGAGAGTAACTAAGAACAGAGTAGGGTCGAAGAGCATGAGAAGAAGATTAACATTAAACAGGGATGAGAGGTGGGAGGGAAAGGGAGAGAGAAGGGAAAATGCATGGAAATGGAAGGAGACCCTCAGAGTTATACAAAAGTACATACAAGAGGAAGTGAGGGGAAGGGGAAAAATAATATAAGGGGGACAAACGAATGTCAGTAGAGGGAGCAGAGAGAGAAGAGGGGAGGGGAGGGGAGGGGAGGGGAGGGGAGGGGGGATAGTAGAGGATAGGAAAGGCAGCAGAATACAACAGACACTAGTATGGCAATATGTAAATCAATGGATGTGTAACTGATGTGATTCTGCAATCTGTATATGGGGTAAAAATGGGAGCTCATAACCCACTTGAATCAAATTGTGAAATATGATATATCAAGAACTATGTAATGTTTTGAACAGCCAACAATAAAAAATTAAAAAAAAAAATAGACTGAGTTATGTAAGCTATATAATTGTAAATATTCAATTGTAACATTACCTTAATACATTTTTAGCCTCTGTAGGGTTATTTTGATAGCTCTCTTTCCATTGATATTTTTTCTTGATTAGATTTGTTAGATTTTTATCAACTTTTAGCTGTATTATTTCTTTTCTATTTAACATATTTCTGCTATTTGTTCCTTCCTTCTACCTAATTTGAAAATAATTTGTCAATTGAGCTTCTTTCTGACACAAAGTATCTTTAAGTTATAAGTGTGCATCTGAGTATTATTTTGTCCCAGAGATTAAGCATTTATTACCACTTAGTTCAAAGCACTTTTTATTTACTTTTCTTGTGCTTTCTTCTTTGATCTGTGAGATATTTATAAGTGGGCCATTTAATTTTGAAGTAGTTGAGACGTGGGGGTGGGATTCTATATAGGTTAAGGTGATTGATTTTTTTTTTTAATTTTTTAATATTTATTTTTTAGTCTTTTCAGCGGACACAACATCTTTGTTTGTATGTGGTGCTGAGGATCGAACCCGGGCCGCACGTATGCCAGGCGAGCGTGCTACCACTTGAGTCACATCCCCAGCCCCTATGATTGATTTCTAATGTAATAAATGATGCAGGAAACAGTCTGCATGATTTCAAATTTTTTAAATGTTTCAAAGCCTATTTTATGACAGAATATAGTCTATCCTTACTAATTTTCTACTTGTTATTTTTGTGTATAGTTCTCTATAAATAACAAATAGGTCAAGGAGGCTGATAATGTTGTTAAGCCTTCTATATCACTACTCCTTCCAGCAAAGTGAGGGGGCTTAAAACCTCCAAATATGACTGTGGATTTGTCTTTCCAGTTTTATTAATTTTCACTTCATATATTTTGAAATTTTGTTTTAAGGTCCATAAACATTTAGGATTGTTAATACTTTAAGAAGTTACTCTATTATGGTTATGGAATGTTTCTCTTAATCTCCGAAAATACTTTTTCTTGAAATATATTTTATGTTAATAGCTCTACTTCAGATTTCTCATGCTTATTTCCCCCTTCTTTTGCTTTTAACCTATTGGTTCAAATTAAAAACTACATTGAAATTTAAAGTGTGATACATGTATAGAGAATATAGTTATTATTTACTTTTTATACATGTTTAACATTTATGCCTTTTAATTATAATAACTAGACCATATATATTTAAAATAATTATTATTAAAAAAAAGAACATCTGACATGAAGGTCAGAGGAAAATTGGGTCAATGATAGGTTGGATGATGTAATATTTTGGAAAACAGGTTGACTAGTCCTATTGTCAGGCTCAGAGAGAAGATTGTTGGAATGCTTTTGTTGCAATTGGTCATTGTCTCATTTATCATACGGTACACAGTAACTGATTTATTTTATTATCTGTTAAAACTTTTATTTTCAAATAAAAAATTACACATACATATATACATATACACGTATACACACACACACAAATATATATATATAATAGCACAGGCAATCTCTGAGGTCCCCCATTATGGTTTTAACAGGAAATTCTCTAACAACAAATAATGCTGAGTATTTTTTCACATGCTTATTGGCCATTTGATTTTCCTCTTCAATGAAATACCTCTTTATGTATTTTTGTTAATTTTTAATTGCATTACTGGCTAATTGTTGAGTTTTCCAGTCTTTGTATATTTTGTAAACAAGTAGGTGTATTGCAAATGTTTTTTCAGTGTGTGGATGGCTCCTTTATAAATGATTTGTTGACTAAAAAAATTGAAAAAATAAAATTAAAAAACTAAATTTATAAAAAGTTATTGTTACTATAATCTCTGTAGTCACTTAAAGGATAAGGTATTGCAGTTAATTTTTCATACCTGTCCATCACTGTCTTTAATCACCATCAGTACTGGGGTATCTAAACCTGTCATTGTTCGATAAAGAGTCTTCAAGCTTGTGCCATGCTTCCCAGTACCATAAACAAGAGTCCATGGATAGCCAATTGTTCTGGGTGGAAGATGCTTGGTAAGCTTAGAAAAACAAAATGTCAGCATTTACTTGATAGCTTATTGTCAATATTCAGGATACTAATAGCAACTGGAATTTAATCATTCTTATAAATGTAGGCTACAAAGAAAAACCAACAGAAATTTTTATCATTCTCAAAGATTCTGAGATGCTTGAAAAGCAATTACACATTTCTTAGCATGAAATATTAATTATAAACTAAGAAAATGAAGAATCATTCTGAATCAGATTAGAGATAAGAAATATGGATTATTTGTTGTTTATGTCCTCTGTATTGAGTTAACATAAATAACGGATGGACTGTCAGTTTGATTATTCAAACATTTCTCATGGGAGCCAGATTAACAGATATTAAACTTTAATTCTTCATAGCTGAACTTGAACAACTATGTCAATAATTTCTCTATTTATATAAGACTACAAAATAGTAGCATCCAATTCTTATAGTGGTTGTAATAAGTGCATGAGATAATAATTATTAAGCATAAACAGCACAATAATAAACCAAAATTGGCTAGGCTGGTGTTGCATCTAAATTGCTATCGTTATTTATTCTAGTGCCTGTTTATTTAAATGTACTAATACCTTCCATTAACACTGGTTAATGTATTTATTATGCTTACTTCCTCTTCATGGAAAAGGAATAGTATTAGCAGTAATCCTGCCACTGCAAACACAACTGAATAGTTGTGTTTTACTCTCATAGGCATACCTCAAGTAATGTACATATGTGGACACATCATACCTTTTCAATTTGATCTGGCAGTAAGAGTTCACTGGGATCACTTAGATTTGGTCGAAAAGATTCAGACTCCAGGTCTGCTTTCACCGGAGCAACCTGCTTTGAATTTAAGTCTTCTCTTGTAGTAATCTAAAAGAGTAAATACCAATAGTACATTAATATAAAATTGTGACATACCTTTAAACATTTCAAGCCTTTTGAGTTAAATAAAACTTTATATCTCAGAGTAGGTGGCTAAAGTTTCAACTTAAGATTTTATAAGGTAAAAGATGCCCCGTCTATTATTAGTGACATTCAATGCAGAAAAAGATTTCCAACAAACAAACAAAAAAAGACATCTTTCTCATTTACTATACAAGGAAAAACTGGTAATGAATAATAAGTGCCCATATTTTTGTGTAATAGAAGAGAGTTGCACGCAAATTTTAGTCCTTAAAGTGCAAAAGTGAGCCAGCTAGCTTGCTTTTAATTAATTAAATGCTACTTAAAATACATAAAATTATTGTTTTTCATGTGAAACATAAAAGTTTTAAAAACTAATTAAGAAAACTTCTGGTATCAAAATTTTAAGGTAAGGGATAGTAATTTAAAAGTACAACTTGATTTTCATTGGTTTGTATGTGTATTTAGTTTTTTCATTGAAAAATTAACCATTTTTAATGCCATCATTTTTTTAACATTTAAACACTGATTTTTTTTTATCTAAGTTGAACCAAACAATAAATTTAAAAGTTAATTTATTTGCAAATCTTTTTAAATACTAGATCAACTTAATGCTTTGCTTGATGAAAATGATGTTATTAGTGTTCTTAAAATGATAAAAGTGTTAATTTTGCAAACCTTAGAACTATATATCATTTTGTTGGTACTTACTTTTTATATTAACTTATGTAAGTAAAACACAACATTAGAGAATAAAACATATGATGAATAACTGTTACTGACAAAACTTTAAAATTGGGAAATATATAGTATTCTATTGGAGCAGATAACTAAAATGCGGCAAAGCTCAGCAGCTGATTCTATGTGCAAATAAAATCTTGATAAATGATTTTATTTCTTTAACAGATTTCTTACCAAACCTAAACAGAATATACTTTTAAACAATACATATTCTATAACCATATTATTTTAATGAGAAGCTAAATATTATTTCTTTCACATCATTATAATGTTTTACCCTTATTTTAATGATGTGAAAAGTTTAAAAAAGAAGACAAAAAGATATCCAAGAAAGCAATAGAAAGCATTAAAAGAAAAGAAAAAAATTCAGTAGGTCCAGCAAAGCCATAAATTATATGAAAGAATCTTATTAAAAAGAAAGAAGCATACAACTAATAAGAACAAAACTAAAAATGAGTTTTCAATTATATCTCTTGTTAAAAAAAATCAGAGATTATTTCACAGGATTTGAAATAATTTATATACTTCTACTGCCTACCCTATATTATTCCAAAATATTTCCAAAATTAACAAGGAATGAATTCATCAAGAACAAAAACCAATTGGTCCCATTAAGATATTTGATGTGGAGTTGATACAATTGAAATAGCATTAAAGAAGAGAAAATATCTTAGCCTTGATATCCATTAATATTTTTAAATTTTCCCATCATCTCACATCTTTCAGATTCTGTTCAGTAAGGATTTAATCACAAAACACAAGATATTCTTCCAATGTTAAAAGTAAATGAAAACTCATTGCTCAAAGAACAGAGTACTAAGGAAAGTTCTAACATGATAGAAAATTCTGAACACGTTTCAAATGAAAAGATAACAGAAAAGTTAATCCTATTGCTCTTCAAGGCAATACTGTATTCTTTAACACAAAAGGAATTTTCTGGTGGGATATTTTAGTGCTCCAGTCAAAACAAATCCTTCAAATGTGAGATTTGCCCTGACAAAAGACACTAAAACAGGTAGTATTCAATCTCCAGAGGGATTTAAACTACTGAAGGGGGCACCTGGAGACGTCTGCAGAGTGTGCGCAGTTCCTCAGTATTTAGAGCATCGATCCTGCGGTGATACTCAGCCACTGACACTACCTGAATATGGAGACAGGAAGACAATAATTCCACTGACAGTTGAGAAAATTTAAAAAAAAAAGAAAGAAAGAAAGAAGAGAAAAAAGAGAAACTTAAATGGGGAAAGAGAACTGTAATCAGGATTTCTTTCCCAACTCCATGCTGAAAAATCCAAGAAATTTACATATCAAACTAGAGTAAAAACATACATGAATGAGTTTTACCACTACATCAGACTACTTAACTGAATAGATTTTATACAGGAAACACTATGTAAAATATAACACACTTTGCTAACATCAATGGTAAAATCTAAATGATCTTGCACAAAGTGTAAAGTATCCCCCAAATCATTGGAATCGAAACATTACATCTTAATGGCTATGATGGAGTAATTTTTCTAGGCATAGGTGTCAATAATACCCATATCAAAAAAAAGGAGAGAAGGACAAGAAAAACATAGGAAATGCACTTTAAAACCCAAGACAATAGAAAGAAAAAGCTCAAGAAAGAAAATTAAATTTTCAAAAGGATGGCTAATCAACAGTACCTTCTTTCAAGTTGTTGCCTTTTCCTTTTATTCACTGATTATGGTTTGTACTGTAACAGTTATTTGTGACTACTTTGTACATTCTAACTTCGAAAGGGAAATACTATATCTTTCTTAATTATCTAGACTACTCTCTTGGTTAGTACCAAGTCTGAAAACCAAATAGGACAAATAAACAATTACAGAAAACCCACAAAATATACAAGCTTCGTCAGGTTGACACAACAGATACAGCTTTTTCAGATAATGACAAAATCACACAAACTGTTACCATAATATAGTGAACTACTACTATACTAAATATGACTGCTTCTCCAGAGCTCCTGTTATCAATCAGAAGAGATTATGTGTAGAGACTGTGGCCTTGAAATGTGGCCTATAAAAAGTTTGTACTTCTAACCTATTTTTAAGGGTTCTTGGTCTAACTGATTGAAATAAATTGGGTGCCAGTAAACATTAAGATAAATTCTATGAAAAAAATTGTCAATCGCTATAAAAGACATGAGAAAAGAAAAAGAAACTGGACAGCTCCCATTCTGGTCGTTGTTAGGTTAACTTTTGCTAAGCCACAATGGATGCAATATGGTAGCTGACTTCTTACTTAAAAGGCAACTCAAAGTGATTATATCTTTCAGTTTGGGGGAGAGGAGTCAGATAGTCCCTGGTTTAGTCTTTTACTTTATCAAATAAAGGAAATAATAAGATATGTACCAAATAGGGGTTTTATGTAACAAATAGAGATTTTATGCAAATGAAATGAAGAAATGCATATAAAGAAATGAGTATAAGTGCCTAGTACTTTCTAATGAGAACTACTAGAAGTTATTTGGGTTAACACTATTTTTATTTGATCACTTTTACCTATTACCCTAAATACTAACTAAGAGTAGCTAAAGAGCCTCCTTATTTATTTTTGGCATTAAAATATTTCAAGTTTGAGATCTCAACTATTTTGTACACTTTGACTATTCTGAAATTAATTTAAAATTTTAGTAGTAGATAAAATAAAGAACTTTCAATTAGAACAACAGAATTATCAATAAATATAAAAGAAAAATTAGATACAAAAAATGAAAAGTTATGGCCTTGCTTTTTTATGACCAGAAAAAGGTTTCTATAAAGTATTTAATGGCGAATTATACCTGTCTTTATTTTTGTTCCATGGTATTCAATCCAAGAGTTTCCTAGACAAGAATTCTCAAATTATGAGACTTATGTATTTCTCTGTAATCCTTCTATCCCTCCAGTTAACTCTATTCTAATAACTATTTTTTTTTCATTTGGATCACAATTTTTTAAAATTTATTTTATTATTTCTTACATACATCACAATAGAGGAGTGCATTACATTCATAATTTTTTTGCATTGCAATTCTTAATACCTTTATACCACAATTTATCAAATCTCTGTTTGTATAATAACTAGTTTTTTAAAAAAATTATTTAATGTACCATATTAAAAATACTTCCTGAAACAAAGTGAAGTTGAATTATGCCCACAAAAGGGAACAATTTTAATTTAATTGTATCAGTGTCACTGAGAATAGGAATTTAATAAGAGACCAATACACTGACATCATAAGTCTAAGCTTATAATGTGGTAAAACCATGGTTTCCTTAATGTCACAAATCTGCCTTTTTTCATTTATATTTTTTAAAACTGTATTCCTTCATAAGACTTATAAATTCACTGCTTCTTTAATAATCACTCATGTCCTGATAAGTAAAAATACAGAAAACTATCCAAAAGAAAGTCTTTAAATAATACTTCCTCCTTTCAAAACAAAAGGATAAAAGGATGTAGATTTCTAGTATATATGACTGAATTTGATTTAGTCATATTAATTTTTATACCCTTGGTAGATCATTATACTCCATATTAGTATTTATTACTTTGCCAAAAAGATGGAACCTAATAGAAAATTGAAACATTTCTACAGAATACCCCATATCTCATTCCTAATTATTAGGGCTACACAGCTGAGGAAACCAATATCTTCAATAAAAAACATATTCATTGTCTGGCTAAAAAATCCATTTCTTGAGTAATAAAGTAACTAAGTCCCATGAAACATCATGACTCCACTCTGCAGAAAAGGGGTTACTCTCTATAGTCTTTGACAAAGGAACCGTACACATGAAAGTATATTCCTCCTAAAGCATTTTTTCCCACAAAATTACCAATGTACAAATAGGATGAAAATTCACTCATCTGTATTACAAATGAACAAGCAACAACAAAGAGTCAAGAAAATTCGAAATTGTCATCACCTATTAGACATATGAGATTTATGATATTTATCAGAATCTCATGAAAGAAAATATCACCTTGGCCTAATAGTCCTCCTTCCAAGATATTTTAGTGGTCCTACTGAGATTACCCCCAAAGCTAAGCCCTCCCTTTACTCCAAATGCCATAAAAACTAACAAAAGTCTGGCAGATGTTGGTAACTGTACTATATTTATTACTTTCTTAGTAAAAGGAGAGGTGGTAGAAAAGAAAAATGCCATCGAACTAATGCCACTTATAAACACTTTGGTATTCAAAAATGTTAAAGAAAAAGGAACTATAAGCCTGAGCTGTTATGGCTTACAAAAAGAACATACAACAGCATCCTTGAAGTCACATAACCTTGAAGTCACATAATGTGTTCTACTACATTTCATCATACAGAAGTCTTTATTACAAAATAAAACAGATAGTTAAAACTTTGCTGCATTCTACCTAATTAAAACTATTGTTTTCAAAATAACACTCATGGAACTACAATAATAGAGATGTAAAAGGAAAAATGGAGCAGTGTAAATTCGATAACTGGAAGAATTGAGAGAGAGAGAATACAGAACGAATTAAAAATATAACAGTAATGTTAAACAACTCTTCTTCATTTAAAAATTACTTTCTAATTATATTTGTAGATAACTCAAAGGTTTTCATGAGAAAGCAGATAGTCATTGTTCTTCTAGTCAAAAGGAAACCTGTACTTATTCAAAACTATGTAATCACAATATGCCTATATTACATTAACTTTTGGAAACAATAAATACAAAAGGTGAATCTCATAAAAAAAGTGATATTCTTGTTTAATCATAGCATATCAGGGAAATAGAAGATTTACATAATATTGAATGTTATGTATGATCTACAGAACAAGAATAAAATTCTGAGTTAAACATAAGGTTACTTTTGAGACACGTATTCATTAGTTAAAATTTAAATAAAAATATCATAAGGTTCTTTTATTAAATATGGTTTTAAATTATCAACTTTTTCACTGATAAAGTTTCTTCTACCACTACTTTCATTATCATTCAAAAAAAAAAAAAAAGGTTAAAAATAGCTGGTAGCTGTGAATGCCAAAGACAAAGATATTCACCTCCTGAAGACTACTGTTAATATACTGTGTTGTGATGATGACACTAAGTCTTTAATCAGCAAAAAATGGATACTAAACTGAGTCTCCTGCAGGGGAGACACTTAGTTCAGGTATTCACGATTCACACAAACTAAGATAAAGCAAATATAAAATCATAATGAAAGATAACCTAAGGCACAGCCCAACATAAGTAAACTGAAACACTCAACCAACAAAACTATCAGACATAAACTGTGTGTGAAATACTAAAAAAAGATATACTCTGTTACAATCAGGTCCCAGCAAAAACAAAACATTTGAAGACATAATAACCTGAGTTATTCTTTAGTCAGTTCTGGGAAGAACTGACTAAAGAATAGATTCAAGAAGCATTCTAAATAAGAATTTGAAACATAATATACTAAGTAAAACTTTATAATACATAAAGAGAAGCATTTAAAAGTAACCAGTGAGAAAATTGACATATCTCAATTAACTTGAAAGTGGACTTTCCAGCAGCAAATGCAAATCATCTTAGAATTCAGACCTTCAAACTTATTAATTAAGCAAATATAAATTTAGGATGAAGGATTGTTGCAGTGAAAAATCACAAAACACACTGTATCCTATAGTGGAAGATGGTTAACCTGGATTGTTCCTACAAGCAAAAATATTTTCCAAGATGAGATAAAGATACAGTTGTTCCTTACTATCTGTGAAGATTTGGGTGTAGGACCGTACACAGACACCAAAAACTTTCAGATGTTTCAGTCTTTCATACAAACTGGTACAAAAAGCATTTGCATATAAACTATTCACATCCTCCATGTACTTTAAATCACCTCTAGATTATTTATATTACTTAATACAATGTAAATGCTATGTAAATAGTTGTTATATACTCTATTATCTGGCAATAGTGATAAGTCTGTATATGTTCAGTACAGATGCAAATTTTTTTTTTCTAATTTCAATCCATGGTTGGTTGAATCTGCAGATGTGGAACTCAAGGATAAGAAGGGCTTGCTGCATTTTCAGATACACAGAAACTAAGTGTGTTAACCATGAATAAATCTTCACAGAAGAAATTTCTAAGAATATATGTCAAGAAGAAGAAAAATAATCCCCAAAGAATGATTTGAGATACAAGGAGGAATGGAAAACAACTAAAATGATAAATGTGTATATAAATCTGAGCAAACATTGTCTGAATAAAATAATAAAGACTAATTTGTGATTTGATAAAAGAATAGAAGAAATACAGACCACAAAATCATGCAACTGGAAAGAAGATGAATGGCATTAGGGACATCAAAGATTCTTTTTTTTTATTACTGTTCAGTAAGCAAGATGAAGATATTCATTAACTTTTTAAGAAACAAAATTTCAGGGAATTTCAATCAAAGTATAGAAATGCAAGCTCATGCAAATCTTTTTTTTTTTTTTTTAAGAACAAAAACCAAAAACCAAAAATACCTCAATATCAATGCCCTCCTCACTGGATGGGGAAAGGAGTAAACTTGATGTACATGATGTGGCACAGCATGTCCTTAGGAAAGTAGACATATCAAATAAGAAGTATTCGAATAAATGATTTTCAAAATTGAAAACTATTTTTTATATTGAAAAGTATGGAAAGCAGAATACTACCTTAAAATACAAAACAAAACAAAACAAAAAAAAACATGCAATGAAAAAACTATGGCAACCACTACAAAAAATTTAAAATAATTAAGTGTAATAGGTATGCCAATAGATGACTGTGGAATCATGTAAGATGTTCAACTAAAAGTAGAGAGAGGAAAAAAGAATGTTTTTCCCTGAAAAACAGAAACCATGAAAAGTCACATAAGAAGAAACAAATCATCTCATTAGGCCTGTCTCTATTGAATAAATTGAATCAATACTTAATAACCTTACAAATTAGAAAGCACAAGGACCAGATGGATTAACTGGTAAATAACTACAAACATTTAGGAAGAAATTATACTAATTCTCCACATCTCTTGTAGAAAATAAAAGCAGAGGAAATACTTACTAACTCATTCTGTGAGGCCAGCATTACCCTAATAAAAAAACAAATAAAGACATTACAAAAAAGAAAAACTACAGACCATCATCTGTCATGAAAATACATGTTCAAACCCTCTATTGAATACTAGCAGATCAAATAAAACTATATGTGAAATGAATTATACAATGACCAATTGGGATTTATTCCAGATATACAAAGGCTGGTTGGTTCAACATTTAAAAGTCAACAGATGTATATGAACAGGCAAAAGAAGAAAATCATGTGATCATATCAACAGATGCAGAAAAGAACTCCAATACTCATGTATGTTAAGTGTTAACTCAACAACCAAGGAATAGAGGGGAATTCCCCCAACTTGGTAAAGAACATGCATCACCCCGCCAAAAAAAAAAATTCCTATAGTAAACATCACAAACAATGGTGAGAAACAAGATTCTTTCCAACTAAATTGGGAACAAGGCTAGGATATCCCTCCTTACCACTTCAATTCAACATCATACAGGAAGTCCATATAATTAAGTCAGTCAAGGAAAGGAAACAAAAAGTATACAGATAGGGAGGAAGAAATAAAACTGTCTTTGTTAATAGATGACATGACTGTGAAAATAGAAAACCATTCAAATCAACCAAAATACTACTGCAGTTAAATGGTGACACCAGTTTGCATGGTATAAGATTAATGTAAAAATGGCAATTACTTTCCAATAAAAAACAAGAATTTAAAATTAAAACAGCATAAAAATGGAATTTTCACTTAAAAATACCATTTATATTAGCACCAACACATGGAATAGTCAGATATAAATCTAAAAAATACATAGAAGATCTATAGGAAGAAAACTAAAAAATTCTGATGATAATAACAAGATTTAAATGAATAGACTGTGTGTTTAGGGAGTGGAAGAATCAATACTATCAAGGTATAAGCTCTTCCCAACTTGATATATAGATCCAACAGAATTCCAATTAACAGATCACCAAGTTATTTTGTCTTTAGGCAAAGAAATGCCTAAGTTTATATGAGAAGCATACAGAAAAAAACCAGAATAGCCAAGTTAATAATGAAAAAAAAGCAAAGTTGGAGGTCTGACACTACTCAACTTCAAGATTCATTATAAAGCTCCAGTAATCAAAACAACGTAGTGGAATAAGAATACATAGAATAGAAAGGAACACATAGAAATAGATCCATACAAATACAATCCAATGATCTTTGACAAAGAAGCAAAGACAAATCAATGAAGAAAGGAAAGGTCCAATAACTGGATCATGTAAAAAAAGTTGACTAAGACAAAGTCCTTATGTTTTTCACAAAAATCAACTAAAAATGGATCACACACCCAAATAGAAAACACAAAACTATATAACTCTTTGAAAATAATATATTTAAAAAATCTAAAATTTGATGATACATTTTTAGATGGAACAATAAAAGTACAATTATAAAAATTAAGAAGTTTGATTTCATTAAAACTAACTCATAATAATCAGGTTGGGGGAGCAGAAGTTCACTGGATTACACAAAGGAGAATGAAGAGAAGGGAGGGGAGATGGGGAATAAGAAAGGCAGTGGAATGAATCGGACATGATTTTCCTATGTCCTTACACGAATACACCACCAGTGTACAACCACAAAAATGGGAAGTTATACTCCATGTATGTATGTTAAAATACATTCTATTGTCATGTATAACAAATTTTTTTTTTAAAAAGTAAAACCTTCTGCCAAGTGAAAGACACTAAAAAGAATGAAAAGTCACAGACTTAGAGAAAATCTCTGCAACATATATATCTGATAAAGGACTATTATCCAAAATATATGAAGAATTCTTAAAACTCAACAGTAGTAAGAAATCAGATCACCCAATTAAATCATGGGCAAAAGATCCAAATAAAAATCTCACTGAAGATATGCAGATGAAACTATCGTATTTCACCAGGGGAATGCACATTAAAACAATGAAATACCAGTACACACCTATGAGTATGACCAAAATTCAAAGTCCTGATAGGAATTGTCCATTCTTTGTTAGAGCACATAGGAATTGTGTAGCCACTTAGGAAGACAGTTGGCAGATTCTTATATTCTCACTATATGATTCAGCAATTGTACTACTTGGTATTTACCTAAATGAGTTCAAACTTATGTTCACACAAAATCTGCACATGAAAGTTTGCAACAGCTTTTTTCATTAGTGCCAAAATATGGAAGCACAAGCAAGATGTCATTCAGTAGTAGTGGTGACAAAATCAGTGAATAGATGAACTGATATAGCTTATACTATGGTATATTATTCAGCAATAAAAAGAAATTACTTGAAGAGCCAAGAAGACCTGGAAGAATCTTAAGTGCACAACATAAAGTGAAAGACCCCAATCTGAAAAGGCTACAAACTGTATGATTTGAACTATATGACACTCATGAAAAGGCAAAATTATAGAAACAATAAAAATATCAGCTGGTACCAGGTGATCACAGGACAAATGAAGGGAAAAATAAGTGTAACACAGAGAATTTTTATGGCAGTCAAAATATACTCTTTTGATTCTATAACTGTAGATACATATCATTATACATTTGTCAAGCCCACAGATTATAGAACATCAAAGAATGAACCCCAATGTTAACTAAAGACTCTGGGTGAAAATAATGTATAAATATTAGTTCATAAATTGAAAAAATGTACTGCACAATGCCATGTATTAATAATACAGTGAATTGTGTTTAGGGAAAAGACAGTATATGGAAACTCTCTACAATTTCCATTTTATTTTTCTTTAAATCTGAATTTGTTCTAAAACTTAAAATCTAGTAATTTATAGGTAGGGGGAAAATAGGCAATACAAAATTGAGGGAGGTGATTATCAACTGGGGGGAGAGAGTAGATAAGACAAAAAACACATAGGCAGATGCAAGTACACTAGTAATTTTCTAGTTTTTATGCTGGTTAGTGTATTCACAAATGTTAGTTTTATTATTATGTCTTATAACTTGTATATCTGATACTTTTTGACTATTGACTCAAATACAAAAACAAAAAAAAATTCTATATTGAACACATGTGTAGATCTTCTCCATTAAGTTGTAATTGATAAAGAGGAAAAAAATGTTTTCCTTATAATAAGGCAGATATAAATACTTGTTAATTTCCTGTGAATGTGTACTACAGGTAGGCAGCATAATATAGTGGAAAGAATATGGCTTTGTGTTTATAACTCTACCTTACTTTTGATTCAGTTTTTAGTAGTTTTGTGAATTGAAACAACCTCATTTAATTAATTTCTGGTTTTTCAAATGGAAATGACATCCACATTAATTCATATTTCATGAGGAATAAATAAGAATAAGGTACATATAAAATATATCCTGATACATTAAATACATGAGATTTAAAAAAAAAAAACTTTTTCTTATATATCGAAGATTTTAAGAGTGAGAATGGCAAAGAGTTTAAAGGCATGAACTAGAGTCAGAAAACCTAGATTCAAACCTCAGCTCTGACTCTTATTGGTTACATGATTGCTATATACCCGTTTCTTCATTTATGAAATGGAGATGATAAAGTGAAACACTTCTACAGAGTTGTAAGAAATAAGTTAACTCAGGTTAAGTGTCTAGAACAATAAAGAATCAAAAGAAGTAATTATTTTTATCATCTTTATTATTCTTATCTCAAGTTGAGGTCAGTTTTTTCCTACAATTCTACATGTGAGAGAATTCTTACACAGATGTAAATAAATCACCAGGAGCTTTTCTCCTATGTTTTCATACTTGAAAGAAAATTTTTAAAAATCTGTCTTTTTTAGATATGAGGGTATAAAACAAACAAAAATCTGGTGACAAAATCAGTGAATTATTAATAGTGACAATAAAAAATGTTGATATCTAATAATTTATGAACTGAATCTGATTAGCCTAAATCCTATTATAAGTGAATTTATAACTTGCAAGAAAACATAAATTATTGACAGACACCAAAAAGGTAGGGTGTAGGAGAGGAGTATACAAAATATATGAACAGCTTCAAGTAAATGAATAATTGAAGACTAAAGTTTAAGTTGTTCATCGGAATAAACTTAATTTCTATGAGACTTAAATTAGTTAATTTATAAAGTGAAAATAATCTGTCACACAAGGTTACTGTAAAGGGTCAACTGTTATACTATAGATCAGCATTTAAAAAACTGTCAAGGTTAAAAGAGATATATGGTGACTTTATTACCAGCTCTATTTGGCAGTTTATCTCTAAAGTCTATAAATATTACTACTAATCTGTTTAGTGAAATATGTGAACAATCCTAAAAAGCTACAAAAAACAGTCCCAGAATAATAAATTTCATTTGTTTTAAAGTATGCCTACTCCAGAAGAAACAATTTCTATTATCAGTTTTAATACAGAAGAGCCCTTGTCTTCTGCAAAATCTTATATAAGGAATCTCAATCTATAAACAAATGAAAGAATTACTACCCCTTTTTAACCCAATTTTTCTTACATCTTTCCCCTGCCCTACAGCTCCATAGGAAATCCACTTTATAAAGCAAGAAAATACAGCTAGAAAAGTAAGAGTGGAGCTTGTCTTCTAGTCTTAACACTATATAATTTTAGAGTGACTTCTAGGCATCCTGAGAAAGGAAAAAATTTGTGCTAGGGTCAAGCTGTCTCTGTACTCCAGGACACCTCAGTTCAGTAACCATTCCATGCTCTAGTTTTGTTATCTTTAAAATGGGAAGTAATATTACTGTACTTTCAAAGTTACTGTAAAAGTTAAATGAAATGAAAAGTTGTGTTGCAACTGTACATAATGAATCACAATGCATTCTGCTGTCATATATACCTAATTAAAATAAATAAATTAAAAAATATATAGGAAAAATATATATAATATCCATATAAATCAGTTTGGCCCATAATTTACTATATGTATAGAAAGAGCGAGCTGATGAGCATAATTGCTCAGAAAAATGGTAAAACACCTGATAAAATTACATAGTAGCTTCCTATAAAATGAACAGGAACTGGTGAGTATAAGTT
Organism: Marmota monax; assembly: GCF_021218885.2. NCBI lineage: Eukaryota > Metazoa > Chordata > Mammalia > Rodentia > Sciuridae > Marmota > Marmota monax. The sequence goes on along the minus strand of NW_026694084.1, from coordinate 14,208,034 downwards.
TACGATATACATTACACTGAACTTTCAAATTAAAATATCCACGATTTATTTTGCTGTATCTGTAATAAATTAATGATGTTTATTCAATCTACTAGTCAAAAATATATTAATAGCTTTAGCTAATCTGGCAACTCTGATCACAAATGCAAATTCAATTATTTCAGGTGCCTAAAACCTTCTGGATTGATATATAACATAAATTTGAAATTATAACTAAAAAATAACACTAATTGAGATCATTTTGTTATTTTTGAAATATAAAACATTTAAGAGAGGAGAGATGCTTTTGGGGCATTTTTCAAAGTCATCTCCGGTCTTAAGTATGTATCTGCCCTTATTTAACCAATAATTATAGCAAAAAAAATCATGATTAACAAATAATACACATTTACACTAAACAGTAACTAGAAAAAATAATAAGTAGAATTCTCAAAATAGTACAGTTAACATAAGTTTTCCTTTACTAGAATATTTTTTAAAGTTTTGTATTAGGTAGTATTGCCTAAAAACTTTTGAATACCTTTAAAAAAGCATTTTCTCAGATTACTTAAACAAACATTATAACAGAATCTAGTCTGCAATCTACTCAATACAAATTATTTTATTCTGTCCTATTCTTATTTTTAAGCAAGAAAAATATATGAATATTTCCCTTCAAAGTTAAATTTAAATAAAAACATTAAGGTAGCAATTAAGATTGGATATCTTTCTTCTTTTTAGTGAGAATAGTAGAATCAAAACACCTTTAAACACAAAATTACAGTCCCTTACTAATTTTCTTTTTTGAAATATTTACAATCAACAAAGTTATTTTTTGTAATCATATAATTTTGAATTCTAAAAATATTCTGTTAATACTTTCAGAAACTGCATAATTTTGGATCATGTCATCAGAAAAAGACTAGTATATGTAGATTGAAATAACTGACTAAGATTTACCAGAGTATATTTATGATTAACTGGTTGATGTCTTCTCACTTTTTTCCCATACCAGAGTCGAGACATTTCCTTCCCAGTGCAAATTAAAGTTACATCAAATCACGTAAGAACTGTTTTCAAAAGCATTCTTCCTCTGTCAAAGATAAATTTCCAGCACCAGAGCCTTACTACAGTGACAAAATAGTATGCTAGAGACAAAGATTTGATTGACAAGACAGAGAGCTAATCACTAAGTAGTATCCATTGCAAAGATAGTCCTGAGTGGAGACTGTAAAGCTAGGGAGGGAAAAGAAGGTTTCCCATACTAAAGTTTGGTTGCACAGTACCCAAATGTACAGAGAAAGGGCTCAAAACTTTAAAGATACAGAGCATATATTTCCAAACACCAGTACACTAAATAAATATACTACAAGTTTCTTTGTCACAATAATGTATTAAGCACAATTTCCAGATTCCCTCCCAAATTTTATAAATGATTTCTATTAACATTCTTTTATTTGCTCATACAGTAATAAAATCCTGTTCTTTACAGCTATGAATTGTATAAAAGTTCATCTTTTATGTGATTTTTAAAAAATAAGATGTCCATATTAAACTACATTTCCTAATATCTTATTTATTGAAAAGGTATTTATATATAATATGCTTACATATACTATACTTCAATAAGCAGTAGTATTCTGCATATAATTGAACTTTTAAAAGATTAAATTAGAAATATATTTAAACTATACATTGACAAAAATCATAGAACTCAATTTTAACTACAATATCAACACTTTAATTGTATATCTGAATATATTTTTCCATTTTAAGGTAAACCTGTTCCTCCCCTGTAATCTTGTCATTTTTTACACAAGCATCATGTCTTCAAATGCACATCACTTTTTGAACACCCACAATAATGCTCACACTTCAGTCTAGCATACATGGGACATAGCATACTCTACAGTGAATACTCTCCCTTCCCACATACTAGCTATCTCCTCATTCCTGTCAATCAGCCCTACCATAAGCATTGTAAGACTCCCCCCACATCGGTACACCATCAACTTCACACAGGCCTTAGAATGTCCTCAAACTTACAGTGCATACTGGTCACACACCATCTTCTTATCACGAATTCTCCCTATACAACCATCAGCAATATTATAAAATTGGGGGAGGGCATTTTTAAAACCTGTCATAACTTCCAGCCAGATTTTTCTAAAATGAAAAATACTGAATGTGTTCCAAAAAGTATGATATTCAAAATAAAACAAAGAAAAAGCCATCAGGTATAGCATATTCTGTTGGTTATCTATTCAACATCCATATCTGAAAAAATGAATCTCTATATAGCGAATTTAGACACAAAGGCTTCCTTCATTTTTTTGACAAAATCAATTCTATGTGGATTTTCTGGCGAGGCTGAGAAGAGATCAGGAGAATTTATTATTTGTTGTTTATTTGCTATATGACTTAATTTTAATTTTGCTATTATTGTACTTTAATAACAATAAAATATTGGTTTATTAAAATGAACACCAGAATAATTCCTACCTGGACATTTAGTAAATAAAATACTAAGCATATTATTGAAGCCCTTTGATATAATGCTTCCTAAAAGCTGAAGTAGTACCTCTTTTGAGGTATTCTCTGAGAAACCCAAGAACTATGGCAATACCTAATAGCAGCTCTGCAAGCAAATCTGAGAACATAAGACAACAACCACACAAGGGTTAAAAAAATCCAATAATTATATAATATGATGGATTTTATGGCTTATATTAATTTTAAATATTTGGCATTTATAAAATTAAGAAAGAATACTAGAAATTAAAATAAAACTGTGCAGATTATATAAATGATTTTAAAAACTAGCTAACCAGAAGGCAGATTCTAAAATCTTTAGAATAATGGCATACAGGTTCAAGAAATAAGCAGTACATATTTATATTTATACTTAATCCCTTGAGCTTTGACTGAGAAAACAATGTCAAACACCAAAAATAGTGCAAGTTGTCTCAGAAACTAAAATGTGAATGGAACATTGTTTTATCAATACTTTGGCAAAGGTGAGAGGTAGGAAATATATCAAAACAACTTCCTTTTACTATTGTGGGTTTTTTTTTTTTTTTTTTTTTTTTTGTATGGGACAATGAACTCTAAGCCACATCCCCATGCCTTTTTTTATATTTTATTTAGAGACAGGGTCTTGCTAAATTGCTTAAGGGCCTTGCTAAGTTGCTGAGGCTGGCTTTGAGCTCACCATCCTCCTGCCTCAGTCTCCTGAGCTACTGGGATCATTGGAGTACATCACCATGCCCAGCTCATACCAATCATTTTAAAAATGAAAAACACTACTATGTTATGTAACCTACTGAAGTTAATAAATAGACTAATTTTTTAAAAATTAATCAAAAAGCTTAAGCCAAAGAAATGAATTTCTAAATAAATCAATTAAAGCTGATTCAAAAAAGCCAGGTTATTAGCTATTTTTATTTATCATACTAGGAGGATTTGATGTTTTAATTAATAAGTTTGGAATATGGGAAAACTGAACTAAAATTAATTTTATAACAAAGAATTTTGCAAGACATTTTTTTGGGTCCAGATCTTAATTCCCCAAAGAATAAAAAGTCACCCAAAGGATGAAACAAGCAATTTTAGCTTAAAAAGCTCTATCTTTGAGGTCTCACGCAGCAAGATGGGTATACCCCAAACATGTGACAGTATGAAATCCAAGACTCTCAGAGAATTCAAGAACAGAGCCTCTTGAACGTGGATGGTGACATATATAGCTCAGGGATACAGTAATGTGCCATAGTACCTCCGGATATATCTTACTGTAGCATCATTTTTACTTCATAAGCAAGCCTTTGAATCAAAATATCAGAAGTCTGTTGTTTCCAAAGTTAAGTGCTCCAACCTAATTGAGGGAAAGGTCTCAAAGCTTACTGGTTTGTAAAAATTACTGTCCACCACTTCACCATCCAAGTTAGAAACTATTTCATATCCCAGTTGTCACTACATCCTAATTAGCTAGGTAATATATTTTTCTAATTTATTTTATCCTTTTCTACTTTATCTTTAACTGTTACTTAGTATAAGTGTAGATTTTTCATAACTTGTGTTTGATTAAAATAAAGTTCCCTCCTGCTCCTTAGCCATCTCCTCAACCCCCAGCAGTCTGATGACTATTAAGCTCATTTTCCTCTTTTGAACTTGATGTAAATGGAATTACATAGTATATATGCTTTTGTGCCTAGTCTCTTTTATTTGAATGCCTAAGAGATTCATCTAATTTGGATTCCAGAGAGATTAACCAAGGTCCTGACCCAGTGATTGTCTGGAGTCGGGGGTCTGTTTATGTGTTTTCACAGGGAGAACAGCAGCCGATTTGGATTCCAGAAAGATTAACTAAAGCGATTTCTACAGACCAAAAAGAAGATGATTTGGCTCAAATCCATAACAACTGATATCCAAAACTCCAGTTTGGCTATTCTTACATCTGCAACAGAACCAGGATGCTTTTTTCAATATCTATTTTATTATTGCCCTTTGCCATATCATGAAGTTCTATTTTGTTTTTTGAGCTCATACAGACCTAGGTTAATGTTTTGCTGATCAGTTCTATTTTTTGACTATAGAGTTTTTAAACATTGCAATGGAGATTTCACCTGTAAAAAGTTATAAGGCCTTTACTATAATGTTATGTGTTGTATGTATTATATTATGTGTGCACACTTGTGTTTTGTGTTATATGTTTGAATGTACGTATGTCCATATATCATATATGATGAGCGCTCATGATAAAATGGATCCAAATATTTTTTTTCACGTGATTTATATGGTTTAATTTAAATTGGGTAAACAACTGTTGAGGATTGTTTTAATATGTAAACAAAAAAGAAGGTTAACAGATCTGTTTGTTTACTTTCACCTTTCCTTTTCATTATATTTAATAATTCTCTTAAAGATAATGTAAATTGTTAAGAAAATTGTTTTCTTTTAGTGCCTTCTGTAATGTTACATAATTTTTTCTTAAGCCATTATTGCCAGAATTCCTATCTTCATCCCAGTGCTGGTGAAGACAATGTAAATTGTTAAGAAAATTGTTTTCTTTTAGTGCCTTCTGTAATGTTACATAATTTTTTCTTTAGCCATTATTGCCAGAATTCCTATCTTCATCCCAGTGCTGGTGAAGTCAAAGATAAAACCAATCTACAGCTTCTACAATAGCCATCAGCGACTTGTGATAGTGTTGGGGTATTTTTGATGATGATGTCACCGGTGGTACAATTTTTCAAAGGAGGCCTCAATTGGCTTAATGTCATGGCATTTTGCATCCTCCTCTACTAGTGATGGTCTAAAATTTGGGGGCCAACAGAGGTGAGGCAAAGAACCTCACCCCCCCCCACAGGTGCAAAGGCCTATCCACAAGTATGGCTGTATGCTGGACTGGTAGTCAGTGACGGGTATGATCCAATTGCAGTGGTACCAACCTAAGACAGGAGGCTGACGCCTAGAGGTCAGTTCATCCGATGACGGGTAAGGACCATATGTTGAATTGGACTGCCTAACAGGCACAGTCCCTAAGCCACATGCTTGTTGTTTAAACAGAGAGGGGGAGATGTTGAGAGCCACAGCCAAAGGGGCCCCAGCAAACTTCCAGCTGCCAGCAAACTTCCAGCTGCTGGCTGATGATTGGCTCACAGCGGCCCCAGCAACATCTAGCTGATTGGCTCCTCGGCCCCAGCAACATCTAGCTGATTGGCTCCTCTGCGGTGATGCTCATTGGGCTGTTTCCCTGCCCTTTCAGACCACGGAGCTGCTCATTGGGGGACTTTTTTGGCTCCGCCCACGTGACCCAGCCAATCGGCCTCAAGAGCAGGAGGATTGTGGGAGGTGGGGAGAAACTTGTGTGAGAGAGAGAGGCTTGTGGAAAGCCGGTGGTGGCAGTTGGGCTCTGAGGGTTTTTCCTGAGAGGCTGTTTTGTTTGGCGTGTGTGGTTCTAAAAATAAAGTTAGTTTCTTTTGACAAGTGGCTCCTGATTGTGCCCAGCCAGACTGCGGCAGTTGCCTTTTTTAGCTCTATATTACTGGAAATTTTATTAATATTCACAAATTTATCCTCATTCTCCTGCAGATGGGCATTCAAGTCATTTCCATTTTGGATATGAATAAAGCTGGTATGACGATTAATAATGTTGGTTTAAGCTTTAAAAGATTCCAATATAAATGCTCAATAACTGTCACTTCTTTCCTTCCATTAAATTGAAGTTACAGTGGAAATGGATGCTGTATATACCACACAGAACGAAAGTAGACACATTCACAATCAAGTTCACCTTTTAAACAAGACATGCCATGTATACTGCTAATCACTATACATGTTATGTTCATGCATAATAAATTCATATAACATAAATAACCACAAACATTAACCAAATGATTAACAAAAACTGATTTCTTTGATAATCACATTTTAGCATCTGCTCTATATTTTCTAATACATCAAGAATAGATTAATTCAGGCAATAAGAAAAACTGTATTGTCAATCTATCAACCATACAACTCAAGGCATGTGAAATGAGATCATTTAATCTCAACAGATTGATCTAAATGGAGTTCAATAAAGCATATCAATATTTATTTGGCCAATTAAATAAGTTCATTAACTTTGAGCACATAAAAATTATAACTTTATTACATTAGCACAAGCTAACATTCCCTAACATTACTATTGCTAAACTCATGTCAATATAATGCTTAGGTCTGAAAGAACTGCTATTTGCCTCCACATGTTCAATAAGTATTACACCTCCCTCCATGCAGGAGATGAAATTAAAATGAATCAAATATGCAATAAAAGTTTTAATAAAATTAATAGAACAGCAGTTAATATTATTTCCATCTTTGCCACAGTGTTACTCCTTCTGAAAATAAAGATTCTAAAATACACTGAATAAAAGTCATCTAGAAGCTGCTGGGTTGTTCTTCTAGTATTTTAAATCAAAATCAGAGTAACAAATGGTATTAAAACTACTGCCAGATTCATTCTGGACCTTTAAAAAATAACTCCTTTGTACAAAGATAACTTGTATTTAATACTACCATAAAATTATAAATTCATACAAAGTAAAAAAAAAATAAATGAAATCTTCATATTTTTCTTCTTACCTCCCATTCTCTGGCTGCTGCTTGATTAGTAGAATCCTCATTTGTTTCAGACTCTTCAATCTTTTTTACTACTATAAACCCAGGTTCTCTAGTATATTCACCAGTATCTTCTGCATATATTTCTGGACTCCACTGAATGAAGAAGGCATATAAGTGGTCCGTCCTATTAGAACAAGGGAGTATTACTATAACTAGTATTCTGTGCTGTTAACTACATTTACAAAATCATATGTGAGATATCTTGGTAAAATTATTGACAAAATGTACACAAAATATAATGCACTTTATATAAAAAGCCCATTGGAAAAACATTAACTTAAAAACAATTTATTTGGCTATACTCTGTTGTTTTGAAAAACCATATTCAGAATTTCTTTGGCATGCTTTGACTAGTTCAAATATGATATATAGCTAATATTTTTCCTCTTTAAAGATATTAGTGATGGGAAAGAAAATTGAATCTGTAACTTTGTCCTAATTCACACAATGATCTAATGATTAAATATAAGTAAACAATTTATTAGCTACCTATTTTGAAACCTGGACATTGTACAGAAGTTTTCCAATTTAACAGAAATTAATTTCCTTAACTTTTAAATGATACCAGTAACACATACTTAATTATTGACTCAGGGATAGATGATCTAGTCTTTAAAATCTCTGGTTCCTCTTTCCAATGTTTTATTACCTATAGTAAAGCAGGCTGTTGAATTTCTTAAGAAATACATTTAAAGGCCAAACACATATTTTAAATATCTGTACTTTCTTGGCTTCAATTAGCATGAATAACTGAAAATTCATTATAAAACCTTCTGTTCATATATAACAATAACAACAACTATGGAAATTATAGATTCAATCTAATAATTTTTTTTAAAAAAAACCTGTAATTCCTTATGTGACAGCTAACATAAAGTGTACTGTTTTATCTTTCAGATAATTTGTCCCTACCAAAAGCAATATAAATTAAGTCATGTTTAAAAATAAAGCTTAGAATCCTAGTAAAATTACTTTTAAATGAACATTAGCCAATATGAAAGGACATTATTAAAACAAACTTCCATGTAAAAATGAAAATATAACCAAGAGTAAACAGAAAAACTAAATTTAGTTAAAATTTTCATTGGAGTCATTTCAATATGACTGACGAATTTGATTATCTGGCTCCATCCCTTTTAATTATTTATGAACTATACAAACATACCATAAACTTTATTTACTGTAACCACATTTTGTTGAAGGCATACTCATTGTCTGATGGGTTAAGGGAAATAGGGAGAACTTTATCATTATAACCCCCCAAAGCAGTAGTACTCAAAGCAACACAGAAATCTTTTCTAAGAGGTATATGGACACTTAAGATCGTTCTAAGGGAATCAATTTCTCTATAATTTCTATATTTCTCTCATCTCATACTAATCTCCCTAAGAATTATACAATAATGATGGTGTGCAGATTTACTCCTTCTCTGCTTTTGCTAAAAATACCTTTACTAATTTGTAAAAGAAAGGTGTATCATCTTCCATTCAGATTTTTACAATGGTATATTCCTTAAAGTATAACTACTTCCAGGCTGCCCAAGATTGGTATTGAAACATGGAGAATTATAAAACTGGGTAATAATTTCTTTTGTAAAATTCAGTTGTTTCTAATCCATTGATTTCCACAAAACTGAAGGAGTTTTCAATGGAGTTGCTTACTGTTGATCATTAAAACCGATTCTGATGAAAGATAATGAAGTTTTGGAACATAATAAAACAACTTGAAAGAACTGAATGACATTATAAATAAAAGTATTTGAGTGTTAGTGACTTTTATATAAACAAAGCCTCTCAGTATTTAGAAAGAAAATAAAAAAGGGAAAAAGTGATGCTGAATCCTTCCTCATCCTTTCAATGAGCAACCTGATTACTGCTATTGTTGTGACTTTTTTCAGCCACCATGTATCAAACCAAGGCAGGCTGATTTATAAGCTTCCAAGTGGGTAAAATCTTAGGCTTTTTATTATTTTGACAACAGTAATGGAAAGTTATGAAATAAATGGAATTTCAATATACATATATGCAGATATGTAAGTGCCTATGTATGTGTAGTTTGTTGCAACGAATAATAAAAGATAAAAATACCTTATATAAAATTCTGTGAGGAGGCATAATGGAAAATAGAAATACAAAGCTAAAAATGTAATGATGCAATTTTTAACTATTAAAGGAGAATATAGGCTGGGCCTGATGGTACACACCTGTAATCCCAGCAGCTCGGGAGGGAGGCTGAGGCAGGAAGATTACAAGTTCAAAGCCAGCCTCAACAAAATTGAGGTGCTAAGCAACTCAGTGAGACCTTACCTTTAAGTAAATACAAAATAGGGCTGGGGATATGACTCAGTGGTCTAGTGACCCTGAGTTCAATCCTAATACCCATTAAAAAAATAAATAAAAAAAGAGAACATATGGGTTTTTAAGTGGATTATGGCAGATGGCAAATTGTTAGGCTGTTTAGTTTGTTTAGTTTCTATTGGATATATAGTATTTAAAAGATCAACTTAATAATTTAACTTAAAATATCAATATTTATAATTTATTAACAATAGACATATTTTTAATTGATTAAACTTATAATGAAGAAATTTACTGTGCTCTAATGTACACAAAAACAGCTTGAAAATACTACATCCTTTTAGTAGCTAATTTAGTGTCATATATATATAGAATGCATTCAATATTTTTGAGGCAATTGAAATAAAGAGATTATAATTCTAGATTATTACCTGCCTTCAGGTAAAGGCCATATCATTTAATATTTCTTTTAAATACTTTTTTTAGTTGTAGTTGGACATAATACCTTTATTTTTATTTGTTTTTATTTTTATGTGGTGCTGAGGATTGAACCCAGCACCCAGCATGTGCTAGGCGAGCACTCTACAGCTGAGTCACAACCTCAGCCACTCATTTAATATTTTGATGAACCTTCATATCTAAGATATCTTAAAGAACATTTTTTTTGCCACTAAAACTGGATACATAGTCACATTTTTTTTTAACAATAAACTCCAAAGATATAATTAAAAATGGGATAAAGTTAAGTGTACAAAGCAGGAGTTAAATGATTTTAAATAGATTTAATGTACAATTTTAATTAGAAACTACTTTTTACAGTACTTTGTCACTGGTATGCAGGTATACAAAATAAATTTAATTCATGGAATCTTAATGTTTTCAAGGTTTTGTTTTTATGTTATTCTACTTTACCTTTCTTGTGGCACTGCAAACCAATATTCATGTTTCTTATCTCTTTGTGCATACTGTTGCATTGTAGCACTTGCTTGGGATACAAATGTTTTCCTCATTGGTTTTCCAACTCTGAGACACAAAAACTTATGTAATCTATTTCTTCTCTTTTCCTTTAAAAGTGCAGAACCTAGAAGTGAGAGCCAAACAGTATTTATACAATCCTCATGCATCACATAATTTAGATTAAGTAATCTTACCTTTCAACTTCAGACTAATTACAGAATAAAAACTAATTTTACTGATACTCAGATGAATTACCTTAAGTAACCTGTATTTTTCTCCCAACAAAGTTGAAGTCACAAACACAGCAAGACCAAAAGAGAGAGCCAAGTTAATAAAGTGAAATTATATTTATGGAAAAATGCAAAGTTTCAGGAAATTCTTAATTAAATTTTTGTTTAGACATACTATGCAAAAGTAATCACATATACATTTATAATTTTCTGCATATTCTCTATCAGTCTTTAGAATGGCATCTAAGTAAGTTTGCAGGATTTTGTAAGGCTTACTTTAATATAGTAATTATAGACAAAAGATGAGTAAGTTTCTGAATTTTTACATACACACAAAGTGTGATAAACCTAGATTCATTCATTTATTTGGACAGTTAATTAAGCCTGAATAATCTTTAACTCTCCCTACCAAAGATACAGATATGAAGTATATTGAGTGTTTGATAATATAGTTGAGTTCATGAAATCCGGACATTAATTAGCTTGCAAAGGCAGCATATTATGAAAGGAAGTGTGCTTACAGAGATCTGGGTACCTTTTGGCATTTTTTCTGTGTAAAACTATACAAAGTACATGGCTTTTCTTCTGTGTAATACTGTGGGAAGTATATAATCTATTTTAGCCTCAGTATTTACATCTGGTCAAAAGGAGGAACTATAAGCATTCTTCTCATAGCTGTATTTCTCAGCTTTATATTTATTATATACTTTTATTACAAAGTCATAAAGTTCAGAAAGTTTTAATATTTCCCTGTTGTAGAGTATCAGGTTACTTAAAAAATACTTAAAATTAATTTCATGATATAAAAAAAGAAACCAAATAGCAATCTATAGACTATATGAACATAGACTCTATGAATACCTACCAATTTTTCTCCTTTTAGTATCTATCTGGTTATAAAAGGATCTCACCTAACCCCCACAACAATCCCAATAACAGATTATTGTTATTCAACAGAATCCATAATTTTATCTTTTTCAAAGGCTTCAAAATGTAGCAAAAATCAGATGTAAAAGTCTTCAAATAAAGATATTCACATAAGAATGATTTATACCAAAGAAAGTAAATGTCTTAATAATATAAATTGCTAATAACAACCGAGAGTGCTAACAATATGAAAATGGTTGAATAAATCATATGGCTATTAAAACCATGTTTTCAAAGAATTATAACATAGAAATATTCATGACAAAAGTGTTAAGTGGAAAAAAAAAGCAGGATAAAATATTATATATAGTGTAAACCTGATTTCAGATAAAGAAATCTATAAGTATACTACATGTAAATATCAAAGTTATGCGCGCACACACACACACACACACACACACACATATAAACACATAGATCCTCTAACAACAAATATTCCAAATGTTAATAATGACTGCCTCTGGGTGATAAATCCCAAGTAATTTTTATAAATTGTCTAATAGCCTCCTATATTTTTCATACATTCCTTAATAAATATTACTTCTAAATAAAAATATTATAGAGGAAATAGTCCTTGATTTTAGTTAATCTTTTATAAAAACATGCTTCAACTAAATGTATTTTTTAATATTCTAATAAATATAATCCTTAGGTCTTTAGGGTATGTCAATTGGATGATGCAAGGACTATTTAGTATTTTAAAAATTAAAACAAATCATTATGCATTGCTAATGGGAATGTAAAATGGTGCAGCCACTATGAAAAATAGATGGTTTCACAAAGAATTAAACATGGAGTTATCATATGATCCAGTAATTTCATATGTGCTCTAAAAGACCAAAAGGAGACTCAAACAGATATCTGTATACCAATGTTCACAAAAGTATTATTCACAATAGCAAAAAGAAAGATATAACAAAGTGAATAAACAGAATGTGACAAACATACAACTGAATATTAATTACTAAGCATTAAAAAGGTAGAGAGTTCTAACTATGCTATAACATACATGAACCTTAAAGGCATTATGTTAAGTAAAATGATCCACACCAACACACACACACAAAACAAACAAACAAACAAACAAAAAAACTCCATGATTTCACTTAAATGAAGTACAAAAAGTAGTCAAAAAAAGAAGAAAGTAGAATAATGGTAGCCAACAGCTATGAGAAAGGGAAAATGGCCATTTACTATTAGTATGTAGTTTCAGTCTGGGAAGATGAAATGTTCTGGAGATGGATGTTGGTGATGGATGTCACAGTACCTAATATCACTAGAATGCAGACTAAAAAATGGTTAAAACAGTAAATCTTAAGTATATTTTACCACAATTAAAAAAACAGTTAAAATGGTAAATTTATTTCATGTATATTTTAGTACAATTTTTAGTTCATATGTAAATTGGGATCAGTATTTCAATGGAATTACTTAATTCTAGACATGTTTGCTGTTATATGAGCCCATTTAACCCATAATGCAGTAAGTATAAGCACAGTATATTAGAAGGAAACTGTTTTATAATTTTCATAAATAATATTACCAAAAACAGAACTAAAAGAGAATATGATATTTTAATTTATTCTGTTTTTTTAAAGGAAAACATATAATAGGATGATGATGAAACTTCTGGATATTTGGAAGTATTCTAGGAATAGATTTTTATATCCAATTGTACTTTCTAAAAGAAAGATGAAATTACAACTTCGGTAAGTATAAATTTCAATTAAAATATATGTGCAATGATAAAGGCATATTAAGAACTAAGAGACACAATGGAATAAACAAGTTATTACAAAACTTCTGTGCATTTCCAAGAAACAAACTGCTATTTAAGAAAGAATGCATTCAGTCAAGAATATTAAAAAATGATACAAAAGATTCTCATTTTGTGAACCTGTATCTTTGGGATACAAAAGACAGCAGGTATCAAAGACTTGTCCCCAGAGTAACTTCAAACAAGGGCTACCTGATTATCTTTCAGACTGGTCTAAGATACAGCAGTGTTTGAGTCAGTTAGAAGAGACAACACGCAATAAAATGAACTAACTTCATAAGCTCCTTGACGCTTACCTTCTACATGCCCATCAGCAGATATAATTTTATGTTTGATTTCTTTCTGTGACACTTGCTGAATATTTTCCCTTTGCTCTTTAGTTTGTTGCATGGTATGAGTTTTCCAGAGTTTACGTAACTCTTCTACCTCTGTCTCCGAGTCCCGATTTTGTTCCTTTCCTTGTTTGCCTTTGTCAACAGTTTGCTTTTGTTTAAATTCTGTCGTTTCTCCATAAGGCATATTTTCTTTTCCACTCTCTTCTTGGTGCAATGAATCCTCATGACGAAAAGCATCTTGGATTACATGACCTTTTATACTTGTGCTTTGTTCTTTAGGGGCTGATAATTCTTGAAGGTTATCTGTAACTGTATCTCCTCCCTTAGTGGACATTTCCAGATTATTTAAATCAGATGCATGAGATAAAGCCCCAACTTCATTTGTAGAATGTTCAGTATTGGATTTTGAATGATCAAGAGTACTAGTAGACTCTGATTTGGCCATTGAACATTCTACTTCAATCTGATTGACAGTTTGCACAGATTCTGATGATGCACCAGATGACTTATCTTGTCGTAGCTGATCTGAAGAGATAAGCTCCTCTCGTATTGGAGAGAGTTCTGATTCTGTGAACACATCTTCAGAAAGAGACTCCTCAGTACTCCTAGGAGCAGTGCTGGCACTATCATTACCTGCATCACGGATTCTTGAGTCCATTTCCTCAGTATTAATTCCTGTTATTTTCTTTGAATGGCAGAAGTCCTTTCCTGATAACTGATCTAGTTCTCTGTCATTAAACAAAGTTAAATATTATTAGACTTTAAAAATTGTCTTTTATATTCCACCAACTGAATAATTAATATCACTGAAGAGGTTTTTCAAAGAAGATAAAGTATATGTCTCAATAGAATATAAAAATTTTGATTTATTCACAAGGAGAAAGTAATCACATTCAATTTTTCAGTAACTGCTTAAGATTTGGAAAACAACAATATAAGATTTCCTTGAAAGGAATCAAAGAAAGTTTGATAACATAATTCTGGCTGAAGCTAGAATTTTAAACTAATATTTACTCATTGATGGAATATAGAAAATAGCTTAAAGAAAATTTCAATTAAAATGTTGTATCTTTTAATAAAATGAATACATCCGATTTGTTATATACACACACAACATTCATTTACATTCAAATAGAGGTTGAATTAAAATATAAGGTTTAAATAGAAGGCTTAAAAACAATCTCAACAGACTGAGGCAAAACTATTTTCAGTAAATCTTTAAGCTAATAATCCTAAATAAAAGTTGTAAGAAAATTTATTCAGGTAAAGAATTTAGACATTGGAATGAATGATTCATAATTGGGTTCAGCTTTACTTCTTTATTGCCATTTGTCTGGACAAACACTCATGTTCAAAGGCCATAGTTTAAGTTCTGGAAAAAAGTAAGTACACATCTTTTTTCATGAAATGTAAATCAGCAATTTACAGTGATGGTTAAAAGTATCTTGTGGCAAACAGAAACTACATGAATTCTTACTGGATACAGTATTAATATTTATACATATACAATTGGAGGACAACCTAAAAACACTATAAATGGAAAGAATGGAAAGTAACATAAAAATAGTTACTTCTCTGTATGGAAAAGTTGTACATCTTTTTATCTCATTCTCTTTCTTGCATTTATCAAATTATCTGTAATAAATCTGCATAATTTTTATAACTAGACTAAGTAAAAATTTTAAAATATTATTCAGTTGAAGTTCAATTTATATCTCTGCCTCTAATGTACTGGATTCATCTTTTAATTAACACAAGCATCTAACTTGTGTTATTTAATATACAATAGTGTCATCTACTGGTATTTCATTTAAACTGCATCTATGAGTTCTTGGAATTGGACACTAATTTTGAGAAATCTTACCTATACAATAGAATTATATACAATAGAATTATAAGACCTTTAGGGTAAGAGATAAAAATAAGAGCCTAATAGGAAATATATTTAGGTAAGTGCTAAACTCTTCAGAGTTAATATGTTTAAAGACTAAACATTTATGCCAATGAAGCTGCTACTGTTTCAATATAGTTCCAGACAGTAGCTCTGAAATCAACTTTCTAGAAAGTATAAAAAGACAAATCAAAATTTTCAACGCATTTTTGCTACATATGGCATTATTCTGCAAATAATTTCATGCTTTGTTTATCTAATTTGGTGCCAAATATTCTTTTTTATTAATATATATGGCAAGATTTAAAGATATTTCTTTCTGGAGGAATTTTTGTTTTAAAGTATGGATTTAGTGCATAGTCTTTCCACATGATACTCTAAATGACAAAACAGTGAACTGAAAGGAAAAAAGAGAACATCCTAGTAGAACAGACATATTGTTCAGAATAAGATAACCCCAAAATATCATAAAACAAATAGAAAAGTAGGACAACAAAAAAAAAATCTCACCAATGATTGTATATTCCCAAATATAACCTTCCTCTTTCTCTCTGAATCTTATTCTTTAGGTTTTCTCCTGTCTCATCCCACCACCCACCCTCAATAATACTTAATTGCTGAATGTGACTCTGAATAATGATCTACAAACATAACCAACAGAAGAAGATGATGATGACACGTTCTAATTATCTGTGTCTATAAAGATTAATTTATCACGCCAAAATAATATGTATGGTTTGGAAGGTATACTGGTGAATTTTCCAAGAGATTTTTATTCTATTACACATATCCTAACAACTCATCTATTCTTAATCAGAGACAAAAACAATTGCTCCTTTCTCCTTTATAAATTTTCTGCCCAAGAGCCAATTTTGAAACAGCCATCATCATACCTATGAGTTCATAAAGGGATGGAAATATCAGTATTAGTCAAAGTGAAGCCAGTTTTTAAACTGTTGCCAAAGTAAAACACGGAAGGATAGGGAGGTTCTTTTCTACTACATATTAGTTTTCTTTCTTTCCATTTTTCATTGTCTGTAGACCTATATTTTATCATTTTCTCCTTTTATTTCTCATTCCTCTTTTTCTCTCTGGTCACTAATTTAGTCAGCTTTCAAAGTCTATGACACATCCCCATGTTATTGAAACATATGAATCCCCTGAACAGTGTATTACAAGGTTAATGCTTCCTAATAATACAACTTTCAAGTTTTCTCCTTCACATTCTGTACTTTTGTGAAGAGTGCAAAAGTAAAAATCAATAAGTTAAAAAATAAAACTATTCTGGTTATAGCAGTGTCAAGTATTTATTTTTGTGGCCTGTCCCACATCCTGCACCTCACTCACTCTTTAGGCCTTTTGAGGAAAATTTAAAAACTATCTCTGACAATGATTACTCACAGAGGTAAGTCAAAATTCTAGATACTCTATCTAAATTAAAAAAAGAAAACTGATAAACATTGAATTAATCAGTACTATAGGTTACTTCTCAAATATCTGGTTCTTGACCAAAGATACAAACATAAACCTAACATAATTGCTAACTACTTTTGGTTGTATTAAGAATAATAGTTTTAATACTGCACATATTTTTGTTTCATTATTAATAAAGTGAAAAGTATGTATAAAAACTATTAAATATTTTTAAGAACATTAGAACAGAATTCACTATCTAGATGTAAACAAATTGCAAAGGAGCAAAAATTTCACTCTTACATGGGTAAGGATTCCTTTATTTTGCTATCCAAAATTTCTTTGTACATTGCAGCTGACATCACCTCTTCCATTGGACACATGATGCCATATTCCTCACAGCCATTCTCTTGAACCAATGGGTCATTTTTATGTGGATCAAACATTATATTATTTGGAGTAACTAGCAGCACACCACTGACTGTGCCCTAAGATGAAAAAAGAAAATAATATTTAATCTTCAAAGTTTAAAATTGCAAAAAGAATTCTAGCAAGGTTTACTAACGGTCTTATGATATTCAGCTATCATACACACAAACACACACACACACTAAATCATATATATGACTCAATAACTAGGACATTCTCATGAAAACGTTTCAAATGACAATCCATTTTCCCAGTGAATTCTGCCATTTAGGAGAGGTAGAATACAAAGAATATCATACTCCACCTAAAATAATCAAGCCAGGAATTAATTCTGCAAACTCAGCAAAATACTATATTATCATGTATCAGAAAAATAATTTCAGTAATTTAGAAGGGACTGTAAAGTACTGCAAAAGCACAAAGCTATGTTTAACCTTAATTTGCATCCTTCTTCCTGTGCTATTCCCTCACTGCAAGTACCAAATAGTTTAATGTATACAGTGCAGACGCTATCAAATCATGTGACAGTTTTATCCATTATAAAAGGAAAAGAGCAAAATTTCTTTACAATATCTTTTTTTTTTTTTTAAATGACTGCTTTTCTCTTGATTCTGCTACTTCCAAGTTATGTAACTTTGGGAAGCAATGCCTTTGGGTCTAATTGTTTATTCACAAAATTAGACAGATTAGATGACCTCTAAAGTATACAAAAATTATTTTTAATTTCACCATGAAAAGATATAAAATTTTAAACACATTTATATAAATACTGATACAAATCTGCTTTCTAGCCTATTTTTATAAACTAAATTTCACAGGCTGCTGATACAATTAATGTTAATTAATATTTATTGAATACTTCATATGTATCACACTTTTATATACTTGTTGTTCATTTGATCTTCATAATCGTATCTCTGAGATGGTAGAATTGTTTCTGTTTTGTAGATGGGAAGCCTAAGACTGAGAAAAACAAGACATGTTGACCTAAACAAGCAGGATTAAAAATCCAGATAGTCTGAATTCTTTACTATATTCCTTTGGCATATGGGTTAAAAACTACAATTACTCCAAATCAAGTATGGAATATTCTTTAACTAGTATATTTTTTAACTCTTATTCCACTGTGTTCTATATATGCAAAAATGAAGAGCAAAAATAATTCTAAAAATCCTACGGTTACTTCAAAGTTGTCTTCCTTTTCCTGAAGCTATTAAGGGAAAGAAAATCGTAAATCTTGCTTGATTTAGTATCATACCCTTCTTCCAAGTCCATATTCAGTTCTGTGAGTTACCTAGCTCAACTTTAAGAACATAAACAACTAAATTATGGAAAACACTGTCATTAAGAATGACCAATGCCAAATTAAAAAAAAATCTAATGCTGAATATGGTCATCCAAAAACAAGTGGGAAAAAAGTGACTACATGTGTTACAGATAATTAAATATTTTCACTTATTATTATTTATAGTAAATGCATGTAATTGGAGAGAAGAGAATGTGCAGATACATTTTGGTGGATAAAGGGAATCAATCTGAAACTAAGCAGCACTTCTTTTGGTCCAGACCATGAAACAACTAAGTAATCAGTAACTATGTAAAATAGCAGCTTATTTAACTTTTGATTAATATTTTAATTAGATTAATATATATTAATTTGTATTTCCGGAGTACATGCTGACTCAACTCAATGAAATAGTAAAGTATGTTGTAGGGTTAGGGTTAGGGTTGTATTGCAAGGTACATCCAAAAAACATATAATCAAGACTACGGTAAAATGTAAAAAACCTTAAAGGTTTCCAGTATCTCATATCTTCTCTTTCCGGTAGATTAAATTATTTCAGAAATTAAACCAAGCAATCATCCAGAAATTGTTTTAAAAAAGGAGCAAATTTCAGGTTCTCTCAAAAACTTTGTCACTCGTAATTTTATTTTCATTGATTTCAACCACATTATTTGGTTCACTAGCATAACATAAATTTTATCTTTCATCTTAAGAGTACTTTCACAAAGATAATGCTAACTAGCTACACTGCAATAAAAGGTCAAATGTAATGATAACACTTTTATTTGTCGATGCACATTAATACTATTGAAAACTCTATCAAAAACTGTGCTACTACTTTTTAGATTAGAAGGGACTTGAAACCCCTTCTTACTAGATGGATCAATCTCATGAAGCTAATTTCCAGGAATCCATGCTTATATGCTATTACTAAAAGGTGAATTCTTCAAGCTTTCTTTCCTCTGCAGCATAATCAAGGTTTCCATACTTGGCACTTTTTGAGGCAATCGGTCACATGCATTCTCTATAAATCAAGAGTTGACCATGAGAAATGTTTCTTCAGCATACAATTCATGAAAATCTCTTGAGAAAGTAACATAAAATTCATTTGACCAAGATCCAATCTAAAATCATAAACTCACACTAATGCATTCCTTTTTGATTGTTCTAAAATATTGACATATCATCATTATATTAAGACTGTTGTGAGCAAAAGATTTCCAATTAAGTATCTTCTTAATCCATGACTTTTAGAAACTTCAGACACAAATTATTCTTTAGTATTAACATTTTCGCTTTCTTATGTATAATTTCCTGGAATCTTTTAAGGAGAAATTATTTATATTCTAATATAAAGTCTATCTCCAAGAGAAAAGTCATCGTTTATAATAATTCAATAAATACTAAAAGATAAAAAGACTATGATTTAGGAACCCATCTCAGTTAATAGAAAAGTATACAATGATTTTTATTTTTTAAGTCCACAATAATTTAATCATTATAGTTTTGATAAATTTCTATTATTTTATGTGAATAACTTTACTATAATCAATATGTAGGAAGATGAAAGAAGAAAAGACAAATTGCAAAAGAAATAACAATATCCTGCTTACTTTCTTCTGTGCATTATAATAAAGAGAGCCAGACTCCATAAGAGATTATATTGCAATAACATCAGGAAGCAGAGTATTTTGGCTATTCTTAATCCTGCCAATGACTTTATCTTTACTTTGATCCTTAAACAAAATTTTTATTTGTATATTTGCAAATAAATTTCTGCTTCAAGCCAAGAACTAATTCTCAGTATGAGATTTCTGGACATCTATAAAGGGTTTCCTTCAAGATTTTGAACAAGTACATATTACTAACTATGCATAGAACAAGTATCCAAGGATGAGAAAGGAGCACACAAAAGAAGCAAAAGCAACCCCCAGAGGCCACAGAGTCAGGAATACTTTATATGCTCCTTAATCAGAGAGAAAAGCCTTGTATGTATAGGGCCTCAGAATATTCTGAAGAGTATTTTCTCAATAAAGGGGAAAATTAGTCACAGATTAAAGGCTGCAGTAGTCTTGCCTAAAAAACTAACAACAACAAAACTTTAACACAGAAAACAACAGGATTAAATTGTTTATAAGAAATTTAACCAAGAAAAAACTATAAAAATATTTACAGGAATACAACTGTATCCAAAAATCATACACTAGTCATGGAAAGAAACAGAAAAAAAAATGACCCACAACAAAGAAAAAATTCAATTAACAGAAGATCCTGAAGTGAGACAAAAGAAAAAAATAGTAGAAAAACTATTAAAACAATTATTATAATGATATTCTAAAATAGAGAAAAATGATAGTGCATGTAGGTGGAGATATGAAAAATATGAGACCTAGTTTAGACTTACAAAGATGAGACTTTCAAGATTGAGATGAAAATTACTCTGGAAAGAAATAACAATAGATCATACATGGGAAGAAAAATAATAGTTAATTTTAAGATATATAATAATTAAGCTGGGGGCAGTGGTATATGATTATAATACCAGCAACTGAGGACACTAAGGAGGCAGATCCCAAATTGGAAGTAAGCCATTTATCTACATCCTGCCTCAAAATAAAATAAAATAAAAGGATGGGAGATAATGAAGTGCCCTTGAGTTTAATCCCCAGTACTATATGTGGGAAAAAATATAGCAATTAAAATTATATAAATGAAAAGACAGGAAATATGTGAAAAGAGTTTCAGAGACCTCTGAGATAATGTTAAACAACCTGTGTGCCTAACTGGAGTTTTTAAAGAAGATAAAAGATGGAAGAGAAAAGATATCTGAAGAAATATAGCCAAAAATATTTCCAAATTTGACATAAGCTACAAACCCACAGATATTATAAGTTAAATAAAGCCAAAGCAAATTAAATATGAAAAAAGGCATACCATAATCAAATTGTTCAAAATTAGTAACAAAGAGAATAAAAGAAAAACTACATAATTTCTATCACAAAATACCAAATATAGAAACAACAGAAGACTTCTCTTTGGAAAAATAAAAGCCAGAAAATAGCAGAATTATAACTCACTGGATGTTGGAAAAGATGTATAACAACAGGACACAGAATGTTATAGACCCAGTGGGAGACAGTTCAGCAATTTCTAATAAGCTAAACATAATCTTATCATACCATCCTATAGTCATGTTCCCTGGCATTAACCCAAATCAGGTCAAATTTTACATCCACAGCAATCTGCACATGACAATTAGCATGGCGTTATTCATAAATATAAAATTTGGAAGAGACTAGGATGTTCTTCAATACGGAAAATTGCTAAATAAATTGTAATATAACAGCACAATGGAATGTTATTCAGCAATAAAAAGAAATGAAACATAAAGCCAGAAAAGTCGTGGAAGAATCTTAAATGCATATTGCTAAGTGAAAGAAGTCAATCTGAAATCCTACAATAATATTATTTGATTTCAAATACATGGCACCCTGGAGATGGTAAAAAGATAATTAGTTACCAGGGGTTCATGAGGAATAGAGAAGGGATAAGTAGGTGACACACAGGGGATTTTTAGGGCAATGAAACTATTCTGTATAATATGGCAAGGATGGATACATGTCATTATACACTTGTCAAAACCTATAGAATGTTCAGTAGAACACAAGACTCAATTCTGTAGACTATGGACTTAATAATTACTAGTTCATCATTTATAACAAATATAGCACACAAATACAAGATGTTACTAATAGAGGTAATGGGGTAAGAAGGAGAAAGTATATGTGAACTTTTTCTGTAAAATTCTTCTATCAATTTAAAATTGCTTTACAAAATAAAATCTATTATTTTTTTTTAAAATCAACTGAGGATAAAAAGGATACAGTGGTAGAAAATAAAGGGATTAAGGATTCTTTTTTTAAAAGTTCATATATACAGAATTTTGAAAAGATACATAAATGACAGTATTATTTAAAAAAGAAGGGAAAACACTTTTTTAGATATTCAAACACTGAAAAAATTTATCACCAGTTGAATTGCACTATAAACATTTTTAAAAATCTTCAAGTAGAAAGAAAAATGATACAAGACTGAAATCTGGATCTATTTTTAAAAAAATGAAAGGCAGAGAGAATGAAAAAGAAGTGGATAGATATAATAGTTTTTCCTTACTTTTAAAAGCAAAAATAACATTGCATTTGGAGTTTAAAACATGTAGAAATAAAAAGGTAGAACAATAAGAGCACAAATGTTGTGGGGGAAGGTGTGACAACACAGTTGACCCTTGACATAAAGAGTTTGAACTTCATGAATTCTCTTATGAGCAGATTTTTTTTTGCATGTGATTCATAAAAATTTTTAAAAAACTGGCAACTGAACTAAAAAAATCAACAACTGTGCCATGAATGCATGAAATATTTGTATATAATAGTCTATTATTAATTACCACAAAATATAGGAATCTTGTAAGTTAAAATTTTACCAAAATTTAAATAAACACTTAATAGACAATACACAGCACCATTTGCACTAAAGAAAAATGTAAAAAAAAAAGGAAAGATGCAGCATTAAGTCATAGAATATAAAACTAATTAGAGTATATATGTATTACCCTAATAATTTTGTAGCCATCTCTCCCATCGGTATTATGGTGGGCTTAAGTGTTGAGGTTATCTGCTTCAAACACTGAAAATCTAACAAAAGAGGTAAAAGAGTTCTACAAATAAAACTACAAAACACTAAAGAAAAAAATTGAAGACTTTAGAAGATGGAAAGATTTCCCATGTTATTGGACAGGCAGAATTAATATTGTCAAATTGACCATACTACCAAAAGCACTATGGAGATTTAATGCAATTCCCATTAAAATTGCAATGACATTTTTCATAGAAATAGACAAAGCAATCATGAAATTCATTGGAAAAATAAGAGGCCTAGAATACTCAAAGCAATCCTTAGCTAGAAAAGCAGAACAGGAGGCCTCAAATACCAGACCTTAAATTATATTACAGAACTATAGTAACAAAACCAGCATCAAAATAGGCATAAGACCAATAGAATAAAAGACACAGAACAAACCCACATAAATACAGTTAATCTCACACTAGATAAAAGAATAAAAAGTATACATCAGAGGAGAGAGACTTTTCAACATATGGTGCTGGGAAAACTTGAAATCCACATGTAGTAGAATGAAATTTAACCCCTATCTCTCACCTTACACAAAATTCAATAATTAAACTCGAAATGGATCAAAGACCTAGGTATTAGACCGAAACCCTGTGCCTACTAGAATAAAAAGTATAGGCCCAACACTTGAACATGTAGACTTAGTAATGGACTTCCTTAACAAGACTTCTAAAGCACAAGAAGTAAAAGAAAAAAATCAATAAATGGGATGGTATCAAACTAAAAAGCTTCTTCACAGCAAAAGATACAATCAAGAACATGAAGAGAGAGCCTACAGAATGGAGAAAATCTCTGCTATCCATCCCTCAGATAGGGTGTTAGTTTCTAGGATATACAAAGAATTAAAAAACTTCAACACCAAAACAAAACAAACAAACAAAACCCCCCCACAAATAACTCAATCAATAAATGAGCAAAGGAACTAAAGAGACACTCTGCAAAAGAAGAAATATGAATGGTCAACAAATGTATAAAAAACTCTTCAACATCTCTATCAATTAGAGAAATGCAAATTAAAACTACACTGAGATTTCATCTCACTCCAACCATAATGGCAATTATCAAGAACATAAGTTAACATGTTGGCAAGATGTGGGGAAAAGGGTACACTCATACATTGTTGGTGGGGCCACAAATTGGTGCAATCACTATGGAAAGCAGTATGGAGATTCCTCAAAAAAAAAAAAAAATAGGAATGGAACCACCATTTGACTCAGTTATCCCACTCCTTGATATATATATGCAAAAGAGTTATAATCAGCATACTACCGTGATACAGTCACATCAATGTATATAGCAGCACAATTCCAACAGCTAAGCTACGGAACCAACCTAGATGCACTTCAACAGATAAATGGATAAAGAAATGTGGTTTATATACACAATGGACTATTACTCAGCCATAAAAAAGAACAAAATTATGGCATTTTCTGGTAAATGGATGGAACTGGAGACTATCATGCTAAGTAAAATAAGTCAACTCCAAAAAAATAAAAGGCCTAATGTTCTCTCTGACAGATGGATACTAATACACAATAAAGGGGGGAGGAAGAACAGAAGTTCATTAGATTAGACAAAGGGAAATGAAAGGAAGGAAAGGGGGATGAAAATAGGAAAGATAGTAGAATTAATCGATGTAACTTTCCTAAGTACATATATGAATACACCTAAGTGAATTTTACCATTGTGTACATCCACAAGACTGAGCTCCATTATTATAATAAGATATATTCCATTCTTGTATAAATATATCAAAATAGATTCTATTGTTATGTATAACTAAAAAGAACCAATAAAAAAACGCTGTTACATTAATCATTTCTACTTGAGTAGTTGTCTCTCCAATAAATTATACGTGCTACTAAAAAGTAATTTCTTGTAGTTCCCTTCACTTGTCTCATGATATATAATATATATATATATATATATATATATATATATATATATATATATATATATAAAACACAAAATATGTGTGAATCAACTGCTTGTGTTATTTTGGTAAGGCTTCCAGTCAATAAAAGGCTATTAGTTAAGTTTTTGAGGAATCAAAAGTTATAGTGGATTTTCAACCACATGGGGAGGGGCAGTTTTAACTAACTCCTATGTTGTTCAATGGTGAACTGCATACTTTTATAACTTTCTTACACAATATGTTAACTAATTTAATATTATTTAAATTAGATTATGACATATTAAAAATATATACTGTAAATTCTAAATGAGTCACTAAAAAATAAAGTGCTATAGGTAATAGGCCAGCAAAGGAGATAACATGAAATTATAAAGTACTCAATGCAGCAGGGTGCAGTGGTGCACACCTGTAATTCTGGCAGCTGGGGAGGCTGAGGCAGGAGAATCAGGAGTTCAAAGCCAGCCTCAGCAAAAGTAAGGCGCTAAGCAACTTGGGGAGACCCAAAAGAGGGCTGGGGATGTGGCTTAATAGTTAAGTGTCCCTGGGTTCAGTCCCTAGTACCAAAAACTAAAATACGTACATACATACATATTTAGGCTCAATGTAAAAAAATGGAAAAAGATAAAACACGTTAACACTTATTAAAAGGAAGCTGAAGTAGATATAATACTATTCCCAGAGTGGGTTTCATAGCCAAGAATATTACCAAGAATAAAGAGGGCCTTTCATAATGACAAACAATTCGATTCATCAAGTCAATATAAATTCCTAAACATTTTTGCACCTAATAGCAGAGTTTCAAAACACACACACACGCACCCCAGAAGAAAACTGAACTGCAAGAAGAATAGACAATTACACAATTACAGTGAGATATTTCTACATCTTTCCGTTAAGAAGAAATAGAACAAATAGAAAATCAGCAGGAATACTTAAGAACAACCCTATCACCCAACTTGACTTACGTGATTTATAAAATATTTTACCTACAGCAGAATACACATTTTTTCAAGTGCACGTTGAACATTTCTCAAGATATACTGTATTCTAGACTTTAAAACAGGTCTCATCAGTGGTATACTCTCCGATGGCATAGAATGAAGTTGGAAATTAGTAAAAGAAGATAACTAGAGGGGCTGGGGTTGTAGCTCAGTGGCAGAGACCTTGCCTCTCATATGTGAGGCACTCAGTTTGATCCTCAGCACCACATAAAAATAAATAAACAAAATGAAGACATTATATTCATGTATAACTAAAAAATATTTTTAAAAAAGTATCTAGAAAGTTCCCAAATATTTGGAAATTAAAACAATCTGAAATATTCAATGGGGCAAAGAAGAAATCAAGAGAAAATATTTTTAAATGAATGAAAATACTACATTATCCAGATTCTGGGATGCAGCTAAAAGACTGCTCAGGAGGAATTTATGCACTAAATGTTTGTTATTTCAAATAGTTCATGAATTCTGACTCTAAGTAATGGTTCTCGTGTATGCCTGCAAAGTCAGTATCAAGTTATAGTCATTTTCCAAGTAAAACCTGGAATTTAGTTTTCAATTCTGTATTAATTTACAATAATTCCTTTGAAAATTGGAAGTTTTTCCTTGAAAAAGCAGCCAGGTATGGTAGAGAAAACAGATTCAAACTATGAATTCTGCATAATGGAGAAACCTTGGATATGTTAAATCTTTTCTGATTTTTTTCCTATGAAGAAGAAATAGGACCTCCTATTTCACAAATTATTCTGAATTGATAAATTAATTAGTATACCTCAAGTCATTTTGACATATAGTCGGTACTCAATAAATAGTTTTCTTCCCATTTATGTGTTATAATAACTTTACAAAAGTAGTATTTCAAATAGTACCCATTAATGATCTCTTTTTTCTTACATGCTTCTTGAAACATTCTAGAAATAGTAATTAACTGCATTTTATAGTGAATTTATTTATACTCCATTACCTTTAACAATTGTAACAGACCACCAGACTTTAGGTTATGTGAAAGGACCATGCTGATTCAAGCTAGGAATTATCTCAAATGCCTTTAAAAAATTTTATTTTTTAGTTGTAATTGGACACAATACCTTTATTTTATTCATTTTATTTTTATGTGGTGCTGAGGATCGAACCCAGGGTCTCGCACACAAATGCCTTTTTAAAATATTCAGGTATTTGGGGCTGGGGTTGTGGCTCAGTGGTAGAGTGCTTGCCTAGCATGCATGAGGCACTGGGTTTGATCCTCAGCAAAATGTAAAAGTAAAATAAAGACATTGTGTCCACCTAAAACTAAAAATATATTTAAAAAAATATTCAGGCATTTGCTAATGTTGGTGAGAAAAAATGTAAATGGAAAACTGTCATGTTTTAATTAATAAATTAGGCATGATTAAAATTTTTCTCTAAAATATCATCCATTACCTTGCCTCTGGTGATATATTTGCAATTGATTTTAAGAAATTTCTCAGTAAATGCTTCTTCTTCCTCAGAAGTTGAAGATACCACTCGTGCAGGTCGAATACCAGTAAAATTTGATGAAGGAGTTGCTTCTTTTGGAGGGATTACATCAGTATTCTTTAAAAAAGAAAAAAAGGCACTTTAGAAAACTAAATAATAAACACATTATGAAAGTCAAACGAACAGTTCTTCCCAATGTACTGTTCTTTCCTACTACATTCTGGAGGTTAGCCCAAAATGTTCTTATATAAAAAAATTATAATAATAGTGGTGTTTATGAAAACAATAGTAAAGATCTCAAATACAACTTAAACATACACTTCTAGTGATTTCTTAAAAGGGAAATATTTGTGTGGGTATATGTCTATACCCACACAGGCACACATACAAAATATGTAAATGAAAACATACATAATCATCAGGAAAACATTAAAAACTACATTACTTGTACTCTAACCCCTACCAGCACCCACAGTGAAGCGTTTATTAAAATACTGTTCTTCACAAGATTGTACAATACCCATCAGGTTTTGGGAGTAGAGAAGAGGTGAAAAGCTTGTATTTGTTGCCTAAATATACAGTAAAACTCATTCATTGGAATACCATTAAATTTCAAACTACAAAGTTTAGTTAGATTATAGTTTAAAACTTTTGGTGCCATGAACCTTTTGCAGAACAGCCTATGAATGTGTTCTCACAATGTAATTGAATGGTTCAAATAAAATGTAAAAGAAAAAAACATTATTGACATACAATTATCAAAACATTTTTAAAAACAAACTGAAAATTAGTGCATATGTTTCTTAATACACTAACAAGACCTAATTATAAATAATATAATGTGTAATTATAATGTTGAATATAATTGTTGTTCAATTACTGAAAAACACATTTTGTGATGTTTACAACAGGAATAAAGTGATCTGAAAATATCTATGCATTATATTGAGGAGAATGCCACAGGTATGCCTATTATTATATATTTGCCATGTAAATTCTTATTTATTCATAATCTTAATTTTAAAAATATCTGACTGCACTTAAAATTTTTATATCCAAATTCTCAGACCCTTTAAATTACTACACACAATATCCTCCCACAGAAATTCAATATTCACTTGAACACTGTAAGAGGCTAGATGGATTCCCTTTAACCTTTTTAAAAAATATGTCCACAGAGGCATTTATTTCATACTTTATGAATAAATGTAACTGCCTTATGAACAGTTTTCATAGTAGCAATACTTCTGAGATTTGAGTTAAAATCTGTCACTTTTTAACTTCTAACTAATAGTTTTAATTTGGGTTTTAGAAATAATAAACAAGACTGCCTTCTCTTCTGTCTCATAACTGAGATATTGGAAAAGACAGCAAACCTTACAAAACTTTTTCTAACCTAATGAAGAAATGTAACTTCTTCAACCCATATAGGGCAGACTTTTTAAAGGAAATTTACACTCAGCTAAATTCTGTAAATTGACAAATGAATAAGATGAAGCTGAGATGCAAATCCATGTTACCAACACATGTTGCCAGTAAGTTTAACTGTTACACTATAAACCTTCCCCTTCCCTTCCATCAAATGACTGCAAATATGCCAAGAGAAAAATAGCTGATATTGAACCACCAGAAAGGCCCAATGCAAGCTGGCAAAAAGCTATCAACAAATTTTATGACTGCTCAATTACTTCCAAATTAACAATAATATTATTATGTAATATGTAACCCCACTCACAAGACAAGATAGATATAGATATCTGACGGTACATTATCAAATGCTTCCTTAAATGAAAATAAACCACGTTGAAAAACATGATCTCCAAGGTTCCCTAAAAGGATATAATTCTATAACTCAGTATCTACAACAATTCTGATTTTTCAGTGTAATCCTATTATATGAGTTAGCTTGCAAATGCTCAAAATATAGCACAAAAGAGATAATTTCTTTCAGAAAGGTCAAAGTTGTTCAGAGGAATTATTATCACACAGTATTACAACTTACATAAATTTACATTATGCAGTGTATAAGTATCTCAAAGTAGCTAGTTTTGACTGATATTTAGAGATGTGATTCTTAATACAATTGTTTGAAGCTCATTTGAGGACTTTCTTATATTTCTCTGTGTAATTTTGTTTTAGCCAACGGAGAAGGAAAGGTCCTTAGAAATCCAGACATATAAATATCTATCTAGCCCCAATATTGCCCCATATATTCAAGTGTGAAAAAGCGAAGTATTACCAGGACAAATTGTTGAAAAAGCTGAATCAGACTCATTTATCATGTGATAACTACACATTATTAAAAATATAATTTAATAATATTACCATAAGTCACTACCATAAACTAATAACTCCAAATTCTTCACTTGCCTTCTTGCCTTGGCTTTATTGTGTTTTTGCCCCTTTGTGGTTGAAAATTTGTAGAAATGTTCTCTAGTAACACAGAGGTAACACACAGGAAGTTTGTGGAGGAAAAGCCATACAGGCAGAAATACCAACAGTTTTCATACAACATATATATGCTAAATAACTTAAAAGAAAATGTTTAATATTAAAGCAATGTATGTTAATTTATTTGTTTAATATGATATATAATGAGTACCATTTACTTCCTATACCTTTCAGAATTTATTACATTCAATTTCTTAGAATCAAGAAGTTGAGAATGCTAAAAATCAAAATCCAAAATAAAATACAAAAAAAAAAAAGAAAAAGAAATGCAATTGTAATAACACCATTAGTGCTATACAAGGGGCTTTGGATCTGGCTTTCAGTTTTCTAACCACCAGATTAAATGCAAAGCCAGATCAATATTTGATTCTAATTATGGAAGTGATGCATCCATTTAGAATCTAGAAAAAAACTGTTGCTCAGTACTTCAACCATTTCTTATGATATTGAAAATACAGGAATTTCTTGTATATAAAAGAATTAATTTCTTAAAATCTAAATAAATAAAAAACCATATTTTAAAATTCTATTTTATCACATATTAAACATAAAATTCTGTTCTAAAAATTTAAGACCAAGCCATGATTCGGGCATAATATATTAAAAGCACATAATAAAATATAATTCCCAAATAAGTTGTTGAATTTAAAATAAGCTAGAATTTCAAAGTTAAACTATATATAACATATAAGTAATAGTTTATTTATTAATCATATATTTGTTTAGTACTTATATTTACATAACTTTATTATAATATGTAAGCTTTACATTTAATAAAGTACATATAAGTTGTAGATATTTAGATATTAGGATTTAAATTTAAAATTAAAGTTAAAATTCTAATACATAGTATAAAAAAACAGGTATAATACATTTTTATATAGTCTTAAAATAGTAGATATTACTGTTTAGAAACTATAAGTTTAAAAATACATAGAAATACAAAGAGAAAGGAGAGGTTATGAGTTATTTAAGTATGGCATATGTGAGAGCAATTCTCAGAATGGGACTTGATATGGAAATATTCCTAATCTGAAATCTGAAATGCTCTTAAAATCCAAACTTTTCTGAGTACTTCCATGAGGCCACAAATGGTAAATTCAGCACCTGATCTTAGATGCAGTAAAAACTATGGCACACTGAAAATACTGTATAAAATTACCCTCAGGCTACATGTCCTAAGGTGTATATGAAACACAAGTGAATTTTGTTTAGACTTAGATATCTCAATACATATATGGAAATATTCCAAAATCAGAAACCTGGTCAAAAGTAGAGATGCTCAACCTATACATTTCTTTTGGGTGACTGCATTCTAAAGTACAAGGTTTCCATACTGACACAAATAAGATACAACATATAAGCACTGGAAAAAGACTTCACATCTGTCTCTTTCTTATATACATGCACAAGGGAAAAAGTCCTTGATAAAATAGTTATCAATAATAACATTTAATTTACTCTATAAAAAAGAGGAATATGATGAAATAATAGGGATCAAAAAACTCAAAAAACTTAAAAATGAATAAATGTAGGCAAATTAATAATTTGTGTTTTGTTACCAGTTTGGTACTTGGTATCCTAAACTTTATTTGCATGCAAATTGAAGCAGAGAAGAAAAATGAGCCACAGAAAGATAACAGAGCAGCAAGGAAGATTTCTGCACAACAATCTAGCTATTTAATGGAGAAAGTATCATATGCAAATACTAGGTCATTATGAAAATGAAAAAGTATGATTGGTATTAACTTATATAGGAAAGGCAAAGAAACATATAGTTCCTTTCAGAGAGTTTAATCAAAATTATTACATAAAGTCTCTTCCTGGAAATTTGTTTGAAAATGTAACTTATACAACACTCATTCCTTAGATATGCTAGCTAAATTAATCCATAATGTTATACTCAAAAGAATGATTAAGTTGATAAGTTGTTTTTAAAAGGCAGTGTATCAAAAAATGTAAGTTTTCCAAGTACTAGTATATGCATACTCACAGAAACAAATAAAATTCAAATTGGATATGGACTTCTTATTGTTATACTTTCATGTATTATGTAAAATTCCTTTCTATATTAAATTACATGGATTTGATGAGCACCTTTGGATGATCACCACCAAAAGTAAATCAAATTTAATAAGAATATTTACTTAAAAATTAAAACTTGCCACTTTAATTAACAAACGGTACACTCTTGTTTTAAAAATAGTCAAAGCAGAATGAAAAAACATGATAAATGTATACACAGTAATATTTCTTCATAGCCATCATTAAAAAGCAGAGATACTTACAGTGGTCTTTTCAAATTCGGCTTCAGATGATGTTGGTGACAGAGGACTTATGGGGCTTAGAGATGGCGAACTCTCAACACTGGACACATATTCAGGATCAGGAACATATAAAACCTATAAGAAAGCAATCACATAAAGATGAGTCAAACTGAAATGTTAATAATCAGATGATGTCGTATAAGCAAATACAATTATCAAAATAGGGAAAAAATAAAACTTTCAGATTATAAAAATATTTTTTTACCATAACAGGTCTATGGAGTAAAAGATATTTAAAAATCAATTTAAACACATTTGATAAGCATAGTACTGACACATGGTGGGGAAACAATAATTTTCAAATACTATAGGTATTCATCTTAAAGGCAATTTGGCAATAGTATAAAATCAAAATCAAAATTAAAACTGCACATATCTCTTTGACGTAGCCATTCTACTTCCAGAATTTACCCTACAGAAACATGAATAAAATTAAATATTCTACTTCCAGAATTTACCCTACAGAAACATGAATAAAATTAAATATGCATAAGAGTATTCATTGTAGCCATGTTAACATCAGCAAGACAAAGCATACTGTGACTGAACTGAACATCAGTATGCACACATGAAAAAATCTGCTGTGCTTAAATAGAACATTTTCCAATCAACAATAATTAAATTTAAAATGAAAAACAAAAGCCCTAAAAATAAAAAAAAGAGAATATTTCTAAAAGTAGATGTGACCTGTAACTGGAACTGGCTGCTTTTGAAAAGGAAATTAATGAGAAGGATGCATACATTACCTTAAAAAATGTTGAAATTTTTTAATCTAATCCATGTACTACCTTAAATACTTTTGAAAGCTCTTTAAAATTATATTTGAAAAGATAATTTAGAATTATTTTTAGTATATATTAAAAAAAAACTCAGACAGACATAAATGACAATTTTGTAGAAAATTGAACAAATCTGACGAGATCTGTTCCAATCCTAAACCATCCATAGTATCATATATGATTTGTTCAAAGCATTCATAAAATTATAATTATTACATTTTCTACATTATAAACTACAAGCAATAAATACTTTCTACTTAATGATTCTAAATATCAACACTTTTAAAAGAAGGTAATACCTGTCCAGTAACAACTGCTCGGGAGAATAATTTATTTAACTGAACAAGCTCGTTGGGTGTTGTATCAAATTTCAGGGCTATACTATTCAAAGAATCCCTTGATTCAACCTGTTTAAGAAAAAATATAATGAATCATTTTAATCTGTTAGAACAAAAACTACATTATAATATTTAATGAGTATTAACATATCTATAAAGCAATCTTAAATTTGATTAATAAAAGGAATTTTTATCTTTGGAGACAGCTGTCAAGAAATATTATGTTTTGTTAACAAATAATCTCAACTTATTATAATATAGAGTATATGCTTATCATAATACATGTGGGCCTCTAATTCAAGCTATTTCAAAATATCAAATACAATTTACAAAACATAATGTGTACTTTACAAAGTCATTAAAATACTATACTATTCCTTTACATAGTTTCTAAAATATATGGAACTTCTAAAAATATAATCATTGTATTTTGGCAAAGTATACCTATATTAAAACAAAAATGCCATTTCTAATGATTTTTCTTATATATTCTGCCATTTATATGTAAAAGTAAAATGTTTAAATCAAACTCGATCATCTTCTTTTGAATTAATATAATTTCATGAATATATTTAGAGAAATTATAAACAATGGAATTTTACCAATCAGACTTAAAAAACTCAACTGATCTGTCAATATATTCTATTGAAGTCCTCCTTGTGTAAGGCATTTGAAGAGAACACAACTAAGTGCAACTAAGTGGTTTTATAATCTGGTTGGAAAACAAGATAGATAAAAATGGTTATATTAAAGATGGAGAACAATTTACAATAGAACAGCAAATGCAACTGAAGTTTTGAGTACAGACAGTGTATATGCACTCCAAAATTGTCCAGGAAAGGGTGTAGGAAAGTTTTAAAACAAACACTTGAAGAAAGGGATACACTGTGAGAAATTGAGAGAAGTAATAGAACTTTCAAAGTGAAGATGTGTAAGTTGATTCTTGAAGAAGGGGAAAGAATAAGAGAAGAGAAAAAAATTTTTAAAGTGAAGGTAACAGACATGGTTAGGAGGTATAAAAATATAAAGCACATTTGTGAAATATCTCCTATTCCTCCTAAACCATCCAGAGAATCTTCCTGAAGCACAGATTTTTAAAAAGGTTATTAATTAGAATTAAAACTCTTAAAAAGCACAGGATTGAAAAGGCATTTAGAATTAGGTTGAAGAAAAGTTGGAAAGTCAGAGAAAAAAAGACTTGTGTTTTAAATAATAGACACAATATTTTCTTTACTAGCTTTTATAAAATTAAATTTATGCAAAATACTTGAGTTAATGATCTATCTCTGCATCCCCCATCTCATCTACACAATGAACTACTTTTATTAAAATAATATAAGTTCTCTGCAACAAAGTTATTTTGTAGTAACATCTATAAGTCTACATAGGACTCTCATATAATCATAACTCTTACTTATAAAGCAAAGGAATTTGCTTATGTGGCACCTTATGATATTATGGCAACAAGCTAGGATTAATGGGACAAGAGAATGGATACAGAAAAATCAATATAACACTATTGCAGATTAGGTTTAAGGTAACAAAATGTAAAGAAATAGATAGATCAAGGTACATAATTTTCAACTAAGATTAAAGAGTTTTTAATTTATAGATTAAATGGAGTTTTTATAGTAATAGTAGTAGGTCAGGAAAGTAAATGTGAATAAGCAACCAATATTGACTCTAAAAATTCCAAACTAGATAAATAACAGACTGAACAGAAATAAGAAAATCTGACATTACTCAAGGATGGAAGAAAAAAAGGTTTGTTGTACTTTTTAAATATGACATGATAATAGGAAATGTAAGCACCCCAAAAATCAG
Organism: Marmota monax; assembly: GCF_021218885.2. NCBI lineage: Eukaryota > Metazoa > Chordata > Mammalia > Rodentia > Sciuridae > Marmota > Marmota monax. The sequence continues at coordinate 14,172,571 of NW_026694084.1, read as the reverse complement.
GAATAGAAAAAGTCTGACCTTACTCTAAGTAGCTCATATAGTAAAGTTATTAAACTCTGCAAGTAACAAAATGAACATTAGAAAAAATGAGAAAAAACAAGGGACCACTCATATTTGGAATCAAGAAGAGAAGAACAGCCAGTGATGTAGATAGAATATATAATCAAAATGATAGCAAGAATACAAGGGCAATAAAGGATAATGATAGTAAAATGTAGTACAATTAGTTTCGAGAATAAAGTAGGGTTCTAGGAAGAGAAAATAGAGACAGAAGGAGAGGATATAGCTGAAGATAACTAACGACTGACAATTTTTCTGGAATGTAAGAATGATGATTCCTTAGACTGAAGAGATACAATAAACAAAAGACAAATAAAATATGCTATATTTAAACTTATTGATGCCACTACAGAACTATAAAGACAAAGACAAAACTTTAAAAGTAACCTATAAACAAAAAGATTGCTTAAAAAATAAAATAACAACAGAGTACACAGGACAATCAATTAATACTTATTGTCCAAAGACTGGCAGAAAAATAACTATCAACTTACAAATCTACAGACAGCTAAACTTTGAGGAATGAGAGTAGAATAAAGATTTTTTGGTATATAAACTGATTTTACAGCTTCAAGTTCTCACTGAAAGCATTTTTATAGACCCTCAGAAAGAAAAGTAAAAGTAGAAAGAATGATGAACAGGAAGCAACAAGAAAAAAAGGTCACTGTGTTTGATAATTGGAAAGGCATTTCAGTAGAAAAATATAGGAATATTAAGTTATTAAAGGAAAAAATATGTATATCATTTTTAAGTTCTACTTATAATTCCCACTGACAGTGATTTTATTCTAATTTTATAACTAAACTGACAGGCATATGTGTACAAATTATATATATATATGTGTATGTACATATATATACACACACATATATGTACATATATACACACACACATATATGTAGACATACATGATTTTAATTCTAAGGTTACCTAAAGTACAGATTAATTTTATTTACACTATATACAAAAGGTTTGTAAATACATTTAAGGTAGATCATAAAAGTAGGAGACTATAAAACAATAATCTCTTTCTTAGTTTTAGAAATATATGATTCTTTTAGAATCTGGAATATGGAAAACATAAAATGAAAAAAAAATAAAACTCTAAACAAACACCTGTTAGCTGTTTAATATGATTTCCAGCAAATACTTGATTTCCCAAAGGCAATTTATAATGTTAGAGGATTTTAGGTTTCAATTAACCTTCTCTACAAAAATAATGGTCTTAATTTAATTATAATTTTACCACAGATACTCAATTACTTTGATTACAAAGAATGGTAAATTCCTAAGTTCAAAATTAACAAAAATTTTACAATTCTTCACAATCATGATTACATGTATACATTTTTTATACCGTATAACAATAATTTGATGTCTTAACATAAGGAATACATCAAATTATTTTATTCACTCTTACTATTTAAACTTACTCTCTTTTCCATCATGCAGGTTCAAGCATACACAATTTTAAGTTTTATAAAATGCTTTACTAGATTCCTTTTGAAAGTAGTAAATTAATTCTACCTTAAATTAACTGGTTTCTAACCTTTAAAAAGTAACCTAATATATCTGATATTGTCAATTATATATTACATGAAAATTGAATATAACTCAAAATTTTGACAATTTGTTTAACTTTATGGATTCATGGAAAATAACCAAGAGTCATACTGTCAAGTTTCATGAAGAAACAAATGCTATATTAACATTTTAAATCGCTATTTTCTTCATAATATATTAGAAAAGCATAAAATAAAATTAAGCTCAGGGGGCTGGGGCTGGGGCTCAGCATAATCACACTTGTCTGGCATGTGTGAGGCACTGGGTTCGATTCTCAGCACACCACATATAAATAAACAAAATAAAGGTCTATCAAGAAGTAAAAAAAAAAAAATTCAAAAATTAAACTCAGCTAAAATAATTTCTTTACAACATGTCAAGATATCTAAATAAACAATTATTTACACTCCACCAAATAAGCAGCACACCAAACACCAAAGTCAATCTCTCACTTCAGTTTTCTATAATTGAATCAGAAATGGAAAAAAAAATTGACAGCAGGAAGATTTGATTGTCACTTCAATAACAGAAAAAAAAAAAAAAAAAAAAAAAAAAACCTCCACTTGCATCAAACTAAATCTATCAACTTATCTTTTAAGTATTTTTTTTAGTGGGGTGGGTAAACAGGGATTGAACTCAGGGGCACTTGGCCACTGAGCCACATCTCCAGCCCTATTTTGTATTTTATTTATTTAGAGACAGGGTCTCACTGAGTTTCTTAGTGCCTCAATGTTGCTGAGGCTGGCTTTGAACTCTCGATCCTCCTGTCTTAGCCTCTTGAGCATCTGGGATTACAGCCGTGTACCACACCATCCAGGTCTTTTAAAGCATTTTATCTGTCATTAACATTATCATTAGCACTACTGGAAACATAATGATAGTCACATTTCTAGAAAAAGCAAATATTTTCCTAAAAGTCTAACCTAATAGAATTATTAAAGCATAAGAACTTTGATTCACAGTTAAATTATCATTAATATTAAATTTAATTTGGTGGAAAAACATTTCATAGCTCATAGTAAAATTTCTTATTAAGGAAAAATAATCCTAAAAAACTTAACTGTTATTATTAATAAAAGTTATCCAGAGGGAAGTACAGATTTTTTTTAAATAAGGCAATTAATAATCCTTGCCATATGTGTAGTATGAACAGAAACTGTCTTAAATAACATAATTACAAAGTTAAGTTCCTTTTTTAAAAGCAAACAACTTACAGTATACTCAATAGTCCCTTTAGGTTTCTGAAAAGACATCCGTCTCCCATCTTTCTTGTCTAGGGTCTTTTTTTGGCCAGTGTCTGTAAAAAAAAAAAAAAAAAATGAGGCAAAAGTCCTATTAAGTTCATTTTCCTTTCAGAGTAATGTATAGAAGTGCTGAATAGAATTCACTGGGCAGATATCTAATTCACAAATAATACAGCTTGCTCCCTGGGACTCCCTGCTCTGGAGGAAAAAAATGACTGTAAAAAAAAAAAAAAGGAACTGACCCATACAAACCACTATAGTAATTAGAAGTCAATTCAAAACATAAACTGTCAACAGAAAAATTTATTATTAAACACTAGATTATGGGTCATTATTTCTACATTATAATAAGATAATTTGAAAGACATTTTAAAAATATATTTGAAGATATATACATGTATATGCTTATGTATTTGTGTATGTGTGTGTATGTGTATATATACAAGTCTTATAGAATCTTCTCTAAAATACAATAATATTGTTATCTTCCTTACTTACACAGTGAAGTAAATTAAGGTTTGCTTTCATATATGAACATTTCACGTATTTAATTTCAGTTTATGTACCAATTATTTTTCATTTGCTTATCATGACATTTCATTTGAATATTTCCTTATCATTAACATTAATCTAACTTGTTTCAGTTTAAACTTTACACTAGGCTTAACCTTATCTATACTTCAATGCAATTAGTACAATGATTTATTAAATTCTACTCAACTAAACACTGAAAAATGAATAAAATGGAAATTTCTAAAATGCTAATTTGAAAACTCAAAATAGTAAACAGAAAAGAATGCTATATTTACCTAAGATTAAAAACTAGAGTTTTCAAAGACAAATTAGTTCCACCTGAGCTAGTTCTAATCTAGAGAAATGTATGTTTTACAGTTCTCCCTCTATCCAAACTTGACTGATATTTGAACCATACTAGTTTATTTACATGTATCTAAGTAGCCCAGTTGCTGGGTGAATAGTTTTAATGAAGCATATTAATAATAACAACAAAGTCTGAACCCCACAAAACCCAGTTAGCTCTTTAAGGCTTAAGAATACTGTCCTAAAACATTCCCGATCACTCAGGATAATCCAAGTCTCATTATTATTTACTCGGTATATTTACATCCTACACAGCATCTGGAACAGTTTTTGAAATTATTATCTGTTTTTAATCTCTTCCACTAAACTGTAACCTTCAAAACACTGCCTTTGTTCTACATTTCCTCCTTAGTGCTTAACAATGGGCCTAACATGGCAAACATCTAATTTGAATGAACTGAAGCAACAACTTGATCTGTACCTAGAATTATAAGAATTATTGTTTAAAAAAAATTGATTACATTTCCCATAAATAAAAGTAGACAGTTACAGTTCATATATTACAACTGCAGTGAAAGTGTGTTTATAAACACACATATACAAATCCAATTTTTATATTCTATAAATTTATTCTTAAAATTTGAAGAGAAAAAAAAGATAAAAACTTAGGTGAAAAAAATGGGGCCAAATATATAGTCAGAGAATTCACAAAAGGTCACAAAAATGGCCCTTAAGCTTAAAAGATATTTAATTTCACTCATAATTTGAGAAATACAAATTTAAATTGCAAGATATTTATCCCCTATCAGTATGGTAAAAGTTCAAAAACTTGCCCACACACTACTTGGCTGTAAAAAAAACATTAATTCTTCCATATTTCTAATTTTAATGCAAAATGCTACAATTGTAATGAAGAAGAATGTTATTTTTGCTCATCAGAATATTTAAATCTTTTCTATGTTGAATAGCTTATACTTAAATTTGCTTCTCTGGGAAAATAAAACTATTTTAAATTAAGTTTAAATAGTAATTTATTACTGTATTTTCAAAAATGGCAGAGGAGTCAAAACCATTTTATTTTGCAATTTAAGCTTCTCTTAGCAATACAAAATACAATTACAGATGACTTTTCACTAATAATGTATCTCTCCTTATCTCATTTTTAGCAATTATCAATAGTCTACATTTACTTTGAATAACCCTTATTTGAAATTATTCGGACCATAAATTAATTCAAAAATCAGATTTTTAATTATACTGGATTTAGGGATATTTATGTAGAAGATTAAAAAGTTTCAAATTTTGGAGCAGTTCAGACTTTGGTTTTTTGGATCAGGAACACTCCAACTTTAGAAGCTTTTGAACCTGTGTTTCATAATCTCCCAAGGTTAATTATACATTTAATCACAAGAAAATTGCAATTACTCTAATTTTCAAGAGCTCACCATGGAATGCCATTCAGGGAAAGAAAATTAATTAATATAATAATCTCAGAGTTTAAAGTTTGAAAACAAACTGAAATATTTCATAAAACTATAAAACACTTTGTAACAATTTCATCTATTATAAAAATAGTTCCAAGTATTAATTATCAATATTAGGTTTTTAATAAACATAAATGCCAGAAAAAAATTAACTGTTCACCTTTGTCTATCAAAAAACAATACAATAAGAATCACAGTATCTGAGAGTTCAAAGTGATCACCATTGTTACATAAGTACAGTCTCTTCCTGAGTAACTTCAAAGTATCCTTTAAAGACAACTGTCAGCAAATATGAATCTGGTTGGGAGCATGGGGAGGAGGAGCCCTATTCTTCCTCACAAAATTTATTGCAGTTTAGAAATACATACTCACCGTGGTCTGTTTAATAATAAAATGCAGATGATGTTTACCAACTGTCTACTACACGCCAAGCACTTTTGTAGTACTTCACATATATTATCTCTAATTCATTGACCCTATGAAATATGTATCATTATTATCTCCATTTTATAACTGGGGAAATTGACACAAAGAAATTAACAGCAACTATACAACAACAGCAACAATAAAAAATAGTGCTGGAATTCAAAATCAAGTCAATTCAATCTGAAATAACTGTTCTGCTATTTAAAACTACTCACTAGATTATCAGCTTCATGAGGGCAGAAGACACACTTGTTAGTTACACAAATACAGACAAGTGGTTCTCAACCATAGATGTTTGCCTTCCCTGACCCCCAGAAACAGCAGGCAAAGCTTGGAGACTTCTGCTTACTCAAATTGTGGGCATGTTACTGTTACCTAATGTAGAGAAGTCATGGCTATGCTAAAAATTTTGTAATGCACAGGACAATCTCCCACAACAAAGATCTATCAGTCACAAAATGTAAATATTACAGAGGCTGAGAAAGCCTGTTGCATACCCAGCACATAGTATTAGGCATGGCATACTACTGGTGTTCAATAAATATTTGATAAAATGAATAAATAAGACTTTCCCTGAGATATCATTATCTTGATATAGTGGAAAGATAAAGGGAGTTAGATTTTACCAGTGTTACCAAAAGCCAAAACCTTAATTATGTAATGCATATGTTCTCTTCTACAATGAATACCACAAGTTTTGACACAGTCTTCTAACATGTGAACCCTAAATATTTTCTGACTTCTACTCTAATTTTCATTTACCCAAATGCTATTTAGATAGTACTGATTAATTTGCCAATGATAATTTTAAAATTTTATCTTTTTGTTACTGATTTCTAGATAAATTATTAGGTGGCAAAATAAAATATTCAAAAGAAATTCAAACTTTTGAAATAAAGTTGTAACTTGCTTTATGACTATATGTAAATTTAGCAAAAGTTTCAAAAAACCATATACTACCCTGTTGGATGTAGTGTTTTTTTGTCAATGTCCCTATGCAGAAGGTCAAGTTTGCTACTCTGTTGTTCAAAACCTCAATATCTGTATTGAGTTATTTTTGTGTGCTTTTTCTGATGGATACTGTTAAAATCTCCTGCTATGACTATGAGTTCTTTAATTCTTCATGTCTCTTCTACATTGCTTTCTGTATTTTGAGACCATATTATTGGGTTCATGAGATTATATCTTTCTGGAAAATTGAATATTTTCTCAGAATTTTTAACTTAAGGCTGGATTTGTCTAATGTTAATATACCAACTTTCTTTTCATTAGCTTTTGCCTTTATTTTCCAATCTCAATCTTTCTGAATCTGCATGCTTTTGATATATCACTAAGTAGGTTCTTTTTATTTCTATTTGTTCTGTTAGTCTTCTCTCCTTTCTTGTATTCATTGGATTAGCATTTGTTAATTTTTCATTTTCCTACCATTAATCTGGAAGTTACATATTTCCAAGCCTGGAAATCAACAATTAAATAATTCTTTTAGTGGTCATTCCAGAGATTACAGCTTGGATTACTAACATATAAATTAGAGTTTAATATTAAGTAGTAATTTTGTTTTCCTTTCACTGTGTTACTACCAAGATTTACATGCAATATTTTGTTATGTACCTTTATTACATGTGTATATAAAAATCATAAGAAATTATAACATTTTTAAGCATTCAACATTTAGTTTTATCCTCATAGCTATCACCTTTATTGCATCTCTCGGTAATTTCATAGGTCACATTATTCTAGGATGGCAAGTACTTTTAAGACTTTAAAGATAATAATCAGTTGCGACTGTTTCTGGTGGAAAATCAATATCAATCTTAATACTAAATCATTAAAGGTTTGGGATTATTTATTTGAATTGACTCTAAGATTTTGTTGTTGTTGTTGTTGGTCTTTAGTATGGTTTCTACCAGGGGCTCATAGGGAGTTTTGAATCTGTGAAATAAAGTCCTTCTTCCTTTGGAGTTTTCAGTCATTCTCTCGTTAATGTTTCTATACCATTCTTTCTTCTCCTTCAGGGATTCAAAACTTCTATGTTAGAAGTCCTCATTAAATCTTTTATTGAGCTTACCCTCTCCTCTATTTTCCATTCTTTTGTCCTCTGTTTATTCTGGATATTTTCCTCCAACTTATCTTCTAATTCATTAATTCTTCTGTGTTGTCTAGATTGCTCTTAAATCCATCCACAAAAGTCCTAATTTGGGGAATTATATTTTTCAGTTATAAAATAGGCATTTTTCTTTTTTTATAGTTTATAATATTCTCAATTAGCTGAAAATTCTCAACAGAGCCACACTAAATCCAATAACTATATCTAAAGTTCCTATAGTCTGATTCTAGTCTCTGCTGTTTCTTATATCTTGTTTCACCATGTACCTAATTAGAGTTTGTGTGCTGAATACTAAATCTGCAAAACTTTCTACAGAAATAATTTGATATACACAGCTATATTTTTACAGAGTATTAATGTTTGTGTCTGTCAAGTACTCGAGGATATTAGCAATACCAGATTTTGTTAATGAAACTGTAAAAATTTTGATGAAGCTAAATATTATCCCACCACAAGAGCCTATCTACTTTGGTTACAATCTTTTTTTTTTTTTTTTTTTGGTGCTGGGGATCAAACCAAGGGCCTTTTGTGTTCTAGGAACATAATTCTACCAGTGTATCTCCAGACTTTACTCTGATTTAAAAATCTTTCACCAAATGCTAAAAGATTTGGGGTTCAAAGTAACAAGAGATTCTTCCCTCTTCCCTATAGTGGGCCTTGCACTAAAACTCTTTTCTGGAATCAATGCTTTTGAAAGAAAGAAAAAAGAAAACCTCAAAGACAGGTGCCTTCTCTTTGGACCACTGTGTCTTCATTCAGACCCTAACCTAGTCATACCAGTTAACATTCTGATAATATCCTTCATAGAATTTGCTTTATTTTGGCCCAGTGTTTTGTTCTCAGGGGGGTTGTCTGAATTATCTAGCGTGCTATTACCAAGCTCAGAAGTCCTCAAAAATTTTAAAGCAGAAAATTAACAAAGCAGTATCTGACCTTTAAAAAGATCATTTTGATAATAGAATGGGAAAGTAAAACTGGAGGATAAGAGCAAGCCTGGAAATCAACAATTAAACTAATATGAGATCTAGTTTCCATGTACTTAAAAATTCTTATTATAACTGAACATTATAATTTCAGTAGTAGCTACTGAAAAAAGTTTGATTTTTTAAAAAATATAGATTCTATATTTTATAATATAGAATCATTTCAAATAATATAAATACTTTAAAACTATATTCTGATATAAAAAAAGATATACTGATTATAGCTTTTCTGATTAACTGATCCTCTATCATGAGGTACTGGAGGAAAAATGTCTGTATTTTGGACTCTTCACTCTCTAATGACTCCCTATCTATAAAGGAAACAAAACAAAACAAAAGCCTTCAATTTTCTTTCAAATCTGTACCCATCCTCTCTAAAATGTTACCCCATCTGTTTCTTTTAATAGTTGAACTTTTGAAAGTATGAATCTTTCACTGTCCTTGCTCCATCTTTTACTGATTCCACAATGCGCTAAAATCACTTCTCTGTTCCCCAGAGTTCACTGCAAGTGCTTTGGAACAAATAAGTTATTTATTTGATTTTTTTTTTTCTTTTGGAGAAGGGGATGCTGGGGTTGAATGCAGCAACATCTCTCTTATTTTGAGAGGGAGTCTCACTAAATCACCTGGAGCCTCCCTAAGTTGCTGAGGCTGGCTTTGAACTTGTAATCCTCCTGCCTCAGTCTCCTGATTGGCTGGAATTATAGGTGTGCACCATTGTGGACCGCCTGATGGATTTATTTTTTTCTTCTAATTTCATTTTACTTAAACTCTGTGAAGCTTCCAACCAATTCCTTCTGCATGCATCTCTATACCTTTATTTGGAAACATTACACCTCTCTTTGTCTCCTACTTACTAATGTCCCCCCTCTTCAGCATCCCTTTCCTCCAGCTAACCCTTAAATTAACATTTAAGGGCCACCAAGGGCTTTTTGGCAGCCCTAATCTAAGTGAAAGTGCCATGATATAAAAGTCTATATAAAGCCTTACTACTTAAAGGTATATTCCAGGAACCAGCAGCATTGCATCAGCTAGGAGCCTGCTGTGAATGCAGGATCTCAGGTTCTTTATCAGACCAGCTGATTCATGATTGATTTGTATGCACAATGAATTTGAGAAATACTGTAAAAGAGATTTTGAAGGAATCAAACTGTTGATTAGATAATTGATAAAATAAATGTTATTTACTAATAACTTCCTACTTAATGACAGTTAATACTAACAGTTTTCAAATCTCTGTCAAACTAATATAATTGTTTCTAAACAAATTTTCTAAATTAGTCATTGTGATAGACTATATTTAATGGTTATGTTGTATTTCTCCCTGTGGAGAAATATAAAATACACCTCATCATTCCACTGATTTTACTATATGACTTGCTTTTTTTTAGCTATATGACTTGCTTTGCCAATGGAATAAGAACAGAAATGGTATGAGTGTCCCAAGGAGAACTGTATAGAGCTGACAATAAATTTGTTTTCTTTTCACTCTTATCTCAAGACCAGAGATGTTCTACAAAGGGGTTGCTCCATCAACATGAAATCTAGAGGAAAGATGTAATTCCTAAAAGATTATTGCCCATATACACATATGTGGTAGGCACACAAGTCTGACTATTCCCATTTCTGTTCCTGGTTAAATTATTGTTCTTTGAATATATAAGAATTATTTCAATAATTCGTGTATAAAAAACAAATTACTTTCCAGAGGGAAAAAGAAAACAGTCTTTCTTGAATGAGAACACTTTACTGAAACCACAAGAGTTAAAGTATGTCAATTGTATCAAAATATGGGCTCAAGATGCTAGAAGTGCCATTAAGAAATACTGAACAAAAAATTTAATTATAAAAATAATGTTGAAAAAATTTTTTACAAACATGAAAATGTAAACATAATATAATGAGAAATATCAGGATGTGAGGAAAAAAATGGGAGATGAAATTGCTAATCTCATATCAAAGCATGTTTTCTACAGCCCACCTAAAACTAAAAAAAAAGATCTGTTGATGTTTTTAACAGGTTACCAACCTGTTAATGTTTTTTTTCTGAGAATCAACCTAACTTCATAGATGTACTTTGAGAAATTAATTTCTCATGATAATGAAGTATGATCTTTCATTCTGTTACTTCCTCCTTGTATTCATTCATCCATGCTGTAGTTATATACACATAGAGGGGATCCCAATAGTAATAGCTACCCTAATATTAATTATTTCTCTGGATGACTAAATTTAAGGTGATTTATAGTTTAATCTTTACAAGAACTCCTTTATAGATAGCATGCATCCATTTTACTACACAAAAGAAAAAAAAAAGAAAAAAGGCTTTTTTGTCCGTACACTTCCATGTAAAATCCAATTTTAGCAAGAACCTTCTAAATCAGTTTAACTGGAATACCTACCCTCTACCTCCAGATATCTGATCACCTTCCACAGAAGATCAGGAATCTCATCCTTTTCTGTACCCCAAAGGTGAAGTCTGATTACCCTGTTTTTTTTTTTTTCCAACAAGAATTCCCTTTATTCCTGTTATTACTTACCTCTTCGTAATTTTCCATCCATCTACTCCCACCTTACTTCTTGGCTATAAATTCCTTCTTGCCCACACTATATTTGAAATTAGGCCCAATTTCTCTCCCCCATTGTAAAATTCTACTACCACAGCCCATATACCTATGGCAACAGGCCTAAAATCTCTTATCATGCTTTAATAAATGTTATTGAATAACTTTTCCTTGATTCCAGAATCCAAATTCCTCAATTCAGTTCCTTATTTGTACTAGCCACATTCAAGTACTCATTAGCCACACTTGATGTCATATACTACTAAATATCACAGATACAAAACATTTCCATCATTGAAAATTTTTAGTACTATTTCAGAAAATACAAACTCCAGAGCCTTGACTATATTATTGAAAATTTATACTTAAATTAAAACCCTATCCCTCAGTTCAGACTATGAAATAACTGCACATTTAGATGATATTGTCCCCATACAAAACTGCCATTACTAACTATTATTTTGGAGTTATACCACTAACCTAAATTTAAGAATAGTGTTTAAAAAATAGCTTTCTGAAATTGCAATCTGCACATACTAAAGTGATAAGATTTTATATTTGTTTTTTGCTATATTATAGAGTACCATGAGAAAATTTTTCTCTTTAGTCTTAGTTTGTGAATAGCTGTGTTTCTCCTGCCTGCCTAAGTAACAAGTTTATCTTTATATTAGGGCCAATGTTATTTATGTCTAGTCACATTTCCCTCTTTTACTGATTGCAAGAAAACAAGAGTAAATTTTAAAAACATGTTCCTTTTTTGTATTAGTACCACTCATTGAATAAAATTTATTAAGATTTTCTTAATATAAATTAACAGGTGACTATGAAAGGACCTTTCAGAGTAGCCCCTTCTCTACCTTTTAGACAGTTTCACTTTCCATAGCTTCAGCTACTCCCCCAGTTAATTACATTTCAAAAAATATTAAATGAAAAATTCGAGAAATAGAAAGTGTTAAAACTTCACGTTGTTCCAAGTAGCATGATAAAACTCATGTCATCCTGTTCTATCCCATAACAGATATATTCCCTTTGTCCAATGTATCTACTCTATACATTACTCATCCACTGATCACTTAGTAGTCATTTAAGTCATCATCTCAATTGTCACGGTACTGCAGTTCTGTGTTTAAGTAACCTTTATTTTATTTAATAAAGGCTCCAAAGTTCAAGAGCAGCCAAAGAGAATGTTGACTATTATCAGAAGTCCATGTCTTGGTTTACTTATTGTCCATTATTATCAAAAGTGAATTGTTAAGAAGAATATCAACCTCAGGCTTTTCCTTCAGGTATATACACATTCAGTATATAGAACTTTTGTGCTATAATATGAAAAAAAAGAACCCATTACATAATTTCTTAATGAGTTTGAAATTTAAAGTCAATAAAATATAATTTGTTTTATTCCTAGATTAAGCTTCTTGAAGGCTACCTTTTAAATTCAGCTCTATATACCTTTACAGTCACAAATACTAAATAATTTAAAAAATATATATTTTAGCAAAGTAAGAGGCAGGGAAAATACCCAGGTAAAAAGAAACCTACTTAAAATTCAAACTCACAAAATAGAAGTATCAGGGATAACTGATTTAAGAAAAAGTATTAAAGCTTTTCCCTGAGATGCAAAATAATTCAAGTGATAAAATTTTAATGTCCCTATTTTACTTCATTCTTCATAAACCACACAACACTAATCAATGTGTTATGTAGCAGCAGATTTAGATGACCAGTTTAATCAACAATTTGCAACTAAAATCTTGTGGTTGGTAATAAAAATTCTTAAGGCCTACATTCAAAGTTAAAACAACTGCTGACTACTAAGGTCAGCACTTGTACACAGAATAGCAATCTTAGCAGAACTGGTCTCATTACTACTTCCATGATGCTATCCACTACTATACTTTCCCACCAAGGGGCAAAGGAAGACTAGGATGGAAAAATAGACTCCTTCCCTTCTCACATCCCAACATCAAAGGAGTTATTCATTAGGACAGGGTGGGCAGGAATTTTTAAGAGTTAGACCACACCTCTCCTCTACTTCAAACCTAAACAGGAATGGAAATTACTAGGGAGATAGGTTTTAAATTGAATATGAGACTTAATTTTTAAAATAAAGTGACTAAGAAATGACTGAAAGGAGCTGTTTAAACTGCTAAATATAAATCAAAAGAAAATTTAAACAGGGCTGAACTATGTTTAAACGATTCTGTCACCAACTGAGAAAATAGGTTGACATAACAACAGTTTTGATAAAAGCTGTTTCATGTTCATATTATAATAAAATTCTAAATTAACCTATTGATCTTTATTTATTTATTAAAATATGATCTAGTAAAGTGAATACCTTTAAAGACTACACAGTGTGTGCTATGGTCCCTTCCCAAACAAGAATACTACAGAACTGAAACAATTTTTTAAATCAAATACTAATATAAGCAGGAAGAAGCATTTTTAAATGTTTTCTTTGCAATTGTTAATAAGACCAATGATGTGACAATCTCCTTAATATGTCCAAGTCTCAGTTATGGTTTTCCTAAGGGGGCTATAATGTTGGAGTGAACAAACACTAAAAGCAAAAGCAGCCATCATGGACAGGAGTAAGGTGGCAATAATACTAATAGTCCAGTAAGTAGGTTGTTTATAGAATTTCAGAAGCACTAACCAGTTTTATCTGCTCTCCCCTTAGTCTGTCAATGTGAAAACTATTGTATCAGCATCATTACTGAAGATTAAATGGTGAGGGACAAGATCATGAGCAACAAAAATGGGGCCTTGGAATGCAGCCAAACTACAAGTGAGAAAGTTTTTGTAAAAGAAATACTAAGAACTTTTTCAAGAATTTAAGGAAGAATGACAGCAGGTAATTTAAGCAGTTGTTAAATATATATCTATACACACACACACACACACACACACAGAAATAAAGGTAGCCACAAAATATAGGGCAAAAGGATATCCTTCAAATAAACTGACCCATACTCAAAAGGACACAAATACAAAAATCAACCCGAGAGCCACAACCCATCTGGCATGCAGCTCCAAAGAACAGAATTCTCATTTAAGCAAAGGGTGGCTAGAAATTTAAAAAGAACCGTTTATTTTTTACTTGTATATATTCATGCTGCTTCTCTAAAGTCAGAGAAACTTAGGGAAGCCAAACTTAGTCTAAACACTGCAAAGGATGATCAAGTGATTGCTAGAACACTTATTCTTTGAACTGTCTTCAGAAGACAGTATCTTAATTTTAGTTTTTACCACTAAATGCTATTTTCCAGCTTTATCACCCATCATCTTCACTAGTTCCACTCCAAATAAAAAAGTTCTAGAACTGGAAATTCAGATCATCCAATCCAACCTGTTTACAGGAAACAAGAAAATATAGACCCAAAAGGAATAAGTAACTTGCCAAATTCTTTCAAGAAGTTAATACTAGCTTACCTGCCCAGTTGACTATGGTCATACTTCTGTGACATCATAAGGCCTCTCTAACCTATCAGACATTTGGAGTTTTTTTTAAATGTACAATGAATTCATAAAGCAGCGTCAATAGAATAATTTTGGCCTTTAAAGTTGCAATCAAGAAAAATATCAGACATAGAGGCATGCTCAATACATGTTTATGAACAAAAGATCTGGATGTAGATTAGATATTTGAGCATATTTATTAATATATTAATTTTACTGCTTTCTAGTTAAGTTACCTTACGTATTTCTGAATTCTCCATCCACCTAGAAGCTGCTTATACATCAACTGTTAGGCAACTGAAAACTCTTTTAAAAAATTCTTTATTTGAACACTTGAAATTTCTGTAACTTCACAGGGCCTGATGCTGCATGCCTGTAATTCCAGATACTATAGAGGCTGAGACAGGAGGATCATAAGTTTGAGGCCAGTCTCAGTTATTTAGCAAGGTCCTAAATAATTTAGTGAAATCCTGTCTCTAAATAAAAAATAAAAAAGGCTGGGGATATAACTCAGTGGTAAAGGGCCCCTGGGCTCAAAGCCCAGTACCAAAAGAATAAAAACTAAAGATAAAAAAAAAAAAATTCTGTACCTCATCCCTGTTCTCACCTTTGAAAGGATTCTGCATCTGTCCAAAGCCCTTAGAAGCAGACAATATTTTCCCCTATTTTTGCTTTCTAATTCTATAAGCAGGAATTCTATAAAGAAAATATTGTATGTAAAGTGAAGGAAAATTATTTAAAGGAGCCATGCTAAAATAGATTTGAATACTGCACTAACTCCAAAGCTTAAATTACATACCTACACACACAGATCAATGGATATTCTCAGTGTTTCACTACTTTGAAATGAGTGTCAGGAGAAGGGATGATTTTATATATTTTGTGCTTTTCTGTATTTTTTTCTAAACTCTCTAATGCTCATATATTTACTCTCATAACCCCTAAATACATATTAAAACAAGTAACAAAAAAAAATATAAATGACTAGGAGGTCTGACAGCTTTAAAGGAAGCGAATGACAGTGAAAAGATATGATCATTATTATTTTGCCTAATACCCCTTTAGCAGCACTTTAAAAAATTCTGTAAGATGTCAATATCATGCTATTGATATTTTTAAAGAATAGGACAAAGTCACTATGATGAAAGAACACCAACACAATGCTCAACTGGGAAAAAGTTTCAAAGTTCTACCACCCCAAGATAACACGCAGTCTTTCAAAGTATGAGATGCAAAAATCAATCAGGCTCCAGTGCAAGTGAAGCATTTTCTATCACGAAGTAGTAGTTGCTTCTTATTTTATGTCAGGAAGTGAATGCTAACAGTTGGCAAATATCAAATAAAAGGAGAGACCCAAGCCAAAACAAAAGCAGATCCGGCGTTCTATAAGTCTCTAAAACCACGACGGTCATAATTGGTTCAATATTCACGTCCCACTGGGAGGTAAAATGGATCAGACCCTTGAAATACTTGGCGGGGTAAAGTCAGTCCAGTCTAGGTGAGGAAAGCAGGAAGAGCCGGGCAGGAAGAGCTACGCAGTCGAAAGTCTTCAGTCCCCAGGCTGAACCAGTCCTTCCTTCCTCACCCCACCCGCAGCTAGCCCCACCGCGTCGCCGGCCCCGGGTCCCGGCACACCTGCGGTGGCCAGGCCGTGTACCCCGCCGCTACCGCTGCCTCCCCCAGCCCTCAGCCAGCGTCGGCCGTGCGGGAGGCGAAGGAAGGTGGGCTCACCAGGTCCCTCCGGGATGGACGGCGCGGGGGGCCGGTGCGGCGGGGGCCCGCAACCCGGGTCCCCCTGGGCGGGCCCCCTCAGGTAATCCTCGAAGCGCA
Source organism: Marmota monax (assembly GCF_021218885.2). Taxonomy (NCBI): domain Eukaryota; kingdom Metazoa; phylum Chordata; class Mammalia; order Rodentia; family Sciuridae; genus Marmota; species Marmota monax. The sequence goes on along the minus strand of NW_026694084.1, from coordinate 14,156,029 downwards.
CCTGCCGGGCTTCGCCGCCACCCCCGAACCCCCACAGGCGGTTGGCCGTGCCTCGCAGAAGGCGCCCGCTCTTCCCCGTGAACGTGGTCAGGTAGTCCATGCCGTCGCGGGGCAGGCCGCGCGGCAGGGACCGCGGAGGTGGACGACTTCTGCGGCAGCAGTAGCAGCCACCACCGGCGTGCCTGCCCTGCCGACCCGACCCGGGCGCGGCGGCTCCGCGCGCCTCTCAGGGGGCGGGGCGGGGCGGGGGAGGGGGCGTCCCGCCTCGGGCCCGGGAGCGGACCATCGGGAAACTGCGGATCGGGGGGACAGAGATAAACAAAAGTTTTTAGAAAGTTCTTATTGAGGTTTATAAAGGCTGAGCCAAACACAACTAGCTTACAAAATGGGTACATTCTTAATGGAACATATTAAGGTCAGAAATCTGGTGGTTTTTAAGGAAGCTAGACAGGTCCCATCTGCTGTTCCCCCACCCTTCCGGCTCCAGTGGAGCAAGCCTACCCTTCCCGCCCCGCCCTGTCCCGGACCCGACCGGACTTTCAGGACTGCTGGGGAGAGGGAAGGACGCCTGGCCTTCTGCCCGAGGACGAACGGGGAGACAAATGACCCAGACGAGTTTCTGCTGGAGTTACACAGAGTTCGCGAGACTAGAAGGGTTTTGCAAATAGTGTCAAAAAGTTTGTATGTGCCTGTTGAGAGGAGGGGCACAATCCACATAAAACTTCTGCAGCTCACAGTTTTGTTTGTTTTAGGAGCGGAGATACTTTTAATAATAAGACTGAAGTCGTCATGAAAATAAAGCATCAATAATCACTTTTAAATTTCATTATAACACCGAGAGAGAGAGAGAGAGGGGGGGGGGAAGAGAATGAATATATCACATTTGACAGATATTTACTATTCGATTTTTTTTTTCCTGTGAAATCTGGTTATTTTCTCACTCTCATGTCTGTTTATAGCCCTTTTAATTTTCCCACGCATTAAATAAACCCTCTTTCTTGGAATCACCAATATATTAAGGTATTTGACGAAAATGTTTGAATTACTTAGGAAGTTGAAGAGCTAAATATTCTAATAAATGAAGTCCAGAAACTCTGGAGTTGAAGCTTTACACTCACCCAAGGCCTCCACCCTCTGGTAGATTTTTTAAATCATTTTTTTCTGATCTTTTCCACTCCTCACCATTTTCCCTTTAAATTCTTATTAGGTTGGAAAACTTCCTCATTCTAACATTAGCATCTGCATTATAACTAGTTAAAAATATAAAATGTTTGGATTGCAGCCATAGAGTACCTAATTCACAGTGTTTATGAGAAAGGGACCCAGGTATTTGCATATCTAGCAATCACCCATAGGTTCAGAAGTGTTACTTGGGGAAGAATTCTTATTCCAAGCTTCCTTCTGTTCCTCTTAAGGACTTATCTTTTAGATGGCACCAAGGATAGAAAGTTTGTGCCCCTCCCTGCAATTTGTAATTTGATATCCTAACACCTCAACTTGAAGGTGGAGTCTTTGAGAGGTAATTAGGTCAAGAGGGTGATTACTTCATGAATGTGATGATAAGTATATATATAAAAGGTCCCCAGGGAAGTCGCTCACTTTTCCACCATGTGAAGATACAAAGAAAAGACAGCAGACTATAATCCTGAGAGGTTCTTCACCACAACCTGACTTTTCTGGCACCCTGATCTCATTTCTAGACTCCAGAACTATAAGAAATAAAATTTTGTTATTTATAAGCCACCCTGTTTATGTACCTTAGTATAGCATTCTGAACTTAGCCAGGTGCTAACTTACTCTTCCTTATTTGTGAGAATTACATTTAATCAGGAAGCATTATTATGCTCAGTACAACTTCTAAGTTCTGTGTGAGTCTTGGTAAACCATAAATATTTTTACAAATTTCAATGACTTACATCTAACACTGATTAACTAAATTGAATTTATTTTCTAAGATATGTTTTACATCTTCATGAAATTTACTGGTTTGTGATAAACATATCCAAATGTTTGGGTTTTTTTGTAAATTTTCACTTTAACAATTTTAGCAAGAACCTGTGTTCTGCCAGTTTAAATACAGTAAATGAGAATTAACTCATCAATATTTTTCTGCTTCTATCTCATTGAAGACTAGAACTGATAGAGAAGAAAGTATAACCTTGATGACTGAGTGCTTTACGTATTTTAGTATAAACTCAGCTGAGCCCTAACATCTTTTCAAAATTCTTTTGTCCATGTAGTCAGTTTTCCTTTTTTTATTTCCTACATTTGTTGTCTGAACTGTCATCATTCTGCTGAAGTACCAAATTTATCCCTTAAACATATTTACTTTGCCTTTTACATGACACAGAAAATCAGAGGTCATCAAATATGAACACACATTTTTCTTGCCCATCAAATATGAACACACATTTTTCTTGACCATCAAATATGAACACACATTTTTCTTGCCCATCAAATATGAACACACATTTTTCTCTTCAATCTACATACAAGCTCCTCTCCCTATCTTGCCTTACAAAGAAGTCCTTACTCCTATCCATGTCTCTCTTCCAAATTTACTTTTGCTCTTAGTCTAGTTTACATCGTCTGTGATTTGCCAACCTTATTAGTCCCCTTTGTTGTATACTTTCTCTCTCCCTCCACTGTAGATTCTATTTTATGCAACTTATATCAGCCACATAAATCCCTTTCATCTATAAAAAATTCCTTATGTATCATACCTACTTTGGTAAACTACCCTTTGCCTCATTTTAAAAAGTTTTATTGATAAATAATTTACATACCATAAAATTCACCTGTTAAAAGTGTACAGTTAACCTTAAGTATCAATGACCTAATCTCTGAACATGTCCATCACCTTAAAAATAAACCTTTTATCTATTTGCCCTAGGCAACTACTGATCCTGTTTTCTGTCTATGCATTTGCCTTTTTATGAACATTTCACATAAATAGAATCATACAATATAAGATCTTTGGAGTCTGCCTTTTTTCATTTAATGTTTCTGAGTAGTATTCGTGTTGTATCATGTATTAGAAATTCACTATTTCTTATTGCCAAGTAATATATCCCACCATATGGATGTATCATGTTTCATTTATCTGTTCATCAATTGTTGGACATTTGGATTGCTCCTATTTATGGATATTATGAAGAATATTGTTATGAACATCTATGTGTCTAAGTTTCTGTTGGCATATGTTTTATTTCACTTGGATATATATATATATATATATATATATATATATATATATATATTAGATTTTTTTCAATATTTTGTCACTCTAAGTAGAAAAATGCATCATTTCATATCAGTAGGACATACCACAAGAAGTGAGGTAGCTGGGTCAAAGGCTACATACTTCAAAAAAGCAACTAGATTCTGTCAAATAGCCCTCTCTAGGATGTACTACTCTTTACATCCCCCCCGCCATTGTGTGAAAGTGTTAGTGGCAGAATCTACTCCCCTTTTCTATTTACAGTGGCAAAATATTGAAAATGCTTTAAAGGGTAACTAACAAAGAAATGATTAAAATATGACATGTCTATATAATGGAACATTATTCAATCATTAAAAATAATCAGTCCTTGATGTAACTGCTTAGAGAAGAATCTAGAAAATATTTTCAGGGGGAAAGTAAGATTCAGAACTGCATGTGGTATGCTACCATTTTGTAAGACATATATTTTAAAAATCCACATATATAAAAGAATATTTATACACACACATAGAAAACCAGGGCTGGGCACTGTGGCACACACATGTAATCTCAGTAACTCAGGAGGCTGAGACAAAAGGATTGTTAGTTCACAGTCAGACTCAGGAATTTAGCAAAGATCCTGTCTCAAAAAAAAAAAAAAAAAAAAATTAAAGAGGGCTGGGGATATAGCTCAGAGGTAGAATGCTCCTGGATTCAATCCCTAATGCTGCAAACAAACAAACAAAAACAGAAGCCAGTTACAATGGTTGCTTTATGAGAGAAGAAGTAGGTAACTTAGGGATAAGGAGCCTTAGTTTTCATCATGTGTATAATGTGCATGAATCATCTAGTCACAAATGGTCTTCTATTAGTTAAATAAGGGGACCTTATTTTAGTGAGCCCATTCTATCTGTAGAAAGTTGCTAGACTATCCAATTTTGATTTGACTATTATTTAGCCATCAGAAAACATCTGAGGCTGGGAACAGTGGAGCATGCCTATAATCCCAGTGGTTCAGGAGGTCAAGACAAGAGGATCGTGAGTTCAAAACTAGCCTCAGCAATTCAGGGAGGCCTTAATCAACTTAGAGAGACACTGTCTCTAAATAAAATATATAATGGCCTGGGAGTGTTGCTCAGTGGTTAAGCAACTCTGGGCTCAATTCCCAATATCAAAAAAAATTTTTTTTTTGAGATAGACTGCATTAAGAAATCATCAGTGGGAAACTTGCAGTCCATTTTGCCTTTTTCTCTGAGAGTCATCCTCATATCAGGTTAGTTCACTTGAAGGTAGTTTACATGGCCTAGAATGCAGTGTTGCCTTATCTTTAAGCACATGAGCTGAGTTGAACTTTAGGTTCTGGCTACCCATCTTACTAGAAGTGTGATGGGAAACAACTTAGTCTCTGTTCCTCAGGCTCTTCACTTGTGAATTACAAAGGGAGATGCTGAGAAGACTTAATAAGAAAGTGCAATCAATGTACCTAAAATAATGCATTAAGTCCTTCATAAGGTGAACTGTAATGCTTTCTATTAAAATACCTTATTGAATTATGCCTTCAGTGTTATATTCTGACTTTTATTGAAGCTCAATGCCAGAAATAATTGTGAAATGAACTGATATTGAAGACATTACTCATTATGCTGTTATTTAATATACCTAAGTTTAAAACAGTTTTGAGAGATATTAAGAATTCCCTCTCCAGGAAAATCCTTGTGAAAAGCTAGCACAGACCTTCATTAATCAGACAATATATGTTATCACCTTGCCTTAAGTTTCAAATACAATGACCATCTTTTATTTCAGAAAAGTAGAAGTGACTTTTCTCTTTTCTTTTGCTTAAAAATTTCTAATTTCATTGAAATTATATTTTTACTAGACTTTTTAGTAAAAAGGACAATATGTAGCAAGATATATGCACATGGATAAATAAAACAAATGAAAACACATCTTGTCCATAATATTTACAATATTTGGTAAAATTTTTTTAACTCCAATTTTTTATTTCAGACACATTTCCATAGAATTCATATCAGATCCACTTCATTCTTTTTGTAGTTTCAGAGTTGAATTTATTGTTATCTTTTGAACAAGGCTGTAATGTCAGTTGCTAGATTACTTAACTTTTAAATTCAATTACATCATATTTACTACCCTCAAATTGTAGGAAGTAATAATTTGCTGGAAAGCACCTGTTATTTAGTTGGAATCTAGTGCACTAGTATGCTGAATTTATTTATTTACTTACAAAAAAGCTCCCCAACGTGATTTAAGAAATCTTGCTTTTCTGACTTCATTTCTTAAAGGAAACCTTGTTATTTTGTTTGTGGGAATAAATTATGACAATTTTAGTACTTATTATTTAAAGTAATATCAATAACTTATTTTTAAATATGACGCTTTCAAACAAGACATTCATTGCTAGAGATTTGAACTGGAGAAAAACAATGTCATGGAAACTAGCAAAATGGTTCTCACTTTATTCTTCTACTAGGTAGCAGCTGTGTATATCATTCTTCTAGTAGAAGAATGATATACACAGCTACCTAAAAAGAATCAGAACTAGATTTCCAAACAGATGAATTAAATTATTCATATTTTAAAAGAGTTATTCTCTGATTTGTTAGTTTGCACTGGCTAATACTGAAATACAGTCTAATATTCACTTTTTGTTCATTCCTCAACTCCTATCTCTAGCAGTCACACTATATGCCAAGTTCTCCAAATTTAAGCTCACTTCTTTCTTTTTGTAAAGATGGCATCATATGACTTTGCTATTAATAACCATTTCCTGGCATACTTCCTGGCCCCTGAAATTATTAAGAGTAACTGCAACATTGTAGTCATTACTTTTTGAAAATACCTTTCAATGCAGATAAAATTATTGGATCATAGGGAGAAAACAGGATTCACATTGGAAGTACAACTATAATATTCTAATACAGAGACAATGAGCTATCTGAGTACCAAGCATCTTCAGATCTTTAAGCAAAATGGTAAAAGTGACATCCATGATATCATTAAAAGGCTAGCTAAGTAATAAACCCAGAAAAACAAGTGGATTGTGAAAGAGTGAAATGAAAAAGATGATTTTGTCAAGTCAAAGTAATCATGTTATATCTACCTGGCAACTATTCTATGGGACATAAATATGAGCACTCAAATTCCTGGTGTGCTAAGTGGAAACATTGATAGAATCAATAGAGCAGATACTGAGCAAAGGGGTTTTGTAAGTGTTAAGAAACAACGGATGGCTCTTACACAATCTGCACATCTAGATCTGTCAGTAAACTTAAAGCTTCTCTTGGTAGAGAGCCAAACTTTTTACCCTTGACTTTAAAACTTACTTTACTTAAAGCCATAGGACTTTTTTCTCTACTAAAAGGCTTATATTCAAATTCCTTATCTAGTATGAGACTCTTGCTTGTGCCAGCACTAGCCCAGAGAGGAAGAAGAGACATTGGATACAATCATGATTACAGTATTGAACACTATATGATAAATATTTAATATGACCTTTCAATTATGGGAAAGAACCTAATATTGATTTTTTAAAAAAATTCCTGCTGGTTGATACCAATCCTGGATCTAATCATTTACCAACCCTACTAAACACCAAGAAACTTTTTCCCAATTCTGAAAATTGTCTGAAAAGTGTTAACTCCCACACTTGTCAGAAAAACATTGCATGTCAGTGAAGCCAAACAGGGACTCAGCAATACCATCATTAAGAATTATAATTAAAACTCAGTTCACAATAACTCACATCAACTAACCATAGAATTATTTCAGTACTATTTTTATATCCTATTGAAGATTGTAATTACAATTATATAATTATAGCCCAAATACTCCCTACCTGGAATGTGGCAGCTTCTGGAGCTTTTGGATCAATTTCACTCAGCTCATTGAGCAAGTGCCAAGGGGTATTACCATGTATGCCTTAAGTCATGAAAACTCCACAAAGCTTTAGAAGTCTCTAGGAACAATAGCTAATCAGAACCACCAAGAGAAATGTTAGAGGGTGAAGATGAACAGTCTCATTCTCTTTCTATCTCAGTTTCCTTTTCTGCCTGTGTTTCCTGTAGGGTTATAGAGGAGAGTGTCTGCAGATGAGACTACATTCATAGCCATAGGGTGGTCATACCCTCTTGTGGCCTCCTCTTCTTTCTGGACTTGCTTTCCATCCTTGTTCTTTCCTCTCTTAACTCTATAATACATTGCTTCAACTTCTTGTGTTTATTTAATAGAATTTTGATACTGATTATTTAGATTGTTTGTTGGCTTGTTTTTGCAGCCTTGGATGTCATGCATGCTAGACAAGTATTCTACCACTGAGCCACAACTCCAGCCCAGTATTTACTGTTTTCCCATCTAAAAAGATGTAAAATAAACATTTATATTATATTAAATGACTTACATAATATATTAATTAATATTGGATATTAACAGGTCTTAATTTTAGGTATTTGCAAGTTATATAGTATATACTTAAAATTTAGAGTTTTTAGGTTAAAATTATAAAGAATGATTTCCACTTTTTGATTCATATTGGATTTGATTCCATTCAAAATGGAAAGGGAAAACAGAAAAGAAAGGACAAAATAATTTGGGGAGCATCTAACTCTGTTGCTAGTTTTTAGATGCTTTTGTGCCAAAATACCATTTTCCGGCTCCAGACTGCAACTCTTAATTGGGCTATTTGTTTTTTTTTCTCCTGTGGGGGGAAAATATGAACTGTTGGATTGTATCAATACTAAATAAATTAAGTCTGGCAATAAAAAAGAGAGCCTGCCTACAAGTCCATCCATCTCTCTTTGAGTGCTTTTTATCAGTATTCCACTTGTTTTAGTGGTACATGAGCAGCAAATTGAGAAGTTGCTAAGCCTAATATCTGAAGGGAGAAGAACACATTCCTTTCCCCAACGTGTTTGGTGCTTCCCTGATACCCTGTCTCTTCACCATTTAGTCAGAAATGCTAACAATACCAGATGAATCAGCCAAAAGGCAATCAGCATATAGAAAAATGAAACTGGACAGGCAATCCTTAAATGATCTAGCACTAACTAGATAACTTTGGTTTTCAAAAAGAATCATTCATAACTCACTTTTTCTGTTGTAGGTATACTTTTAATTTTGTCTTCCCAGAAGGCAGCAGACACAACAATATAACCATATGTTAAACTCTAATCTGTGCTGACCTAACAGTCTTTAAGATACTTTTGGCCCTAACCAGCCACCTCTCAGCCATGTGCACCCACTCCCCTACCTATTCCCTATCCTAGGACTCATATGGGTTCTGAGTGGGCTCTACAACCAACAGAATCAACAGCCTTTATTCAATAAAACTGAATAAGGACCATCTGGCGGCCACTTCATACCTATCCTAAGTTTCTAGGAGCCAGGAAGGAAGGGGTGGGGATGAGATTCTTAAAATATTCAGAGAACTTAATAACAATATTGTCAGGCCCTCATACTGAGTTGGTCTTGCTAACACATTGCATGATATATAAGGACATGCATTTATGTTTGCTCATTAAATGCTATACATTATGAGATGAAGTGAAATCCCCATATCTAGTTTCTCTCCTCTTTAATCCATCCCAACACTGCAGACCAGATAAGCTTAAATTCACTGACCTAATTGTTGCCTCTTGGGCTTGGGATGTAGCTCAGTAACAGAACACTTGCCTAGCATGCATAAGGCCCTGGGTTTGAACCCCAGTACTGAAAAAAATCTATTGGTTTTCCTTTGCTTGAAAAATATATTGTGTTCACAGCATTGCTGCCTGTTGACAATGAGAATCAGCTGTGGAACTTTTTTTAAAATGCAAATTCCTAAACTCTACACTGAGATCTTTATTCCAGGGTTGTAGGGTGAAAACTTAGGAAACTGCATGTTTGTTTGTTTGTTTATATTTTTGTGGTTCTAAGATCTAACCCAGGGCCTTCCGCATTCCAGGCAAGTTCTCTACCACTGAGTTACATCCTTGGCCCCTGCATTTTTCAGTTAGGAGCCAAGTTTGAGATCTGGGGCTTTATATTTCTTCCAAGTGATTTTGCATATTTAATTCATGTATATTACATGCTGTCTATGGCAGCTTTTGAGCTACAGCAGCAGAGATGACTAGTTGTGGCAGAGACCTGATGGCCTGAAAAGCCTAAAATATTTACTTCCTGACATATTTCAGGAAAAAATCAGCTGACCTTTTCTAGACCATGGAGAGCATTTTGAAACTACTCTTGAATTTTCTATCCATGTAATTCAATATCCCTTTTTATTAAGATAGCCACAAATTTATTCAAGTTGCCTTTATTCAAGTTGCTCATAAAAATGTTCGTGACATAGGTAGGAAAGTTGCAAGGCACAGTGCAAAACTGTCTTCAAGACTGACAATGATTTTTATTCATTAAGGACTTTAAAAAGTAGAAATTCACCAAATGATATGATCACTCAGCTCTTATTTATTAGCATTGTCACATATTCATTAAATGTCTTTCTAGTATGCAAAAGAAGATAAGGTACAAACTCCAGTGGCCATGATTTTTTCCTTCCCAAGTGTTTTCAAGCCTGTGATACTTTTGTATTTCTTAACTCCATTTTTGAAATTTGGATTTTTCAACAATTTTCTGGAAGATCTTCCATTTTCCAACTAGAGAATAGCCAGTTATTACTAAACCTGTTTCTTCTTCCTGATTACACAGCAACACTTTCTCAGCTTCCTTTTGGTTCAGGGGTGCTCAATAAACTGATCTCTTCCCAATGGAAGGGTGACAAAAGTGCTATGTGTTATTTCTAAGCTCAACCCTAAAAAGCTCCAATTGCTGACCCTCCATGCTTTTGTCCTCCTTATGGCCTTGTTACAAATGAGCATGGTGACCTGAAAAGCCACTTATTTAAAGATGGCAGGGATACAAGATGGAAAGGACATGGATTCCTGAATACACCCTTAGAGGAGAACCGCTCACCATTTAGAACTCTAATTTTAAATTCGAACAAGACACATAAACTCATATTTAAAATTGTATTTAGACCCTTTTATATATTTTAGAGTTTTTCACCACAGAGCAGAGTGTATTTTCACAAATGCACTACAGTTCCTTTAAGATTACTACTAAAGGTTTTGTAGTCACATATGAATATATGTGATAACTCAATTTTCTCTGAACCAAGAGGTTTCAGTTCAAGTAAAGTAGAGGTGGGTGTTCTTTCAGTATATCCTCATCTACTCTAGCCTACAAATTTCCATTTCATAGTACTTGTGTACTTCTTAAGAGTTCATTCTTCTTGAGAAAAATAAAGCAATAGGCATTAACTTGCTTTGCCTTTTAATAATATTAAACAGTGTACAACTTCCTCAAAAGAGCCTCACTCAAACTTCTGTTTCTCCTTCATCCCAGGACTTCCCTTTTCATAGACTAATTCTAATTAGCGAAGTTTCTTCTAGGTACCTAAAAACTCACTCTGTGTCACGGTGTTCACGACCTTTAAGACACTCTTTTCATACATTTGTGCCCTTTTTCTCTTTTAGTTTCTGGTATCATGCCCTTCCTACTGTTATTTTTTAAAGAGATAAGCTCAGAAAATATCTTTTCAGATCACATTGGGCTTCTCCGCATTTTGCTTTCCCATTAAAATTATTCATGGCTTTTTTTTTTTTTCGCCAGAGTTTGATATTTTGGGTGCTACCCTCTCTTATATAGGCCTTAGGTCTAGTCCTTGAAACTAGATTAAAACAACTTATGTGTTTATTTTCTTTTTCTCCCTAGTAGCATCCATTAAGGACAGGAGTCTCACCACTTTTGAGAACATGTCCTGGCACATAGTAGGCACAAAGATATTACATTTGTTGAGTGAATGAAAGAAATCACATCTGTTTTTCTCTAGATTTTATATTAACCCACTTTTCTGCAACCCAGGATGGAGATGGAGTTTAGTTGCATTTTCTCTTTCTCTTTTCATTATTACCTGATATTATCTGATATGTTTTTCTCCAAGAATGGTTCTCTGCCTTGGCCACATATTTTAGGACAACTGTTGAGCTTCAGTAAATCCTAATGTTTCCGACCACACTTAAAACCATGAAATTTAGATCTCTCTGGTGTAGTACACAGATATCTGGCAGATCTTCCTCAGGTGGCTTCATTGTGCATCCACGATTGAGAATTACAGCCGAGATCCTTTTATTTCCATAATGGTTCCATTTTAATAATGAAAATAAAGTCCAGAGACCAGTATATATTATGACTATATCCTAAGAAAAATCATTAGATAGATATAAACATCACATATCAATTGGTTACTGTGCCAGATATTAGACTAAGGGCTTTTCATGTTATTTCATTTAAATCTCATATCTGCTCTGTGAAGGAAGTTGAGGACCTCCCTTTTGCAGACCAGGTTACTGGAGGTAGAGGGGTTCAGGAAGGATATCTACTAGCTCAGTAAAGAGACTCCTAGATGTCTTGCTCTTAACTTACTATTATATAGAGCACAGGGATTTTCAGTCAGGGGTAATCTGCACTCCCCACCCTAGTAGGGTTGACAAGATAAACAGGGATCCCAATTAAATATGAATTTCAGATAACTTATACTAAAAAAAATATTGTTTAATACCAGATGTTGCATGGGATATATTTATAACAAAAGTTATTTGTTTTGTTATCTGAAATTCTAATTTATGTGGGTGTCTCTCTTTTTACTAAATCTGACAACCCTACCCTTAGGAACTATTTGTGAATGTCTAAAGATATTTTGATTTTCCAGCTGACAGTTTGCTAGTACTGTCTAGTAGGCTGAGGCCAAGCATGCTGCCAAAGATCCTGTAATGTATATACAACCCCCAAACAAAGATACATAGCTTCAAATGTCAATAGTGCCAAAATGAAAAACCTTGGTGTAGTAGATGCAGATATTGGGAAAGATTAAGAAATGTCATAACCAAACCATGCCTCTGGAAACTTTTATAGTCTGTTTTTATAAAGGCTTATTTCATTCTGTAACTGATTAAAATATTTAATATTATTTTATCTTTGAACCTTTGTATGTTCTGTGTGGAGATCTTATGCTTCTATTGATCACCATACGCCTCCATCTTGTCTACAGAGGAGATGTGGGCAGGCTGTTGCCGCTTTCCAGCATGTCTTCCTGGGCTTGCTCTTTCAGCCCCAAATTTTCACTTAATAGCTTCAAAAGCTGTGTGGTTCCATTTAAGACATCCTCTCTCTGAAGTCCTCTTTGCACCAATTTGACTTAGCTGCAATTAGCACAGAGAAATCTGGGACTGAAAGAAAGGTGTGATATAGTCCATATGGCAAAGGGAGAAGATAGCTCTATGCAAAATAATTTATTGCTAACAGAATGATGCTTTTTTAGCTAGAAAAATTGTATGTTGTGAATGCCATTAATGATAGCATGTGTGTGCGCGCACACACACACACACGCACACAAATACATATGTATATAGATCCTGGGGAATGGAGCACTTTACCACTGAGCTACATACCCATTCCTTTTTAAATATTTTATTCTGTGACAGTGTCTTGATAAGTTGCTGAGGATCTCACTAAATTGCCAAGGCTGGTCTTGCATTTGCAATCCTTTTCCCTCGGCCTTCAGAGTTTTGGGGACTACAGGTGTGCAACACCATATCCAGCTTAATTGACAACTCCTAAAATTATACTACCATCAATGCAGATGTTTCCTTAAGATTTTAGTGAATGAATACTTAAATGAATTTTACCTCAAGGATTTTATAGAAAATGTGTTATTTTGTCATGAATAACTCATGACAAACTTTTAACTTTCTGCTTTGATTTTGAAATCTGCAGAAAACGTGCTAGGTATTCTTTTAAGTAATATGATTAAACATAGGGTATATTTGTGTAAACACAATTTTAACTATTCAAGAATTTGAGTTTTAAGCATTGAATCACTGGCAGAATTTGAATTTCAAGACTTACTTCTTTTCTCTCAGATATACTTTATAATATACTCACCTTAGGGTGTTTTTAAAAGTAAATTTGCAAAACAAGAGGTGTTATTTTATACCATCAAATGTTATAATTTGAATTACTTCCTGAAATAATGATTACTTACTGTTCAACCTTTTATACACAAACACACAACACATACATATATACACACACACCTATATATAAATATATATTTAATTTATATATGTAAAATATATATTACATACATATATATAAATTTTTAAATAGAGGATTACTGTACTGCAAAACTATTATACTAACTACTTACTCCCACAAACAAGAGGCCATGAATTTTGGATAAAAAGGATCTCTATCCATAAGTCCAATTGTCCTTAAGGTCCCAATGAGGATTACATGAATTTGCAAGGGCAAAATTACAACAATCATGAAAACCCAAAATATAGTAATTTGAAATATATATGTATCATATACAATAATGGTATGAATTATTTCTACTCCCCCGCATTTAATATTGATTATTTATAAGCTATATATTGTGAAAGCATATGTGTCAATTTCAGGGATGTTAACACCATAGAAAAAGAAATAAAAAGAAGTAAGGAGGAATGTTACTGTTTTAGTCTGTTTTTTCACTGCTTTGACCAAAAGACCTGACAAGAACAGTTTTAGAGGAGGGAAATTTTATTTTGTGATCAAAGTTTAAGAGATCTCAGCCCTTAGACAGCCAACTCCATTTCACTGGCTCAGAGAAGAGGCAGAACATTAAGGCAGAAGAGTATAAAGGAGGAAAGCAGTTCAGGATATGGCAATCAGGAAGCAGAGAGAGTTCTGTTTACTAGGGACATAATATAAACCCCAAAGGCACGCCCTCAATGACCTGTCTCCTCCAGCCACACCCTACCTGCCTATAGTTTACCACCCAGTTAATCCCTGTCATGGGATTAATGCAATGATTGGGTTAAAACTCATAATCCAATCATTTCACCTCTAGACTATCTTGCATTGTTTTGGGGAAACTCTTTTATCTAAATCATAACAGTTACCTAATTAAATAAAATGCCTTTTCCACTGGAAATCCATATGTAGCAGAATGAAATTGAAACTGTATCTCTCACCTTGAACAAAACTCAACTCAAAGTGGATCAAGGACCTAAGCATTAGACCAGAGACCCTGTACCTACTAGAAAAAAAAGTAGGCCCATATCAGTTCATGTTAGCGTATGAGCCAAATTCCTCAACAAGACTCCTAAAGCACAAGAAGAAAATCAAGAATCAATAAATGGGATGGTATTAAACTAAAAAGCTTTTTTACAGCAAAGGAAACAATCAAGGATGTGACAAGAGGGCCTACAGAATGGGAGAAAATCTTTTCCACCTGCTCTTCAGGTAGAGTATTCATCTCCAGGATATGTAAATAACTCGAAAAAGTTAACAGCAAAACCACAAATAACCATATCAATAAATGGGCAAAGGAACTGAATCAGCACTTCTCAAAAGAATACAAAGGTGAACAAATATATGAAAATATGTTCAACTTCTCTAGTAATGGTAAAGGTTGGTGAGGATGTGGGGAAAAGGTACACTCATACATTGATGATGGTACTGCAAATTGGTGCAACCATTCTGGAAAGCCGTATGGAGATTCTTCAGAAAACTTAGAATGGAACCACATTTGGCCCAATTATCCCACTCCTTGGTGTATACCCAAAGGACTTAAAATCACATACTGTAGTGATGCAGCACATCAATGCTTATAGCAGCTCAATTCATGATAGCTGAGCTATTGAACCAACCTAGCTGTCCTTCAAGAGAGGAAAGGATAAATAAAACATGGTGTATATACACAATGGAATATTAGTTAGCCATAAAGAAGACTGAAATTATGGCATATGCGAGTAAATGGATGGAACTAGAGACTATCATGCTAAGTGAAATAAGCCAATCTCCCCAAACCAAAGGCTCAGTGTTCTTTCTGATATGCAGGTGCTAACACACAATAAGGCAGGGAGAGAACAGAAGTTCATTGGATTAGACAACGGGGAATGAAGGGAAGGAAAAAGGGATGGGAATAAGACAGTAGAATGAATTGGACATAACTTTCCTACATTCATATATGAATACATGACCAATGTAACTTCACATCATGTACAACCACAAGAATGGGAAGTTATATACATATGTCAAATACATTCTACCATCATGTATATCTAAAAAGAATAAAAAATAAAATAAAATTCCATTTCCTTGATATACTAGAGATAAACCAAAGTAAGATATTCACAATCTTGAAATTCCTGGCAGTGGCAGATGGCAGGGAGGTTCTAGTACACACTTACTTCCAAAAAGCTCTGTGACTACTTCAACAATACTTCTCATACTGCCTTAGTTGTTTTTGTGTGCATGCCTGTCTCTGAGCATGGAAACCAGCACCCTGAATGATGTTGTCAACTCTTCTGTAGAAAGCATTGATCAATGTACACAATAGAAGTCTTTGAACACCTTGCTTCAAAATCCTCATCTTATTTTATTAATCCTGAACTATCATATTATGATCCTTACTCAGCACTAACCAAGTCATATTTAAAGATCTTCCTTAAATCACACTTGAAAATCCTAAATATCACACCTATGCCCCTCTGCCCCTTCCTCCCAGGCACAAGGGATTCTCTGTGGAGGTAATACCTCCCTTACCTTAATAAACTAAAACTTTGCTCTACCAAAAGGTGATATTTTGGGGTGCCAGCTCTTAATACTCCCACTAGATTTTAAACTCCTAAAACATTGAGTCTATACTCAATCATTTTCTTATTTGAAGTTTTTCACATGAGTTTCTCTATGTTAAATTTATCAGAGGTAATTATTAAATTAAATTTGTGATAAGTCAGAAGCTCCTGTACAAGGCCCTAGTAAGACCAAACCAGAACAGAGTCATCTGTGCCACATAATCCAACTGAACTTTACATGCATCAGTTAAAAGAGAGAGAGAGAGAGAGAGAGAGAGAGAGAGAGAGAGAGAGAGAGAGAGAGTTGCAACCGTCAATCAGAGGAGGCCCAGTCAATCTGACCTGGCATGATAACCATGCCTTCTCTGTCTTAACTCTATAAGGATTGTTACTTTGAAATGGACCATTCCTCCATTTGTTCCCTGTTTCTCTTTTAGCCCCTTTATGTTTATAAAGCTCACCTCCTCTACTTAGCTCGTTGGAGCATCTTTCTGTTTTATAGCTGGGATGCTGCTTGATTCACAAATTACTAAAAACAGAAAACTGATTAGATTTTTAATTTGTTGAAATTTTGTTTTTTGATATAGCTCCTCCTAGTACAGGAACTTCTGGCTTATCACAAATTTAATTTAATAATGACCTCTGATATTTGTGTGGGTGGGGCTCAGCAATCTGTATTTTAACAAATTCTCTAATTCTTAAGATGTATTTCAGGTATGGAAACTGTAGAGAATAGTAGATAGTAAACAAGAAGGAATGCTAAGGACTATCCAAGAGAAGAATTACTCTCTAATAGGATAGCAATTCCTACTTAGAGTGGATATAGCACAACATTGCTTCATAGAGAAGGTAAGTGGTAGGGATTTGATAGATTAGTAGGATTTGGGAATATACAGTTAGATTGGCCGAATTAAGTAAGATGCAGAAGCACTGGGGTAGATAACAGAAAATTTTGGGAAGAGGTTCAGCTGACTTTCTGAATGTCTGCCTAGGGAGTCTGGACTTTCTGTTAGCAGTAGAGAGTCATTAAGTGTGTATTGTGCTCAGGGATGCAGTATAGTTGGTTGAATAAGTGAACTTGAATGGAAAACTATGTAGTGAAGAGAATATACTTTTCTAGGTTATATGATTCTCAATCTAGGGGAGCTAATTTACAGCTCTGTAAGTTGTAAAAACTGATAGCAATCTTAAATAATTCTTGTCTGTAAACAAAGATATTCTTGTGTGTCCCAAATCTGTCTAATAGACTTTGAATTGACTTTTTCCCCAACAGTGGAAGAATGTGCTTCCATGTACACATTCATTTCAATAATCTTTACCTATAAATGTCTTTTGTTTAGATTCTCCTTCGAACTGCCTATTAAGATCTTACTAGGTTCCTTCAATAAAAAGGAAAATAAAATACTTAACATATGTTCATTTCTATATCTATCTTGATCATGATCTTATCTTTTTAGGGGAAGGAAATGATTCTTAAAATTGTCCACCCATTCAGTCATATACATACAGGTTCACACATGTGCATGTACAGTGCACACACCCACATTAGAGTTCTTTCTTTAACCCTAATGACATACTTTTAAAATGAGAAAAAGAAATGATTGTTGCTATATGGTATTTATTAATTCTTTGAACTGGGAAATTTTGTACTCTGCTTCTTCTCAAATCCACCTGCAGTAGCAGAGGCATTTTAGATCTCTTGGAATATTATTATATTTTAATAATAATATAATAATTTGGTAATGACTTTAACAGTAGGAACAAGGTTAGGAAAGGTAACACATTTTTTTTCTATTTATCATTCTGTAGTCAAAATTATAAAATTGTACTGTAGCAAAGTACAATTATAAAATTGTAGGCAGAGGGATGGGTGGAATGTGTTTTCAGAATGCCAAAGGAATGATTACAATTCAAACTACTAGGTTTTGTTTGCACTGACTGAGGGAAAGTTATGGAGCAACAGAGAGCATTTTATGCAGAGGATCTGCTTGTAGACAGATCAGAGAGAGACTAGGTGACTGAGCATTTACGAGAAGAATAAGTTGTCCAGTACAATACAATTGAAGTGTATAAACACTTGAAAATCATATATGTCTAAGTGTGGAGCCTCTTGCTATAGGCTTGCCTAGATTAGATGGATGTAGGGGACAGTTCTCAAGTGTTATCAACTATGTCTTGAAGCTGCAACCAACATTCCCTCCTCTAGCCTATTAATTTACTGATTTGTTTCTCCTCATCTACAATTATCTAAAGAAGAACTTAGATCCTCTAGAATTATTCCAAACAAGAAGACCAAAATATAGTTCAATAATGGGAAAACTCCTTGTACTTGAAATGGGAAGTTTGGTGGAAGCAAATTTATGCTGGAAAACTGACTCATTCTATGAACACGAGGCATCTACTAAACCAGTCAGGCGTCAGTGGTTCATCTACAAACAAAATGGTGTCTACTTCTGGGGATGTTGTTGTTGTCTTTGAGAACTAATCTCAGATTCCTATAGGATGAAATCAGAAAATTTATAAAACATATTACCACAAACACAGCCACTGAATACTTTGTAAAAGGGGCTGGCTTTTAATGGCTTATCGAGTTCTATTTTGTCCCCTCTTTCCTATAAACAAAAAATAATATGCTTTACAGTGGTGAGAACATTAAGGGGTTATACAATGTTGAAAGGAATGCCTTTCTATATGACAAGCATACCAGCTCAAAGGGTTTCTTATTGATTATGTACATCAAAAGGCATAAATCTGCACTTACAAGCATAGAACTCCAATAGAACGAGATCAGTATAGGACGCTATTAAATGCTTGATTTGGATGAGTAGGTATCTCAACATTCCATCAGTCAACCACTACAGTGAACTGCCAGTGAAGAACACCATGAGAGGAAATAGAGCTCTAAAACAGGCATTATCAAACATAGCATTAGTTATGTTTAAACCATAATGAAGGCATTAAATTTGAGATCGATGGTTCAGAATATTCACTAAGTACAACACCTACAATAGAAGCAGTTTTTGAGAGAGCCTGACAGATTTTGAAGTTTCCTAGTTTTCCCCAGGACTACGTCTAAAATTGCTCCAGACCAAGGAATTTGTCCTATTTTTAAAATCCTTTGAAGAAAGATTTTCTGGCATATCATTAAGGGATTAAACACTCTTAGTATAAGAAATTTCTTTCTTATTGCTACCATTATAATTCCTTAGGCATAAGCCCATTTCTTTTTGCATTTAAAAGAATTTTATGAAAAATTCTAACATCCTCCAAAGTAGAAGAACAGAATGGCCAATGACACATATTCAGTAATTTTCAAGACTTTGTTACATTTGCATCATGTATTGCTATTTTCTTTGCTGCAGCATTTTAAAGCAAATTCCAGACGTTTATGCATCCGTATGCATGCCTAAATTTTAAGGATTTGGAAATTCACCCATAACCACTTGGAACCACTATCATGCTTAATGAAATCTGCACTCATCCCTTGGTAGAATCTACATTTCTCCAATTGGTCAAACTATCCTTTTGTAGTCGGTTTATTTAATCAGGATTCAAACAACTTCTCTATATAATTGGTTAAATCTGCAGTTCTTGAAACTAAGGTTTCTTAAACTTTAATATGCAAATGAATCACTTTGGGATCCTAAGATTTAGTAACATCAACCTAAAAGAATGCATTTTTTAAATCTCCTAAGTGAACCACACTTTCAGCAGCAAGGTCCTAGCAAGGCTCATTGGTTTTACTTGTTTGTTTGTGGCATGCCATTGACTTGTTACAGAAACAGATCAGTTCTCCTGGGCTATTTTCTGTGAACTGGATTTGCATGTTTACTTCAAGGTGCAAGTAAAGTCATTCCTCCTCCATTACCCTTTTATCAGTGATGTTAACTCTAAAGACTAGAACAGATACAATCTCACCTTCTTTTGTGTATTTTAAGGAGTTGTGTGATTCAATTAACTATTCAATCTGTATAAATATTATACTTACACTTTTATGGTAACTGTGGTGTTTGAGGGTAGGCTCAAGAGTGAGATTTCTACCTTTATCACTTACTACTGATACAATCTTAAACTAGTTACTTATATTTCTTTAAACCTCAGTTTCCTCATCTGTAAAAAAGTTTAATAATCGTATCTAATCTATATAGTTGCTGTGAAGACTGACAAATGGAAAATGTGTAATAAATATATTTTTATTGTTGATTCTGGTTTTTTTTTTGTTTTTGTTTTTGTTTTGTATCAGGGATTGAACCCAGGGGTGCTTAACCACTGAGCCACATCTCTAGCCCTTTTTATTTTTTATTTTGAGAAAGGTTCTCACTAAGGTGCTTAAGCCCTCGTTAAATTGCTGAGGCTGGCTTTGAACTTATGATCCTCCTGCGTCAGCCTCCTGTGAGGTTTTTTTGTTGTTGTTCCACACTGAAATATTTTAGTTGCTAGAACCTTTCTTGTAAAACTAGCTTTTCAGCCTTTCAGCCCTCTGTCCATTTTGGGTTCTCCTCAAAATCAAGTATAATTTTTCTCTTCTTTTATACAGTCCTACCTCAGAACTAGGAAGGGCTCTAACAGCAAGCATGTTATAAGTTTTTGGAGGATTTCTTTTTTATGTTTTATCTTCTCTTTCAGGTTATGATGGTTTTTAAAGCCTACAAATAAAGACTATTCCAACTAAATATTGCCAAGAGCATTAGACATTGGTAGTTTATCATACAAATTTAAATAATAACATTGTATAAATTTAATTGGTTCAAAGTTAACCATATTGAATAGTTGTTACAAATTCTGTAATAATGATATGGATGCGTTTAAGGGAAGAGAGAATTTTCTGGCTCTGCTTTGTCTTTATAACCCTGCAAGGGGTCCACAAGGGGCATTGCTGGCCAGTTCCTGAGTGGTATGATTTATGTCTGGGGCAGGTGGGCAAAGCATGTTTCCTCCATATTGCATAATAAAGCCCTGCTTCCTGGAAAAAAAAAAAAACTATGGGAGCTTATTTTTCATTCATATAAATCATATGTAGATTGTATGATTTCTTTGTGTCATCCAAGTAAACACGTTTTGATATGAAGACTGGGGTTCAGTCAGAAAGAAAACCTCCAAGACATTACTGAAATTGAGTTTATCAGTCTCTGTTTTTTCCTACTCTTTCTATAACAGGCCTCTGCAGTTTGGAGAGAATCCCCAATTTAAACTTGATACTTTGGGAAATCTAAGAAACTAGAGTAGGAAGCCTAGGACAACCAAAAACAGCACAGTACCTTCTGAATTTTCTTGTGACTGACTTATGAACACAGCATGTGATTTACATAGATGTGAAGACTGTAATTATACATTGAAGGCATGACTTGTAAATGATTCCTTTCTTTATAATGAATTCCATCAGCCAAGAGTAACTTTGAGTCAGTTTTCATAACAAGCAAGTGCTGACCCAGATGATCAGGGCCAAAAATAAATTAGGCGATGAGCCCAACATTGTTCGACACTGTTCTTTTTTTTTCAATTGGGTTCAATTTTCTCAGATGTCTTTCTTATAGAACTACAATGTATTTATGTGCGCCAGAGATGATTGTCTTAGTTTAATGATATATGGAGAAAAATGTAAGAAAGTGCAGTTAGCAGAGTACTAAGACCAAGGCAAAATACTTGAAAGAACAGTTTGAAAGTCAACGACTTTTGAAGAGTTATTTGCAAAACAGCCATATGTAACCAAAGAATAGAAGAGTGCTGTTACCATAATATTTTAGTGTTCATTATTAGGTGTCTTTCTTTTTTGGAATCACAATATTTATACAGGCTGTAAGGAAAAGAATAAATAGAAATTGTATGATAAACTACATAATTACGTTGAACTTGACAAAAGGCAGAAAATTTTTAAATGAAATAAAGAGTGATATATTTAAAATGTTCTGTCTATCTACCTACCTCCCTACTAACCATTCATCTATTCATCCACCTGTTGTGCCTGATCCAGAATCAAGATCAATTCAGAATAAGCAGTAGCCAACAAAGACAAACCTTCTGTCATTAGATAACAGAATATTTTATTTGGCAACTTGTTCTATTTATAGATATTTGGTAGCATTTAGCCTGAAATTATTGATTAAAGGCCAAACAAAAACAGGAACTGGAGAGAATATGATTTCTCAAAAGCACACAAAATAGCACTATAAAAACATGTTCAGATTTCAGGCCAAAACAGTTTTCCAAACCTCATCCATATAAAGACAAAAGACAAAAAAAAAAAAAATTAAAAACTAACCAAATGATGGATGACATTCCAAAGTTAGGTATGTACTACCACTTGGAGGTAAAAAGTCTGCTTCTACACTATGAAGAATACTATTTTTTTCTCCCCAGATCTTTTATTAAATCTGAAGGATATATCTAATGGGAACATGTTGTATCTTTCTCTATTCTAAGTTTTTTTTTTTTTTTGTCTTCCTAATTCTATTTAAGTTTAGGGAACATATCAATAACATTTTCTCAATAATAAAGTCATACATTTTGGTCTTCTTGACTAGGATATAAGCTAATGTCCCCAGAACCTATGATTTTATTTTAATTTCCAAACTAAATATTTAGCATATTTTTGGTACTGTATCCTAAAGAGGGTCACAGTAGTATAGCACATGTTATAATAAATAACAAACATAGGAATTTCTTCAGAAGATAAGACTAAAGCTTCACTAATGGGATTTTTCATTTGGCAATTAAATGATTATATAAGCAACATTTGCCCCAAATAAATTTGTATTGGAAAGCATTGAATATTTACATGATATTAGAATCAAATTTGTAAGTTATTAGAATCAAACCTTTCTTAGTAGAGTGATCATGATATCTTATGGCATGATTTAGCTCATTACTGGAACACAGCAGCTATTCAATACATACATTGAATGGTTTGTATTCATTAACACTGACACTGCAATGAAAATATATTACAAATTCACTGACTGCTCTCAATCTAGACTTGACATTCAGGGACTCTTTTACCTTTACAACTCATTTATAATGATTTAAAATATAAAAACACAAAAATATTTTGAAAACTTTTATTTTCTTGCCAACCCTCTTCCTCTAATTGATAAATGAAAAGTGAAATGCATAAACAGTTCAAGGGTGAATATTTCTGAAGACTTAAATTTGGTGTTCCATCCATGTGCATCCCCCTTAGATCCCAAGATGGCTATCAACGGCTCCCAGGAAGAGTTTCTCTGTCCTGTATGACCTAATGGTATGGAGTCACTATAAAAAGTTGCGAGATTTAACAAAAAAAACCACAGGTTATATTTGTAATTTAACCTGTGATATTCATATCACTATATGTTTATATGCTTATGTTTCTATTAATTTGTATTTCATTTATATAGATGCGGAAATTAAGGAAATGAAAAAAAGAACTGGAACATAAGAAGTTTTGGCAAGTTCCAAAACACACAGTGTTAAGTCAGCTGTTATTTCAAATCTAAAATCTTTAGGCACCTCCACAATCATCCAGTTTATTCTGCCCTTCATCTCTCACCACTATCGATCTTCCTTACCTCTCATTACTGAACGGCTTTTTGACATATTCAATCAATATTTTCTCCTCCTCCAATTATTTTCACACCAAGTAATTATTCCCCACCTCTTTCCAACCCCACCCAGTCAGTCCCTTGAGCATCCTGAACCCTCTGCTCCCAACCGGCACAGGAAGCAATGCAGCATAAAGCAGAATTTTGGCTCTTGACATTAAGATCTGTTGAGTCCTGGAATTAGAAGAGTGTCAGAAGCAGGAAAAGCAAAGAATGTGTGTTTTAAAGAAAATAATTCTGTATATTAAAATGTATTCATAACAAGAGCAGGGTATGGTGGCACTCCCCTGTAATCTCAGCAGCTCCTGAGGCTGAGGCAAGAGGATCGCAAGTTCAAAGCCAACCTCAGCAAAAGCAAGGTGCTAAGCAACTCGGTGAGGCCCTGTCTCTAAATAAAAAAAATTAAAAAAAAATTAAAAATATGGCTGGGGAGGTGGCTCATTGATTTGAGTGCCCCTGAGTTCAATCCCCAGTATCCCACCCAAAAATATATACAATCACATAGATATCACAGTAGATATTTAACAATGTAATAAAAATTTAGTTAATTTGAAGTTCTTCACTTTAAAGTCTATGTTTGGCATTCTCTAAAACTTCTAAAAAATAATCTTCCTGTACCTTCCTCTGTTCTCATCTGCTGTCATGTTACTTCCTGTTTCAGTACATTTTATTTTCTTTATATCAAGTTGTTGCTATCAAGTGAAAAAACAATTAACACCCCACAAAGGGCCCAACAAAATAATAGCAAAGCACACACGGCCAAGACTTGCTTTCTGGTCTCAGATATGTGACTCACTGGCAGTCCAATGACTACGGGCATAGCATTTCATTGTTATTGTGCCTCATTTTTCTTAGCTGAAAATGGGGACGTTAGAGTCCATATTTTCAAAGTCTTTTTCACTTCCACGATTGTATGACTTAGCCCAAATTTGCACATGTCATTAATGTCTGCAACAACCTTGTAGGGAAGGAGGGCAATATTTTTCCCATGTTGCAGATAAAGAGATGAAAGCTAAAAGAGGTTTGATGACTTGCTAGTTTTGCACACTATTTATCTCAGCTAAGCCACCATGTCTCTATATAAAGAGACAAAGAAGGCAAAATGGATGAGATTTTAAGGCTCATCTGTGAGTTCACAGAAGCAGTGGTTTCTCTTAAGAATGGGACTATAATTTTTATATATACCATATGATATTTAGGTCACATTGACTATTATTTTGTTTCATTCTATAACTATTTGCCCCCAGAGGGCTATATTAGCTTCAGAACTTATAGTTGTTGAGGCTCACTCAGGGATGGGAGGATCCTGCTGTGAGTTTTTTTTTTTAAAGCAGCTTATTAAAAATAATGTTTGTTCTTCAGTAGAATAGCAATGAAGTATGAATATTCATGTAATCTATAAAATGCTTTGCAGTGATACATGTGGGCTCTTTATATTTTAGGGGCTAATGTAAACTACAGAAGTATTTCTATACTAGTATTTTTGACATAATATTACATAACAACCCAAAGCACAGATGCATTCATGAGTTTTAAAATTATACTGTTAAACATGGAAAAATAGAATATGAAGAGTGGCGATGGTAAGGATTTCCTTATCAATTGTGTGGGCTTCTATTTTTCACCAAACTGTGCAGAGAATATGATAGAAGTTGGAGGACTAGGACCCTGGACTACCAGGCAGAAGATCAAGCTCTATTTCTAGAATTCTCACTGAGTCAGTGGTTGCCCATGTGCTTATCAGTTGATCTCCCTCAAGTTCTCAGATGGTAGAATTTAGTAGTGTTTCCTCATTAATTTCCTCAGAAATGCTGTGAATGTAGGTATGACTGTGTCTGCAAAATATTATAAAAAGGATCAAGGGATAAATAAAACACACTTGAATCTTAACAGACTTAGCACAAGGCATAACTACTATTTTTTTGAGAAAGGATTCAAATCTTATTTCACTAATTTTAAATGTCTCTTTTCTCCTTCAACCTTGTCAGTTTCTCATGCAGCAAGAAAATTCTTCAATTTAATGAAAAAAAAGAGGAATGAAGTAAAAGAGATACATTTGTCTTCTCTCATCTACTCTTGCCTTTTTAAGTCTGACTGTGCTCTTTCATAATGACCTCCTTTATGTTAGTTGAAGGGTTAGTGCCTATTAAGTGGAAGCATAAATTCAGCATTTTTGAGAAAGTGGAAAGCCCCATACATACTTGAAAATTCTGCTTAGAGTCAAAGGTTAAATTGTTCAACAATTGTAGAGTGGAGCACATGATGCTGGGCTCTGAGCACACAAAGGCAATGGACATGTACTGCCAGCAGTCTAGGATTAGAGGCGGTAGGTATCTAAATAACTGATTCCACTACAGTGTGGTGAGTGAGAACATGGAAGAAGACAGCAGATTAAAGATCTTGGTATCTAGAAGGAGTCAAAGAAGTGGGATGTCACCTAACCTTGTAGTGTGAGAGAAGCAAGAAAAAAATGTCATTTTCCAGGTACTATAAGTTTTATAGTAATGGTTTTTATAAACGAATATTTAATCAAGTGGAATTGTACATCAGGCAATGTGCCAGGCAGCAGTAAAATCTATAAAAGCTTCAGTTTTGGAGTTGGATAGATAAAATTACAACTCCATTTCTATCTATAGATGTGACCTTGGGCAAGTTGCCTGACTTCTTGAAAATTTTTTTTAATTTTTTTATCTTTTCATTTATAAAATGGAGTTTATAAAAGCAACTCTACTGGGGTTGGTTGAAGATTAGTGAGAGAATACATACAAGAAGCCAGAACAGGCCTTGGCTCCTGGCAAGATGATAAGAGCTCAAAAGATGCTAGTTACTATCAAATACTCTTATATGCATTTTCTCATCAAACCCTTGTGAAAATTCAATGGACAGGATTCCCTAACATCATCTCTATGTGAAGATACCAAAGAAATGCTAGCAAGATAGATCATAAAGCATGAAAGATTATGTGCACAATGACATGGAGTTCGGAGTACATGAAGCAGACACTGGGAAATCTTCCAGGAGTTTTTAGAAGAGAACCAATAAATTCTATGTTTTAAAAAGATCATTAAGATGGAAGTGTGGGTAATAGACTAGAGGGCAAGAAGAAAGATGACAGATTTGAAGTCCAGTTAGGAATTGTTTATGGTGAATAATATTGTACAGTTGTAGGTATAGGAAATCTCCTAAGGGCAATAATGCAGACCTTTAGAAGGGATGTCCAGAACATCCTCTGTGCCTCAAATATTCACTCTTCCTATGATTTTATCTTGTCACAGCAAAAGCTTTAGGACTCTCCTCCAAAATGCTTAATTCTTTTAATCATGAATCCCACCAGCAATGGTGGTCTTTTTAAATTGATTTTCCTTATTACTAAGTGGCATGAAGTGTTCATCATCTGTGGAAACAGAAGAACTGAGTCAGTATGATTTTTTTCTAGGTTGCAGGGGAGAAGGAGAAAGAAATATATGCCCTAAAAGCACATAAGTAGTTTGGTGGCTTAATCATTTTTGTCTGCTTTGTGCACTGATAATGTTATCATTATTGATCTTCTACACTGCTTCAATAGCAGTGAATCACACGTAATAGTAGAGTCAATACATGCAAATACAGACCATCTCACTTTACCATTGCTTCATAACCACATAATCTATGTTTCAATTTTACCACCAGGAGTCAGTAAGTAGACCCTTTTCATTATTTTTATTGGAGAGTTTCAGTAGTAAAATGTATAGTTTAGAAGAGTAAGAAAAGCAAGTGAAATTTAAAGCATATTATTGAAAGCTACGTTTTTGTTTTTTTTTTTTTTCCTCAAGAACCAGCAACTAGGTAATTCAGAACTGGTCTCTCTTGCTGTGTGACAGCATCTGAATATATGCCATGAGAAATCAACGAAAACCCAAATTTCCTTTGAAAACCCACCATTTTTATCTCAATCCAATTTTTCATAATAATACATGCTTTATTGCCTTGATTTCAGTTTGTATGACATGTACATGTACTTTGAGATGCATGTTTCTGCTGATATGAGAGGCAACTATTTGGAGAAAAGTGTCAAAACATAGAAGAGAAAGGGGGTTTAAGAATTTTATACTTCTCAAAATTTTTAATTTTTAAATAACAACAAAAATTGTGTTAGCGCTTTGAAAAAGTACTTGAGCACTTAAAATCATGATTTATTTAAAATGTTAACTATCATATATATTTATATATTTTCATAATGAGAATTACTGTAAGTACACTGAGAAATTTTTGAAATTTATACAATATTAAACTTGTAATTTAATTCATTTAATTTTTTAAATTTATGCAATATTATATTTGTACAATGTGTTTGAAACTGAGAAAAAGCATCATAACACTAATGAATAATAACCACAAGATATTTTTCTTCAAGTTTAAGACCAAATGATGGTGGTTTTTTAAAAAAAAATTGTTAGAAGGATCTACAGTATTAAACCAGGAAACCAGCATTGAGACTTGTAAGAAAAGTGAAGAGCTTCTTAAAAAGACATTCTTAAACATTTATTTCAACCTTAATACATGTGTAAAAGTAAGAAAACAAACTAATATAATAAGCTACTTAAATTTTTAAAAAATTACAACAAAGATCTCATCATCCAGATTGAGAAAGTGTTAAGAAACTAGAAGATCAAAGGAAAAATAAGCCAATTAATGTAAAAATATGAAAAGGACTGAATTAAAAGGGAAAAACCACAAAACTTCAGCCAAGGACTTGTTATACAGAGGATGACATTTGTAGAAATACAACTGAAATTATAAAAATAACAAGAAATAGAAAAGAAAAGGTTTTTAAAAAATTCCAAAAATATCTTGATTTCAACATTTAAAAAAAATGAAAAGGTTTTCTTAGTCATTAGGTTTAAGACATTAAATAATATAGTTGAACACATCTTATTTTAAGAAATTAAAATAAAAAAAAGAATTTGTGATTAGCTCTGTAATCCTGACTTGCCTCTAAAAAGTAGTTTGGTAGCATCAAATTGCAACATCTCTAACATGTCTAGATTGTTTTCAACTTTTAACATTGTTCCTTTTTTTCTTATAAGAATTTATGCAATTAAACAAACATATGCATACACACAAAAAATGAAATCCAAAAAGAGCAACATAGTACTCCTTTATAAAAATAAATTAATTTTGAAAATTATGGATAGATAAGTATTTGAAAAGATAATAAGTTAAAGAAAAAATTTTAAGGATCTACAATAAAAAAGTATACATTAAATAGAGTTGGAATTCCTACAAACTTTTACAGATAATTTAAAGATATCCCTTTTTAATAAAATAAACATCTGAAAAAAATATTAACTATAGCTTACTTCTTTGAATCTTTAAGTGCTATCACATGTGATATTATTTCAACAAAATAGGGAAATATTATTGATCCAATAGTGCAGAAAGCCTTTAGTAACTAAGGTGGTTGATCTAGAGACATGGAGTTACCCTTGTCTCAGAAGTCATCTGAGTTAACATCTGGCTCAGTCAGAACATATGAGTGATGTGGAAAGGCGAATGGGGTTGCACCCCGCTTTAAGGCCATTTTAAGGAAATCACGTAATATTTATGTACTGTAGTTGCCTACTCTGTAAACGAAATAATGTTAGTCCTGCACACTTCTCAGGGATGTTAGAAAATGTTAAGCAAAATAAGAATGTATGTTAAAGGTTTGTATAAATTATTTAGTTTATAGAAAATTCAAGTTATTATAAGTAATAGTAGGTTTATTATTTGGACACACCTGAAGAACAACAATTTCAATGCTTGTAGGCATTAAGTGAAGGTCAGGCTTGAATATATACCCAGCCCTCAGCTTTCTGAGACCTCATTTTGTAATTCAACCGCTCTGACTGGTCATACTAGTATTCATTCTGTTCCTTGAACAAAGCAAATTCATTTTTTACCTCCAGGCCTTTCTCCCTAACTGGAGAGCACTTTTCTGCAATTCTTCTTTGGCTTCCTTCTTTGAATCATTTGGGTTTCAAATGATACCTTCTAAGAGATGCCCCCATCATTATCCATGCAAATTGCACCACTCTCTACCTCCTCCAGCCTCAGGTGATTGGGGTACCCTACTATTTTCTTTTTAGCACTTATCTGAACATCCTATTTTCTTTCTACCTGCTTATTTATGTAATGACTACCACTGCCCTCTTAACACAGGATCTGAAAACAATAGTCTGTCCCTAACTTAGATCAGAACAACAAGAGTTTGGGTGACAAAAGTGTAGAGTGATCCTGTCAAATCAGGGAAATGATCAGTCAAAAAATTAACTTTCCAGTGCAACTAGGTAGGGTAAGGAAATGCACATGAGGATAAAAATCACACATTTTTTTTTTATTCTATCACATGTAGGAAGTTGGCCTAATAATGTTAGCAAAAGTAACAATTTGGAAAACAGAATTTCCTGTATCCTAAATCCTGGGAAAGAACAGATTGAGGTAGTCTAAGAGAAATAAACTTGACAATTTTCTGTATCATGCATTTGGGTAATGCTATCCTTTTATGAGTTAAATCCAACACATCCTTCTGATAACTGATTTGCCTATAATTCTGCTCTATAGCACAGGAAATGTTATTTTGAAAAATCCTCTCCCTTAGTTAGTTTCATCCTCTAAAACGAAATTGTGAGGTATGTCACATTATATTTAGCATTCTCCCACCGCTTCTTTCAAAAACTGTTCCTTTACTCTTTGAGTCCTTTAATTCCTTTTAACGAATGTTATTTATCTGCCCCAATTCACTGTCTAAGTTCCTGCTTTTGGCTATCAGCTGATCTCTCTTTGGTGTTTCTACTCAATTCCAATTTAGAATTTTTTTAATAACCCTTCTGTGACAGGTAATTGACTGAATAGCTGTCTCCCAATCAGACTCTATTTGTATTATCAAATATGTAGTCCTAGTGACTACTTATTATAGAATAGAGTAGGTATGGAATAAATGTTTTCATTTTATATTTTCCTTAATGTTAACTATTTTACCCATGTACCTATGTATTATTTTATGTATAAAAACTCTTATCTTCTTTTGAGAAAAAATAAAAATAAAAAGCCATAGGTAAGAAAACTGTGTTGCATCTGACTGCTAAGTCAGACATTCATGTTTTCCATTTAACAGGAAGGAAGAATATTGCAGAAAATAAATGAATCTAGATGTTGCTCTTTTCTTCCAATTAATTTATTCAGTTACCTAAAAAGGTAAACTATGCTATAAGAAAATTTGAGCACAAACTCTGAAGTCTTGGGTTTGAATCCTGTATCTCACAGTTGCTTAGCTTGTTTGACCTTCAATGAATTTTTTAATCTTGATGTTTCTTACCTTCTTCTTCTATAAAACAGGGGTAATGATTGTACCTAATGAATAGGGTTGATCTGAGGATAACTCAACAAAACACTTAATAAGGTCATACTATGTATTTGGCCCTACTCTGGGATTAAAATATTTAAAAAAGACAAAAACTTCTTCTTCATAAAGTGGTATTCCAGTAAGCAAGATCAAAATATACACACATGTCTGTGCTAGTGATGAGTGATAAGAAGGGGAAAAAAAAGAAAAACAGATAAAAGCTGCTTGAGAGAACTGGGGCATTTGAAGTTTTAGATAAGGTGGTCAAGGGAGATGAACTGAAAAGACAACTTCTCAATACAGACCTGAAGGAAGAGAGGGAGCCATGTCATGGCCAACTATAGGGGAGGGATTTTCAGACAGAAGGAAGAGGGGGTACAAAGACCTTGAGAAAGCAGCATGCCTCGGTGTCAAGGAATAGCATTGAGGCCAGCAGAGGTGGAGTAATGAGGGGGAGATTATAGGAAGTAAGGTGTTTATGTGTGTGTGCTTGTGTGTGTGCACACATGCACTTGTGTGTAGGTATGCTAGGGTGATCAGATAGGACATGGTGGGCCATAAATTAGGACTCTCATTTGGCTTTTACTCTGAGAAACACAGGGGCCCTTAAAGGCTTGGTGCAAAGGAGTGACACAATGAGAACCATGTTTTAACCATATTCCTCTAACTGCCTTACTGAAAACTCTTTGGCCTCAGGCATATGGAGCAAGAGCAGGGGCAGAGAAAACAGCTGGGAGATTATTGCTACAGTGCAGTTGAAAGATGATGGTATTTGGACCTAGGAGGGAGTACTGCAGGTGAGAAGAACTGGACAGATTCTGGATTTATTCAGAGAACAGCATCAACAGAATAGAATCTTTGATGCAGGATAAGAGAGCAAAAGAAAAGTCTAGAATTACACTAATGTTTCTGGTCTGACCAACTAGAAAAATGGTACTTCCATTAACTGAAATGGTAATGCAGTTTACTGTATGAAGAATGTGTCACTGTGCTAAAACATGTTCATGTTAATAAGTTAATAAACACAGAATACTTAATGTCAAATAAGCCTGATGTGCTTGATGTTGTTAATAATAGATTGAGTTGGGAATACATTTTTTTAAGTCCTAGTATATTACTAAATGTGAAAATGCTCATGTTAGAGTCATAACTTTAGGCTTTGGGAAATAAAATGACTTAAATGTGAGATATTGACAGACTTTCCACCGGCAGATATAGTTAAGAAGAGAACAAGATTTTCAGGAAATGACTAAGAGTTCCCTCTTCTTCAATTCCCCTTTTCGTCTGCATGTGCCTTTAACATAGTACCCCTTCATTTCTGAACTCCTGCCTCTTAAAGGTATCCCTATTCTCAAACAACACATGCACTAAACATTTACCTTTGAAGAAATATTACATTTTATACTCACTGTAGCCATGGGATTTGTATTATTTCAAGTATCATTGAAGTAAATTGTTTTGAAGATACAACAATGACATTTATTCTTATATTATGTTCTTAAAACTGTGAAAGCCAATACAATAAAAGATAAGTCATACAGAATGCTTAAATATATGCAATGGTCATAACCAGTTTTTTTTGAGGGTTTGTTTTGTTTCCTAAATGATGACTTTGAGGACTTTGGTTTGTAGGCAATGGTACCTATGTACTTATGTGAATTTATTTTTCATTGACAAGTTGTAAGATGATATTTCAAGCTGAAAATATCTGAAGTTTTCCTTGTGGCCAGAAAAGGATCATGCCTATGGAAATATTTATGTGACTGATCCTGTTTGGTTTGATTAATTTTGTATCATTTCCAATCCAAGAATATCTTGACCTTGGAAGTAGCATCTTCTCACAATTACTATTAAAACTTCAGGCATTTTTTTCCAGTGAGCAATTAGCTTATGCCTATAATTCTTCCTGTGGGAGAAAAGATTCTGTTCAAATGTAGATTCATGTTATTTCATTTTATGTCTTTATGTATACATGTGCAGCGGGGGTGGGGGTGAAATAAACATAAAAGATAAGGTTTTGTTTGACCATACAACTAAAGCAAACACATAAAGAATATTAATTGCTGGCATCACCCTCCAAGTTTTACCTCTGAAAGAGAGGATCAAATAAAACCCTTTGTCGGAAGTTCAAAGTAACCCTAACAAAGCCTCTTAATATACTAACCCCAAAGTGTACACCTTGTTTGGAGGTTTTTGATAATGTAAAAATCCATTATTAAATGTACTTACATTATTTCTTAAATAGAAGGAACAAAGATAGCAAAGGAATTGGAGGCTCTTAAGTAACGTCTCTTATTTTTAATGCCACAGAGGTGCTGTGGACTGTGGCTTGCTAATTGCATAAAGGGCACAGAGACTGGCATGCATTCAGCACTGGAATTTGAAGTAGATAGGACTCTTGATGTGCAGGAAGTTCTCTCAAGATAAATTTCACAGTTCTTCTTTTAATTCAGACATTTAATGGGTTCATATCATAATTTCCAATGATAATTAAAAAGCTACATTTACTCTCAAGTTTGGAATGAATTATGTAATTTCTCCTCTGTCCTCTTGCCAACATTTTAGTCACACCTAAGCCTGTCTAATAATGTTTGGTTTAATGTCAATATTTAAAATTTATAATTTGACATTACTCAGTGATTTTAAAAGTGCTGCCATATATATTTAATTTTCAATATTTTTACTGGCACAATATTTTTTATGAATTGTTCTAATAATTCTGTGATGAAGAAATTATATATATTATTTCAGTTCTTTGGACATATAATTGGGAGTTCTGAGAATACTTATTGGATTGTTTAACACAAAAAGTTTTAAGGAGGAGAATCATAACTTGAACCTAGGTCTTTAGTTTTAATAATCTTGCACCCTTTCCATTTCATTACAGCTGAATGCTGATAATTAAATTATTAATAACATTGTCTGAGTATTTTTCAGGGTGTTCAGTCAAGAGATCTGGCCTCAGAACAGGTAGAACCACAGTGCAAGGGAACCAGGGAATCAGGGTGGAGATAAGCAGTGAAGAGAGGCCTAAATTGCCACGGATAAGCCACATAAGAATAAAAGAATACTCTTACAATGTCTGAATGTGAAATGCATAGCCTTCAGCATACTGAAGAATACATTTATTTATATTTTTTTACTATTGCACTTCATCAAACCAGGCACCATTGATTATGTGATGCACCACCAAGAAAGACTTTTAAGAGTGAGGGAGGGGCTGGAGGTGCAGCTCATGGTAGAGCCCATGCAGAAGGTCTTGGGTTCCATCTAAGCACTTCAAGAAAAAAAAAAAAATTAAAAACGGCCAATTAAATCACTATAAACCATTGATCCTAAGATGATTTTTGATTTTTAAAAGTTAAAATCTTTAAAAAGCTGCATCTTAGGGCTGGATATAACTCAAAGGCAAAATACTTGCCTAGTCTTGGTGAAGCCCTGAGTTTAATCCCCAGCACTGCAAAAAAAGTAAGTACATAAATTTTAAAAAAAGATGCATATTAGAATTAAGGAAGATATAGTCTAGTAACTGCAGAGGGCTTGAAATTTCTCAAAAAAGAAGTCATAATAAAACCTTTCTAGACAATCAATAAGCTGTTATTAATTGCCTATGGATGGTTACAAAGCAGCACAATATATAATCTAGATAAGGAGGCTTAAGTGCTACATATGAAATATTCATTGTCAGCCTTCAGTTTCACAGTAATGACCATGTTAAAGAAAACAGATCCACTTGTGCAAAAATGTGTCTGAGTGTGCAGTACAAGGAGAATAGGAGGCATGCAGGGGGGATGGGTAAAGCATAGGAAGATACTGGGGGACGGGAGGATAGCATGGAAGAGGTAGGAAGAAGGGACAAGGAAAAGGGATCTAATCAAACAAGGAGTTTCACTGAAATTCAAAAGTGGTCTGAGTCCTGTCCACACCAAATCTATTGACCTCATAAAATGCAAATGCTGTCCTATATATGAAATGATACTTTAAAACATCAGGTTTGAAAGGGGCCTTCATTTTTTTTATAGCATCTATACCTTCATATGTCTAATACTGAAGATTCTCTCTTTCTGCTTATTTTTAAAATTACAAAGACAATTTCAATGCCTCTCAAATTTGAACTAAATGTATCTGGTTAAATATTTGGTACTACTAAAAACAAAATTTTTATTTTGACTGGTTATCCACCTTCCCAATGACTTAAAAGCTTTAGAATTTGTAATTATAATCAAAGAATTGTTTGGGCTGAAGCCATCACTTAAGTATTTTAACTGAGGATTTTGCATATAGTAGCATTATCCCCACAGTATCTGTGTACTTAATCCGAAAAATGACACAAGATAGTTTATTTGTAATTAAAAAAATATTTCTGCTCTGCAATGAGAATTTCACAAATAAATTGCCACCTGATATGAAATAATTGTTTTTGAAATTGCCCAAATAAAATGATAAAATGGCCAACCTTCTAGCTGTTCATTATGTTCATAAATTTAATACTAATTTCATAAGAATAGTATCCTGAAACATCATTAAGCTTCATGACTAAGGGGTAAACTATAGTATATTATACATTACAATATTGTCACTTAGTTGCTTGTGTTTGAAAAAAGACTAACTAGTTAATGGTAATTACTTCTTTTGAAAGGCAAAAACTATAAATAAATAACAATGCACCACAATTTCATTTGTAAAAGTCAATAATGAATTCCATCTGCTGCATGCCATTAACAATCAAAGAGGATACTTACATGCCTCAGTTCTTTTTATATCTTTATTCTGCCCTTTTAAAAGTACAGGTCGATCCATCAGTGATAATGTTATTTTGGCTTATTTGACCCAAACTTTAAAAAATTAAAAAGGGCGAAAAAATCCTACCTATTTCTCTCCAGCCTAGATAACTTGAAGTAATAAAATGCTGAAGGAAACTAGACAGTTAAGCAAATTTTTAAAAGAATGGTTAGAAGAGCCATAATGCAATGTATTACCAGCCTTTAAAACCCAGAATACGGTAGTGATAAAAGCAAGAACATGTGACTTGATCATTACCCTAGTCATGCACAATTTTGCAGTTAAGAGTAAGGTAAAAAAAAAAAAAAAAAAAGAGTAAGGTAAAGCAAAATGGAAGTCCTACTGATAAATGATTTCCTGTGGGTGAATAAAAATTAAAGTCACTAATGCTTTGTTACAAATGAGTATGAAACACTCAAAATCACTGTCTGAAAGATTTTGGGGACCACTTTCTTATAGTATCATAATTATTAGCAGTTTCTAGAGCAAATTATAAGGAAATAATGTACATGCACATAAAATCCTTAAAAAAAATACGTTCTACTTAGATTTAGTATTTTGATAGTATATACTCTCATCTGGCCTCCCCACCACACGTTCCCTTTCTGTAGGCAGTAGCTATAGAAGTTCCAACTGCATCATCATCAATCTGCACAGCTTGTCTAGATTTCAAAAATATAACATATACCAAGATATCCAAATTCTACCTTATCTAACTTCCCCAAATGCCTTGTTTAAAGGTGAGAGCACTTACACATACCTTTATGTGGGCAGAACATTTCTGAAGTCCTCTCCTTAAATCCTTCTCAGCCAGCAATACACTGCTCTCAAGAAGAGAGAATTTTGGTTTGTGTGCTTCCCTTTGTAACACAACACTTCCTTTCTGGGAGAGTGGCCTCTCTTCCTGCCCAGTCTCTGACCCCTGGTGGCAGTGTGCAAGGCTCAGAGGTTTCTGTTTCTGCATACAGGCATCCCACTGTACCTGCCCTGTAACTGTGGACTTGCTCTTGGCTCACTGAATAGTTTGGGACAGTGCCAGTACACTCTGCATGGTACGTTCCTAAGTTGGCCCTGTACAGTCTATCATGAAGGAAGACAGCAGAACTCAATTTCTAACTTCTGTATGGCTTCTTATCATAAAGTAAATGCATGGAATACCCACCTTTAACAAATGTGTATTTTATAGTCCTAATGGACTCCAGCAGGCAGTGATTTGATAAGATGGGCATTAACCAGGTTGGTATTTTGTACCTTTTCTGATATTTAAATATTGCTAGCTATGATCAGAAAAAGTTTGACTCCCCCCAGAATCTCTAACTGCATCATCATGGTATAGTTCATACTCTTTGCATTATAGTTATTTTCCTTCTTTTTTTTTTCTTGACGTCGTGCTGAACAGTAACTGGATAAATGGTAAGAGTAATCATAACTCTACTTCCTATTTGGCCTCCTCTTAATCCACATTCACTCTTAGCCCTATAGAAGCAAAAATGGCAGCATCTACAGCTTGGCTCTTTCTGACTCTCTGTTCATGACCTTAAACTTTAGAATCCTGGAGAAGATTTTTGTGGATATTTCCCTTGATTTTCCCCATTTATCACTTTTTAATGAGATCTTTCAATGGCAACATACTGAGATATATACATTTATAATATTCTTTTATTTGGGTCTACTATAGCAACCATAGGAAATATAATGCCAATTCTTAGGTAAAGATCCTTCTGAGTCCAATAACTACTGAATGTCCCCACAGGTGTAAAAAGACATATAAGGTATTGAAAACTGTGTGAGTTACTACATTGTAAAAAAAAAAAAGTCAATGATCATAAAGAAACTAGAGTTCACATTACCAACAATTCACAACACTGATGCTCTTGTAATTAATAGTAATAACACCCAAGATTTTGCATGCAATACAAGTTTTTATAGATCCAAAATAAGCTACTCATTGACTAGCAAAGTGTATGACTAAGTCAACTTGTTTTGAAAGGTAAGTGGTATAAACTGGCAATATGATTCATTCCCAAATGAAAATTTATGATGTCTTATGTTCTCTGTGGAGCTGCATTTTTACTCAATACATATTCTTTACTCGACTCCTTTAAGAGCTGCAGCGGTATTCCCTTTGAATGTTACTAAATAAATAAGATAACCTATGTATAACTTCTACTTAAGTTCCTGACATTCTGTTATAAATAGGTGTTTAGTAGATATTAACTTCCATTCCCTTCCTTAGTAACATGACTGGCTTATTACAGTCCTAAACACCATTCTATCACATTAAAGTAATGCTAAGGATAGCAGTGCTTTGCTCATCAGTGGTGTTTTATCATTTACAAAGTGCTTCCACTAATCTCTTGTTAGGCACACAATTATCCTGGGAGATGTTGCTTATTCTCAAGGTTTTGCAGAGCCAACTATGTATAGAAAATCAATGATAAAGTGTTTCCTTGCAGCTTTATATGGTGAGCTAAAAGGAGAGGGCAGAAGTGTTTCAAAGACACCCTGATGTTCAACTTCAAATAATTCAGCCTAACTGCAAACTCTTGGGAAACAATAGCAGCAAGTAGAAAGCAAGAAGGCATTATCTCTTTTTTAAAGCAAGACTTTGTTTTACAAGAAGGAAAAATATGCAGACAACACTCCAAACAAACTATAAACATATATGGTTTTCATCATCTGCAGAATATGTAAATATGAGACTTATACATGTTTACATGTCACATAGATGCCTTTATTGTGTTTAAATATGAATAAGAGATATGAAGATACACACACACACAAGCATACACTCATATCACCCATATCAAACACCCCTGTGAATTGATCATATGACATGTACCCATACAAATAAATATACCTATTTTATCTATATATGTGCAATATCTACATAAGATACATACTTCCCACTATTTTTTTTTTTCGTTTTGCTTTTCTTTGCATTCATTAGGAATCTGATAAGAAATAGACTTGAGTCATCAGTTACCTAAGTTTAGTTTTTTTTCAGGATTTTGTAACACTAAGTTAATCTTTTCATTGTGCTTAGAGCTTTCCATTAGGTACCTAATAAACATAGTTTCTGATGAATATTGACTAAATGTTGGCTGTCCATTACTTTTGGATGCAGGTTGCTAAGAAGCCCTGATTTAAAAGCATTCTTAACGTTGTGGTCAGGAATGTCCTTGCTTCTAAATCTCCTGTTGTTTTTGTTTGAGACTATTTTTTTTCTAGTTTAGGAGTTTATTAAACATATATCTGTTATCACACTATAGACATTGATCAATCTATGATAATATGTCTTTAAATGTCCAGGTTTGTTGATTTGTTTTTATGAGATTAGTAAGTCTACTTGGTTATATCTGCTTCAGTTTGTTCAAGGTGGATGGATTTTTCTTTTATTTTAAGCTGGTAAGAATAGACCTTTTACAAAAAGTAAATTTATGGTTAAAGAAACATCTTTCTAAGACTTAGGTGATTTTGAAATTAGCAATCATCTTCCTAATTATTGACAGGATTATAAACATGCTTTTGCTAATATCATGTTACAATGCTAAGGATGTAGCCTTAAACTGAGAGGGGCATTTTACTTGCAACATGAATTCTTATCAAAATGTGCTCTGCAGAAGAATAAAAGGAGCTCTTTGCCTCTCAGGAGTGGTGCTGAATGAGAAATAAAATGTCATCACGAAGCAGTGATGAATGTCATCAATTCTGAAACAGATTCTCCAAGGGATGGATGAAAAGGAAGAGTGATCCACCCTGGTCCAGAGAAAAGACCTAGCCTCACTCTGTCAGAATAATTAATTATCAAGATTTAACTTATTTCCTGGGGAGTAGAGTGGGTATTTAAGTGATTCGTAAAAGAACTTTTGAAGTGCTTATGGCAGCAATTATCACTAGTTGATATTTATAAGACATATAAAGTGTATCAGGCATGGAAAATAAATAGCTCGCAAAGTTCCTCCAAGTGGTAGCTTGTATAAAAAGACCTTCCACTAAGCAAGATCACATACCATGCAATAAAATTAATTTTATTTAGTGAACAACTATGTGTTGGAGGTAGGCTCCACACCGGGCTCATAATGGTGATTCAGCTACTGGATATATGCAGACCTTTATATTTTCTTCTATTTTCCTTCCTGTGAACATACTTTCCGACTAAGGAAAAAGTCCCTTAATGTTCTGTGGTTTCCCCTTTGGAAGAATGTGTCATATTATGTAGGGAGGACATTTTCCACTCTGTTTGACCCTTCTGTTACACTGCTGGGTAATCTGCACTGAGTAGTTGACTTGCCTCCTGTTCTTCTGGGCTGTGTCAGCTAGTAAATTCTGGGAACAAAAACTACAGAGCAATGAACAGTTTGGATTCTGGAGACTGCCTGCCGGGGTTCAAGTCTATTTCCATAACTTAAACCCTCTGCTTCTCAGATTTTTTCAACTCTGAAACTAGGATTTTAACAATATCTGTCAAATATGGGTTGTTGGGAGGGTTAAGTGACTTTTTACATTGGAGATGCTTAGAACGGGACTTGGCATATAGTATATATATATATTGTTTATAAAAGAATGTAATCTCATGTACTTCCTATTTAGTTTAAATTATTGTTAATATTTTACACCATCTGTTTTACATTTGCTTTCTCTTTTTCTCTCACATTCATATCTATACATATGCACACATATATACACACAAACATGCATACACACACACACACACACACACATATATATACATACATAAACACATATGTACTTGGTGAGCTATTTGAGGATAAATTACATGCATCATGATCCTTTGCCTTTAAATACTTAAATGTCTATCTCTTCTACATATATTCTTTTATATAACCACAGTAAAGCTTTCATACTTTAATAAATTTTTCATTGATAAAACACCTTTTTATTATATATTATCTGTGTTCCAATCTTGACTATTGATTCAATAATGACTCTGGTTAACCTTTTAAAATTCCCAGGTTAAGGTCTATTTCTGTTATTTTCAGCTTCCACAATTACACAGAAATCTAAGAACAGCATTTAATGGTTGATTTAATTTGCATTTTCCTTCCTATAAAAGAAATATAATGTCTTTGTATTTCTGAAGGCCATTTCTTCCAGCTTTTCCATCATCTTCATAGAATCCGTGAGGACAAGGCTACTATGTAAATAAAAACTAAAAACTAAAAATTGACTTTCTTTGTATACAGCATTTGCTTTGAGGCTTATTCATGAGAAGGAAACAACAAAAACAACAACTGATTAAGACCCAAAAACCCTTCTCCCTACTTTTAAGATCACCTGGTTTGAATTATGTTTTTCTGTTTTTTAAAAAAGTAAATACAGGGCTGGGGATATAGCTCAGTTGGTAGAGTTCTTGCCTTACATGCACAAGGCCCTGTACAATCCCCAGAACCACAAAAAAAAAAAAAAAAAAGTAAATACAAGCCAATGAGGAAAGGACAGGTGGAGTGGTGATGGGGATGCAAAGTTCATTCTACAGACTTTATGATATAGGTAACCTTTAAGGAGGATCAAAATTCGAATATTACAAAATGCAATTCATTAAGCATCAGCTAGAACTAAATTCATGATGTTGCCATTAGGGGTTCAAAGCAGGAAGCTATAAACCAGCAGCATTCCAAACCTAACATGACCAGAGAGGCACAATGGGAAGCTTTATTTATAGGAATCCTTCTGCACCCACTTGCAAAGTTGCTAAACTGGTTTTTGTTTCCTTTGTGGGTGTTTTGGTCAAAGAAGAAAAGCATGTTTTGGCCTGTCACTGGGTACAGACAGTTGATCTCTAATGGAAAAAGAACAGATTTGTCAGGATTATTTACCTCCACAAGAGCCCTAATTTACTGTGGCTCAAAGCCACCCACACCTGGAAAAAATTACTTCCTTCCCTCACTACCCTTGCATTTAAAAATATATAATAAATGTACCTGGATTAATCTGTAAGCTACTTCAAAGGGAGATGTTTGAAAAGTACTCTATCTATGATAAAAATAATACACATGGCAATCTTCAGCTGCCCACAGAAACCACCACCAAGATGCCCAAACCATAACACATTTGTCATTAGGTCACTGGGAAATTTGCCCCCAAGAACATGAACTCAAGCATGCCTTGATCAAATGATACCTTAAAACCAAAGTCAAATGATAGGGCCCCTAATGGAGGGGTAAAATTAGGGGTTTCAAAACCAGATACATCTGAGTTTGAATTTTCTTTGCCACTTACTCTGTTATGTCTGCTTAATTATAGAGAGCTCTCTGTCTCACTTGTATCACTAGTAAAAGAGGAGAAATAACATCTACCTGCCAAGGCATTAAATTAGGATTAAATGAGATAATGTATGCAAAATGTCTCAACACAGCATCTGGCATATGGTGGGTGCGTAAAAATAACTCCCTGTGCCCTTTACCATACCGACAAAGACTGATTTCATGTGAGGCAGAAGGACTGATTTAAGGTAGAATAAATGGCAAGAAGAGAACTGAGCCTTCCTGGATATGATGTCACAAATCAGTGGAGGAATGAAAGCAGGAGGCAGAAGTCTATGTCTGTTGTCCATGCAAAGATACAAAAAGTTTGACCTTGGATGATAGCACTAGTGAGGAGGAGTACTTTGAGGACTTGTGAGAGTGTTAGGGAGGTTAGGGAGTACGAGGAGGCAAGTGACCCCAAATGTTCACATGCACAAGACAGAGGAGTACTTCCCTCACAACTAGCAGGGAGGATGGGATGGCTTGAGTGGCAAATGGTCATTTGAATTCTGAAGATGTGTTCTGTGGAGACAGAATCTTAGGGGAGGTCACGTAGCTCACTGTAGGACTTGGGGTGCTTTAAGCTCCACAGAAATATCTGCACTAAAGTTCCACTTTTGAGGTGTCAGCTACACAGAGTAAGTTGATACCACAGCAGTGAAATGTCCTCAATAAAGCAAGAGGCACACAGAGGGGAGAAAGTAAGACAGTGGCAAAACCTGTGCATTTAGGTCAGACTTAATAGGCAAAGTGCCCAAACTACTGTTTGTAAAAGGCATTGAAACTGAGTGTGCTAGGGCTCTACACTCAACAGGTTTCTGGGACATTGGACAGTTGGCATCTTTTTACCTAAAAAACACAAAGTATTCAGGGAAGGCTCTTTCTTCCCTTAGGTTAAGAACAGCAAAAACTAACATTTCTTGGGTGTTTATTTAGTGGCAGGCACTCTGACATGGTGGGCAGAATAATGACCCCCCAAATCATCCTTATCCCAATCCCTCGAAGGAACTTGTAAATACTACCTTCCAACATTCAAATTAAAATTTTGGATGGAATTAAGGTTGCTACTCCACTGACCTTGAGATGGGAAATTATCTTGTATTATCTTGGTAGACCCAACAAGAATCTCTACAAATGCAAGAGTGAGGCAGGAAAGTCAGAATGTGAGGAAGACTTGACTGGCATTGCTGGATTTGAAGATGGTACTTGGCAAGAAATGGCCCAAGGAACACATGCTTCTAAAAGCTGGAAGTGGCAAGAATATGGATTCTCCCCCAAGGCCTCTGGAAAGAAATGCAGCCCCACTGAAACCTTGGGCTTGAGTCTAGTGAGATGCATTTTAGACTTTGGACTATTGGAACTTTATAATAATAATTTTGTGTACTAACTTTTTCATTAATTTGTTATAATTACAATAGGGAACTAACATATCTGGTAAACACTTTACAAACCATGTCTGAAACAGGATCTATTATATTACCATTTCATAGAAAATAAAAATGGAGGTTTAGAGAAGTCACACCCTTGTCTGATACCAAAGTCCATACTCTTAACTGCATACAAATATAGATAATGTGTGTGTGTGTGTGGTGGTGGGGTTCTGGGGATTGAACCCAGGAATATATATATATATATATATATATATATATATATATATATATATATTTATTTATTTATCAAGCAAAAACTGTACCACTGAGCTACATCCCAA
Source organism: Marmota monax (assembly GCF_021218885.2). Lineage (NCBI taxonomy): Eukaryota > Metazoa > Chordata > Mammalia > Rodentia > Sciuridae > Marmota > Marmota monax. Next base: position 14,112,445 of record NW_026694084.1, on the reverse strand, counting down.
GCCCCTATTGTGTTTTTTTTCCCCACTGATTTCCTTCAAAACATCTAGTGAGGTGCATCACTAGATGAATCTTTCATCTTTCTTAAGACAGTCCTCAACATATTCATCATCTAAAGATACTGACATCATGGAACAAGAATGGAGTATAACCATACATAATAAAAACACTATGATTGTGTTTTTATTAAGATGACTAGTTACTTTATGTTACGCACTCTCAACCAGGAATGTTAAATGGTTTGTCACAGATAATTGTCATTCCTTGAAGCTTAGTGTTTAGGCTGTTTGAACATAAAGAAGAAATAGGAGATATCCTAGTTGAGGTTTTTAGCTATGTCTTTATTCTCAACATTAAAACCTAGCCATTTTTATCCTGGCTCCTCCCTTACAGAAAGTGATTGGTCCAATTAAAGCAGGCCATTAGGCAAGTCTAGGCTGAGTATTGTTGAAAAGGAAAGAGGAATATCTGATGTATGCAGATTAGACTCAGATGGAAACCAAATCACAACTCAGGAGACCAACCATACCTTGTCCTTGAGTTTTAATTTCTTAACTTAAATTTTGATAGTTAATTCTTTTTTAGAAATATTGTTTCTAAGTGTAAAATATGACAGTTTTATCTTTATGAATTACACAGCAAATTCTTCTAAAAGCCGCTTTCCCTGGTGGATTCTTTTCTTCACAACAATTCAGCACAGGGGAATAGCTTTACCCCAGTACAAATTAAGTCCCAGGATCCTACTTCCTTCAATTTATGAGATTGCAAAAAAAATTGAAATTGAAGAAAGAACTACATAGTCTCTGATCTATTAACCCACTGTTATCTAAATGGCTTTCTGTCCAGGTTGAATGATGACCTGTGCTTCCTCAAGTCCTTTGTCAAAAGTCTTGTGTGAATTGCCTGCATGCACATAGCACAGACCCATATAAACACACTCACAGGTTTCTGCATATAGGTAACCAGCTTAAATCATTTCTGAAATGCTTTATTCTTGGTATAACCTTCAGGCAAATTACATAAATGTTTTTGCAAAGAACTCTATGAGAGCAAACAAGTAGGGCTTATGCAACAATTATCAAAAGTTAGGCATGTCTTCCATGCTGTTACAAACAGCTGCACAACCATTTGTCAAGCAACTGTGTAATGGAAAGGTTTGTTCAATAAAACTCTTCTTTTCTCCTTTATTTCCCACATGTACAATTGTATGGTCTAACACTTTAGCAAAGCAACTGAATGTTGTTACTGCACAAATGGTCTGCATTTGTCCATACAAAACAAATAGATGAGTTCAAGGTTTAATGCTGCATAATGGTGATAGTCACAGAATTTTACAAAAAAGATAAAATCCAATATCTTACCTAATTTGAAGGCTATCCACAATGACAGAAATGAAAAGAATGTTGGCATCTAAGTGTTGTTCATAAAATTCACATAAATTATGCATTTGTCCAATGAATTACCCATTTTGTATTCCCTGTTGAAAGATAGTTCTAAGTCATGCACATAAGGAACAAATTGTGCACTTTCTTTCCATCAATAGCAATGGCCTTGTCCTGACATAGCCCTATTTTCCTGTTCTGCAGCTCTTGGTTATTAATGGCCTATGTTTTTCAAGTATATGACTACGAAACACAACAAACTTTATAGGTAGACAATAAATTCAAGAGGGAAAGAGGACAGAACTGTAGTACAAATATACTGGCTATAAAACTAATTAGTGAGTCAGACCTGGTATCACATGCCTATAATCTTAGTTACTCAGGAGGTTGAGGCAGGCGATTGATAAGTTTGAAGCCAACCTGGGCAAGATCCTGTCTCGAATAACATTTTTTCAAAACAGGCTGGGATGTAATTCAGCAGTAGAGTGCTTGCCTAGCGAACAAAAGGCCCTGAGTTCAATTCTCAGTATCAAGAAGTAAAGAAAAAAATAACTAGTAATAAAAACTTAGTTAAGAATTTTAAATTGAGAAAGATCACTTCCTTTTCTAATGTTCATTGGATTATTCCTTCCTTTTTCTAACATTTAAATACTAATTAATAAGTACTACTTACAAACTCAGAATAGTTAAATGCCCCTTGGATAAACTATGAAAAAGCCATCACATGGAATTCCAGCTTTCATGGGGATAATTTCCTAAAGTCAACATAGAATAGCCAGAAAACTTGTAATGCCAAATTTAATACTGAATAAGTCATTAAATCGCTTTTACATATGGTATGCACAGATTTGTGTATATATCACATGTAGAGAAAAACTTAAGCACATTAGGTAAACAAAAGGAAAGTCTACATACAGATATTTGAATGCTTAAACTACACTGCCTTTGAGGGCACTATGAAACCCTAGTGGTGAATGGAGCACGGGTAGTAGAGTCCAGAGTGCTTTTACTTTCTTGTAGGTGTACTCCACTTTTTTGGTTCTGTTTTTTGTGTAACATTGTATAATTTTAGTAGGTTTACTTATTGTAAGGCTTAGACAACAATAGGAAAACTTTATTTGACATGTTATATACAGTTTAGAACCTAACCCCATATGGAGTTTCTGTATAAGTCCAAGGTGATGTTATTCCACTGTGGCTACAGATGGTAGAGATGCTGAGGAATAGCACACAACTGACTTAGCTCCCTTGCTGAAGAGATGGGTCCATGTTGCATGTGGTATTCCATGACCACCTCCTCAGAGCTGATTAGATGTTGAGTTCTCACTAAATTCTTGACCCAAGGGTTGTTCTTCCATGTTCAGATGATCTGGGCCAATCAGATACTCTCTCAATTAGAAATAAGAGAGATTCTCTGGGCTTAATGACCATGTAGAATTAGAACCTAATTGAAGTCAGAAGAACAAAGCCATGTGCAAGCTAATGATAAGTAGAGAAGGTAGTTATAGACAGGAGAATGGACAATATTCACAGGCAAAGGTGAAATCCAAAGACCTTGAAATGCAGGGATAATTAAACTTGGCTGCTAACTTTCTAGAATTGAGTCTTGTGCCCATGAAGACTGGCCTGTGAATATCTATGGGGCCACTTTCTTGATCATTAACATCTCTCTCTTTTTTGAGTTTGACTGGATCAGTTTTAATTTTTTATGACTTACAGATCCTTGACTAGAAAGAACACTACCATTGAACTAGCATCAAATATCTTGTTGAAAGTTTAAATAGTTTTCTCATTTGACCCTCATTAAACTCTAAAAAGTATATCACTCCTATTTTACAGACCAAGAAAAGGAAAAGTAAACAGGAGGGTCTTGTTCTTTGTTATAGAGTTTTGTCCATCGCTGGAAGAACTTGAATTTTCAACTCAGGACTACCTTCCTCTACTGGGCTCAAAAAGAGTTTCTTCTCAGTAGCTGACAAGCTTCCTCTACAAACATGAGTGCTTTTATTTTCTTAATAATTGATACCATGTCCAGAATCCCTTTAGGATGGTGGAGTTTTCTTACCTCTAACACAATGATGCCAAAGAGAACACTAGAGACCTATTCTTCATACCAGATTATAAATCTGATGGTGATATGCACAGGGTTTGAGGGATATAATGCATAAGTGAATCTTTCTTAGACTGTGTACTATTTGAAACACACTTTCAATAATACCTAAGCATACAAAGAGTGGGATTATGCTGTGCCTGGCCCATCAGAGAATTCAAATAACTAGAATGTAACTGCCAATTATAAGTGTCAACTTGGCTAGGCTAAGATTCCCTGATGTTTGGTTAAACACTAGTCTAGATGCTGTGAATATAATTTTAAAAACGTGATTAACATTGAAATCAGTGTATTTTTAATAAAAATTATGGCTCTCCATAATGTGTATAAGTATCATTTAATCAGTTGAAGGCCTTACAGGAAAAGACTGAGGTTTCTCAAAGAAGAAAGTATCTGGTTTGAAGACTACATCATAGAAACCCTGTCTGAGTTTCTAGCCTGCCTTGCCTGGCTTGTGGAATTTGGATTTAAGACTGCAGTATCAATATCTGAATACCCAAAGTTTACTTTCTGGATTTCAGACTTTCCAGTTTCCACAATCACATAAATCAATTTTTGAAAAACAATCGGTCCATAAATCAATCTGCCTATCTATTCGTTCATCTATAATCCACTCAAATTTATTAGGATCTCTGATTGGGCAGATGGATAAAAGACATACACATGTGTGTATATGTATGTGCACACATATCTATATCTCTACCTGTATCTCTATTTTTACCTATTTTACCCATGTCTATATCTATATCAACATATCCTATTGGGCCTATTTCTCTGGAGAGCTCTGATATGCAGGGCTTATTGAGATTGTTGGGGGAGTATAATTTGATTCAAAAGATGATATATAAAACTATAATTTCAAATTTCCATTAAATCTTTTTTAAAGATAAAGGCAGAGATCCTCAATGGATAGCACTTTCCCCAACAGATTATCTTCATGAATTACTGAAATATAAACATAGGATCAGTGCCTAGGCTGAGGTAGGGGATAGAGCTAACCAGCTGAACAAACTATTCAGTTTGGGAGGGTTTTGGAGAATAGGACATAAGATAGGGGTTGTACAAACAACCTGCAAAAGATAAGGCAGAAGGTTTGGCAATATGTCAAGAAGCCCGAACCTGAGAAAGAAGTCCCCTGTTTGGGGGAATTAGCCATACATTCCTAGAAAGAGTAGTGTCTGATACTAAATTTGAGTTATTTCCTGTACTTTGCAGTAACCACTTTTACCACCTCTTCCATAAAGTGAGTCACACCCATAATTTGATTGTGTTCCAGGGTCAAAAGGAAAGAAGCTGAGGTTTCCACCTTGAAGTAAACCTAGGCAGCGAGTGAGGCACCTCCCTGGTGCTTTATCTAGGGGCACAATAAACGATGATCATGGCACAGAAGCAGAGCACAGCAGAGCCTGAGTCACTAACAGTTATTCCTAAGAGTAGCACAAGTTTAAATTTGCCTCTGCTAGGGAGAAAACAGTTTAGAAAGACAGCTGTCTAAGGAATACAGATATTCACTGAGAGCAAGAATCAGGAGCCAGACAATCTGGGGTCAAATGCTCAGCTCACTATTTACCAAGGGGTGAACTTGGCATATGCCTTTGAGAGTTTTCCCATATGTGAAACTGCATGATTGAAAAACATGCCTTAAGTGTTTAATAAAACAAGTGCATGTAAAAGCATGTAGCTGATTACTCAGAGCGTGGAAAAACTCAAATAATAAATATATCATCATCAGTCTATTAAAGAGAAGCACGTGGATTCTTTAATGTGGTTTGCCAATGCCATTTAATAACTGTTATATGTGCTTGCTGAGCTGCAAAAGTTTTGTGTTTTCTTCTGAAAGCCAAGGTTTTTGACTCAACGGCATTATGACTTATCCTTCACCCATAGGAGTCATGGTCCTTGACATTTTTTCCCTTCTGTTTTCTTGTGTTGGTTCTTGACATTTTTTCCCTTCCATTTTTTTTTCATCTTTTGAAAAGGTGTTTGAAAACATATTTAAAGGGTAGTTTGGGGTTTTTAAAAAGTATAATTTGTTAGAGGATAAATCTTAAGGTATACGATTAGCACACCCCATACCCCTAATTTGTACAAAAGTTTTTACATTTAATTCCTGTTGTTTATGTTGCTTCTGTTTTTATCTTTATTTTTAAAGATTTTTCAAAGAATCACTCCTCAGAAAAATCTTTTTTTTTTTAAAGAGAGAGAGAACTATTTATTATTTATTTTTTGGCGGACACAACATCTTTGTTTGTTATGTGGTGCTGAGGATCGAACCCGGGCCGCACGCATGCCAGGCGAGCGCGCTACCGCTTGAGCCACATCCCCAGCCACCAGAAAAATCTTAAAAAGCATTTATAGAATTTAAAGCACTATTCAAGTTTTTATTTTTTAGGTAGAATTCCATGTTCAATATTAAATAGTTAACAGACAATGCATAAAAATAACAAAAATTAGTTGAAATCACTCATCCCATGCCCACTACCCTGAGGAAGCTACTATTAAATGATACACAGCCCTCAGACACTGAATATAATTTTCTAATTACTTATTACTGATTCTTGAACTATGTTGCCAGTATTTTTTCCTTGATAGTTTTATCATTTACCATAGTACCATTTGAGAAATACAAAAAAATATATAGGATAAAAAATGTTAAGGACTTTTTTCTTTTTCTTTTCTGTAGGCAAAATATATAAAAAGTATTTTATTCTATATGCTTTTGGGGGGGGGGAACTGAGGAGGACAGCATTGAGCTCCTTTTTGATTCTAGACATAATCTTAGGAAAATTTAGAAGAAATGCTCATGTTTTTTTCATGGAGGGTGCTGGGTACATTGGCCTCATTCTATCTCTGCATGGTGCTATGGACAGCTGGATCTGACTCCAGACATATGCACTAGAATCCAGTGAAAGAGCTCAGGTCAGGCTGGCAAGAAAGAAGAAACAAAACAAATTGGCAAAAAACCCCTAAAGCATGCCATCAAGATAACAAGGGTTGTGATAAATTAATACATAAGTGAGATTTTCTTTCACTTTAAATTGGCAAAAATTTTAAAATAATAATACTCAGTGGGGGAAGTGAGGTCAGCTAGCTTTCTTATATACTGTTAGAGGGAATATAATTATAAGTCACATTTCTAAAGAGTGATATAAATATTTGAAATTATAAAATCCAGTAAGAATACTTACTAGGACATCATTCATAGAAGTAAATGAAACAAAAACAGCTGACTAGCAATAGGGAAATAAAAAACTGGTTAAGTACTTGGCATATCACACAGTAGAATATTTTATAATCATTAATATTCATGTTTTTACAATGAAGTGGAGAAAAAGTAAAGTGGAGAACCATACTGAAATATTCGAAAGACAAATATCCAATTGTGTTTTATCTATACATGCTCAGGTGTACAAAATGTATTTAACTGCTAACTTGATTAAATATTTCTAAGATAAACATCATCTTTTGCCTGTCATCCCACAGGCCAAAATGTTCCATTCCCTACTTTTTCAATATTTACAGAACAGCATCCATATCTAGTCATTTGCTCAGGATGCCAAAATCCCAAGAATTGTTCTTGATTATTTCCTTTCTTTGACCCTCCAAAGTTGGTATATCAGCTTAGCCCACTATCACTTCTAAAATGTATTTAAAACCTGCCCATTTATTTTCCATCTCCAATGCCAGAATCCGATTTCAAGCTCCCATTGTCTTTTGCCTGATCACGACAGTGACTTTCTAAGTGGTTCCCACTCTTGTCCTTCCCCAATCAGTTTAGTCATAGAGAAGATCATGCCATTCCTTTTGCATTCATTTGCTGTTTCTGGGTAACAAATTACTATTTAATTTAGTGCCTTAGAAACAACAAAGCCTCACAATTTACTAACCATCCTTTCTGTGGTTGAGGAGTTCAGACATGTCTTTGCTGGGTTCTCTCTTCTGGATCTTATCAGCTGGAGATCAAGGTATGGGGCTCAGGCCACAGTCCTCATGGAGCTATGGATCACTGGCATGCATCATTTTCTTTTGTTCTTTTTTTTTTTTTAATTTTTTATTGTGGGTTGTTCAAAACATTACAAATTTCTTGACATATCATATTCCACACTTTGATTCAAGTGGGTTATGAACTCCCACCTTCACCCCATACACAGATTGCAGATTCACATCAGTTACACATCCATTGATTTACAAATTGCCATACTAGTGTCTGTTGTGCTCCGCTGCCTTTCCCATCATCCACCCTCCCCCCTCCCCAACTCTCCCCTCCCCTCCCCTCCTCTCTCTCTACCCCCTCCACTGTATAACCCTGAGGGTCTCCTTCCATTACCGTGCAATTTCCCTTCTCTCTCCCTTTCCCTCCCACCTCTCATCCCTGTTAAATGTTAATCTTCTTCTCCTGTTCTTCGTCCCTACTCTGTTCTTAGTTACTTTCCTTATATCAAAGAAGACATTTGGCATTTGTTTTTTAGGGATTGGCTAGCTTCACTTAGCATAATCTGCTCTAATGCCATCCATTTCCCTGTAAATTCTATGATTTTGTCATTTTTTAATGCAGAGTAATACTCCATTGTGTATAAATGCCACATTTTTTTTAATCCATTCGTCTATTGAAGGGCATCTAGGTTGGTTCCACAGTCTTGCTATTGTGAACTGTGCTGCTATGAACATCGATGTAGCAGTGTCCCTGTAGCATGCTCTTTTTAGGTCTTTAGGGAATAGACCAAGAAGGGGAATAGCTGGGTCAAATGGTGGCTCCATTCCCAGCTTTCCAAGAAATCTCCATACTGCTTTCCAAATTGGCTGCACCAATCTGCAGTCCCACCAGCAATGTACAAGTGTACCCTTTTCCCCACATCCTCGCCAGCACTTGTTGTTGTTTGACTTCCTAATGGCTGCCAATCTTACTGGAGTGAGATGGTATCTTAGGGTGGTTTTGATTTGCATTTCTCTGACAGCTAGAGATGGTGAGCATTTTTTCATGTACTTGTTGATTGACTGTATGTCCTCCTCTGAGAAGTGTCTGTTCAGGTCCTTGGCCCATTTGTTGATTGGGTTGTTTGTTCTCTTATTGTCTAATTTTTTGAGTTCTTTGTATACTCTGGATATTAGGGCTCTATCTGAAGTGTGAGGAGTAAAGATTTGTTCCCAGGATGTAGGCTCCCTATTTACCTCTCTTATTGTTTCTTTTGCTGAGAAAAAACTTTTTAGTTTGAGTAAGTCCCATTTGTTGATTCTAGTTATTAACTTTTGTGCTATGGGTGTCCTATTGAGGAATTTGGAGCCCGACCCCACAGTATGTAGATCGTAGCCAACTTTTTCTTCTATCAGACGGCGCATCTCTGATTTGATATCAAGCTCCTTGATCCATTTTGAATTCACTTTTGTGCATGGCGAGAGAAAGGGATTCAGTTTCATTTTGTTGCATATGGATTTCCAGTTTTCCCAGCACCATTTGTTGAAGATGCTATCCTTCCTCCATTGCATGCTTTTAGCCCCTTTATCAAATATAAGATAGTTGTAGTTTTGTGGATTGGTTTCTGTGTCCTCTATTCTGTACCATTGGTCCACCTGCCTGTTTTGGTACCAGTACCATGCTGTTTTTGTTACTATTGCTCTGTAGTATAGTTTGAAGTCTGGTATCGCTATACCGCCTGATTCACACTTCTTGCTTAGCATTGTTTTTGCTATTCTGGGTCTTTTATTTTTCCATATGAATTTCATGATTGCTTTCTCTATTTCTGCAAAAATGCCGTTGGGATTTTGATTGGCATTGTATTAAACCTATAGAGAACTTTTGGTAATATCGCCATTTTGATGATGTTAGTTCTGCCTATCCATGAACAGGGTATATTTTTCCATCTTCTAAGATCTTCTTCTATTTCTCTCTTTAGGGTTCTGTAGTTTTCATTGTATAAGTCTTTCACCTCTTTTGTTAGGTTGATTCCCAAGTATTTTATTTTTTTTGAAGATATTTTGAATGGAGTGGTTGTCCTCATTTCCATTTCAGAGGATTTGTCGCTGATATACAGGAATGCCTTTGATTTATGCGTGTTGATTTTAAATCCTGCCACTTTGCTGAATTCATTTATTAGCTCTAATAGTTTCTTTGTAGAGCCTTTTGGGTCTGCTAGGTATAGAATCATATCATCTGCAAATAGTGATAATTTAAGTTCTTCTTTTCCTATTTTTATGCCTTTAATTTCTTTCGTCTGTCTAATTGCTCTGGCCAGTGTTTCGAGAACTATGTTGAAGAGAAGTGGAGAGAGAGGGCATCCCTGTCTTGTACCAGATTTTAGAGGGAGTGCCTTCAGTTTTTCTCCATTCAGAATGATGCTAGCCTGAGGCTTAGCATAGATTGCTTTTACAATATTGAGGTATGTTCCTGTTATCCCTAGTTTTTCTAGAGTTTTGAACATAAAGGGATGCTGTACTTTGTCAAATGCTTTTTCCGCATCTATCGAGATGATCATATGGTTCTTATTTTTAAGTCTATTGATGTGGTGAATAACATTTATTGATTTCCGTATATTGAACCAGCCTTGCATCCCAGGGATGAATCCTACTTGATCATGGTGTACAATTTTTTTGATATGTTTTTGTATCCGATTCGCCAGAATTTTATTGAGGATTTTTGCATCTAGGTTCATTAGAGATATTGGTCTGTAGTTTTCTTTCTTTGAAGTGTCTTTGTCTGGTTTAGGTATCAGGGTGATGTTGGCCTCATAGAATGAATTTGGAAGTTCTCCCTCCTTTTCTATTTCCTGAAGTATCTTGAAAAGTATTGGTATTACACTTTTTTCTCAGCAGCACATGGATCCTTCTCAAAAATAGATCATATATTATGTCACAGGGCAACTCTTAGACAATATAAAGGAGTAGAGATAATACCATGCATCTTATCTGATCATAATGGAATGAAACTGAAAATCAACGATAAAAGAAGGAAGGAAAAAGCATACATCAATTGGAGAATGAACAATAGGTTACTGAATGATCAATGGGTTATAGAAGACATCAAGGAGGAAATTAAAAAATTCTTAGAGATAAATGAAAACACAGACACAACATATCGGAATCTATGGGACACATTGAAAGCAGTTCTAAGAGGAAAATTCATTGCTTGGAGTTCATTCCTTAAAAAAAGAAAAAAACAACAAATAAATGATCTCATACTTCATCTCAAAATCCTAGAAAAAGAAGAGCAAAACAACAGCAAAAGAAGTAGAAGGCAAGAAATAATGAAAATCAGAGCTGAAATTAATGAAATCGAAACAAAAGAAACAATTGAAAAAATTGACAAAACTAAAAGTTGGTTCTTTGAAAAAATAAACAAAATCGACAGACCCTTAGCCATGCTAGCGAAGAGAAGAAGAGAGAGAACTCAAATTACTAGCATACGGGATGAAAAAGGCAATATCACAACAGACACTTCAGAAATACAGAAGATAATCAAAAACTATTTTGAATCCTTATACTCCAATAAATTAGAAGATAGTGAAGGCATAGATAAATTTCTTAAGTCATATGATCTGCCCAGATTGAGTCAGGAGGATATAGAAAACCTAAACAGACCAATATCAATTGAGGAAATAGAAGAAACCATAGAAAGACTACCAACTAAGAAAAGCCCAGGTCCGGATGGGTATACAGCAGAATTTTACAAAACCTTCTTTTGTTCTTTTGGTTGTAGAACTGAGGCCCTCATGAACTAAAGGCCACCTGCTGTTCCCTGTCATGTGGGCTTCTCTACATGACAGTCTGTTTCTTCAAGCCAACAGGAAAGAAAGCTCCATATCACTTTGCCCTCTGTTTCTGACCTTTAGACACCCTTTTAAAGGGCTCACTTGATTACAACATGCTCACTCAGGATAATCTCCCTCTTGAATAACTTAAAGTCAGTTGGGGAAGGACCTTAATTATATTTCTGAAATCTTTCCACCTTTGTCTCATGACATAATCAGGAATATATGTTTTCATGTTCACATTCCAATTCCCTTTCAGATTCCAGGGAAAGATTATACAGGGAAGACATGTCAGAGAATGGGAATTGTGAGAGCTGTTATGGATTGCATATTTATGGTTGTCTCAAAATTCAGATATTGAAGCCCTAACTGTCCGAGGGGTGATATTAGCTGGTGGGATCTTAAGAAGATAGATAATTAGGGTTAGATTTGGTCCTGAGAGTGAAACTCCATGATGGGATTTATGCTTTTATTGTATTACATGAAGGGACAGCTCTTGTTATATGAGGATAGAAGGAAATAGTTATCTAAGACCATGTCTGCTTTTTGCTTCCTTTTTTTTTCTTTTCTTTTTTTGCAATGCTGGGGATCAAACCCAGGGAACCTAGGCTAGGCAGGTCCTCTACTGTAGACCTACTAGCCAATGTCATTCTTAAAATTCCTCAGTGGCTTCTTATTGTGCTCTTAGGAAACTCCAGACTCCTATTGCCTTAGATATCCCTGCATGATCTAGCCCTTTCTTGCCCAACTCTGCAGACATTTTTCTTTCAGAGAACTTAGCACTTTTAATTGTCTTGATTTTGTTTTTCTTGCTTATTGTTCATTTTTCTGACTAAAATGAAAGTGCAAGGAAAACAGAGCCCTTCATGTGTTTGTTTTTACACTACCCAGGACATACACAATGTCTAACATGAAGAAATTGCTCGAATGTGATGGGGTGAAAAAATACTAATGGCAAATAGGCCTTTTTGAGATTAGCTAATATGAAATAAATCACATAAGTAAAGTTAGAATAAAATATGAGGACTCTTCTTACTTCAAAACCTGTATAACCCATGAAACAAAGAGTTGTAGTCTTCAACAGAGCCTAAAGGAACAGTCAAAAACAAAAACAGACCCATTGGGCCTTTATTGGTCATGGAAATCTGTTTAATTTTATCAATCTGCTGTTATTTTTAACCTAAAGCATAAAAGAGAATATCATTACTAAGATAGCCCACAAATGAGTTGGTAGCTCCCAAAACTGATGAGTTCCTGTCACTGGAATTATTCAAACAGAATTTGAATGGCCACCAGAAGGAATGTTCAAAAAGGCACCTGAGCCTTGAAGGAGAAGTTTGCAAGACACTGCAGTCTAGACTGTCCTGAAGTGTGAGGGGACAAAATGGGGAGCCATAGGCTACATTTGGCTTACGGACAGGTTTTGTTTGGAAGAAATACTATTTTTAAATTGATTTGAATATTTTTAGATAGGGCATCTGCTCTCATTCCCATGGTTTCTGTCACTCCTACTATTTAGAAATGATGGATACCCTCATTTATAATAGCTTTTGGCTCCAAACAAGCATATGGGTTTCTACTCTTGGACTCTCTAAGGTCTTTTGTGACACCTGAATATAAAGGACAAGGTAATAAGCTAAAAAACTTGTTGGTGGGGAGGGATATAAACTTTGCACTAAGAATAATCATGATTGGATGTCTTTCAAATCCTTTCTTTATCCTTTAATCCTGGACATACTAGCCCATGAAATCTAATTCTCATTACTTAAGCTTGTGGCTCACTTTGAAGATTTTATCTGCTATCAAAATATTAACTTAACCTTTCCCAGTAAGAAACTCAATAACAATCCAATACACATGTGGACCAAAAGGAAAATCAAAGAATCTCTTTTTGTTCCTGGTTGAAAAATAAATATGACCCAGTTCAGACTTTAGAAGGAAGATATATAAAGTAAGAAGTCTCTCTGATGATGTAAATATTGAATTTGGGCTCAGTGTTCTTTTTGATTCCATACCACTGAGTTATAACTGTATTCCATTTTATCAGTGTACAAAATTAAACCAATGTTGTTGAGTGACTTTGTATCCCACCACCTAGTTTTACCATGTGAGATACTCACAAAGGGGATGATGACATTTTTTTCTTCTCAATAATAAACAGCAACTGGGAAGAAAGAAAACTGTTCATTGTGCATGAGGAGGTAACAGTATCCTTCTAACCTGCCATTCAGCTAGTTCCTTTAAATGAAATGAGGCCTCCTAAGCCATCGAGCTTGTCTACAAAGTCCCCTCTTTCTTATTTGTTTATAATTTTCTAAAAAATTGTAACTTTACCTTTCCCAGAAACTTGAAACAATTTTTTTTACGTGCCAATTTTAAAGTAATTTCCTAAATTTAATCAAATAAAGTCTATAAGGGATTTTTTTAAATTAAGGACATGCAAAAAATCAGTCTCAATTCAAGGCAGCTATATTTATGTAAAACATCAGGTACCTCCTTTGAATTTTCTGAGGGCAGGATATTCCACAGTTGTGAGATTATATTTTTTGAAGAATAATTTGGGAGCAAAATTTAAACTAAAACTTCATCCTGAATATTCCATCTGGACTATGTAAATATGAATATTAAGCACTTCAAAATTAGCAGTGGTTTGCTCATGATATTTATTTTTATAGATATTTTTATGCTTTCTATAAATATTAATAGGCACTAGTTAGAATTACAATACAGCTATGTTATATGTTGCTGAAAGACAGTTGCCTTGATTTTTGCAATCTTTTGGTTCAATTAACACAAAATATTAAACATAAGTCAAAATTAAAATATAATCTCAGATCTTCATGAATAATTTTGTTTTATAGGATACATCTGAGTTGCCAGGATATAATTTAATGCATTAATAACAATCACTTTGTAAACTCCTAATGGCATAGACTTGGAGAAAAGCAGGCCTGACTGCTCAGATATCTGATTATTTTTAGAAAGTTCCCCAACATTAGGAGGTTAAAAGACACATGCAGTTAAGACACACAGCACACATGTATGAGAATCACTAACACCATCAATTATGATAACCTTTTTCTTTGGTTCCAATTTTATTTATGATTGGGGAGAATATTTACTTATCATTGGCTCCTGCACTTTTTTTTTTTAAGAGCTCTAGTTAGTTCTTCTCTTCACTACATTTCAAAATTCTACATACATTTTCAAATTCTACATAAGAAAACTGAGGCACAGAGTAATCTTTCCAATATATTTCTCTCAATTCGGTCAATCTGAAAATTCAGTTAAGCAAACGGTCTGCACATTCTGGTTAACAGTTTTCCTTAGGTTAGGGCTGGGGATTTAAGTAATTGGTACCAATATTGACATGCTTATTACTCTATAAGAACTCATAATGAAGCAAAAGTCTAAGCAAGAGCAAGGGATGAAAGAACTCTGCTGGATAGTCTCTGGTCCCCTGAAAAGTCCCTGGCACTATAGAGCAGCATGGGTGGGATATGAACAGGAGCTCTTGGAGGGGTGGTCTGATGCAATGGAAGAAACTTTGGGGTGAGGTCCTGATCCTGCTACTTCTGCACAATCCTGGACTGGAAATATCATTCAACTTTTCTAAGCCTTTTGTTCCTCATCTATGAAATAGGCTTCATGGGGCTGTAAGAACCAAATTAACAATGTGGGTGAGAAAGTTTTGTCTTCTTGAAGGACCCGAGAAAGCTCATGTATTAACTGTCAAATTTCCAAATTAAAACAACTCAATCCATTTTTCTCTCCTCTGAAACCAGCAATCCATCACCTGTATTCCTGGAAAAGGTGATCAAGGATAAGGATTTTCAAAGTTCCATTTCTTTTTTTATATATGACACATAATAATTATACATATGTGTGGGGTGTAGTGTTATGTTTCCATATATATATACATATATATATAGAGAGAGAGACAGAGAGAGAGAGAGAGAGAGAGAGTATAATAATCAATTCAAAGTATTTAGTACATTCATTATTTCATATATTTATCATTTGTTTATGATGTGCACATTCAAAATTCCTTTTTCCAGCTATTTTGAAATATTCAGTACAAAATATTGTTAACCATAGTCATCATACTACTCAATAGAACTCCAGAGCTTAATCCCTCCCCTTGACTGTAACCTTGTACCCACTGACCATTATCTCCTTATTACTTCTTCCCTCATCCTCCCTAGCATCTGGTACCTACTCCTCTTCTACTTTCTACTTCTATGAGATCAGCTTCCCAGTATTCTATTTCTACTATGAGTGAGAAAAGAAAATAACTGAGCAATGTTGGTATGCCCTGATCCAAACATATAGATCAGAAGAACTGGACCATGATGCTAATGATCTTTATTCTCTCTCTTAGTTAATGATCTTTACTGCTAATTGTTCTGTTGAAGAAAGTCTCAGCCATCTAGATGCATTAGACAGCTGTTGGACATTCTCCACCTACATGCAAGATCTGTGCTAGCCAAGAGAAAAGGAAGCAGCAGACAATTCTGAAAGTAGAAATCAAACACCAGTGAGCATATTGGATTTGTTTGCACAGAGTGAAGAGAGGACAATTGCTGTGGGACTAGGAAATTGCAGGGCACTGGTAAGTAATTACCCAAACTGGAGGAGTTCTAGAGAGGCCCAGAGAAAGAGAAGAGGGTGTTACCTTCTCCCCTGTAGGGACAGAGCTGTAACAAGGCCAGAAGCACCTGGCAGGAAAAAAACAAGGTTAGCAAAAGTGAGACATAGGAGACACCTAAACAGCAACCCTGCATGGGAGGCATGAAGTGACTGAACTATCATCTGGAAAGCTCAAGAAAGAACTCAAAACTCAGTGGGGAAATGTTGACCAGTCAGATTAAGGGTTTGCCATATCTAAGCTATAAGACTCCACCAGAACAAGTTTAGAAGGTTCAGGTAAGTGGTGGGGATCATCATGTGGGATTCTTAAGGGGCAGTGCAGAGATAGACTATAAGACCAGGAGATATGCATGGAATATGAGGAAGGCCCTAGACTTAGAGATTTTGTATGGGAAATTTGAGCACTACAATGCCACAGGTAGTCTGAACAACTGACTAATTAAGTTGTTTATTTGTTGGCTGAAAGACTCACAAGGGCAATAAACCGTGCTGGGCACTGGTGATACAGAGAAGAACAAGATGCAGTCTCTCCCCTGAAGGAGCTCACACACAAGGACACAAGCAAGTATAATAACAGCAGTTAGCACCATGATAAAGACTGGCATGGGTGCTAGGGAACATAGGTGTGGGGTCATCAATTTCACCTTTTATGCAATCTGGAAAGGCTCATCAAAAGAAGTGATGCCCAAATAGAGAGTGGAAGAGTCTTTAGAGGGTAATCAGGGGAGGTGACTAAGAATAGCATGTGCAAAAGTCCAGAGGCAAGAAAAAGAGAGTTTAGCCAACAGGGAAGGAATTAGCTCAGCATGGGACAGAGAAGGAACTGTCAAGCGATGACATGAAAAGTTAAGCAGAAACCACATCATGAAGGGCCTTGTGTATTATGATCAAAGATATGGGGAATCTGGGGGATCCAAAGGAACCACTAAAGATGAGTAACTTAATTAAACATACAGGCCTCAGCTGCTAATATTCACATCATGCACTTCTTTGCTTGCCTTTAAAACTAAGTATTTGGTTAGTAAACAACAGATGCTAGTTCCTCATCACTTAATTTATACACCTTGATGAATGAAGAGAACCACTTATTCTATTGAATAGAAAACAATAAAAACACCAGCCTCCTTCTCTGAAAGTCCTTGCTCAGCAGTCAGCTGAAGCCTTCCTACCCTCTCTATTTAGAAATACATCCCTAATCTTTCTGAGCCTGCTTTATTGTTGCTTTTTTTGTTGTACTTATTTCCTTCTAACACACCATGAAACTGATTATTTATTAGTTCTGGAATTTAAGCTTCCTGAGGGCAGGATCTTCATGATTTGTAATTTTATATTTTTAGATGGATATTTCATACCAGTTAAGTAGTTAGTGAATATTTATTGAATAAATTAAATGAACAGATGTTAGAAAATGGTTCAGGGAAAGCTTTGCTAAGATTTATATTTTTAAAATAAAATGATGAATTATAAAAAGAAACAGTGTGAATGCATTTTTCAAAAATCTAAAGCCTTATCCTATACTTTCTTTTACAAGGTTTCCTGTTAACTAGTCTTCTCGGACTTGGTCTCTAACTATCTACAGCTAGATATGCCACAGATTTCATTTCCAAAAATACTCAAGTGTGTACTGAATTGAGATTCCAGCAGAATAATAGAGAATACTTTGAAGCCTGCTCTAGGAGTTTTATTTGACACTTTTATTGGACACACCTTGTCCCGATTATGCCTGGGTGTGTACATTTACAAGCAAAAAGGACAAATTATTTCTGCCATTATTGTATACTGGTAACAGTGACCATAGAAACAAGAAAAATGCTGCCTTTCTTGTTGTCTATTCCCCATGTGCTACAGTTCTTGCATTCTTAAAGACAAATGAGGCCTTATTTGAATGGCAATGTAATGATGCAACCAGTTGTTCATAAAGCAAAATGTTTTCTATGCATGCTCCTTTTCAGGAATCTGTTTTAATTCTTAAAAAAAAAAAAAAAAAAAAAAACAAGAGTTGCAACCTGGTGTTCCACAGGCCATACACAAAGAAGCCTATTGTTTTGTCTACATGTTTCAAAAAGCCTTTTGGAATTTATTGTTAACTTTCAAAGAGAGCAAGTTTTCCACCAAAACTAGAATGCCAACTCCTTTTGAAAAACTGGACAGCAAAGGCAGGCCTTTCTGCAGGGCAGTAGCTTACTGAAACTAAGCACAAGCTGCCTGTTGGACCAGACAAGTGCTTTCTGGTTGTAACATCTCTCCCAGGCCACATTCCCTCTCATGCAGTACGTGCCTCTGCAAGCATGGGAGGCTGATCACCTTTGCATTGAGGATAGACCAGCTCTGGTTCAATTGTGCCCTGTCTGCTGTTTTGTTATTTTTCAACTAAACTTGCTCTTAGAAGAGATTTTGAACATATTCATAGAGAAGGCAGAAAGATGAGAGTACAAAGATGTCTCCAAACAGGAACTATACCTCTCAACTAAATAATAAAGTTCTTCAAATAAAGTAGCAGAGTGCTAAGCAGGTTGAAGGAGTAGAAGAGGTTTCCAAAGCTTCCATGAGGGGACTACATCCTTTCTCCATTCTAGTGTGTAAAAAAAAGGAGCCCTGTCCCTCACTTTGCTGGTTTCAGGGCCATTTTTATCACCACAAGATGAAATAGATAATCAAAGCATTTGATTCTGAGTTGTTTTAAAAGATGACAAGAAGGTTCTCTTACACAGAAATATTAGCTGACATATCCCTGTTGAGATTCACTTTATCAGGGACAAAGAAGAAATCAGACTTCAAAATAATCAGAGCTACATGTTCTTTTAAATGTCAGAGAAAAAATTAAAGTCTCAACAATCTAATAGAACCTTTTTGTCTTACTTCCCGTAGACATTCTGTGTCCTCCTCTGAAATGTGTCATCACCAGTATGAACAGACATTTCTAACCTGTGGCCTCCCAGAGTACGGTGCCCTGCAATGCAGCTTGTAATGTTTCAACACGATGGCTATTTCCATTTTATACCTTAAAACAAGTTCACCACTTTAAGGCACAGCCTACCAAGCAACTGAAATGTGGGAGATCTTCAGTGGAGCTTGATAGATTGCCCAAGCCTATTCCTTTACCCCATCCACCCCTGTGAAATGACCCATGATATCATGAACCTTGAGCTTGTGGTTCACTTTCCACTGTACCTAGTTACTCAGAATCAATTAAACCATGTTGGTCTATTAGCTACTGGGTCTGCTGTTCTATATGATGCCTTAATGCAAAACAGACAAAAGAAGATTCCCCCTTTGGTAGATACATCCTATGTCAGGGAGCTCAATTTGATGAGCAGAGTTCAGTTTGGATTTCAGCCACAAATAGCCTTGGTCAGGTGACTTCCTGAAGGGACTATGCATGCTCGTACATGGTGGCTCTGAAGTCCTTGTGCTTGGTCTTAAGACCAAACTCTAAACAATGAAGCAGGCAGTCAAGTGAGGAATCTCCTAGGACAGAGGTCAACACAGGACATTTGAAATAACTACAACAAAGATTGCAATTATTATACAGTCCAGGGTTCTGGAAAAGCTTCCAGAACCTCTCAAAATTTAGGTGGCAATGGAAAGAATGTGAGGACTCAAGAGAGAACTTCTAAATAGAAGAAAACACTTGAAAAAGAGCAGGGCAGAGAATGTAGATGTACTCATGGTAAACATCATAGGGTTCAGTATTGCTGGCGTTTGTGTGATATTTATTTAAGTAGAGGATATAAGTTATAAGGCTCTGTAAGTAGATTGGGTCCATGATGTCGAAGACTCTGAAGGCCAAGTTGCGGATTCTGCTTCTCATTCAGTGGTCACTCTCTCAAGTATTATGAGTAGAAGCTAATGATAGATATAACAGCTAATAATTTTTAAATACTGTGTGTCAAGAATTTTGCTATGCCTTTGGCATGAGTTATCTCATTTAAATCTTGTGAGAGTCCTAAAAATATGTACTGTTATTGTCCCCATTTTACCTATTAGGAAACTGAGGTTAGGAAGGTTAATGTTTCCATGGCTCTGCATACTAGTAAATGGGAAAGCAGAAGTCAAGTTCCTTTCTGACTCCAAAGGCCTTAAATACAAGGGTTCTCAATAAATAAGCCAGAGCTTCACTTTGGCAATAGAGGATGTTCAGAAGAGGGAAATATTGAAAACAAAGGTATTTGGTGGGGTGCTCAGCAGAAAGTTGGTGCTAAATAAAATCAGGGGTTATAGGGACAGTTGAACTTAATGGTCTAGAGTAATGTTCAGCTGATGATAGCAGGTAGACATAATGGCTGGACAGCTAGCAGACATGTCACAGATGGAAGCCATGCACCAAAGATGGCAAAACCAAAGATAGAAAGTAGGTAATGACTTTGTTTACTCCTGACCATTTTTGTGAGTATAAAGGCTTAATTTTTCTTTATACTGGACTTCGGTCTCTGTTACCAAGAGCTAATCTTTCTTTTGATACACATTTTCACTTATAATGGAAAAATGCCATTCTACTAGGCTGTTTTCATTGAGATTTGCAACTTATAGAAATAAAGTTGAGGAGTTTCTACCATTCCACTCCCGTTCTGCTACTGCCTTCAAAGAGGGTTTTTTCCCTCCACCCCTATCATAAAATGCTAGTCCAGGTAAAGTAGAAATAACCTAGCTAAGAGGTTTTAGAATGATTCACTCCAAGTTTGGGCAAGGAGAACATTTCAACTAAAAAAAAAAGGTAAATCAGAAGCATTCAAAATTCCAAGCACCTATGTTGCTGGGAAGAAAGGTTAGGAACAAAGTTAATTTTTACATTTCGATACATGAGAGTTGGTCCTCATAGTTTTCTAAAAAGGGGTATCAAAAGAAATATCTACTGCTAACGACATGATGTGAGATTCTGGGC
This sequence comes from Marmota monax, assembly GCF_021218885.2. Classification (NCBI taxonomy): domain Eukaryota; kingdom Metazoa; phylum Chordata; class Mammalia; order Rodentia; family Sciuridae; genus Marmota; species Marmota monax. The sequence goes on along the minus strand of NW_026694084.1, from coordinate 14,091,681 downwards.
TTTGTGAAGATCAAACTAAAGATAGGGTGACTTAACTGGCCACCTTCAATCTCACCTCCTTGGGATCATTAGGAAGAAAAGTAGGAGTCTCAACTGCAGGTGATGGTATGATGTGGTTAAGAGAGTTTACTGTTCCATCCTCAGATGATTTTTAGAGAGGGTACCAGTGCTGGGAGCCACACCATGAAAAGGGCGGTGAACAAAACCAGAAGCCATCAGAAAGTGACCAGGCTTTAGGTTCTGGTGAGAGGGAGTGAGAGAATTCAGAATGTTAGAGGGGACCCAGGTGAGACTTAAGTTACTATTCTCCTAACTAGTTGCCCTTTACTCTTTTCTACAATCTACTTTCTTTTCAACATCCGGAATGAGCTTCTTACATCATGAATCAGGTCATTCCTCTGATCAAAATACTTCAGTATTTTCCTCTTGTACTTTGGAATACAATTCAAGCTCTTTACCACAACCTCTGTTAGTCTTTCTCCATGCTTCTCGAATTCAACCATATGGGGTTTTCTTTTTTTTTCCTTCTACCTTGATATTTCAAACTCATTTCCACTTCTGGGTCTCTGTGCCTGCACTTCCCCTAGACATTCAAACACCTGTCTTTGTCTCTTCATTTCAGTGTTATTTTCCAGAAAAGCCTGCCCTAAACATTTTTGGAATCAGAAGTGGTTTTGTTTCAGATCTTGGTTCCACCCCTTAGGATCATTCTTCCTTTGCTTTGGTATCTTGCTCTGTAAGTGAAGGAGCTACTTGAAAGCTGCTGTAGGGTCAAAAAAAAAAAAAGTAATCATGAAAGACATTTAGTTGAGAGCTTCTAATTTTATGTTGTCCCAGTGCTCCATATTCTCATTACTATATAATATATCCATCATCATGTTAAATTATTTTATGTATCTATGTTCTTCCTATATTTATTGTGTATTTACACCCATAAGAATATTAATTCTGTCAGTGAAAAAAACCTTGAGAGCTTCTAAGTAGCTACAAAATAAATGGTTTGATATTTAATTTAATAGGGGAAAAAAACCCAAGAAGATAAAGCAGGAAGAAAGGACTTTCCAGTAGTCTATTCCTGAACCTTCCACTATCCGTGTCCCCTTGGTCACTTTCAGGGCCTGGGTTTCTGCTTTAGTATGGCTCTGGAACTTTGATTACAAATTTGCTTGTTTTGTAAGGTTATGTGTAAAGTAGGAAAAGCACGTGTCAGGCAGCAGAGGGCAGCAGTGTGTTGACAGAAGCACCTGCAGCTCTAAGACCCATGTGTCCTCTAAATGAATGATCTTTAAAAAAAATAAATAAATAAATAAATGAATGATCTTCCCACTAAAAGAATGACCTTGTTTTTAAATTTCCCATTACGTCATTGCATCTTGTGATATAAGGAAAGAACTGATGTCTTTGGAGAAAAAAATTGTAAACCATCTTTTTCATTTCTGTAAAAACAGAGTTTTCAATTCAGGGATGAAAACTGTTGTTGCATTTTGATTTCATCCAGGTGGGAAATCAGGAGAACCACAAGAACTGGATGGAGTGTGGTGATGGGAACAGGGTCTCTAGTTCCTAGCTATGTGCTGCTTACTAACTGCATGAACTTGGGAGGCTGGGAACAAGCAGGAAAAGGTAACTTATTTATACCTCTACTGCCTATAAACCTGAGTTAGGTAGTAAAACAGCAAACAGTGAGAGATTAAGTAAACTGCCCACAACCATGCAGCTAACTAGATGAGCCCTGATAGGAAGCTTTCAATTATTTTGTAACATAATAAGTAATTTCTTGGTTTAAAATTAAAAGAGGGATTATATGAGTTTCTTATCAATAAATAAAAATGAAGAACCTAGAAGTATTTTCTCCTTGCTTAAAAAGTCAGATCTTTAAATATGAAGTTCAGTATTCAGTTAACACAGCATCTGGTAGTTCCCAAGGGAGCTCAAGAGTGTTCGGGAATCCTCTAAGAAGACTGAATTTCTGCTCTATCATCCTGCTTGCTTTTTTAAATTTTTTTTTTTTAAATTTAGAACAATGTTCAGTCAGCCTTTCTTCATGGGTCTATCATTGTGAGCAATTTCTAATCTAAATCATATCTCTCTCTTTTCCTATCTCATTTGAGTACCTTTTACCTTCTCCTCGATTCAAAAATAGTAGTTATAGTCAGCAATTCAGTATTAATGTTTCCATCAGGATACCAACAAGAAAGGGGAAACATGCAGGGAGGGTATACAGAGAGGTTTCTGAGAAAGCGGAGAGGACAAGCCAGGCTGTAGAGTTGGTCTAGGTACAGCAGCAGCTATATGTGTGCATGTGATCAAACAAACTCTGCAGATGATTACAAATCAGTTGCTTTGGCCTGATAAAGGAAATGCAGTCTATTATTTGAGAACATTCTTCATTTAAAATCCATCTTAAAAGAACAACCTATGTAAAGCTTCCTTTGTGTGTTCAAGTATAAGTACAGCCACGATAACCAAGCTTTCCCCACCTGAGGCTGAGCTTCAAGTGGGCCAATACTACTATAATGGACTTTGCACTGTATATTCTTAATTCAGTCACCCTCCCACTCTCCTAGACGATGGTTTCACACTTTTTTCTCTTTCCTAAAAGTCCCAGTAAACTCTATCCTTCTTCACTGAAGACCTTGCTTCTTAATTTACTGGAAAAAAAAGAAGCATCCAGAGACTTCCACAGACTCTCAGTACAACATCAACCCACCTACCAGCATCTGCACCCACTGATTTCTCATGCACTATTTTAAGTTTATTTATCCCCATTTTCTGACCACTCCTTGTGCTGCTCCTCTTCACAGAAAAATTCCTTTAGATTTTCTATACTTGCTGTTTCTAAGCACTTCCTTCCCATGCTTTCTCTTAAAAAAGAGAAGGAGCACTTCTGCACTGAACTCTTATTAAAGCACCAATGAACTCTACCTTGACAAAATCACAGTTACATCAGTTTGCATTCAACACAATGTTCACTACCTCCTCCAAATGCTTTCTTCACTGGTTACCAGGACATCACAATCTCCAGGGTCTTCTCCTACTCCACTGGCTGCTCCTTCTCTGTCTTTTTCACCAAGTCTACTTTCGGCCATCATTGGAGACCCTAGGGTGAAGTTCTTGGTCATCTGTGTATGCTCCTCCTTTGGTGAGCTCAACCATAGATTTTATTACTGTCTGTTTGTTAAAGACTTCCAAATTAATATTTCCAGCAGATTTCCCCCATTTTCTAGATTCATATTGCCAACAAGCTTATTCAAAAATATCTCTACTTGGAAATCTAACGGACATAAGAAACTTAACATGCTCAGATATGAATTCCCAAATTCTCTGCACACCTGCTCCACTCTCATTGTTCTCAATTTAGTTGAGGGCAAATCCATCATTTTCTCAGTTCAAAAGCCTTAGAGGAATACTTGACTCTTTCACTTTCTCTCTGCTTTTTCACATTCCATATGGTAACCACCAAGTAAATCAGTTGATTGCCTTTAAAATATGTATGAAGTGTGACCACTTCTCACCTCCATCACCATCATCATTTCCCATCTGAATCATGGCTATAACTTCCTCATTAGTCTTTTGGCTTCGAATCTTATTGGTCTAACAGTCTACTCTCCACATTTGAGCTAGAACAAGTCTTTCAAAGATAGATGTGTCAATTCTTTGCTCAAATCACTGATCATTTTTTATTTCACTTGTAGGAAAACCATACTCTTATAATTCAAAAAATAAAAGCTTCCAAATATATGATGAGGCCTCATTCACTCTCTAAACCCATTTCATTTTTTTCTGTTGGTGTTGTTTTCATCCCAGTCACAGTTACCTACTATTTCTGAAACATTCAAAGAAAGTTCTTGCCTTAAAGTCTACCTTCCCTCTTCGTGGAATTCTGCTTCCCCAAATACCCACATTGCTAACTCCTTAGCTTCCTTCAAGTCTCTACTCATCTTTACCATTTCTTTCTTTTATTTTTCATTTTTTATTTTTAGTCTTTTTAGTTATACATGGCAGTGGACATCTTTGCCATTTCTTAATGAGGCAAACTCTTACCACCATTGAAGAAAAATGGAACATACCATCCTGTCGGATAGTTCTAATCTGCTTTATCTAGCTTGATATTTTCTTTGCTATATGATACTTAAAAATTTACTAAATAATATACTTATTTCACTTAATTTACTAAAAAATATACTCATATGTTATGTTTATTCTTTGTTAATTTTTTGCTTCTTTTGATGATATGTTTGCCCCATGTAGTATTGACTTGAATTAGAATAGCAGGTAGAATGGTGGATAAGGAAATAATATAAAATAAAGAAAGTGCACTGAATTCTATCTGGCAGAAAAGATAAATTTGATTTGGGCAATGGGTAAAGTAGTTTGGACAAAAGTTGCTTGAGGTTATAAGAAAAGAAAATGAGTAAGAGAATATGTGATGCACTAAGTTACAACAAACGAGATGGGCTTCAAAATCCCATTAAAATAATGGATTTGGCTTGCTAACTTGTAATTTAGACAAAATGTTCCTAGAAGTAGCCCTGTCCTGGAATTACCATCCACAAACCAAAACCATGACCACAGATGCTGTAGTGGATTAGAAATGATAACAGTCTCCATAGTTGAATGAGTAACTAAATCTCAGTAAACTGGAACATGAAAAAACAAACAAACAAAAAAAAAATCCCACAAGTTGGGTTTGTAGGGGCAAATGGATTTTCTAATTATCAAGACAATTTAACTATATTTTGTTTCCTTATAAGTTTAGTTTTAATTTCTGTCAAAGTTACATAAGAACTACAGAAGATAATCACCAGTTCTCCTGAACTTCTCATAAGATAAACAGTTCCTCCAATCCTTTCTTTTTCCCATGCCCCAAAGCCAGCCTCTTTGAAAACCCTTCATTCTGCACTGCTCCAGCCTATATTATTGTTATAGGAAAGCTATTTTATCAATTACCCTTTGGGGGATTCCTTTCATCTTTTCCTTATGAACATCTTCTGTTTCCTGGATTCCATATCTATTCTTTTTTTTCTTTCTCTTTTATTGGTGAATCACCCAAGAAATTATAGACACAAGGGAAATTTGTCTTAAAGGTACTTCTGTAAAATGGTTTTATTCTACTCAGACAATTGATTTGTAATTTTAGTAAAGCTTCTGATAGGAAATAATTTGCCATTAGAATTTCAAAACCATACTATATTATTTTCTAGCTTCTAGCGTTGCTATAGAAAAGTCTTATGTCATTCTAATCCTTTCTCCATTAAATAAATGTCCTCCTGAAAATATGAATATCTTTTATTTGGCACCAGTCTTCTGACATTTCATGATAAAGTGCTGTTAGTCAGCTTTTCATCACTGTGAGCAAAATACCTGACAAGAACAACTCAGAGGAGGCAAAGTTTACTTTGGCTCACAGTTTCAGTCCATGGATGGCTGATCCATTCCTCTGGGTCCAAGATGAGGCAGAATATCATGGTGGAAGGGCATGGCAAAAGAAAGCTTCTCCCCTCATGGTAGCCAGAAAGCAGAGAGGGTGGGGGTGGGGGTGAAGGAGGCACAGGGAAGATGAACCCTTTCAGAGTATGCCCCCAGTGACCCATCTCTTCCAGGCTTGTCCCATCTGCTTACAGTTACCACTCAGTATCTCCATTCAAACTTGAATGGACTTAAGTAAGTTATGTCTATCACAATCCAATCATTTCACCTCTGAATCTTCCTGTATTAACACAGGAACTTTTGGAGGACACCTTATATTTAAACCTAATGCATGCCTACATCTACATCTGAGTAGATTTTTATTCATTGTTCATGTCACTGAGTCCTTTCAACCTAGAAATTCTTATCTTTAAGTTCTAGGAAATTTTCTTATATTATTTCTTTGATTTTTTTCCCCCTCTCTTTTATCTCTGGCATTTATTTTTAGAATTCTTGTGTGGATGGACTTCCATGAGTGGTTCTCAAATTTCCATATAATTTTCTCTCTTATTTTTAATCCTTAATTCTCCTATCCTACTTTCAGGAAGATTTTCTTCAAAATCCAGCTAGTGTTTGCTGTGTTTTTCATTCATGCAATTATATGTTTAATTGCTTATATTTGTTTTGTTTTCTGGACATTTCTTTTTGTATCACTCTATTCTAGCTTCATGGATAGATTTTGCTCTTTTGAGAAGATTAAGAATGGTTTTATAATACTTCCTCTCTTTACCACATGTATTCTATTCCTTACAATGTTTTTTCTATTTTTCCCCATTTTTAGTTTCAATATTCTCACATCAGACCTTTCTTTAATAGCTCTCCTATTTAAGAACGAAGCAATATAAAAGCAGGCTGTAATGAGACTTGTTGACTATAGTCTTTACTGTAAAATGCTCTTGTTGAGCTAATTTTTAGGAGAACTCCTAATATCAGTTACTTTCGGTCTCCTGAGTCAGTTTACTTTTTAAAATAGATTTTAAAATGCCCTCTTTTGTTAATGCATTCTGAAATAATATCACCGATTGCTTTTAGGAATTCTGCACTATAAATGTGGTACTTCTCCCTTTTCCCACTGTTAGCCTTAGATTTCTTGAAATTGTTAACCTATTTGTTTTTCAACTTCCAATGTTTTGTTGCTGTGATCTCCTATTTTGTGGTTGGTCCTTTTAGCCTATGTCTCGTTCTTAAAAAATCCTTTCACTGTTATTTTAATTGAGTATGGAAAAGGAAAAGAGTTTACTGGATGCTTTTAATCTGCCATCTTTTACTGGAAATCTTAAGATGAATGAAATGCTTAAGAGAATCTAATTTACTACACTTATAAGATCAATTTATTAATTTTAGAGTGGCTATTTAAGGGTGCAGCAATGATTGGCTTTTTATATTTTAAACTGGTCCCATCAGGCATTTAAAGTAGTTGTTAAAAATTATATAAATTTATTTAAATGTAGTTTGATATATTTAAACAAGTTTAACTAGGTGTATAAATGAGTGTACATTTTGGAGGAATTTATTCATTTTTTTGGCAAACAGACTGCTAGAATAGAAAGGAATAAAATATTGTAATGATTGGCTGGCTGTTGCTCATTATCTCCAACTATTACTAAAATGTTCCTTAGATAAGCCAAATATCTCTATGCTTTCCTCTTCCTTCTCGATTTTCTCTAAGAAACATCTTATTTGTATCATGGCCACTTCAATAGTGACTAAGACACAGACTTCTCTAAAAATCTCATCACGTGATAAATGAGTGATTCCTTAATGAAATAAGGTTGCTGGCCAAGTGGTAAGCTTCATTTACTTAATTTTGAATGATAGGAAATACAACACAACTATTGCTTAGGATTTTTTTTCATGATATATAGAAAGTGGTATTTTCTCTCTAATTTCACTATTATTAAGATTTACTCATAAACTCAATAATAAATTAGCCTCTTTAACATTAGCAAAGGCTAAGTTAAAAGTTTTTTTTTTTTTTAAATGTTGCAGGAATGTTTCTGTTTTATTCATTGTGCTAGCTAAACAGAACACAGAATAAATAGAGGAAGAAAAGCTTCCTTGTCCCCAGGTTATTGCTATTTTTAGCTGCCACACAGAACACTGCTTCGTGTTTAGCTTATTATTAACTCCCACATATTATTATGCTTCTACATAATCTTATTTAATCTAAAATTAATTAATTAATTGGTTATTTTTATTTCTGTCCAAGTGTACAGAATTTGGCCAATACTTGTCTTTCTATACATCTGTGCTCATTTAAAAAATTATCCATCAGTCTTGCTGTCTTCCTCTTCCACTTCCCAGTGCTAGGGATTGATCCCAGAGCCTCTTGCATGCTAGGCAAGTACTCTATAACTGGCCTACGTCCGTTAGCCCTTGCTGTCTTCTTTTATCCATTATTTTTATAAACTATGTGATAGCTTTAGAAAATTTACTAGAAACTGGTTGGAGAATGTTAAATCATCTGATGTTTTCCTCTTGCTAGCAATTCTTATAAAAAATCTCTACATTGTTCTCATAATAAATAAATGTGACATGAAACATAATATAATTTCATTTTATTCATATACTCTCATGTATGGAATGAAAAAAAGATACTTGCTTCTAGAAGTTTCAACTAAGGAAATAGGAAAGGAATATAAGAAAAATCAAGCAATGGTAATAGAAATAAGATGAATGTTTAAATTAAAAAAAATCATACCATGGAATCAAAATATTACAGATGGCACATATACTAATACTGTTTATTAAAGCCAAAGGTTGACAATTTCTGATACTTTACTTCATAGAAGGTCCACTGTACAAATATCCAAATATGTTGTTTACAGTCTATTTCGTTAATTTCTATGCTTTAGTATCAGGACTCTGCTTTTCCTAACAAATGATTGACATTTCAAGCAAATGAGAAGTTTAAAAAAATAGAAAAGCATGATTTTTTAGAAACTTACTTCATAGCTTCATGGATATTAGGCATATTTCCTTGGAATTGAGCCTTCTGCAGCAGTAGCTTATCAAGTTCTCTTTCAAATATTCTTGGTATTTCCCTCGGTTTATTTCCATCCTGAATTCTAAATCGTTAAGTACAGAGAGTCTTTGAATAACACCCTTTTTTCTCCATCTTTAGCAGACTATTGAAGTGAGAAGTCTCCACATTCCCTCTTTTCTCCTATGACTAATTTTAAGAAGGTTCTAATGCTGGGTAAGACAGCAGTAGCTAAAAGACTGAAGAAACAAATAAGTGTTTAAGGTTCAAAAGAGCAAGTTATTCATTTACTGAAGGAATGTTCAGGGAAATGTTTAGCTTCTGAAATTAAACATTTAGAGGACTAGAGAACATTTAAATATGCCAGCCATGGATTTAGTTTAAGTCTACAACATTTTTCTGAAATAATAAAATATATTGTTTCATCAAAAGGAAATGAAAAGCCGGGCGTGGTGATGCACACCTGTAATCCCAGTAGCTTGGGAGGCTGAAGCAGGAGGATCCTGAGTTCAAAGTCAGCCTCAGCAAAAGTGAGACACTAAGCAAATCAGTGAGACCCTGTCTCTAAATAAAATATAAAACAGAGCTGAGGATGTGGCTCAGCGGTCAAGTACTTCTGAAGTCAATACCCAGTACCAAAAAAAAAAAAAAAGAAAGAAACAAAGAAAGAAATGAAAAAGCGATATAATGTTTTACTGACTATTAAAAATGTAGGTGAAGATGTGGAGAAATTGGAACCCTTGTCCACCAGTGGTGGGAATGTAAACTAACACAATCACTATAGGAACAGTATGAAGTTCCCCCCAAAATGAAAAAAAAAAAAAAAAACAAAACCTGAACTTCCATAGGGTCCAGAAATCTCAATAATGGATCTATATCCAAAAGACTTGAAAGCAGGGTTGTGAGAAAACTTTTACACTATGCTGATAGCAGCACTATTCATAAAAGCCTAGTGGATCCAAATGTCCACCAACAGGTGTGAATAGATATACAGAATGCAGTATATATAAGTACACCAGAATATTATTCAGCCTTAATATGGAAGGAGATCCAGTCACATACAACAACATGGTTTAACCTTGAGGACATTATGTTTTTTTAAGGGAAAAAATATCACAAAAGGATAAATGCCATATGTTTCCATTTCTATGAGGTATCTAATCTAAAGTATCAAATTCATTGGAACGAAAATTAGACTGGTGGTTCCCAGGGACTAGGTGGAAGAGGAAAACAAGATACAGTTTAATAGGTATTGAGTTTCCGAGTTGCAACGTGAAAAAGTTCCAGAAATTTGTTTCACAACAGTGTGAAAATACTTAATTCTAGTGAACTGTATATTTAAAAATGATTAAGACTGTGGAAAAAAAAGATTTAATGCTCTAAAAGATAGTTATTTAAGTTATTCTCTGCCTATGTTCTGTGCAGTTAGAGTTACAATTACTGGTCAATCATACACAGGAAGAAATACTGATTATCAGTATACATTTTCCAACCTAAATCATGAGTGGTGATTTTGTGCAGCTGGCTGGAAGTGGATGGCCAATCAGAACACACACTTCTGCTCTGAGTCTAGGATGGCAAGAGCTTTCAGGCTGGTGCCATGAAACCAGTGAGACATCTTGGAGTTCAAACCAATCATTGCTACCCCAAACATCACAGTATGTAAGAACTGAACAGATCATGAAGGTTCAATGATATAAAATCAAGCACATAGCATATTGATGGGACCATAACTCAGCCTAAATTTAAATCCTGATTACCCCACCCAGCAACTATGTAGTTTTAGACACATTACTAAACCTCTTTAAACTTTTAAGTTTTCTTTCTTGTTTTTGTATTGTGAAAAGGTAGTAACTACCTGTGGAGTTTTACCTGTGTAGTAACCACCTGGGGAACAATGTATTAGATGAGGCATGTGAATGCTTACTACTATGCCTGGCCCTAGTAAATCTTGGCTATTATAATAACATTTTTGGAAGAGATGTTTGAAGATAGAGCTTTTTTTTTCTCAATATTCTGAGGGATAAAGCAAAATCAAAATGCTTTAGTCAATCTCTATAGTTGTTTTTTATAATTAATTTGCTTTCGTAGATTATTTGATTCTTTCAGATATTTCACTTTACCAAGGCTATCTTCAAACTCTGTGACATCCTGTGAGGGGCCAGAGAGTTCAGAGGCAACAGAAAGAACAATAGATTCTGAGTTATGGTATGAGGGGGTAGTTTGCTGTTATACTTGCTATGTTACACTGGGCACAAGTGTAAACTTTACATTTTTAGGTGAGTCTCCTCACTTACAAGATTAGATTAATTTTTACTCAAATATTGAAAGGAAACTCAATGTGAACAATTGTAATCTTGCTTGTGAAAAACTCAATCCTCACATTATACAATGTAAAGACTAAGTTCTTTAGACTTATTTGATAATTAAAATGTATTCTTAAATTAAGAATCAAATAGATGTATGATGTGTACGATTACTATCTCCTCTTCACAAATTCACTAAGGGAAAAAAGTGGAAGTCAATCACATGCAGGATCACCATCATGAATGAAAAAGTCTGTACATTTTTTTTGTACATTTGTTTTTGATCCACACATTGAAAGTGCAAAATAATATCAACCCTTAGTCGCCTAATCTAGCAAATTAGTTTTGGAAGAGGCTACTCTAAAACCTCCATTCTGATCACTGTATTTCTCAGTTTCCTACATACTTTGGGCCTTTCAAACAGAGACTGAAATGAGATTCTGAATTATTTACTAATAGTCATTTTTCGTTTATGGAAATAGGTGCAACATAAAGATGGAGCAATAGTTGTGTAAGGAAATCAGGTCTGCTCAACAGTCCTCCATAAGGGTTCATGAGCCCAAAAACATAGACATGACACTCAATTTTAGCCATTAAAAATCATTAAATATCATGATTGAAGGATAATGTAAAATAATAGCTAACCTTTGATTTTTGATTATTTTTTATGTGATGCCCCTAAGAAATGTGTGGACAGTTTAACTTAATATGTACAATAATTCTGAGATACATATTATACTGAAGAAAACTGAGGCTCAGAGAGGAAAGGAAACTTCCCTAAGGTCATACAACTAGTAAGTAATTTTACCAACATTTGAGCTTAGGCCATTTGGCTCCTGAGTCAGCAAGCTCAGTCCTAAGACTTTCCAACATCCTTCCCCAGATGCTCATGGATAACCTGATGTGCAGAAATGGGCACTTTCTTCTACCACTTTGGCATGTTTTTCTACTCATTTCATTTAGTCTGAAGCGCATGGTGCTTTATTTAGACAGGCGTGGGAAGTAGCAAGGGTAGGGCAAACTTGGGGCCTTAGGTAAGATGAAAAGATCCAGAGGAAAACCAGAAGTTTGACATAAATCAAAGGTGAGGAGTTTCAAGTGTCAAGGAATAGCAATTACAGGGTTTCAGACAGGAAGAGATGAGTTTCAAGGAGGCAAAACACAGCCATAAATGAGGAATTACAACAAGAGCCAGGCAATAAGACAGAAACGTGGCCTGAGGCAAGCCAGGAACTCAAAGTCAGTTCAGATAGCCTAGAATCAAAATAGTTATCCCTAGAGACAGGCTAAGGAGGAGGGAGTCAAAAATTTCAGGAGTTATGCAAGGGCAATCCAAATCAGGAATATAGAAGGTGGCATTTATTTTAGAAGAGCTTGGTATATTTTCATCTTAGGAAAGAAACTGAAAATGACTATCTAGGTGGTCAAAGTCGCCACTGTAGTACTGGGCGAATTAAGATAATAACAGGAACAGGGTCAAGAATAATTTGGAAGACTCGGACAACACTGTTGGTAAGAATAACACACCATGTGAACACTATGTAAACACTACAGATGAATATGTCACTAGGTATGCTAAGTATTTGGATAACAAATGAATTTAGTTAGTACTTTGAGTCCAGAACTTATATGCAAGGAGGACAATAAAATTAATCTATTTTTCGAGTTTGCAATGATCCATTTTACAACCACATTATGTCCAGAAGTTGTTTTTCTTCTGGTATTTTCTGTCACATTTTTACAATTACCCACAGAAATGAACTCCAAAGTAAATTCTGAATTACTTTAAATGTTGATAAAGAAGATATGCTGTGTATAAGAATTTGCCATGATTTGTAGCCCTCACTCATAGAACTATGAATATTCTCCATATGAACTCATTACTTTGCAAAGTAAACAAAGTCCAGCTACTTTCTATCAGAATTAATACATAAGTATCCATGTTAACTTATATGTGGGAACATTAACTGACAGGAAAGTTATGTTATCAATACCAATATTGTTCTTTAGGAAATTAGGCTGTAGCTGTGTAGTCAGGAGACAGAATAGAACATAAAGAATAGATTTGTTGTAAAGTTGATAACACTAAGTTATCCTCATAAAGGTTGCAATTGCTGGAAGCAGCTACTAACTTAAGGGCTGGAGAACAAAGTGAAATTAAAAATACACAAAAGTTCCCAGTGGCTCGGGAGGCTGAAGCAGGAAGATCATGAGTTCAAAGCCAGCCCCAGCAACAGTGAGGCACTAAGCAACTCAGTGAAACCCTTCTCTAAAATACAAAGAAGGCCTGGGGATGGGACTCAGAGGTCGAGTGCCTCCGAGTTCAATCAATCCCCAGTACAGAAAACAAACAAACAAAACCCACAAAGCCTTATAGAGAATGGAGCCTGCATAAGACTGCAGATAAAATATGGGACATACAGTTAAAAATGCAATATTGGGAACATATTTATACCAAGTGATTATCCATTATTATTTATCTGAAATGCAAATTTAACTGGGTGTCCTCTGTTTTTATTTGCTGAATGTGAAACCCCTACCTTTGAGAGGCTATAACCCAGAGCTCTGCAGCTCTACAGAGGGGCACCTGCCAGCTGACATTGGTATTTCTGAACAAGAGACTGAAATAGGTCTGGTTCTGCAAATCTTTGAAAAGTTCACATTGGAATCAGTGGTCCCTGCTGGAATAAATCTGGAAAGATCCTCAAAGGAATCTGTAAAACGGACAAGAAAACAAATCCTTTCCTTTCAGTCTGCAGTCTCCCTCTGGTGCCCTCTATTGGCAGAATCTAGCAGGTAGTTGCTGGCAAAACAGAAATTAAGAGACTCAGACCCAGCATCACAAAGCTTAGCAGGGAAGGGTGGGTTTGAATCAGAGAGACAATGTAGAAATAATGTAACAACACTTAAAAAGGACAATCATGTAATTCAATTGTTCATATAGTTGAGAAAATTTGCTGATGATTAATTGTAAACTATTAGTAAAAGAAGTGTTTCATACATTTGATGATTTTCTAGAGAATATTACGAATTCTCCTAAATAAAATTATTTTTTTTTAAAGTTACTCCTTTCCCAGACTCTGGCAATGTAGCTCAGTGGTACAGGGCTTGCCTAGAATGCCTGAGGCCCTTGGTTCAATCCCCAGCATTGCAAAACAAACAAACAAAAACCCCCAAACAACAAACAAACCATACAAAGCATGTATATATGAAAATACATAACACAATATTTTGGACGAAAATTCTTATGGTTCTACTGGCTTGAAATGTAATTTCAATTTGTAAAGTATTCACAATTTTATTTATATGGTATGAGCACTCTTTCTAAATATATGTTGTCTCATCAAATTTAAGAATTTCCTTCCTAATGTCATCATGGGTGATTAATCATTATACTCATTACTTTAAATAATAAATCATTTATTATAGCACCCCAAAGACATTCTCAACAGACTACTGCCTAAATAATAATTTTATATGCATTTTTTTAGATGTTGATGGGCTTTATTTTATTCATTTATTTATATGTAGTGCTGAGAATTGAACCTACTGCCTTACACATGCTGGGCAAGTGCCTTAACACTTAGTCACAACTCCAGCCCCTAAATAATATTTTAAAAAATCATCCCAATTATGTATTTGCATCTCTTCTGTTTTCCATTTTATATGTTATATATACAACATAATTATGTTTTACTCTGTAAAAATGTTTGGAAACAGAATATTCCTTTCCTAGGTCTTCACAATTCAGCCTGTGGAACCAAATTATTTATATAAATATATATTTTAATTTACTTGCTTAACATTAAAAGCACAAATTATTGTAAAATTGTATATGTTACTAATACACATAATAATATTTTTAAGTTTTCAAAACATTACTCTACATAACATAGATTTAATTATTTTCATTAAAGTACCACATACAATTTAGAAAATTTAGAAGAAATTTAAAAAGATATAAAAAAGAAAAACAAACAATATTACCACTCTCAGGAAAATCATAATTAATGTTTCCATGTATTTACTTCCAGGATTTTTTTCAATTTTTAAAACCATATTTGTGACCAATTTTATCTGCAAAGTTATATACAGCTTCCCTCTCAAAAGGGTATTTTTCTGTGATATTAAAACTTTGTGTAAAATTAATAAACATGGACTTAATAGTCTTTGAATGGATGAGCCATAATTTACTTAAACACTATTAACAAAACATTACTATTTTTAAAAACACAATTTCAGTTTTTTTTTTGTGTGTGTGTGTGTGTGTGTTTTATAAACAACAGCTCTCTCCTCTATCACTCTCAGTTATCACTATTTGTTGTTAATGGATATGTAGCTCTTTTCCAATTTGCCATTTCTAATCTGCCAAGGGTTAAGAAATCATATAATCAAATGTGTTAAGACTAAATAAATTCAGAGTTAATGTGCTATAAATGAGCATTTATAGTCTTCTGAGAAAAATACATCAGCTTTGGCACATAAATGATGTGCCATTCATTTCAGCAAATTAATTCCTACTCTTATTTTTTTAAAAAAACACATTCCTCCAGTTTCCTGAATGAACCAAATTGATTGTTATTAAATTTATCGCATGTCAACAAATGTGATTTCACTGAGTTATTTACGCCTACTTTGTACCTTCTGGAGTGCCTAAAACAGGCTTGATTGTTCACATGTCCATTAAAACAAGGGATGAATAAGTGACCAAAATCACAGAATTTAATGTAGGCATGAAAACACTACCAACCACTACCAACGCCTGTGAAACATACTCAAGCTTATCAGCCATGGAGGATCTGTGTTCTTTTCTACATGATCAACTGAGCGCAAATTTATTTAATTATAGTAATGCTTGGGAGGATAACACAAAAAAGAACTATTATTAGAAGAAATTTTCACAATGCTTTGTGGAAAGTGATTTAGCAATATGGATCAAGTGCCTTTAAAATCTTCCCACCTTTTAAGGACTCTATTCTAATAATTCAAAAAGCAGATGAAATGTATGTACAAAGACATTCATAGTAGCATTATTAATACTATCCCACTGGAAATTCTGAGCATAAACTATTAGCAACATGGTGAATGAATTTTGGTACTTCTATAATTTGATTAAGGCAAACATAAAAATGATATTTATAATATAATCTAGAAAGTGTGATAATAATAAACACACTTTAATGATATTAGAAAAATATGTTTATCTGGTTAAAAAATGTAAAACTGCCCAAATATGTTAATAGAAGGAAAAGTCATGTAGAGAAAAGTCATAAAAGAAATACATCATATTCTTTTTTTTATTAATTTTATCTTATTTTTTACACAAATGGAGCACAACTTTTAATTTCTCTGGTTGTACATGATATAGAGTCACCTCATTTGTGCAATCATACTCATACATGGGGTAATAATGTCCGTCTCATTCCACCATCTTCCCCCCTCACACAAACCCCACCCCTCCCCTCCTGCACTCTGCTCATCCAAAGTTCCTCCATTCTTCCCTTGCTCCCCTTACCCCCCCATTATAGATCGAATTCACTTATCAGAGAAAACATTTGGTCTTTGGATTTTTGTGATTGGCTTACTTTGCTTAGGAAGATATTCTCCAACTCTATTTACTTGATCCATTCATCTACTGAAAGGCATCTAGTTTGGTTCCACAATTTAGCTATTGTGAATTGTGCTGCTATGAACATGCTATGTCACTGTAGTATGCTGTTTTTAAGTCCTTTGGGTATAGATCAAGGAGTGGGATAGCTGAGTCAAATAGTGGTTCCATTCCAAGTTTTCTAAGGGATCTCCATATTGCTTTCCAAAGTGGTTGCACCATTTTATAATCCCACCAGCAAAGAATCAGTGTACCTTTTTCCCCACATCCTTGTCAGCACTTATTGTTGCTTTAATTCTTGATCATTGACCCTCTGACTGGAGTGAGATGAAATCTTAGTTTTGATTTGCATTTCTATAATTGCTAAAGATGTTAAGCACTTTTTCATAAATTTGTTAATAGACTGTATATCTTCTTCTGTGAAGTGTCTACTCATTTCCTTAGCCTATTTGTTGATTGGGGTATTTGTTTGTTTTGGTGTTAAGTTTTTTGAGTTCTTTATATATCCTGGAGATTATATGCTCTATCTGATGTGCCTGTGATAAAAATTTGCTCCCGTTCTGTAGGCTCTCTCTTCACCTCGTTGATTGTTTTGAAATGCACCAAATTCTTAATGGCTACATCTGGTTAATGGAATTATGGTTGATTATTTCATTATTTATATTTTTTAATATTTCCCAAACTTAATAAATGTGCTTTAAAAAATAAAAAATAAAGACTACATGTTTTAAAATGTTGGAATCTAGAACCCACGGTAACTACAGTAGAAGCATACATTTTGTTTTCTATCCATGATAGTGTGCACTTGGACAACCTGGTACACATATTGGAAGAATTGGGCAGATGTCCCTCAGTTTGGTGGACAGTAGGTTAAGTAGCCTCCTTTCTTCAGAGGCTATGTACCAGGGTCTGCTAATCTCTCCTCCATATTTACATTCAACTTCTATTGTGATAGAGGATTTAACTAAAAGATCTTATCACCCAGACTCACTAGTTCCAGGTGTAGCCATGTGTTTAGACCAATGACATGAATAATGACAAATGAAAAGAAGCAATAGGGAACTTTGGGGTCATATTTCTACAAAGAAAGTTCTATGGCTACTTAGCAGATTCTCCCTTTTCCCTGGCTGAAAGGCAGATGATGCAGGGGGTATTAGAGAAGTTATTTTAAATGGTATTGAATATTAAACTGGATTCTTTAATATTAAAGAATCTAGAATTCTTTAATATTAATAATATTAAATCACTATATTTAGTAGCCATTCCCCAACATTATTTAATATTAAAGAATCTAGAAGAAGTATCTAGCCTTGATACTAGAAAACCTGCCAGGAGGTCACTTAGTTCCAAATTGTTGTGAGGGACAAAAATAAAGTTTTGGGGGCCTTTATTATAGCAGAGAAATTAGGATAGTAATTATCACTGTTTCTATCTAGCAGAAGCAGCTGGGTTTAGTTGATTACTTTTAGAAGATTAGATCACCACTAATTATCACAAAACTAAAATCACTATATTTAGTAGCCATTCCCCAACATTTAAATATCTTAAATAACCAATTCTATAAGCCAATTAATATAGCTATTTGCAAATGGAGAATACCATGATACTTGAAACCAGATGTCTCAGAAGCCATATGAGGTTCTTTGAAGAATGAATGCCTTTTTTCTTCAAATAAAAAAATAATTTATTAAAACCCATATAGCTCAGCCCCAATTGATGGAGAAGACTGAATGAATTTATTCATCAGGAAAATATTGGAAGTATGTTGAGGTCACATGGTTTCTGATCAGTGCTGAAATGAGAATTAGGTTCTCAACTATTCACAATAGAATTCCAAACCCCTCAGATTGGACATCATAATGTCTTACTTAAGATGTCTTATTTAATGTCTTAAAATGCTGTACTACATTAAAGAAGTAACAGCAACAGAGTACATTCAAACATTGAAAATGGCTTTGCTTGAAGTACTAATGGATATATATGCAATCTATTTTAGTTTTTCTAAAGCCTGTTTCTCATTATCTGAAAACATTAGAAAACAATGTATGCAGAAAGTTAGTATTTGACCAATGCTTCTAAATTAACAGAATCATCACTGAATATAGTATCTCAATTAAGCAGACTTTTTTTTTTACAATATTACACTCAATAAATAAATATTTGCTTAAATTTAATTTGTGAAAGTGTAAGGTAAACCTCAAGCTTCCTTTTTCCCCAAAATATATATGATACATATAATATATGATATGTATTTATAGATTTGATACAGCTTTGATTATTAATTTTATGTGTCAACTTGAGTAAAAAACAGGGCATGCAGAGATTTGGCCAAACATTATTCTGTGAGTGTTTGCCTGGATGGGATCTTGATGAGATTAACATTTGAACTGGTTGACTGGGTAGAGTACATTGCCCTCCTAGTGTGTATGTGCCTCATCTAATCAGATGAAGACTTGGAGAAAACAAACAGTAGGAGAGAACTCTTCCTGCCTGAGGATGCCCATATTTCTGGCCTTCAGACTTGAGCTGACACCTCTTCTTTCTTTTGGACTCAAGTAAGTTTTTTTGCACGAGAACTGGCATCATTGACTCTCCTAATTCTCAGGCTTTCAGAATCAAGCTGCAATTACACACTGGCTCTCCTCTGCTTCCATTATGCTGGCTGCAGATCTTGGGACTTCTCAGCCTTCCTAGTTATGAGAGCCTATCCCTTCTCTCTCTCTCTCTCTCTCTCTCTCTCTCTCTCTCTCTCTCTCTCTCACACACACACACACACACACACACACACACACACATTCTCCCCTTTCTCCCCCAGTATATTACTATTAGTAAGTTTTGGATTTGTTTGGGACTTGATCTTCCTTTTTGTCTATTTCTTCCTTTTGGAAGAGGAATTTTTGTCCTAGGTTTGTCCACCATTTTATTTTGCAAGAATATAACTTGCCCAGTTTCTCAGCTTCATAGTTGGAGAGTAATTCGGTATCAGGATGAATTGTAATATGAATGATCTGATTTAGATGACATTTAGATGAAGCTTTAGACTTTAGAGTTGATAGTGAAATGACTCTTAGTGTTGTTGGGATGGAATCAATGTATTTGGCATGTGAGAGGAATATGTATTTTGGGGGTCGGGGCAAAATGCTATGGGATTGAATCATATTTTCCCAAATTCATATGTTGAAGCCCTAACCCCTAATGTGATGGTATTAACATGAGCAGCCTTTGGGAGCTAACTGGGTTTAGATGAGGTCATAAAGGTGGGGCTCTCATCATGCACACCAAGGAAATATGACAGCTTGTCCCCTCCTCACCCATCCCCCATGAGGACACAATGAGAAGGCAGTTATCTACAAGCCAGAACGAGAACTCTCCCAGAACCTTACCATGCTGGCTCCCTGAAATCTGAGGCTCAAATTCTAGATTCTGAGAGAAGAAATTTCTATTATTTAAACCACCCTGCCTATGGGTAATTTTTTTACAGCAACAAGAGCTGATGAATACAAAAACCAATGCTCCCCATGTAGCTGGCTTGACCTTCAAATTAGAAATAGAATCCATGATTCAAGGTTAAGATAATTGGCATTACTCCATATCCAGCTGCTTTATTGGAATATAAAGTGTTCATTTAGGCCAAACATCAGGATTTTTGTTTGAGATAGGAAAACTTGTATTCTTCTTTGCTGAATGTGAATGAGATACCCTGTAAGAGATTCAGGTTCTCAACTACTCACAAAAATAGAACTCTAGGAACTTTAGATTGGATACCTTTAGCATAAGAAGCCTGAATGTGAAAAAGTTAGCCATCTCAGGACTATAAAGCAGGAAGTCTGCACAGAATAGAACAAGCACCAGAGAAGCAGAGTCAGGAAATGCAGAGAACATGAAATGGGTCCTTCTCATGCCCTCTCAGTAGACAGGTTCGGCCTCATGTTAAGTCTCTTATCTAGGGATTTTCAGCACATGTGCCTAGGAATTTTTCTTTATTTGTTTAAATCCATTTGAGATAGATTATCTGTTACTTATAACAAAAATCATCCTGTTAGGAAGAAATTGAGGCAAATTCAAGGCTTAAATCAATCTGATTTCATCTCATACTTCTAGTAACACCAATCCCCTCCCTTAATTTTTCTTTTTCTCTGTTTTGTTTTATATAATTATGTAATTTTAGTATACTGAATTTCATAAAGCCCTACACACCTTTCTTGTATTGCATAGGACTATGATTGAAAAGAAGCATTAATGCTCAATCTACTTTGAGTCAGGTATTTAATGTACTCTATTTTATTTATTTAAAAACCAAAGGTAGGTTTACCAAAGACAGATATGGGAAATGAAGCTCATGGAGACAAGATCCCCAAAGTCATACAGCAATTAATACAGCTGCTGGGGCTTGAAGTTCAAGTTCCTTTCCTTATATCAGATTGCCTTAGATGAGTAATAAAATCAAGATAAATTAAAAACAGGCTTATGAAAGTACTGTCTATTATGTGAGTTGTAGAAATTTGGCCACCCTGCCTCAATTGATTTGTCTAACATTTTAAGAATAGCAATTGTACTTTGGAAAAATTGAGAATTTTCCAGATCATGTTAAGATAACTTAAATGTCTCCAAACTAAGACATATTTCATTGACTATGAAAAAGAAACAAACAAACAAAAAACCTTTGTGCTAATTTGAACAGTTTGACAACCAGTAACTACTTTCTCTCAATTTTTAGCCTCAATAGGTACCATGTGTCTCAAACGATGCTTTATCAAAGAGCTATTTTCAGATTTTTCTCCTATCTCTCCAAGCTCATCAGAGCCCCACAGTTCAAATCTAGCTCTATTGTTAAAGCATGATTCTTGGTCATTCTTCTGCTTTTCTACTGTAATTTCTACTTTGATTTTTTTTTTTTTTTTTGGCACCATTCTTTCCCATAATGATCTCTTTCCCCTGCAGGTGGAAGCCAGCCCCTTTGCTTACTTTTCTATCATTGCTTTCTAGCATGCATAGAAGTTCAAGTTTCCCATTTTTTTCTCTCAACATCCTGTTTAATGCTTTCCTTTTTGAAGTCTCCATTCCCTCCCCTCTCAGTCTCCACACTGTCACTAATCCTCCTTCTTAACTGCTCATGTTGACAACCTCATACATAGCAAAAATATGTCTAAAGGTATTGGAAACCACTAATTGATCATATCAAACTGAGCTCTATGCAATACAGACATTGCAAAACAATTGGCTATGCACTTCCACATAGTCAAGAATATCTTCAAGAGGGGAAAAAAATCTCAAGTCTAGAAATACAGACACAGAGGAGGCAGCATTAATGAATGTCCTGAATGTCAAAGTCAGGGAACACAAGGAAGCACAACTGGATATTATTGGATTTATTGTTCACATAAAAGTGGATGATAAAAATGTGAGCATGAATCACGGCTGGGGGTCAAACTCAGATCAAACTTTCAAAGCCACACCATGACAGTATGCTGACAAGAATGCAGTAGCTGTGAAAATTATGTAAGGCCACATTCAGCTGCTACGTGTTCTGCTTATTTCAAAGCATTTGCACCTAGAGATATAAATAATAAGCTATTTACCTTGGTAAAACAAGATATCCCACATAGATATTTAATGTTTGATTAAATAAAGTGAAAATATACATAGACTATGAACATTTCACAGTTTTATAGCATTTTTTGATTTCATAACAGTTTAGGATTAATTTAAATGGACAATGTCATCAAACTACTCAAATGTGAAATACGATTTACTGAAAATGATTTTAGTGTAGAATGGTAGAATATCACATTGAGAGTACTGATGTGAATGTCAATGAAAAATTTATATGATCTTTGCTATCATTTCTTTTAAATTAACCAAATTAGCAAAACAAACAAGACAGAAATCATTTAATACTGTTTCAGCAAGACTAGATCCTTGTGGAGTTATAGGATCTTGAATCTCAGAAAGTGGTTTGGAAAGATGTCTTAGGCTGGCAACATAACATACAGCACAGATATTTTTACCACTTACCATTTAGCATGCAATAAAATGCTTTTAAAAATGATTTTTAAAATGTTTTTCAACACAATACCTAATATCTATGACAGTGCAGGGAAACGGCTAGTCTTCATTAACTGGATTGCAAATTGAAGTTATCTTGTGGAAAATAATTTGTGGTATGTAATGTTACCCTATGTTGTGAGGAGATTACTTGAACTTGAGAATTTCACTTTCAAGAAGTTATACTAATAAAGAAAATCACTGAGAAGAAAGAAGAAGGGAATAAGTTTATTTGCAGGGATGTTGACTAACACTGCTATAGGCAAAAGAGAATGAACAGAAAACCAAGCAAGTCCATTCAAAATAGAGAATCAATTAAGTTGTGATTATATTTATGCTATAGAACCATATATAATGATTTAAAGGATGATACAGAGTTATATTTATTGACACAAAAAGACATATAGTATATATTGGGTTAAAAAGAGTACCAAGAATACCCTCTGTGACTAGCATGTTTTAGATGGTTCTAGATGCTGATGAACAAACAAAGCAATGAAGGAAACCAAGCACCTCACAGCCTTTGTGGATCAACTGTTATGGTGCTAGCTCAGAACCATATGAAATTAACAGTTTTGTAAATGTGTTACATCGTGTCTACATGTAGTTAGAAAACATGGCACATTACCCTAGAAAAGTAGCTATCTCTGGAAAATGTGTTTATGCTTAATTTCTTCTATTTGATTATATTTTTTAGTATTTTATATAATGAAAAAATTGTTATTTTTTTTAAAAAACTAAGCTATTCCACAGCCAGCAATAATGAAAAAAAATATTGTGAAAAGGAACAAGAAAATAGTTCCTATTATTCAAGAAGAAAACCACTTTCTTATGATTCAGATATATGTATTTCATTTATAAAAGTCAGGGTTGATGCTAGACTTCAGGAAGGACAATTGTTCTCAGTAGATTCTATAATTCATTTTACCAAGACAAATCAGAGGGGGAAAACTGACTTTTCTGCCTTTTCTGCCATGTTTTCTTAATCTATATTTTATCATCCTGCTAATATATTCTCTAAGATTGTAATCTTCTCTGTAGGGACCAAGGGCCAGAGGCCAGAAGCTTTCACAGAAAAGACAGATCTAAAATTTCCAAAATGATGCAAAAGAGGAAAAGAAATACAATTTACAGAGGACCCGGCAAATGAAGGATTCTGTATTTGGCACTTTAAAAACTTCCTTATTTATTTATCATAATCCCATGAGGTGGGTATTCTCCATTTTTTAAATATATGAATAAGCTCAGAAAGTTATTTTGTTCATGTTCACAGGATGAGGAAGGAGGAAACAAGACTCAAATTCATATTGGTTCCAAAATCAGTCCTTCTTTCATCACTTCATTGACAGAACAGAAGAAAACAAGATATAATAAGGTCAATAATTTAAAAACTAATAAAATTTTAGATTAAACAGGATCTTAGAGATGATGTGTTTCGATTTCTTCATACTATAGATGGGAATCCAGAGACTGAAAGGATCAAAACTTGTTCAGGTTCACATTCCCCTAGCACTAGAGAGAATTGATCATAAAATATCATAATATCGAATCATGAAGCAATAATTCTACATTATTTTGGCCATTTTCAGTGTCTGTTAGTAAATTATTCAGTGATGTCATATAATCAGAATAGCCTTATGCAATAAATTCCATTTACATTTTAATTGAAGATATTCTATATTTACTAATAAATCAGAATGGAGAATTCCATAAAATTAAAAAAAAATATTTAGTTGCTATCTCTATTTTGTTTCTTTATCAACCCTTCCTAAAAATTTTGTTTTCTGAAGGGATTGGTTTTCAAATTATGTAATATATTTACTATTTTGACACACCAATGTGAGTTTTCAAATGGTCCTCATTTTAATAATATTTGTATTTGGTATTAAAATGAATTTTGGCAAGCCAACTCCAGAGAAGTAACACCTTATTTAGGTAATTATTTAGCAATGTGCTCTCAGAAAGCAATGTAAACAGATGAAATTAAAAAAATGGATATGAACTCATTCTCCACTAAGAAAAGCAGAAAACAAAAGTGACATTAAACTAAGTTTCTCCCCCCTTTTTTTTAACAGCATTTGTAAAAAGCATGCAGTGCTGATGAAATCACAGAGCATCTGGTGATTCAGTGAGTCATCTTTTTAAGACTTGAGAAACTTACCTGAAGTGTCAGGTCCACCTGCTTTGAATGTAAGTAAACTTAACATCCCAGAAACCTCCATATGTATAATAAGCTAGCCTAAAAGTCAAAGCACCTTCTATTCTCTTCTCCTTGCACCCATAGAGACACTGATGGTGGGAAAACAAAATAATTCCATGAGAGTCAAGATAAATAAGTTCCCAATTCAAATTTGTTATAGCATGTTGAATGAAAATGAAATGGAATGAAGCAGTGTGGTTTGATCAGAGGGTGGGATCTATATTTCCCTCAGGAATGTCCAGTGACTACACCACCATCTGGAGCCCCAGTCATTGCGACACCTTGCTCAGCAAACATTACAGTCAGGGAAGGCAGATGCTTCAAGAGTATGTCCCCAGATTACATGTCAGGGTTCAGGCAAGAACCACCTTTGGATGCCTACTTTGAGCAATCCTGGCCAGAATTATACAGCTTCTACAGAAATAAAATAAGTGAGTTGGGAGTGTCAGTGCTAACAGGACAGGCTTCTGGATGGATTACGTGAAAAGGGTATGGAGGTAAAACCTGAAGTGGCTTATGAAGCAGAAATCTATAACCAATAGATATCTTAAACTTACCTGGCAAGCTTAAGCGCCTTTCCTTATCACATAGATATTGGCACTTTTAAAACAATTGCTTCCATACATTGAACAGTCTATATTCTATGCTTTTCCAATTTCAGCATCACTAAGAATTATTTGTTTAAAAAATATAGATTCCTGGGTTCTATCCAAGAGGTTCTGGCTTTCTCCTTATTACCTCTGGTTTTATGTTTCTCAGTGTTTTTAACCCATGATGACTTTTGAAATGGAGTGAGTGCTCTTATAAAAAGAGGCCCGGGGGGTGCTAGCCAACCCTTCTGCAAGGCACCATCTATAAAGCAGACAGAATCCTTACTGGATAATGAATCTTTTGATGCCTTAATCATGGAGTTCCCAGCCTCTGGAACTGTGAGCAGTAAATTCCTGTTATTTACAAAGTACTCATTCTAAGGCATTTCATAACAACAACCCAAGTGGACTAAGACAAAAACTGGTACCAGGAATTGGGGTGCCACTGTACCAAATACCTAAAAATGAGGAAGTAACTTTGGTTCTGGGTAATGGGAGAGACTGGAATGTTTTTGAAGTACAATGATATGAAAGGGGCCTTAAGAACACTTCTGGGAGGGCTTAGAAGAAGAGAACTGCATAGAAAGTTTTGATCTGTTTAGAGATTAAGTAGTCTTGAAAAGGATGTTGGTAGAAGTATGGATAAAACAGATCATTTTTATGAGGTCTCAGAAGAAAATAAGGAGCATATTGGAAATCAGAAGAAAAGTCATCCTTGTTATAAAACTGCAAAAAAAAAAAAAAAGAAATGTGGCTTTATTGTTTGTGTGCTGGTGTTTTATGGATGGTGGAAATTCGGAGCAATGAAATAGAATATCAATAGAAGAAATACCCAAGCAAAATGCTGAGGACATGGCGTGGCTTTTCTTGACTGCTTACAGTAAAAATGCCAGAAGAGAAAAATAAAGATAGAATTTACAATCAAAATGGAAGCTGAAAAAGATGTAGAAAATTCTCAATCTAAGACAAAATCATTGACACTCTTTCTTGAGTTAAGAGTTACTGATGAATTCCAGAGAAGTGTTTATATAGCCTATATCTTGATGTAGGTTTATTGGAATTCGGGGCAGGTGGAATGGAGAGACATCTGAATGTAAACAGTGTCCTGAGTGTGAAAAACATAGGAAATACCAGTGTTAATTGAAGAATGAGTTATATTAGAATTAATATGCCAACAGACTTGGGGCAACTAGGATAGGAAAATGATTATCGTATGAGTGAGGCAGGCTAACATCTGACCAGTGTGTATCAGATAAAATATTGTATGTGTGTCAGATTGCCTTCTCCCTCACTGTTCCAGCTCCTCCACCTGGCTCATCAGACCACCCGAAGAGCCAGAGAGTAAAGGGTTAACAATCACCTGGCGGTATCCAGATTGGTGATTTAGTAGTGCAAACACGGGACACTTGACTGGTCCAAGTCTCTATAGAGCAGCTTAATATCTTGACTATTACCTCTGAACAGGGATAAATAGATAAATATTTTTTAAAACTTATTATTTTGAATGAGCCAGATGTAGAAGCATGAGAGCAGAAGAACACTCAGATGAGACCTGAAGAATCACCCATCTAAACCCCATCAAAATTACCAGCTCAAAGATTTGGGTTTGATAAATGGTGGTTGTTTTAAGCTACCGGCATTTGGATGGTTTGTTACGCAGCCATAACTAACTGCACAAAATAATTCTGAAAGTTCAGAAAGGGGAAATGACTTCTTCAAAGCTAAAAAGAAATCTAACCAATGGGAAAGACAGAATTCAAAGCCAGTTACATCTGACTCCAAATAGTTGAGGTTAACAATGGTAACGAATGACAAGGTGTTTTAGTTTGTGGATGTGTCTTTAATTTTCAATTCAGTTTCTGCGTTAGGTATGTCCAAATTGTCCTTGATTTATTTTATTCTTTATTGATAGTCTCTTCTCTTAAAAACAAAACAAGTGACAGTAAAAATTCTACCTCAAAGAGGAAGGTTCTGTTACAACTTGAGTGGCACTGGACACTACATAGGCTAGCAGCCCTTATTCACGACTATAAGGGATTGTTCTTGTTGCACTGAACCAAGTTCATCCTTAGTTGCCTGTCGGGATGTAGGGTAAATGCTGAGTCCCAATATTCCTTTTTGGTGCCAAAGGATCCTATGTGAGGAGTTCAACAAGTAGAATTTGGGGTAAGACTTGCTTTTTTTAAAAAGAATTTTTTCTTAGGAACTGCCTTATAGTACAGTTGTTCCCAATAAAAAGTTTAGAATTATATAAAACAGTCATTTCACTGTGCTTTCTGCTAATCCTTGCGTATAGAATTCTGTGGCTCAGATGGACATGCCTGGGAAATGCTACTGACCTGAGCTGGCTGTCCATCACAGCTGTCATTTAAGAGAAATCTATGCTGAGATCATAGTTTCAGTGGATAATATAGTCCTTAACTCTATGGTTAATGATCCAAATCTCATTTAAAAATGAGCATTAACTTACAGCTATATAAGGAGTTATTTCCAATGCTTCAGCTCTTTCATTAAGGCAGCAAGAGATTCAAATAGTTTTAAGTAGAATAAAGAGGAAAGGTTTCTTTAAATCCTGCTGATCAGCTTTTCAGGTAATGGGTTATGTCTCCTTTAATAGAAAAAGAAGAAAATCCTAATTAATTGAAAGGCCTCAATATAGAAAATGTTTCATTAACTACAATGAGAGCAAACAATAAGGGAGAGAATGGAGTCTGAGTTTGTGCATTATATGTGAGAAGAGGAGGAAAGAATTGGATGCATATAAGAGTTTGGAAATAAAGAAAACTGCAGGTGGGTATTTGCTCAGACTGCTTAAATACTTCCAAGGTTATACAATTAATGAGGGAAGGGAATTGCTCAGTCACCAATGAATGGCCTGGAGCTATGGAAAGAAAGCTCAGACTAGCTGTTGGGAGACACAGTGAGACAGAAGGAACATTTAGTAGTGAAGCATATAGACAGGAAAGGGTGCAGCAGCACCAGCAGGGAGGTTGCATAAGCAGGGAAGGAAGATTATGTAAAAGACAGGCTTGGCACTGATGGTCACCTTGCATAACAAGGGGCTTCTCTTTAGCTTTTGCTGATGTGAGTTTTAAATTCCTTTCATATCTGTTCTTTGTTAAGGGCATTTGGCTTCCTGCTATGTTCAGTTTTCTATGCATGATCTCATTTAATTATAACAATTTTAGATTAGGTCCTTCTACTAGTTTCTCTTTTGAAGATGAAGTGAGTGAAGCCAAGGGATATTAAATATTCCCCCCCTAGCTAACAAAGGCAGGGTCCAAACAAAGATTCTGTCATGTGATGTCAGTGCATATACTCATCACTGTACTCTGTGGCTTCTGATACTTACACAATTAACAGGATCTAAAAAATGAAGTCTTTGTATTCTTCAGCACTGCCAGGTCTTAGTTTGCCTTTGTTTCTGGAATGACCTAAGCCCAGTTTTCAATGAAAGCACAAGGAAACAAGTCGATGTGACCCATTCATTACTCAGTAGCCTTCCAGACAGCACCCAAGTCAAGTCACAAGGGCCTGGAATTTGTCTGTTTAAATCTGCTTCTTCTGGCTTCCTAAATCTCCTTTCGATCTTCTCTCTGCTTTATAATGCCTACTACTAAGACAGCTATGGGAGGTCCCATGCAGGATCTCTCTCCCTGATTTACTTTGTGGATTGCTGGTATTACTCAGAGGAAAAAGAATTCTCAAACAATAGCACACATTTTGGTGCAGTGCTTAGAAATTACTGTCTTTGGAGAACTTGTCATTCTATTTCTGTTAAGATTTCCCAGTACAATTTTTCTCATTGAAATCTCTAGCCAGATTGAAAGAACTTCCACTGCTTTGATTTTGTTTTGCTACCCTACAGGTGAATAGAACTGTCCTTCCAAATGGACATGGAATTTTCCTCAGAGGCGAAGTCTTGGGCCATTTTCTATTACATCCCATTTCATCTTCTTCCTAGAAGACTCTGCTTATCTACTTTTACAACTTAGAAGCAGGCAAGTGGGGGTAAACTCTGTTTTAAGTCCCCAGATCAAAGAAAAATTATGTTTTCCATTCTATGGAGTAGTAATCCAGTCTTAGCAATGGTTTATAAGTGTAAATGTAAGTTTATATTTCCTACCTAAATGTTCAAAGGGAAAGGCTTCATATGAATAAATCGTTCCAATAAACTAAGCAATTTATAGAACTTAGGCTCAAATAAATAATAATTACTAAATTCTTAAATTGGATGAGAAAATTATAACTACGTCTGTACATAATGTGTTAGCTATGACACTTAAATATATTATTTGTTTAGCATGTTGTCTATACTACTGTCCCCAAATTAATATTTTCATAGTCAATTCAAATTATATGGCAAAGCTATATATTAAAACATGAGCATATAATTGTGCTATTCGTTTGTTTTTTTTTATTGCTGTGATCAAACTACCCAGTAAGGCCAACTTAGAGGAAGAAAAGTTTATTTTGGTTCATGGTTTCAGTTGTTCAGTCAGTGGTTGGTTGACTCCATTGCTTTGGGCCTGAGATGAGGCAGCACATCATAGTAAAAGGATGTGGTAAAGCAAAGCTGCTCTGCTTAGGGCAGTCCAGAAAGAGAGAGAGCAAGGGGAAAGGGCCTAAGGAATAGGCTGTGCCCTCCATGCCCCACTTCTTCCAGCCATGACCTATCTGCTACAATTACCATTCAGTCAATCCATTCAAGTCAGGATGGACTGATTTGGCTACAGCTTTCAAAATTCAATTATTTCACCTCTGAATGTTCCTGGATTAACACAGGGGACACCTCACACCCAAACCTAACAGTAGTTATGGTCATACTTTGTCCTGTGTATTTTGTTAAGATGATCATAATCAAAGGCTAGAGTATCTTCATTTTATGCTTAATTGAAACCTTGGAAAAAGTTACCCTATGATAATTTAAAAACACTGAGCCTAAGACTCATAAATTAAAATCAGCATATTCAAAAAATGCTCTCACATTCAATTATATTATCAAAAAAACTTATATTAAGTTGAATATACTCTTGAAATAAAAATACTCACTTTTATGATGGTAACTATTTTCTTTTTTAGGACATCACCTATCCTCTGGCAAAATTCTAGTTCTAGAACATTATATGTAAAGCCACTGTTCTGGGAAAGGAAATTTACCTAGTATGTTTGATTCTCATAGTTTATGTAACTCATATCATGTCACTATTAGATGGGGCAAGAATGAGTATTAATATATATTTTAATTATTTCTTAAGTTATAAGGATGTTAAACAATATATATCAGCAAACTGTTTTGGCTTAACAGCAATAGAGGAATTAATAAAGTATAGAACAAATATATACATAAATAGAAATATAGTTTAATATATATAGTTGGTATAAGCAAATTCATTATATCTACACAAAGGCAGAAAAAGTCAAAGCTTAGGACCACTTTCTGACAAGGATAATTATTACTTTGTACTTATTAGCATGGTGCTGTTTGTTTTTCAAAGGAAAATGAATGGAAAACTATTTCTATTAGATACAGAAAACTTGAATGTATTCAATGTAAAATGCAAAATTTATTTTCACATACTTTTCATTCTAAACATTAATACTATAAACAAAAATACTTTAAAAACGATGGAGAAGTCATGCTCCTCTTTTGAAAAGATTCCTTATCAGTTGCTATAAAATAACATTTTGGGGAAGTATAATTATAGCTGTATTCCTTACTAAATGCCTTTAATAATAAGATTAACTTGCAGGAGACTTCCCTAGAAGAGAAACTATATGATACAACTTCCTCAATGAAAGTATTGCTCTTGAGAAAAACAAGGTGGAGCTAGATGACCTTCCCACAGATAGAGTACAACCAAAGGTGAACTGTCAGGCTCTTCCTCTTTAAAGATCAGCAAGCCATCAATCACTGGTGATCAGAGACCAGAGGAGAGGGAAGGGTTCCAGTTCAAGGAAGGACTTTGCACTACTTCAGCAGGGATGCCATCTAATAAGATCTTAATGAGGAATTAGGTGTATGCAAGTATCCTCTCAAGGTCTGCAAGAGGCCAGTAGTTGGTCCCCAGTAGACTTGACCTGAGTGATATCTACAGAAAGGCATTGATATTTAGCTCAGTTATTTATTTCCACTATAACTCTATGCATTTTCACAGGGGAAGTAAAAGCACATACAAATTTTTTTCCCCACTAACCATTCACCTTGATTAGTAACACTTACATGGGCCAGGTACATAAGTAGCCCAAAACCAAACAGACTCTACTGAACTTAGACATGGCCCCAGCATTCTAACCTAAGCTGACATCATAAATAAAAGCCAGAATTTAACTTCTGATGGGCTACTTCATTTCAGTCTGTGATAAGAGCAAAAACATAAACCAAGTGGTAAAACAAGCAAGTAATTAAAAGTTTGTATTTTTATCCAAAGTGAATTTAAAAAATAGTTTATATTGGTTCATTTCTTTTGTTAATTGTTGTGTTTCAACTAAATTTTACTCATTTCAACAAGAAATATTCCCTAACACAGCAGTTATTAAGCCCTAAATAGCTGGTTGTTCGTTGAATACTATGTTTAATTGACAATTTCCTCAAATAAATATAGTGCTTTGGAATGAGTGAATTTTCCTGATAATTTACATACTTATTTACATATGTAATTGCTCTTGATGTAAAACAATTTGAATTATATTTTCAACTAAGTTCCCAAGTGGAAAATGTATAACATAAGGAAACAGAATGAGGAAAAGCTGATTTGGGGGATTAGGATGAAGTTTCCTAGGAGAGGTAACAATTGAATTGAGTTTTAGAACATCAATATGTTATTAATTAGCTGAGGGTTAGAAGAGAGGGGGACCAATCTATGATAAAGCCACAACTGAGTGCTTTAGAGTTCTGATGACATTTCCTGCACTGCTCAGGCATCACTTAGTTTGGATCATCAAGTGTTTTAGACGGGATTTGTTTCCAACCTGGGTGAAACCTACCTGGGTAAGTCATCTGGAAGTGCTACTGCAGTATTTGATGGAATGCTATTGTGTGAACATGCTATCATTCTGGCTCTTTCTCTACTGTGTCTAATGTTCAGCAAGTATTTGAGAGACGTGACTATACATCTTTCTGCACTGGGATCCTCTGTTGAGACACAGAGTAGTTATCTACTGGTAAATGAATGCATGGTGGCCACATGACCAGTAGGGCCCAAGATTAACAGCACAGGTTCTTGAGTTCTGTTTCTTAGCATTGTTGATGATGTGTAGGTATTTAAGCTCTTTACAGGTTTTCTCATATGTAATATAGGAATGATAATGTCTACTTTATAGCCTTGTTGTAAGGGTTAAAGTAGATATGCAGATAAAGGTAAAGCTCATTAATACCATTGCAGACAAATAGGAAGAATTTAGAAATATAACTTATTTTATTCAATAAGACCTCTGAACAGGAGATACAACAGTGAGGATCACTTGCTATAATAATCCCTGATATGTTGGGACTGGGGGTGGTTAGATTATGAGGGAAGATCCTGTTGAATGGAAGACTTTAGTCTGTTCTTATACAAAAGACAGCCCAGACAGCTTCCTCACCGCTTGTACATGTGAGAATACAGTGAGAAGAACGTCATCCATGAGTCAGGAAGTAGAACCTCACCAGACACCAAATCCTCCAGCATCTTAATCTTGCATATTCCCACCTCTACAACTGTCAGAAATGAATTTCTGTTGTTTGTAAGACATGTAGTCCATGGTCTTCTGTTACAGGAGGTGAATGGACTTAGAGAGCAATCACATTATTTTAGAAATAGTTATGTAAGAAAGAACCCTTGGAACCATGTGGAAATAAAGCTTCAGAGGTTTTAAAACTTGGAACTTTCCCAATTGTGCTCATATATATTTGCTAATATTTAACTTTTGTTCACAAATTCATCAGATGTTTACTGTGTTTCTTATGTGTCTACCCATAAATATGTTGCTGTGGAGATAGCAATGAGTTAAGC
This sequence comes from Marmota monax, assembly GCF_021218885.2. NCBI lineage: Eukaryota > Metazoa > Chordata > Mammalia > Rodentia > Sciuridae > Marmota > Marmota monax. Next base: position 14,058,486 of record NW_026694084.1, on the reverse strand, counting down.
AGCTATGACTCCTACCTTCCTGGAACTTATGGTCTGGATACAGATGAAAATAATATAAAAAATGTTTGATATATTTTTTGATGGGAAAACAGGCTGTGGGGAGCTCCAGGGATTTGATAGGCAAGGGCTTTAGGATGTTCCAAATCTCTGATGGCACTTGTAGCCCATAGCTAGATCTACATCCCTGTTGTTTTCTCCAGTGATCTGTCTTTAAGGCAGACATAATCATTGCTGCAATACAATAGCTAATTTAATACATTCATGCATGTGCTAGGGTTATTTTTGTGTTTTGATCAATCCCAGTGAGGGGGAGGGATTTTATGATTGGATGTTTAGACAAGCAATTCTTTTTCTGCAGCTGGTTTTAGACTGCCAGAAAATGGCACATTTTATAACACTCACAGACTACACTACCTCTGAATTCCCAAATATTTTGAGAACTTTAAAAATCAAATCCAAATCTTTTCATATTAATAGAAAATGACAAAGCAATAGTCAATACACATCCCACAAGTAGATTTAACGCTCTTTCACACATAGCGATTTCTTCCAAACTCCTTCATTGAGGTTGCAAACACGATATACTACTAAATTATAACTACTTCAATGGTGTATCAATTCATGATAACTAGTTTTAATTCACCATTTTGTACTGGTTTGTGGGGAAAATAATATTTGCTCATTTCTCATTAAGCTTTTCATATATTATAGCATTTTAATAGTTTTTTTTTTGTCATTTGTGATCTCCTAACTTTCCTGTTATTTTTTATACTGAGAGATTAGAAAACGTTTAGCAATTAAAGGCAAAGAGGAAGTAAAATGGAACTTTTCTCTCGTGTGTCTACTTGTACAACGTCAAGAACATTCTGGCTTGGTGGGAGGTGCACCAGAGCAGGAGTCAAGAGAGGTGTTGAAAAGCTATTAAGTCTAAATTCTCTATATCTGAGTTGGCTTACAGCATGACGAGTGAATCTAACTATGCTATTGCTTAAGTTAGCTCCTAGGTAGAAAAACGAGTGATTCATACTACTTCCCATGCATTAGGAAAACTATTGTTAAAAAAAAAAATAGAAAATAGCAAGTGTTGACAAGGATGTGAAAACAAAACAAAACAAAACAACAAAACTGAAACTATTGTGCATAGATATTGGGAATGTACAATGGTGCAACTCATGAAAAACAATAAGGTGGTTCCTAAATAGATTATAATCTAGAATTACCATAGGGTCTAGCAATTTCACTTCTGGGTAAGTACCCCAAAGAATTGATAACAGGGACACAAACAGATATTTGTACATCTATGTTAATAGTAGCATTAGGCACAACAGCCCAAAGTTGATTGCAGCCCAATTTTCCACTGAGGGATGAAAAGATGAGCAGCATGTGGCATACAATGGAATATGATTCATCTTTAAAGAAAGTAATTTCTGACATATTCTGTAGAGTATGGATGAAATTTGAAGACATTTTACTAAGTTATGAAAAGACAAATACCATACGACGTATCTAGAATAGGTAGATGATTCACAGATTAAAAAAACAGAACTTCCAAGGTGGCTCCAAGGTTAGATGGGAGGAGAAACAGGAAGTTCTGGTTTCAGTTTTGGGGGTTGAAAAGTTCTATTGATGGATGGCGTGATGGTTACCAGTGTGAGTGGATTTCATGCAATTGAGCTGTGCACTTGAAATAGTTAAATGGTAAATTTTATTTTTATATATATATATATATATATATATATATATATATGCACTTTTTTATAAATGAATAATTTATAAATTTTATAAATGAATAATTATAAAAGTAATTTACAAATAACCAACCTACTGGGATAGATCCGGGGAATATGGTGGTAGAAGACTCCTAAAAATACACATAACTTAGCAGTGAAGAGAATAAGTAAAGAGACATTCATGATAAAAGCAAGGCATATCCTGTGTGCAATTACATATGAGGGACTTTTCACAGAAACTGCAGTGTCTCAGAGGAGGAAATGACTCAGCTAAGCCAATGGTGAGTGTCAAGAGGCCTAGTAAAGGAGAAAAGTTAGGCCTTGGGTCAAATGAGAACCTACCATATGGCATATAACAGCCAACATCTGTTTTACTGAATTGTAAGTTGTGAAGCCTTAATATCTTTCTTCTGAATGGTTAGCCAATTGTACTGGCATCATTAAATAAATAATCCTTATTCTGCCTTCTGATTTGCAAAGCTCCATTTAAAACCAATTTTTAATATACATTAAGATCATTTTTGAAGCCTTTTTTGTTTGTTATTTTAATGATCTGTTGATTAGTTATTATACTGGTCTCCAATTGGCTTAATTATTATAGGTTTAAGACATGCTTTGATGTCCCCAAAATTTCTTGCTTATTTTTTTTCTATTTTTCCCTATGTCTTTGCTATCTGTTATAGAAGGAAGATTATTGATTTTTGTAGACAGTTGTCTCTTGTTATCCATGGAGAATTGGATCTAGGACCGCCTTCACATACCAAAATCTACAGCTGCACCAAATTCCTTATATAAAATGCATGGTATTTGAATATAACCTCCACATGTCATCTCACATATGTTAAATAATCTCTAGAAGACTTTTACTATCTAATGTAATGTAAAGCCTATGTAAAATCACACAAAATATAGTTTAGAGAACAATGACAAGAAAAAAAAATCTATATATCTTCACTACACAATTTTTTTTGTTGTTATTTGAATTCTTTCAATCAAGTTATTTGATCAGAGAAGGTGAAAGAAACAGATACAGAAGGCCAAGTGTATTTATATTTCTTTGGCTACTTTATCAGCACCTTTAGTCCAAATAACTTTTCAATTAAATGTCTTGCTTTTGCCAGGCAACTAGACTATCTAAAAAGGGTAGCTTTGTCTCCCTCTTAGTAGCTATGTATATTGCATCATCTAGAAAAAATGATCCTCAGTCAGGGCTATCTTTGCTCCCAGGGGTGATTTGGAAATATCTGAGGACATTTTTGATCATCAAAACTGGGGATGGTACTATTGATACTGAATAAGTATAGACCAGGGATAGTGCTAAACATCCTATAACATTCAGGACAGCAATCCCACAAAAGAAATATTTGGCATTTGTACTGAAGTTGAGAAAATTTGACCTCAAACTTTCAGAAAATGTTGAATAACAGTGGTAAAAGACGGGACTGTGACTGGTCCCAGGATTGTCACTTTTGAAGAGATAAACTGTAATAAGCTAGACAAAATAGAGACAATAAAATTACAGAGACTATTTAAGTTCACTAGCCATTATGAAGGTTCTTATAACAGGATGGTCACAAAAAAATAAAGAAGAGGAAATACCTGAGTCATTTTTGGAATAATTTTGTTGTGAACTTTACAAATTGTCCCTGCTCATTGATAAAATCTTTCATCAAAATTGATAGTTGATAAATACCCAATTTATAGATGAATCAAACCATCATATTGTTCCTCATAAATATGGGCACAAAATATTGCAGATGAAAAAACTTTTAAAACCAAAATATTAACATTTGATTTGAAATGTATAGTATATGCAAGTACAAAGTACACACTAAATTTTAGACTTGATATGAAATGCAAATATCTCATTGATTTTTTTGTACTTAAAAATGTTAAATTAATAATAGTTTTGATATACCAGATTAAATAAAATATATAATTAAAAATTCCTATGATGATGAGTTTTGGCATTAGAATTTATTCAGTATCTTCTTTGCCAGGGGAAAACAGAATATTTGTAGGTTAATCAGAAAGAGTCTGACACACCAAGAAGAGTATTGTTCTTTTGTCAGTACCATCTCCCACTGGGAACATGTATGCATGTTTAATTTCTTTCCAATAAAAAGTAAATTGGATAGAGCCTGCAGATTGGGAGAAAATCTTTATCAAATGCACCTCTGATAAAGCACTAATCTCTAGGATATATAAAGAACTCAAAAAACTTAATACCAACAATACAAATAACCCAACCAATAAATGGGCTAAGAAGCTGAATAGACACATCACAGAAGAAGAAATACAATTTATCAATAAACATATGAAAAAGTGTTCAATATCTCTAGCAATTAGAAAAATGCAAAGCAAAACTACACTAAGATTTCATCTCACTCCTGTCAGAATGGCAATCATCAAGAATACAGGCAACAATAAATGTTTGCAAGGATGTGGGGAAAAATGTACAATCATTCATTGGTGGTGGGACTGCAAATTGGTGCAGCCAATATGGACAGCAGTATGGAGATTCTTTGAAAAACTTTGAATGGAACCACCATTCAACCTAGCTATCCCACTCCTTGGATATACCCACAGGCTTTAAAATCAGCATACTATAGTTATGCAGCCATGTCAATGTTTATAGCAGCTCAATTCACAATAGCTAAACTATGGAATCAACCTAGGTGTCCTTCAATAGATGAATGGATTAAGAAAATGTGGTATATATACACAATGGAATATTACTCAGCTTTAAAAAAGAAGAATGCAAATACTGGCATTTTCAAGTAAATGGATGGAGTTGGAGAATAGCATGCTAAGTAAAATAAGCCAAAAAAACCGAAAAACCAAAGACCTACTGTACTCTCTAATATGCAGATGCTAATTCACAATAATGTGGGGGTCATTAGAGAAGAATAGTATTACCTTATATTAGGTAGAGGGAAGTGAATAGAGGGGAGGGGAGGGAATGTGGGGATAGAAAACATAGTAGAATGAAACAGATATCATTACTTTATGTATATATGTGACTGCATTTCCAATATGATTCTACATCTCAGAAAAATAAGAAATTATATCCCATCTATGTATGATATATCAAAGTGCATAAATATATTCTACTGTCATATATAACTAATTAAAACAAATTAAAAAATAAAAAAGAAAGTAAATTGGATATACCATAAAGAACCTTTCCATATTGGGGCTAACCTTTTACCTTCAAAAACGAGATTAAAGGAACATGTTCTTGAAATATATTTCAGCTTGCTTACATTTTGACAAACTGATTGGATTTGCTAACAAAAATGTTGATAAAGTCAAAGGAAAACTGAAAGTTTCACATACAGTTGGTTCCTAGGAAACTTCTTTAGTACCTGTATATTGCACATGCCTTTCCCCCTTGGATGTATGCTTTGACAAGAACACCATTTTGTAAATGTCACACACACACACACACACACACACACACACACAAGCTTATCCTCTCTGCAGTTTTAAGAGGCAGTATAGGAATGAACAAGCAAACACTTAGGATTTTAATTCACTCAACATTGCTCAAGTCAGTGCTTTGCAGGAAAAATACAATTCCATGTACAACTTACATGAGCTATCTGTGTGCTTCTTATTTTATGGATATCAATGCAGTTCCACCCTGGACCTTTTATATACAATGATCCAAAGAATTAGAATCCTAAGAACCATATTTTTCTAAATTCTGTTAGTAAAACTTTCATTTGGATTGTGTCAAGAAGAGGTACTCACGAAAGAGTTGGAAACGAGTCAATAAGGAGAAACCATTACTTTCCTCCACTAGTGGCAGAGGCTGATTCAGGGATGGATGGTAAGGTGAGATTTTTCACAGGTTTCTCTGCCAATGTCTGCAAATCATTCTCTTCAGCGCCGAAGGCAGCTGAGAACCCTGGCAGCAGCTTCTGGCCATACTGACAATTGGCTTTTCCAAAATCTCTCTCACCTTTATTCCCACCCATTTACACAGTTTTGTAAGCATATAACTCTCTGTATGAAGTTCTTTATTACTTAAATATCTAGAGTGGTTTCTGTTTCCTTAAGGAAGCTTTAGCTGATACATAGTTTCAGCCCATCAAGGGCATCCTTTGTGAGAAATTCACCCAGTTGTGTATAAAGAGGTTGGCTCACCTGTCTAAGGAAACCAGTAGCTTTTCATAAAATTTTAAAGATATCAGTCATGGCCCCAAATTACACAATTTCAACATTATCTTCTCTTGGGGGAAACATAAATTTTTTACCTCTCCCCAAAATGAAATAATTCATCAACACTAAACCTGGAAGAAAAGCAAAGATAAATTGACTGCATCTCAGATAGGGATGTTTATAGCAGCACAATTCACAATAGCTAAACTATTATAAAAAGGATGTAAAAGTAGTGGAATAACCACACATAAATTAAACTAATTACACTTAATTAACTCCAAAGTAGGGCATCTGACAAAAAACTTTTATGAGATTCTGTAAATGATGGTGTGATGCTCATTAGGGAGACTCTTTCTCCTTTTCCTCACTTCTATACTGTAGAATCCTCCAGTTTCTATATTTGGAGACAGCCACAGAAGATGTCTCTGAGAATTGCTGACAGGCAGGAGGCCTCCTCTTTGTGCTTGTGGTGGAGAAAGTTGCAAATTTCTGATAAAATAAAATTCATAAAATGAGACTTGTGAGCCTTGTCAGAAATTAGTGAACTTAACCTCATTTGGAATCAGTTGTAAGCAAAATGAAATTTTCCTTAACCTAAACCCTTTTTGTGGAGATTGTTGACATAAACTGTGAATTTATAAAAAAGAGAACAAACTAGATATTTAAAAATAAGGTAAGAACCATCTGAGATACCAAAACTAAATTACACATCATTCCATCTTTTTACTTGTGACCTAAAGCCAAATAATGACAAATTTAGTTTCTTGCCATGATATTACTTTCTGGTTGTTGCTAATAGCATGTTATATTTGGGATATTTGAACTGAATCTATGTATATGAAGTAATGCTACCATGGTTTTATCTAAGGGAGTGGATATTTAAAAAGAAAAAAGTCTAGGGCTCAGTGACGGAGTGCTCACCTACCATGTGTGAGGCACTGGGTTCGATCCTCAGCATCATATAAAATTAAAATAAAGATATTGTGTCCACTTACAACTAAAATATATATTTTTTTAAAAAAGGAAGTCTAAACCACATAGGAAACTTACTAAGACAAATAAATTTATTATAGTTTTGTATGTAAGTATATGCATGTGTATAATTTTTTTCAACAAACTTGCAGAAATGAAGATTGGGAAGAAAAACACGGCTTTTCTTATGAGCTGTCCAAATTCTTAATAAGAATTTCATGTTTATGATATTCTATCTCTCAAATTTCCTAGAGTTGGCTTTTAACCAATTTGGGGGGAGGGTATTTTCCCCAATCAAGTGCACAACCAGTTTAATAAACATATTTTTAGACCACTTACTGTTTTGTTTTCTTGTGAACTTGTTTTATAATTTCTGATCAGGTATTTCCATTGTAATCATCTGGAATAACTTAATTGCTAATCTGTGAAGTAACTGTGCTCCTTATAAAAGGAAGGATCACTGTTTCCCAAGAAGGGAAGGACACAGAATAGAGCTTTTATACAGAAGATAGAGTCCTTACTCCATAGGTTCCTAACTGTGGGGTCTGAGGCAAGCTACTTACCCATTGGAGTACTAATTTTGTTCATTTACTAAGTAAGATGCAAAATACACAATATGCATATTAATCAAGATCAAACAGAATGATATGCATAGCCAAGGGCAAATTCAAATACTGGACCTAGGTAGGGCCCTGGTATCTTATCCCCACTTCATATCATGTCTTCCTTCTCTATCACTTTGAGATCTCTGTTCCCTCCATAGGTTCCCCTTGGTTCTCTTTATATTTGAATGACTCAATGTTAATCCTCATTCTGTTTCTCCTACCTTTACTGAGATGGGATATTTCTGTAGCTCATGATATTCCAGGGACTCTCTTCTGTACTTCTAAGGTTTCAACTACCATTTTGCTAAACTCAGTCTTCCTAAGATGTTACTAAGTAAGAATCAAAAGTTGGTTTGAGATCAACCAAAAGACAAACTATTTGGGGGTATTCAGATGGACCTCCATATCTATGGGTTCCAAAAATAGTTGGAAAAAAATGTAAGCATGTCATTTTCTTCCTTGTCACAACTCCTAAACAATATGGTACATCAACTATTTACATATCATTTAAATTGTATTAGTGTTGTAAGTAATTGAGAGATGACTTAAACTATGTGGGAGGATGTATGTGGCTATAAACAAATATCACACCATTTTTTTTAAATGAGGAAGTTGAACATCAGCAGATATGGTCCTGAACCATTCCCCTTGGATTCTGAGGGTGACTACATGGCCTTATAATGCTACTTGAATCATGCAATGTAGACTAGCATCAATGTTTTAAATGAATCTTATTTCTTCACCATTATATTCCTCTTGGTAGAGAATAATGTACAGGATAATAGTGAAACAAATTCATATTACCTGAGGAAAAGTAGGAAGAACACATAGCACAAGGATTGGAAATAAAGAATTTGTTTCATGTCTTTATAGATTTGAAATGCTGTCCCAGGCTAATCATTATACCAATTTGTTACATCAACATAATATTAACTTTTATTTATCACTTATTATATGTCTAAAAATACTTGTGGTTCTTATATTTTAAAACATTAATTATCATACTCATAAAATATTATTTCTATTCTATATGTTAAATATATGTTAAATAGTATCCTTATTTACATTGACTAGGATATTAATTAATCCAACTTAGGATATTTAATTTTTGGAATGAACTAGTTATATAGACAATATCTTCTTTTTAACAATGTAAAAATCAAGATTTAAAAAAATGAAGTAAACTTCCAAACATCATGAACATGTTTCATGTGTATTTCCCTCTCTTTTTAAAACCATATCACAAGAAATCTGTGAAAGAATTCTGCTGAAATACTCATAGTAGATCCTATTGTATAACATTTTTTTATTAATTTACCATTCCTTTAGCAGTATGTTTACTTGGCTTAAATTTGATTTCCATAAAAAGATTGAAATTTTGTAAGTTCATAATTTACCAGAGCATTAAACATAAATATTGAAGTCCTATTACTTTCTACCTTTCTACTAAAGAATACACATAGAATTCCCAAACCAAACCAAACCAAATCATACAATGAGTTTTAAAACACTGATAGTATTCTACTTTCAAAATTCAATATTTCAATATTCTACTTTCAAAATTCAAAATTTCAATATTCTACTTTGAAAATATGGAAAGGGCATGTTTAGAGCTTCAGGGGGAGCAATATATTAATTATAAAATGATATTTTAAATACACATGAAAAGCAAAATTACATGAGCATGATTCAGTGCATAACCATGCATATCAATTATTTATTAACGTTCCTTTGGAATTTTTAATGACTTATCTACATTTATCAACTATAGAAACAATAAATAACAATAAATATATGCACCTTACAGTTTATAGAGAGCTGATACAGCCATGATGTCCTTGTAACCATTGCCAAAGGTGATAAGACATGCCCCACAAAGAAAATAAAATTTATTGGAAAGAAGATAGGCTTTTAAATCAAATGTAGACTTAAACATCTGCTCTATTCCTTATAAGCCAGATGATGTTGGGTAAACCAAGGAATAGCTCTGAATTTCATCCATTAAGTGAGCATTAAAAAATCCTACTATCCCAAAGTTTTTACAATAATAAAATGAGAGGGGAATGTATAGCACCAGCATACTCAGTTCCTCCCTCCTACCTATTCCCCACTTGGAAATACGTCATGCCACATGCAATTTTTTTTTTCTCAAACTTTACCTTTCCTTTCCTGCCCACATGTACCTATTTTTATACTGTTCACATCATTGAGTTTGTCAGAACTATCTGGGGTCATTAAAATAAAACAAAATCCCTTCCCATGAAGATATTTAATTATCACAAAGCATGTTCATTTAGTGCAGTAATACAATTATACTAAATAAAGAAGATTAATAGGTTGTAAAAAGACAAATCACAATGAATGGTTAAAATTATGAAAAAAAATAAAATAAATAAAATAAAATTATGAACAGGAAATAGGTATTTGCACCTTAGAACTGTATATTTTAGAAAAAGAGGCTAAATTGGATTAATTAATATTCTAATTTTTATGCAACAAAAAATTTAATGAAACAATATCGAAAATGGCAGCAAACAAATGGCATAAGTAACTGAACATGTTTCTAGAAAGAAACATCACCTTGATCTCTATTTGAGAGGTGTCATGCTAATCACCAATCCTCAAAATAATTTGATTTGAACATAAAATAATAAAATGTACCTCAGTTAAAAATAGCCATTTTTAAGAATTTTAGAATTGAGGCTCATAGTGGACACTGTGAGGGTGAAGATATTAAATCACATCTGTGATAGTTAGAATCTCAGGCCAGGAAGCACATCTCTGCTAAGGACTGAATATTTGTGACCCAGCCCAGGATCACACATTTGATTAAGAGTAGATATGGGAACAGTTCCAAAATCATCTGATATGGGGTCTTCTCTTGCACTTGCAAGGCTACTTGCTGTGATTCTGATGCCACCTAGAGGTCTCTCTACCCTCTTTGTCCATGCAGACTCTTACATCTACCTAATTCAACTAGTGCAACTTAGTACTTTTATCAGGTACCATAGGAAATCCAATAGCAGGTAGAATTTCATCTTTTGTAGAAACTTTGCTAAAAAAATCAGAGTTTGTAGATAAGGGCGGTGGGAAAGGGATATCATCATGTCCATTATTTCCCTGTCTATAATGCTCATCCCTCCCCTCTCTCTCCTTTCTTCCTCTTTCTATCAGGGTTTGGCTCTGAGCTCCACTCTTCTCTTCTGGGATTCAGAGTATAGTCCCCTTTTCCTCAACCCTAAACCTAGGTCAAGTGTCTGTTTGGAACTTCTTTATCTTTCCTGTGTAAATCTCTACCTGGCCCTTAATAATGGCCACTGAGATGCTTAACTATTTAATCTTTCCAGTAGTTGAAGGCTCTTCTCAAAGATCCCATCTCCCTTTGGTGTGAAGCTATCCTTTATTCACCTTAAGTGTGAGCTCTGCTTCATCTAATCTCTCATGGCTCTTGTCTTGAGATTTATATGTGCTGTGTTGTGTTAGCATGATGCAACTTCACTATCTTTGATCAGTCACACTAGTTGTCAACTCCTAAGGAAAAGGGAACTTACTTTGTTAGCTTCCATACTGTCTAGTACTTTGCTACTGAGAGATAAATATTTATTTCTCCCCCAAACTCACACACTAAAGCCTACTCCCCTGTGTGCTGGTATTTAGAGGTGGGGCTTTGGGAGGTATTTAGGGCATATGGGTAGAACCCTCATGAATGAGATTTGTGCCCTTACAAAAATATGGCAGAGCTCCCTTTCTCTCTCTGCTCTCCTACCATCTAGGGATTCAGTGAGACTATGGCCATGAACAAACCAGACTGGGGGGTCCTTACCAGATACCATATCTTGTGGCATCTTTTTGTTTTCCCAGCTTCCAGAATTGTGGGATATAAATATTTGATGTTTAAACTATCTAGTCTATACTAATTTGTCATAGCAACCTAAGCTGACATAGGCAAGTGCTTTTCAGATATTAGATATCTTGTTCATTTGAATTTTTATAGGGTTTGGATATTTCCACAGGGTCCCTTGGAAGTTTGGTTTTAAAAAAAAAATGCTTAGCCTCTGAAACCTGAGCAACAAAGAGAGTTTTGGAACTGTTTGCATTATTAGACTTTTGTCTCTGCAGCTGTATTTCTTCCTCTTTCATGTTTCCAAATTCTTGCTTCTAATGACCCACCACCAGCTGGCTGGATTGCTTTATAACATTGTTTCCTAGTAGATCCCCAAGCTTGGCATAAACTCTAACTATGCCTTTGAAGAAACACGGAAATCTTTCCCTCTGTCTCTATGGTCCATTTCAACTTCTCTTTTATTAATTGCTTGGAAGTTTTATCCTCCAGTCATTTCTGCATTTGGCAATGACTGTGTGTTATCAGTGATGCCTCTGTTAGGCACGCTGCAAATTCAAGGCCTTGTGACTGAAAGCCAATGTGATTGCACATTGATGGGAACTGTGTAGAGTATAACCTTCTCATTTGGTCAGATGTTATTTGCCTGATGGGCAGACTAGAAAACAGCATCCTCAATTTTTGGAAATTTGTTTCTCTTTTTATAACTACTTGCACATGTACTGATAGAGAAAATAGTTCACACACCAGGAATTATTTAGAGAGAAGAAGAATGATCTCTATTAACAAATAAACATTTCAAGGAGACTTGTAGGAAACCTGAGTTTTTCTTCATATTAGAATAAAAAATAGATTGAGTAGGGATGGATTTGCTAAGGCTATTTTATACTTTCTTTTATTATGTGAGGTGTTTCAGCCAGCTTTTCGTGGCTATGATCAAAACATCCAATAAGAACAACTTATAGGAGGAAAAGTTTATTTGGGGCTTATGGTTTCAGAGGTCTCAGGAAATGGCTGACTATCATGGGGGAGGACATAGCCGAGGTAAGATGCTCCCCTCATGACAGGCCAGAAAGCAAAAAAAGAGAAAGGGATGGAGGGGAGGGCAGCAGGGCAGATGCACCTTCCTAGGGCATGCAGTCAGCGACCCATCTTCTCCAGCTACACCCCATCTAAGTTATCACCCTAAGTCCACTCAAACTAGGATGAACTAATTGTCACAACTCTCATAATCTAATCGTCTCACCCCTAAATATTCTTGCATTAACAGGAGCTTTTGGAGGACACCTCAAATCCAAACCTTAATATGAGATAATGAATAATATTGCTTTCCTTTATCCATGTAACTTCGTAATAAGGTTTATAATTGTCAGGAAACAGTGAGAATATGTTTTAAGTTACCTGCATGTTCAGGATTTCTGAGCAAAGGAAATTGGCATCTGGGATAAAGGATAGAGCTCAGGAGGGAGGTAGAGATTTATCTCCCTGAATCTGTGCATTTAAATTTCAAAGGAGGCTACACCCCTGAGCTATCACCTTCCAATAGATTAGAAAAACTTAGGAATCTCTTCCTGAGGAGATTCATTTATATGATGGACAAGGGTTCTCTCCCTCTTTACACATGGTAGCAGGACAGCCTGCTCTCTCTCTATATATATTCAGCTCCTATATAATGTGCAGATTGGTAATTTTGAGGTTCTTGAAGTATAAGTCTCTGCAGGTAGAGCAAATATTGGGCTTCTCTCCAAGTTGTCTTGGGGGTACTGAGGAAAGGACAGCTGGCATTCTGCTACTGTCATAAGTAATAAGACTGATCCAGAATCCTTGTGTTTACTTTCAAGACAAAATAAATATATAGAGAAAAAAAATCAATCATGTATTTTTCCCAAGCTAAGGCTATTTTATTATTGATTAATTCTACCCCAACTAACCCTTTTCCATTTTCCTTCTCCTGCTTTAATAAAATTGTAGGTATTTGTTAAGAATTTACTGTTTAGATTCAGTACTAAGAGCTTTACATATGTTATCTTATTTAGTACTCACCAAGATTCTATGAAGAAAGTGCATTTATTCCCATTTAATAGTTGAAAAAAACTAATAAACTTAAAAATGCAAATGGTGACTAACAGAACTAAAACATATAGATAATTAGTATGTTCTAACATGTTCTCTTTGTACCCAAGCTTATGTCACCACTACTGCTGTTTGCTAAACTATATTATACCCTCACAACTAGCATGCCAGGCTAATCAAATTCAGAAAGTGCTAAAATTTTTAAGTGCTTCCATCTTAGCACAATTGTATCTATCATTCCTTTATGATAATTTGCTTTATTATGAAACCATGTTTATGTGTGTGTGATAATATCATATTTTTTCATACCCTGAACATATAGGTGGTATTAAGAGCTGGGAGTTAGGGAGTTTGTTTTGAGGCAGGAATATAAATGTTAATGACAAATTCCTAGTTCAGGATGGTAACTTGGGTCCAAACAGTTAAAATTATTTTATATCTGCACAGAATGAAGAAAGCCTCCAGGCTCTTTAAATTAGTCTTGCTACTCATGGGCTGGTACTATCAGCATTACCCAGAATCTTGATACAAATGAAAAATTCTGGGCTAACCCAAGAGTTACTGATTCAGCATCAGTACTTTTATAAAGTCCCCAATGCATGATAAAATTTGGGAAGAAGTTATTTAGATATTTGAGGATTTAAAGCTTTCCCCTTGAAGTTCCCCCGCTGAACGGCAAAGTCAAACCTTTTCCCTATTCAAGGGTATATAAAGGAACTGTTCTTTAGACCTTGATCCATTTGGAGTCTGCCTAAGTTTTAAGTCTCAAAATACTGTGGGAGAAAGATCTCAGGTGATGGGGGTGTGCTACGACTCTGCAATAAACAGGGAGTTAAAAGAGAATCAATCCTAAGTGTGATTTACACTAAGAGCAGGAACTAATGAATATTGATTCCATCCTGCAAAAAGATCTTTTCAGATGCACTGGCTTTCTCTAAATCATATAGAAATCACTTGTCTTTGAATCAAAAGGTTTCCAGGGTGATACATAGATATCTTATCCAGTTTGTCCCATTTTTTGTTGATACATTTTATTACTCTAGGTTACTTGAATCATAAGTGATGACCAGACAGCAAGTACTGGGTCTCTTGCTCTTTCCATGAAGAAACTGATTCAACACAGCTTTTGTACATTCACTAACCCTAGGATGTCATGGCCCCATCTGGAGCATTATTACATTTTTGGTCATACAAATATTTGACCAAAAATATATACATGGTTTCATTTATTTCCTAACAAACAAACAAAAAACAGTAAAGGCTAAACATGGGCATATTTATTGGATGATACAGCTGGACGAAACAATAAAAATTGCCTCTATCTGATAATTTTCAGCTTCCTTTTAGCCCATTTTGTCTCTTTCTCCTTCATTAAGAGTTCAGGAATAGTTATGGGCAACCAAGAGCTCAACTCTACTAGAATAGTTAGGTTTTAAAGGACACTATGAACTGTCACAGCCAAGAAGAGCCCAAGAAGATATGGCCACTAAACACAATGTGGTAAAATGGATGGGATCCAGAACAGAAAAGACATTGGAGAAAAAGTAAAGAAATCTGAGCAAAGTGTGGTTATGGAGAGATTGCAATAAATCATCAAGTTGATTTTAAAGCAGGAGAGAGAACTATCTTTATTCACCTGTTGGCAGTCCAAATTCACCAGTTGGCGGGCCAAGGAGCAAGCTGCAAATCTATACCCTTTAACTCCTTCCAAGGGCTCCAGTATACCTTCATAGTCCAAAACCACATTAAACACAAGTGGCTGTTGCTATGATTCCAAACCATAAACAAACTTCATGAGATCTCAACTCATAAGCAGAAGGAAAAGTTGGTCGAAAATGTCCCTAGTTAAGTATAAGTTAAATAATGGTTACTAATGTCTAGACAAACATTCTATGACAGGGTACACTGTCCAAGAAAAATGGGAATCAAAAAGAGAACAATTTTACATTGTATAAGAAGAACAGAAATGTTTGCATTTCTAATCAAGGTATGCTAAGCAGGATCAGGATGACAGATGTGGAGTTTTCTCAGGGGAGAAGCATTTCTTACATGACACAGAGTCACAGGGCAAAATGGAGTCTGTTTGGTCATTGCCCATATATCCTGACCTGTAGCAGTGTGCACCTTAGTAAACAACATTCCCACATAGTACCTCCTAAGCCAACCTCCATATACTTAATGCATACTGTTTCTGATTGTTCTTTTCAATTCAGTGCCTATTAGCTAAGAAGATTGATGGCATATATATGAACTTTATAAAAATTTATTTATTTATTCTAATTTGTTATACATGACAGAAGAATGCACTTCAATTCATAATGCACATAAAGAGCACAATTTTTCATGTCTCTGGTTTTACTCAAAGTAGAGTCACACTATTCGTGTCTTCATACACATACTTAGGATAATGGTGTTCATTCCAACATCTTTCCCATCCCAATACCCCCTCACTTCCCCTGCCTCCACTTTGCCCTGTCTAAAGTTCCTCCATTCCTTCCATGCTCTCTCCTCCCATCCCCATTATGGATCAGCATCCACATATCAGAGAAAATATTCAGCATTTGGTTTTTTGGGATTGGCTTACTTCACTTAGCATAATATTCTCCATCTCCATCCATTTACCTGCAAATACCATGATTTTACTCTCTTTTAATTTTGAGTAATATTCCATTGTGTATGTGTGTGTGTGTGTGTGTGTGTGTATATATATATATGTGTGTGTGTGTGTGTGTATCAGATGATGATATACAATCAATTAAATTAAAAGAAAATTATATATATATATGTATGTATGTGTATATATATATATATATATATATATATATATATATATATATATATATGGATTTACATATGGATTTCTAGTTTTCCCAGAACCATTTATTGAAGAAGCTATCTTTTCTCCAATATATGTTTTTGGCACTTTTGTCTAATATGAGATAACTATATTTATGTGGCTTCATCTCTGTGTCCTCTATTCTGTACCACTGGTCTACAAGTCTATTTTGTTGTCCATACCATGCTATTTTGTTACTATTGCTCTGTAGTATTTAAGGTCTGGTATAGTGATGCCACCTGCTTCACTCTTCTTGCTAAGGATTGCTTTAGCTGTTCCAGGCCTCTTATTTTTCCAGATTTTATAAATGCTTTTTCTATTTCTATGAAGAATGTCATTGGGATTTTGACTATAATTGCATTAAATCTGTATAGTGCTTTTGGTAATGTGGTCATTCTGACAATACTAATTCTGCCTATCTAAGAACAAGGGAGATCTTTCCATCTTCTACAGTCTTCTTTACTTTCTTTCTTTAGCATTCTGTACTTTTCATTTTAGAGGTCTTTCACCTCTTTTCTCTCTCCTTCTCTTTGATAGCATGGCTAAGGGTTTATCAATTTTATTTATATTTTACAAGGACCAACTTTATTTTTTAATATTTTTGTAGTTGTAGATGGATACAATACCTTTATTTTATTTATTTATCTTTATATGGTGCTGAGGATTGAACCCTCACACATGCTAGGCAAGTGCTGTACCGCTGAGTTACAACCCCAGCCCCAAGAACCAACTTTTTGTTTTGTCAATTTTTTGTTTCAATTTCATTGATTTCAGCTCTGATTTTAATTATTTGCTGTCTTTCCCATTGGTGTTGATTTGTTCTTCTTTTTCTAGGGCTTTGAGATGTAATGTGTGGTAATTTATTTGTTGACTTTTTCTTTTTTTAGGGAATAAACTCCATGCAATGAACTTTCCTCTTAGTATTGCCTTCATAGTGTCCCAGAGATTTTGATATTTTATATCTGTGTTCTCATTTACCTTTTTATTATTATTATTATTTTATTGGTTGTTCAAAACATTACAAAGCTCTTGACATATCATATTTCATACATTAGATTCAAGTGGGTTATGAACTCCCATTTTTACCCCCAATACAGATTGCAGAATCACATTGGTTACACATCCACATTTTTACATAATGCCATATTAGTAACTGTTGTATTCTGCTACCTTTCCTATCCTCTACTATCCCCCCTCCCCTCCCCTCCCATCTTCTCTCTCTACCCCATCTACTGTAATTCATTTATCTCTTGTTTTTTTCCCATTCCCTTTAAGAATTTTTTAATCTCCTCTTTGATGTCTTTTGCAATCCATTGTTCATTCACTAGCATATTATTTAGTCTCCAGGTGTTGGAGTAGCTTCTACTTTTTATTTTATCATTGATTTCTAATTTCATTCCATTATGATCTGATAGAATGCAGGGTACTATTCTACTTTTTTGTATTTGCTAATAGTTGATTTGTGGAATAATATTTTAGAGAAGGATCCATGTGCTGCTGAGAAGAAAGTGTATTCACTTGATGATGGATGAAATATTCTAGATATGTCAGTTAAGTCTATAGTTTCTTTGCTTAGCTTTTGTTTGGAAGATCTATCCAAAAAAATTGAAAGAAGTATGTTAAAAGTCACTCAGAATTATTGTTTTTGTATTCTACTTGATTCTTGAACTTGAGAAGAGTTTGTTTGATAAATGTAGATGCTCCATTGTTTGGGGTATATATAATTGTTATATCATGTTGATGTATGGTTTCTTTAAGCAATATAAAATGTCCTTCTTTATTCTTTTTGATTAACTTTGGCTTGAAGTCTACTTTATTTGATATGAGGATAGAAACCCCTGATTATTTCCACAGTCCATTTCCAACCTTTCACTGTCAGTCTGTGGATATCTTTTCCTATAAGATGATTCTCTTGAAGGCAGCATATTGTTGGGCCTTTTTTATTAAATCCAATCTACCAGTCTATGTCTTTTGATAGGTGAGTTTAGGTCATTAACAATCGGGGTTATTATTGAGACCTGATTTATATTCCTGGTCATTTTTGTTGATTTTTCATATTTAACTTGGTTTCTCCTTTGATTGATTTTTCCTTTAGTGTAATACCTCCCTTTGGTGATCATTGTTGCTTTTCATTCCCTCCTCATGGAATATTTTGTCAAGGATGTTTTGTAGTGCAGACTTTCTAGTTTTAAATTCTTTTAACTTCTGTTTATCATGGAAGGTTTTTATTTAATCATCAAATTTAAAGCTTAGTTTTGCTAGATATAAGATTCTTGGTTGGCATCAATTTTCTTTCAGAGCTTGTTATATGTTGTTCTAGGATCTTCTAGCTTTCAGGGTCTGGGTTGAAAATCTGCAGAGATCCTATTTGATTTCCCCATATATGTACTTATTGAAGTAATCTTTTGCTTCCTGTATTTGCTTATGTAGCTCTTTATTGAAATGATCTTTTGCTGCTTGTATTTGCTCTCTTATATCATCCTTTAATTCATAGGACATTTTAATTATGTACATCCTGATCTCCTTCTTTGTCCTTTCTTCTGTTGTGCTGGCCATGGATTCTAATAATGTAGTATCTTAGTTTGTCTCAGGCACTTTCTTCCCTTATTTTTTGATGTTGTTCATGTGTCTTACCCTCTAGAAATGTGGATCCGAGGCATTAAAGTTTTTACCCTATAGGCTTATGGTGTCCCTGCAGGGTTCTAATACCTCTCCTTTAAGGAGGAGAAAAATATTAACAGATGGCAATAGCTGCTATTAAGACGTTTACAGTTTTGTCACAATATACTGAAATGGCGAGTTCAATTATTATCTACAATATAAACAGTAGGTTAGCTAAAGGGTTTAAATGGTTACTGATGGTGGACAAAGAACTGGGGGTGAGGTGTAGGATGAGATGTTGAGGGGGTAGGAGGTGAGAATATAGAGCTATTAGATCTTAGTGTGAAAGAGGAATATAAAGACATTGGTTAATAGCAGAAGAAGAGAGAAAGTCATTGTGAGGAGACAAGTAAGTGGGAAGACAATAGAGTACAAAAACAAACAAACATAAATATTAAGAAAAATAACAAAATACTAAAATAGGAGATAAAAGAATATTCAACACCACTATAATACACTATTCAGACATCCCAGTCCTCTGTAGTGTAATTCATGAAAAGTACTTGGTTTCACAAATGTTAGGGATATGAGGGTGGGAGAGAGAGAAAAAAAAATCTTGAAGGAAGATATAAGGATTGTTTTTGTTGGACATCTGTATCTTTCCAGCTTCCCTTCTCATCTAATAGGTGGGGTTGTCTGTTGTTTGCTGGTGTCTCCACCCTCAGGATGGTAAAGGTTATAAGGGTGGGAGGGTTGGTCTTGGGTGTGGAGCTCCTGAAGGTGGGATATAGCACTTGCTAGTCCCTGACAGGAGACTGCACCCCAAGGATTTCTTTTGGGACCCACTTGTGTGATGTGGGTGCCTGTCTTATCTCCTTATGTTGTCCATAGACCTCACAATTCCTGGTCTCTAATTTAGTCTCTGAACTATATTTCACTCACCCCCTCCCTTTCTACTTCCTAATCAGGAACCTTTTTCTACAGAGGTCTTATGGGCTGTGCTCTGGGAGCTGAGCACCTGTTGCAGAGAGCTATTTTGTATTGGGCAGTTCAGGACCAGGTTTTTCGAGCTACAGGTGGGCTGTGTAGCTGCAGGTACTGTGCCAGATAAGCAGCTGCTGGGGAGAGGGGGGAGTTGGGGACTATAGGTACCTTGATATTGCTTCTAAGCCCTAGCTGGTGTTCCAAGCTGGGAGTTGCACCAACTAAAGATGGCGACAAAGGTGTCCCAAGATGGAGGTGATGCTTTCAGCGATGGAGTGTTGGGTCAGGTTGGGCCAGGCAGTGGCACTGGGTGGTGTGTTCAGAGATTCAACTCTGTGGAGTGCAGTGTTGTGGCTGGTGGCTATTTCCAGATCCTATGTAGTGTCCCCAGGTGCAGAATATAGTGTGTAGGGAACTGTGGCAGTGGATGCAGTATCCCAAGATGGAGGCAACCTGATAACTCCACATTGATAGATGGGGGTCCACACAGGAGTGGCTGCTGGAATTCCTACACATGAGTAGCAGCTGGGTGTCCTTTATGGGAGTGGTGTCCAGGATTCTTGTGCCGGTGGGAGGCCAAGAGTCCTGTGCAGGTGCTGATGCAGGGGGTCCAGTTCAGGCACCTGGAGATCCTGTGTGGGCGAGTGGCTGGGAGTTCTGCACTGACACTGAGGCCTGGAGACCTGCTTGGGCACAGTGGCCATGATTCCTGCATGGGAGCAGCTGTCCAGGGTCCTCTAAACACTTGCAGAGGAACAGTATTCCCACTACTTGAATCCCAGGTCATGGAGCAACACAGAATGCAGCCTCTCTCTATCCAGCCCTCTTGGATCCTTTTTGTACATGTGAGTTTATTACTAATGTTTTCACCCTTTTTCTGACCCATAGAGATATTCATTTTGTTTATGAAGAAGTAATATCTTTTTAACTGAAAAATGTATGTCATCACCTATTTAGTATTTAAAATCAGAAATCACAGCACTGACTGAAAAATCTTTCCTGTTTTTCATTTCAGGTTGTTCAACAGTTCTTTGAGATGTATGTCTCTCATCTCCCTGAGATCTTTCTCTTGTCATTTTCCTGTATTATTTTGGATGCTTATCAATCTTCATTGAAATTGTTGTGATATTCTACTCTCTAGTTTACATTTACTGCATGCTTACTGTGTTTTAGGACCTGTCAAGAAATTTGCACATATTATGTCATATAAAACTTATTAGAAATTTAAGATATACAGTGTAGCATCCTCTACTTTCTCAATGAAAAGCAGATGTCCAAAGAGGTTAAGTGACTTGTCCAAGGTCATAGAGATACTAGGATCTAAACCTGGGCTTGTGTTTTTTCAGAGTCAAAGTTCTTAAATAATACAACATATAACCTTGTTAGCCCTTGCTCTGTCTTCTTCTGTTTGTAGGCACATATATCACCATCTCAACTCCCTAGGATGTTAGAAGCATCTCTTGATAAAGCACTGTAATCAAGACATTCCTCTAGGCAAAACCTTTCAACAGTTCCCAAGATGCCAAGATTAAGTAGACCTGAGTCCTGGAGTGTAGCCTACAGACCGCCCATCTGGCCTCTCCTCTCCTTTAAGCCTCGTCTCCTCCAACTATTGGTGGCTGACAATGATAGGCATTCAGTCATTCAAAAAATAAATAAGCATCTTTAAAACTATCCACTGAAGAGAAGTTTGGCTAAGCTTATATAGGGGTGGAGGAGAAAGATAAATTAGAACCACAAAACGAGGAAATTATGGTCTATGCTACCCTTTCCTTATTTAAGTGGATCTTTGTCTAACCCCATCCCGTCCCACCCACTCTATGTTTATTCACAAGACCATTTCTCATATCACAAACCTCTGTACTTGACGGGATTATTTAAAGCAGGGGGTCTAAAACTTGTAGCCCCAGACAGCAACCATACACCCTGTTTCTTAGAGTAAATGTAATTGTTCTGCTTGTACACATCTTGAACACTTGAAACCTGAAGACCTCAAGAACAAAATCACCAATTTTTTCAAGGAAGTTCTTTTGAATTGCTTTGTAAGGCACTCAGTAAATCTGAGTCACAAAGGTCAACTTTCTCTGGGCACTTATGATATTTTCTGTCGAACACACTATCAAAGATAATTTTTATCTCTTCTAGATCAGAGAACTATGAGAAGAAATCAATGGACTTTCTGTCAATATACATTAAAATTTAAGCAACAAAATAAATTCCTATGATATTTGAGTGCAAATCCCAGCAAATAGAATTTTGTGTGTGTGTGTGTGTGTGTGTGTGTGGTGCTGGGGATCGAATCCAGGCCCTTGTGCATGCAAGGCAAGCATTCTACCAACTGAGCTAATATCCCCAGCCCAGGAAATCTTGACGTGCAGCAGGCAGGCAGACCCTGGTTTGTTTCTTAGCAATTTCTATTGGTGGGCTGTCCTCCATGTACTCAGTATACCATGTTACTAATATTTGCATGGGGATTCTTTTAAATTCCAGGCATGGTACTCTATATCTGCATATAATTTTTCATGTTTTTGTGAATTAGTAAAAATAAATTTAAAAATATTAATAGAGGGTGAAGGGATTCATAACCTTCAAGACTCCATTGCCCATAGCATTATTTTCCAACTGCTAAGAACCAGTTCCAAACCATCTTTCCAGCCTCTTTATTCAACCACTCACCCACCTCTTGCCAGGTCTCAGGTCCTTATATTTTCCTTCTTCCTACATACTTTTGCTCAGCCTAAAAATGTCTCTGGGTATAAAACAAACAAACAAACACACAAACACACAAAAGCACACCCAATATATGAAAGTGGTTTACCAAATCAGAGGCCAAATAATGGAGAGAGTAGGACACTGAGGTTTGCTGGCCATGACTAGGAAGACAGAATGGACTTTCTCTCCCAAGAAACATCAATCTCTATGACAAGACTTAGGTAATATTTAGATAGGATGTCACTTTGTTATTTTCAAACATATATGGTGATAGGAAATAGATTAATTAATAAATATTATTACTTTGAAAACAGCACATTAATTTCTTCTAATATGTTTTGCTTATTTACATAAAAGCTTTTTGTAAGTGAATTTTCTATACCTCATATTTTCTGTGTCCTGAAATTATGTTCCATTATAAATCCACAAATTATATTAACAGAAATGTTTTAATCTCATGGTTTGTCCAGATCACCACAAAATTTAAATTCAAAATTTTTAAATAACTTCATGATGAGTAAATGTGTACATACTTATGACAAATTTATTATGAATGATCATGGGACACTTATAATCTTTATTTGAGTTATTCAAAGTTGTTAACTATAGGAAAACTAATTTCAAATATGGGAAATGTAGCAGTAGATCCTTCTTCCAATTCTTTCTGGCTTTTGACTTTTTTCTTTTTCATTTTCCTAAGTAAAATTGGTCTTAGTTGTAAACACAATATTTCATTAAGGAACATAAATTTGGCAGTATTTTTACATGTGAAGAAATATCTTTATATATGGAGTAAAAAGAAGGGCCATTTTTTAAAAAAAATGAAGAAATACAAATAGTTTTGTTTCTCAATATGTGCAAGAGGTCTTTAAATTCACACTCTTTAACAGTGGAAATACTGGGGGAATTTGGACCTATCATACAGTGCTCAAATTGCAATTAATTAAATCCGTAAATGTGGAAAGTAAAGTAGGCTTTTCTTAGTAATCTGTCATTTCCTCCACGTATCTATGGTTCAGTGCAAGGGAACATTCCTACAAGTGTTGGCAGGTGGAAAGGTCAAGTTTTGGTCCCTGACAGAGCTGACGGGCTTATATTAATAGGGATTTAGCAAATTTCAAACAGGATCATGATTATTTCTCAACCATGAATGATGCCCATTTTAATTATTCCACAATTCAAACCAGTATAGGCTTAATTGGGCAGTTTAGAAATCATTAAATCAACTGACAGGTATAATTTGTTTTTAATAAGTTATAAGACTATTATGCTGCAAATCAAACACAATACCCACACATTTGCTCAGAGAAACCACAAGGTTATTGACATTTCTTAATCCATTTATCACACCTATGATTAAGCTGTACTTCTTGATTCTGGCTTGATTACTCCTGACAAAACAATCACAGAATTAGGGCAAAAGTGAACAAAGAAAATCTACAAAACATGGGGCTAGCTCCATAAAATCAGAGTCAGCAAGCTTATCTAGCACCTTGTAAGCACTAACAATCTATAGGAACATCAAATGAACATATTTTCTTCCTTCTGAGTTTATTTCCTGCTGCTTATTAAAATCTAGTTAAAACTGTATAAATGACTAGTTTAAGAAATCGGATTTCCTTTGAAAGAAATCTGCCTGTGATTTCCTTTAGCCTCATGGTTTAAAGTGGATTTTAAATGGCCTTAAAAAATAATAAAAAATAAAACTCCATTAAATATCCCCCCAATACATCTACATACAGAGACTCTCAATACAAAAAGAAAGAAAAGAAAAAAAAATGAACTTAGATACTTGATAGCTTCAAATTTCACTATCTTAATTTAAAAAAATGCACATTTCAACATAGGCACCACTCTTCTAAATTTGTAAAAAGCTGAGGGTCCATTTAAGGAATTGCAGCTTCCATGAATAACCAGAAACTTCAGCAGCAAAATAACTTTCCCTAAACATTCTTGTGACCCAGAAAATATAAAAGTCATCCGAGTGTCAGAACAAACTTCAATTCAAAACAAAGTCATTTTTCTCACAAACTTCCTTTAATTGAAACCCTTAGAGCAGTTATCCATTTTAGTTTCTGTGCTCATAGATAGTGACCTTTCTGCCAAGATAGTTCTGCTGATTAAATCACAGTCTTCCTGCCTTTACATGAACAATCTTCTTGCCCGAAGAGAAGGTTCCAGCTCAGTGATGACCCAGTTTCATGCTGCAGTATGTCACCTCCAGCAATACCAGTCTCTTTTTTCTTGCAGTATTTTTTATTACAGTATTTTCATTTTAAGTTGATCTTTTTTATTCTTATAATTAAAAAGTCTGGCTTCAAAATGAGAAGCATACAAATTATGTGATAATAATTTAAAGTGTCTAGTGTTCTGCAATTAAAAAGCAGTTGAATATGTGGTCTGATTTTTCTCTTTTTAGAGTTTTCAAACTAGTCATTACAGTTTCAATTTTGCCAGTCTCTGAGAATGATTTCTGGGGAACCCCTAATTCTATTGGCTCTCTTTTCAATATGTAAGCATCCTGGGGATAGTAAGACGAATCTATATTTAACTGTGCTTTGCTAAGTTTGGAATGTTGAAAGTATTCTGTCCGGAAGATAAGGCAAAAGGCATGATCATTGGATTTGATATTTTAATAATTTCACAGATTAGCAAAATTCCAAAAGGATATTATTTTGCTGATGATCTATACACATACATATATACTCTTGGAAAGAGTATATATGTGTATATGTGAGATATATATATATATATATATATATATATATATATATATATATATATCCCTACCGATACTACATATTAAGGCATCATTTTGCAAAAGATTCATTATAACACAAGGAAGGAGAAAAAGAAAAAAAGAAGGCAGGAAGATAGTGGAAGGAAAAATGAGAGAGAGAAAGGTGGGAGGGAGAAGGAGTGAAAGGGAAAAGGAAGAAAAGAGAAGAAGACAGCCACTTTAACTAAATAAGTAAAATTTCATGAAAAACTAGTGTTTTTTATGGGTCTGTTTTACCATTAATAGTAGAGACTAGTGCTTATGAAGCCACTTGATGAAATCTCTGTCAAAAATCTAAACTAATTTTTGTTTTTAAGAAGAGGACTTCATCTGAAAACACGTGCAGAGGCTAAGCTCTTTACCACTGGTCAGCCTATCCAGATTCTTCCCTTGATTTTGCCACTGTGTACACTGTAGTCACAAATTAGTCATTCTACTTTCAGGAACTTAAGCCCATAGAAGGCTATATGGTAGCCACGACATATGTTTTACTTACCCTATAGGAAGGTCATAAGCCTATGTCCTATGGAAAGAGTATTTGTTAGTCACTAAGAAGACAGATACTGTGTATGTTAAAAATGCTTTTAAATCTATTCATGGTGATCAGACATGCAGAAAGTGTGCCCTGGTATAAGGAAAGTTTAGGTTGAATCTTGACACATGGGTAGTTGATCATAAGGATTAAGGAGGTGGAGGTAACTGTGATAGGCACAAGGAAAAGATACATAAAGCCCATAGTACATCACTCAGCATAACATCTTTGGGACACTGCAGGGAGTTTGGTGTGGCTAGATGGTAGGGGGACCTTTGAAGGAGAGAAAATAAGGTCAGAGCTTGAAGAGCCTATGGACTAATGCCCTATTGCATTGGGAAGGAAGAAGCACTGAGGGCGATGAGATCCACCAGCATCAAGAGGAAGGCTTGCTTCACTGCTCCTGAGGGCAGACATTACAGTGCCTCAGTGGTGCTGCATGTTCATGCATAATCCATGCACACTAATACTTGCTGAGTACTTGTGAGTTCGAAGCACAGTTAGAAACACTTTACATGGATTGTCTCATTTATGCCTCACAACAACCCTTTTATGAGTACCAGTTTTACTTCCTTTTGTAAGTGAAGATACTGCGTTTTGAGATCCTAACCACCTTGTTAATGGTCAATTAACCAGCAAAAGGAAGGAGGTCTAGAAATCACAGTCTGGAGGCTAACTTCCTCACTGATTCACCTGCCTTTGTGATTCAGTATGACTGAACTTCAGCTGCCATATCAATGATGGAAATCAGTTAGGAGTTTTGGAGCTGATCTTATTACCTTTCCTGCTGTGCAGGTAGACACAGGTGTACTGTTTAATAGTTATATTAAAAAAAAACTTCACTATAAAATGTTCTAAAATTTGTTAATTTCCCTGATATTTAATATTTAACACTCTACACTCTCACTTAATATGCATGCTCATTCTTCTTGTGGTGGAAATGCAGAGCTTCCGAATCCTTCCATTGAAGGCAATGTGGGAAGGTATGAGGCTCATTAAGTTTCTGCTCATTTTCTTCTTCATGCTGCAAATACTAATGCCATTAGTATTTTCATAAGGTAATCTTATTCCAAGGAAGGGGAAACACAACTATTTGAAAGAGCCTTTTATTAATATAGCCAATGCCTTATATTGGAAACCAGCCTAATTGATTTCTCAGTTAGAACTGAGATAATTCATCAGCTAGAATGTTTATAACAATTGTATAGATTTAAACATATTTTACAGGGATAACCCCCTCTGTCACAGATCTTTCTTAATCTCTTTTATTTTTCTTCAAAAACTTATCATTCCTTGACATGTGATAAATGTCTGCTTATTTATGGCTCATCTTCCTCATTAGAATATGAGCACCTGATAGTGAACTTGGTCTTGTTTACTCATGTATTTGTTGTGCTTTGAACATAGCCAGGTGTGCAGTAGGCATAAGATAAACGTTTACTGAATTAATAAATGAATGGAAGCACAAGTGAATAAGCATTTTCAAATGTGGAAAAGTTTGAGTTGTAAATATATTCCCCCAAGAAAACCAGAGTTCACTCATCTGTATATAACTAGAAAGTACCAAGCAAAGAATACTGCATGAGTAATCAAAGGTGGTATCTTACAAGGAGAAGGTGCTATAGTGAGATTGATTTAGGATGAAAAGTGGAGACTGATCCGTGACAGCAAACAGGAGATCATAAGGGCCCAGCGGGATTGCCCAATGGCAAGGTGAGAACTTGAGAGGGAATATCACAGTTGAAGGAAAGATCCAGAGATATTACTTGGATACCTGTCAGCAAAACAAGCCCTCACCTGACCTGTTTGGAAACCTGCAGAATAGAACCTTGGAAGGCTAATGCTTTTTTTCCTCCCTTCTCCATGAAGTTGCAGACAATATTTACATAGCATAAGCAGTAAAGTGGGGCACTGACACCTCCAGTCTCTTTTATAGAAGCAAAGAATATATTATCTTTACTCACTATTCTCCTCAGTAGGAATTCCAGCCCTTCATGAACGCCCTGAAGTTTCCAAAACTCTTCCTTAAACTGCAATCTTAGAACAAATGCCAAGGAGTGGGAGAAAAGCAAGCAGATCATGGGAAAGAAGAGAGGAGGGAAGGGAAGGTACAGGGGAATGAAATTGATCAAATTACATTATGTACATGTACAAATACAGCATAAAAATTGCACTACTATGTATAATTACAATGCATCAGTAAAAATATTTAAAAATATTTTTAAAATTTAAGAACTTAAAAAAATGTGTTCATAGTAGACTCTCCCTTCTTTTCCTTCACTGAGAAGGGCAAGAGTTAAGCCATAACTATTTCTAATTTCTCCTTTCTGGTCCCCATCATTTAATTGGCATTTAACTATGTTCATCAAACTGTACAAAGTGCTGGGTGAATGAACTTGATGGCATCATTCCCTTCCCATAGGAATTGAGACCTGGGATGGAGACAGACACCCTAACACAGGTCAGAAGCACAAGTAAGTATGGATGCCAAAGGAACCCACAGGCAAGAAGGCAAAGAGTATGCGGAGGGAGTCTTGTTCCGTGCAGCCTATGAGGAGTCCACAATCTAATGAAGTCCCTCCATCTGTGAATTTTACCGCCCTGTGAGCCAGCCTTCCCTGCCTTCTCCGGCCCTTGTTCATCTCTTGTCCCCCTCCTGGAGGTTAGGGCATTCTGCCTTGTATTCTACCTACCACTGTGTTCCTTTAACCAGCCCACATGATGACCACCTTCAAAGCAGGGCTGGGTTCCGCCTTTCTCTGCATTCTTACCTGCTTCACCTACTCTGCCTCTGCACAGTAAGGCCTGATGGGGACTAATCAGTGTTTGGCGTTTCACTCAAAGACTCTGATTGCAGGGACCTCCATTCAAGAGCTGTCCTATTTCCTGTTAAACATAAGTCCTCAGTATGGAAAGACACCAGCACCTTTGACTAGTAGTCCCAGAAGCTGGGAGATATGTATGAACTCTTGCTCTTGATCCCTGAAGCAAGAAACAAACATTACATAAAATCATACACATCCATCTAGGGAGCGATAGTTCATTTTTTGATCCTGTATGCACAGTTTTCTACATAACTCTAAGTTTAGTTTACATTTTTTTTAGAAGTCTTTACTTCTGAATTCAGTAATCCAGTTCTCTGAATCCAGAGCAGTAATATAAACTACCCAGATATTACAGCATAACAAACATCTGAGTTTATTATTTTGTTTCATGTCCTATCTTTAAGTAGGGGCTGTGGTTTCAAAGAGTATATATATTTTATATACATTGTCAAAGTTATGTAGTTTCATCTAGCTTAGACAAAAATTGGGTAGTGAAAAATTCTACTTATTTTTCGTCTGTTTTCTCAGTACTGCAGGCTCACTAAGTCATTTTTTATTATTTTAGTTCTAATCAATAATTCTTTTTTAAAATAGAATTTCAAGCATTTGAAGGGCTTCATATCTAATCCAATGACTTTTTTCAAATTTCAGGACAGAAGTTACAAATAGACTATGAAATTAAGGAGTTGAGATCCCATTTAAAAATGGAATCTTATTCAGAGAGAAAAAGAATGATCAAAACCTGATAGTGAAGGAACTGCTTTCAGGGAATTTTTTTGTTTGAGCTGTATTGGTATGCCAATGTGTATATACCAGGTAGTGGTGTTAAAATGTATTAGGCAGGACATTTCAGAGGGTCCTCAATATTCTCTGCCCCTCTGGTGGGAACACCTGTATAATCCTCATTACTGTGAACATAATGGGTTTTGTTCCTGTAGTTAGACTTTGTGGACCTGGATGTAGAAAAGTTTTCTGGGTGGGCCTGACCTAATTACACAAATCCTTTAAGAGCAGAGAATGTTCTTGGTTGACCCTAGGGGAGGAAGTCAGAGGTTCAAGTGAGAAAAGTTTGATACAGAATTTCCTGACTTGAAGATGGAAGAAGCCACTTGGCTCAAAGAGCAAGCAGCTAGCTGAAAGTGGTCCTCAAATGAGATCCAGCAGGGGAATGGGGGGAGGTGTCTGTCCTAGGACTGCAACAATTGAATTCTGCAACATGAATGAGCTTGGAAGCATATCTTTCCCAGTTGAAATGCCAGATGGGCACTAAACCTAGCTAGCATCTTGATTTGAGTCTTGTTAGGCCCTGACCAGAGAAGCCAGCCATGCCACATAGACTTCTGACCAAAGAACTCTGAGCTAATAAGTGAATGTCGTTTTCAACAGAAAGATACTGATTTGGTCTAACTCTTTCACTGCACACACACACACACACACACACACACACACACAAGTAAATAACTTGTGCAAGATGATATCATAAGTGACAGACGTGGAACAGGAAAAGCTCTTACCTAAGCTGCAGTCCTGGTATAGTGATTACTATCCTTTTAATTTCAATAGAGATTCTTAATACTTTACATCAGTAATCAGTCTCTGTATCCCTCTTTTTTATAAGTCAAAGAAATTTTATTATGCCTGTTCTTATTAAAAAGTTATGAGTTTATGCTGTGTCATTTTTAATGCTACATTAGGCTTAATACATTGCTGTTATTAGGAATGATTAAGAATCTGAATCTATTATGTATCCAAGGAGGCTAAAAATTCTATTTCCTAGGGTTCTCTCAGAAGGAAGTAGATCCTATATATAAGTTCCTGGAAAAGAAGAGCTGTGAGATCAAAAAGAAATTTCTAGAGAAGTTACCACCATCACTCATTAACAAACAAGGGATACTTAAGTGACTTCAAAATTTTTCCACTTCTTTATTTTCTTATTTGAAAATTCTCTTAAGTGCTAAAACTATTGCTTGAGTTTAAATACAGTAAGCAACACAGAACTTCATTGCTGAATTTAAGTGTAGTACTGTACTTGGTCACAAGAGGGCTCCCAGGCTTTTCCAGCAGTGTGAACCCTAAATTGATCTTGAAAGACATCTTTCAATGAAAGGGTCTGTTGGGTGGTGGATGGACTAGTTAGCATAATTTCCCTCGGTGAGATTCTCTAGAAATTATGATAACATATTATTGCATTGTATTATCCATAGAAATTCCTCCAGTCTACCACCATGGAGAGGATGGCATCCTTTTCAGTAACATAGAAAGCTCGTTCTGAAGTGCCAAAGGTTAAAACGCGAAGTTTATTTGCTGAGTTTAGCATCTATAGCTCATAGGTCCTTCTCAAACCTCTCTAAGGCTCTATCCCTCATCTATAAAAAAAGAGTGTAACACCTATCTGTCAGCGTTGTGTGGGATGAATTCAGAGGTACTAGTATAAAGCTCAGTGGTAGAACATTTGCCTAGCATATGTGAGGCCCAGGATTTTCATACCAGAAACCTCTACCCTCCCACACACAAAAAATAAAAGATAGGAATTTAACTTGTTTTTGGTGTATGAAATTACCAATATATTGTCTTTGCTATTTTTGGTTTTGTTTATTACCAATATTTTTTGAAGAGATACTGAGGTAGATTTGTTTTGCAAAGTGAATTTTCAATTACATGGTTTCTAATAATTAAGCCTTGAAAAATCATATTTTCAGATGCAAATTAGTAGAAGAATTACACAGACACAGTAAATTTGAAGCTCAAATGTCTCTTTTAACATAGTAGACATGCATTGGCATTGAATATGAATCAAATTGTTGCAAATTCATTTGCTAAAAATTTAGGCAGAGGTGCACACCTGCAATTACAGCAGGTTCAAAGCCAGGATCACAAGTTCAAAGCCAGCCTCAGCAACACAGTGAGGCCCTGTGTCAAAATAAAAAAAGGAAAGGGTTGGGGATATGGCTCAGTTGTTATGTGCCCCTGGGTTTAAACCTTGGTATGGAAAAATTAAAAAATTTACTAGGAGTAATGCTACTTAAAATATTCAGTTTCAGTTTGTTTTTTTTAGCAATTAACACTTCTGTTTTTCTACTTTAGTTTAGTAAGTGTTTCTTTCCCATTTTCTAATTTATAATGAATATTGCGCTTGTAGGATAAACAATTTTCTGAAGGCAAAGTACCATCTCTTCTTAGTTAATAAATCAGAAAAGCAATAGAAGGTGAGAGATGTGGTTAAGGTTAGGAGATAAGGACGTTGACAAATAGACAGTATGAACTTTATGGGCTTTTCTAGGTGATTGGTTTTTAGAAATATGCAGTCACAGTTTTAAAAAGGGAAATATTCACTTGTCTACACTGTCTTATATCAATCCTTATTACCTGAATATGGACATCTTCCACGACATCATGTTTGTTGCCTATTGAAAAATAAGACTTGAAAAGTTGAAAAGAAGATTGAGTGGCTATAGGAAGGGGACATAAAATAGAACAAAAGGAAAGCATGATTGGAGCTGCCAAATCCTGCAATAACATCAGCCCCACATGGAAACCACTTAACCCAAAGACATTGGAGAATAACAAAGTCACACAGAAAATTGAAGTCGGATTCAGAACTAGAAACATGGTCTCCTATCATTTCTAGATAGATAAACTACAATACCTGAGAAAAATTTCAATTGCTTTTAACAAACAGTACCATATTGGAGTGGTGGGGATAGTGGATGCCAAGGAAAACATGGCGACCTCCTTGATAAAACTTTGAACAACACTTTAAGTCACAGTCTATACTTTTACAACTTTTGAATATGATCAGATTCCTTTAAAATGAAGTAATATGCAAGGACAAAACAGCAATCTTCCTTGGTGGATTTATCTCCCCTTCACATCATCATGTTTAAGACCTTCTATCTCAAATAGACATAAGATATTGAAAACTGTTATAATTAAAAAGCATTTGTCAAAAGACTTGGTAGACAAACATACATACACAAAAGTTGTTATTTCAACTTGTTGAGTCTGATGAATTACAACTCTCAAAAACAAGTTCAAAATTTCAAGATATTATTCTATCTGAAAAAAAAAGAAACATAATGCCAGCAAGAGCCTATTCACAACCTACTACTCTCTAATATGAAGACTTCTCTATTCAATTACTCCAAAGTTAAGCAATGTGCAAAGCCAAACAGACCCACAATGTAATTCTTCCTCTTTCACAATGTAATAACTTTCTACTTTCGTTGTGGCTTTGTTCATTATGGGCTGGCATCAACCACTGTCTTAAGAACCTGACAGAACAGGGTCAGAAACTTGGGAACCTCGAGGGGAAATGAAAAGAACAAAATCAAGAAACAACAATGGTGTTGGCTAAGAAATGACTAAAATGAAAATAGTGGCACCTAAGCTGAAAAATTGGACAACCTAATATATATATTCCCCTTAGGCTAGGATATAGAAGATCCTTAAACCTGCTTCTTCATCCAACTTTTCTGAATGTTTTCAGTGTTTTTCCATCTTCCTGTTCAGACTATGTAAGAAAATGTCCAAAAACCATCATAAAAATGCATATATTAGAGAACAAGGGGGTCACTTAAGTCAGCAGATCCACAGACCCACAATGCCATTTAGGTAGATTTTATCAGCTCACTTGCACAAAACATCTACATAAACTTACCAATGGTGTAGTACCTCTTCAGTTCACTCCTTCGGGAAGGATGCTTTTGGGTATTTGCTGCATTGTTCTGCTCTTCTTCAATGATGGGAGTCTTGGGTGCAGGGGGTTTACTAGTTTGGGGTGTTTGCTTTCCTGCACCAGCCAAAGGATTGAACCCTGGAGCTGTGATATCCACCGATTGGGACTTCTTCTTCAACCTACAGATAAAAAACACCACAAGCCATGAATATCATCTCAGGAGACACATTTGTTTCATGTTTATTTCCATCATATTTTTTTTCAACAACAGAGTTCTATGTGGCTTGAAATAGAACCAGATCTATTCAGAAATTATAAATCTTCCCTTTAGTATTTTAAGATAAATTCTTCATCTTTGAAATCAGTTGGAAATAAATCTTTTGTCTAATCATTTTGAAAGGTCTCACTAAAATGTACCAAATTGTACTTCTAATAGCAAAATAAAAGGGGTTGGACAAAGATAATGTGTTGGACTATTCATTTCTGAAGGAAGTATAGTAGAGTATCACTTAAATAATTGTGACTCATATAAGATAATGAAATGATTATTTTTTAACTGGAGGCTACTAATGCTTTTTGGTTTACTGTACTATAAATCAACATGATAGCTTTAAAAACTATAAAATTCACATTTTTTTTATCCATGTATACCCAATGACAATAAATGTGTTGCTCACTTTGTATGTGTTAGAGAGCTGAT
Source organism: Marmota monax (assembly GCF_021218885.2). Taxonomy (NCBI): domain Eukaryota; kingdom Metazoa; phylum Chordata; class Mammalia; order Rodentia; family Sciuridae; genus Marmota; species Marmota monax. The sequence continues at coordinate 14,024,454 of NW_026694084.1, read as the reverse complement.
ATTAGGCCTAACATGAAAATCAAAAGCCATGAAATATTTTCTACCCTCATCTACTTTTCTTTTGGTGTAAAATCACTGGTAAATGATATGAATAAAGTTGAAATATTTCAAGCTAATAACTAGTATAATTAAACCTTAAGCAAGTTTACTTTTGGCCTTTGGACCTTCTGGAAGCTAATATTGTTTTTTGTTTGTTTGTTTGTTTTTAAGATTTAGTTCTTTATTGAAAGCAATGTGGCAATTGTCTTTATTATCTGTGATATTCACTCCGGAAAACTTGCAATTTCCTAAATGCTTTGTACATCTTCACACCTCCACACTTTATTCAGGCTTTTCCAATACCTTGGACTCTACTTCCTGCCCCCCTGTCAGACCCTGCTCAGGCTTCAAGGATGTGGTCTCCTCTGGAAAATTTCCTATGCCATGGACCTTTGTAGCCTCAGACCATCCAGCAGAGAGGGTTATTCATAGTTAACCTATTGCATCAAATTTATCAGAGCAAAAGCATATTAAGGGGAACACAATCTATCAATTAGTAAATGATTTTTAATGAAAGAAGTCTTCATAAGTTTTAGTCATTTAATTATCACCTACATCATTAATACCTTATTGTCTACATACCACATATATATTATATACTTAACATTCTTGAAATAGACTTATCCAAATTTTTAACAGATATATTAAAAAATGCTCAATGGCATAATTCGTGAGAAATGCCATTCATGATAATGCCACATTGCACTCATAACACCAAACAGAATGGCTAAAATATAAAACACATGATACCCTGGTGATAAGAAACAAGTGCAAATCTCCGGGTGCATAATGGTGAGACCATTCTGGGAACATGTCTAGCAATGCCGCCTATAGCCAGAGTTATGTATCTTTACATGTCCACTAAAAGATACATCTCAGAATGTTCATAACAGCATTTGTAATGCACAAAAACTGAAAACGTCCCAGATGTTTATCAACGATAGAATGAAATTTTATTCAATGGTGAAAATGAAGAACTACAATTACTTGCAAAAATATGGATGGTTTCCATAAAAATAATTTTGAGCTAAAGAAGCCAGATATACAAGAGTATATGGTACATGACGCTATTTATATAAAGTTCAAATGCGGGCATATATATGTGAGAAGCCATTCCACTGATGGTAACATGAAGATGTTCTTGGATTCTACTAATGTTTTGTTCCCTGGTCTGGGTATGTGGTTCCAGGATGGATTGGCTTGATGAGAATTTCAGGTTTCAAAATTTTTGCATTTTTATGGGGCTATGTTACACTTTGATAAAACTTTTCCATAAGATAATAAAAGACTTTTTAAATGTACTCATTTACAATGAAATTATATATAGTTACAGAATAACTAATGCCACAAAAAGGTAATAGTAAAAATAAATACAGTGAAACTTTTGGGTTTCCTTTCAGCTTCCCAAACACTGAGAGTAGAATAGAATCTAACTAAAAATGCTTTCCACACTGGGGATGGCTGTTTCCCAATTCCATCCCCTGCCTTTCCATGAGCTGAAATGGATTGTTCACTGATTTCTTGAATAACTGATCTTTGTCCAGGGACACAAGGTGAACAAAACAGGAGAAACAAAAAACCCACTGTTGAGCAGCCATCATTATTGTGGAGGGAGACCAGCAACAAATTAACTAAAATATAAGAAATCAGGTGGTAGCTTATATTATATAAAACACTAGATACCTTAGCTGATAGAGTTCCACATCACTTCAAAATGCCCAAGTGTCCCCCAGTGTTTTTCATAACCTCCTTGGAATGAGCAAAGAACACAGTGCTGGATGCCCAAAGGCCAAATGGAGGAGAACATGACACTTTGTTATTTTCTTTCTTCTTTCTCCCCTTCCCCACCAAGCACCTCTCCCACCAGAACTTGAAAGGTATCAGGTTTCATCATTGTAATTGAAGTTTACAACATTACTAGTAGGTTTTCTGGCTCACTGAAGAGGAGACTTCCATTTGCACATTCTTAGAGAGCAGAACTGTGTGGGTAATTGAATTACTCCCCAACAATTCTAAAAATGACTATTGTGGTTGACAAGGAAACCTGCTAAATGCTACCTTCCATTTCCAAATTGTGTGAAAGGGGAAGTCTTTCTAATTTTTAAACAATGTTCTTAATTAAATGTGTTAAACAAATGTAAATATAGCATAATGGAATATGTAGGTGTGCATAAGATAAAGTATGCTTTGATAATAAATGAAACATTACAAAAGAGACAAAATAATAACTTAATAGGCACCTAAAGTATCTTTGTTTAATGTACTTTGCATTTCCAAGGAAAATGAGTGCCAGTATCTTGGATCAAGAATAGGAAATGAGTAAAAGGAGCCATCCCTCTTGGCCTGGCTTCTATAGGAAGGTCCTCTGATAGTTCATAATTCTTGCTTTCTTACTCCTCCAAAGAGGCATTCCAGCATCTCCTTTCAGCATGGTAATAGTGTTAGAGACTTTTCTGAGGCTCAGTTTCCTCATCTGTAGAACAGGGATAAACTAAAATCTTTACCCAGAAGATGAAGTAAGCATTCTCTGGAAAAGTGCCCTGAATAAGTACCCATATGGGAAGGTCTCACTGATGCAAAATCCAATCCCTGTGCAGGGGGATGGTGTAATTCTTTAATATCTCAGGGACATTGAGGACATTAGGTCATTTCCCAAAAAATGCAGCTCCTCTGCTGCTGCATGGTGGTAGATAAACATGGAACCTGCAGGAGCTGCACTGCACTTGGTGGGGCTGGGGGGAGGGGCTGTCACTCATTTTAGAGTGTGGGTTTTTGGGAAAGGAGTAGTGGACATGAAGAGAACAAGTTAAAAGGAAGTCTCTGGTTTGGTGAGCAATGTGATACTCATTGGTAGTCTCCATATCTTACAGAAAACAAACACCCTAGATAGTCACTTGAAAAAAAAAATGCACATGAATATATATTTAATCTGCATCAGACTGACCTAAGGCACCATAATCAGAAGCAGAGGTGGACCATGAGGAAGTAAGGACAAGAAATGCCAAAGAAGTGTGAGGAGTGTTTTGAGTTTCTTATTCTGACAAATAGGTCCAAGCCCTTTTCAACTAGTTCTCCAAAGAGCAGAAAAGCCTAACAGGCTAATGATGAAGTGTGAAGTCACAGGAACTAGAGAAAAAAAATGGCAGAACACTTTTAACACCAAACAATTTAAACAGAATGACTCTCATAGTAATCAGCTAAATTTTATCCTTGCAAGATTTATTTCCACTTTATGAGAAGCACAAGAAATCGTGAACTCCTTTTTGAAGCACCTTTTGAGTAGAATACATGAAGTTTTCAACTTAAATGAGTTAATGGACATGTTGAAGCCTAGGGTTCAGGCCAGTAGTAATGGAATGTGGCTTTGCATTGCCTGCCACAGAGGAGACTTCTGGAAGATCTGCTTATTTCTCCATTTCAATAGCTGTCACTATGGCTTCACATTGAACCCATTTGTACTATGATCCATCCCTTGTTATATTGTTTTGCTCTTATCTTCCCTTCTCCTCTCACTTTCTGGGGTTTTCCCCTTCCAAGTATTTCCATCCTTCTAAATCTTCCCTGCAAGCCGTGGCCAAGCAATGTTCTTCATCTTTGCTGTATATCATGCTCTGTCTCTTTCAAGAGTTTCAAAAGTCTTATCCATATACCACATTCTATATATTTGACTGTATATCTTGAGAATAATGGTACAGCACTGAAGATTACAGACATGAGACATCACTAATAGAACTGAATCCCTAACACAACATCTATTAGCTGTGTACCCTTGGTAAATATTCTTAACCTCTCCTCACCTCGGTTTGCTCACTGGTAAAATGAAGTTATTAATAATATCTTTATTATTAAAATTATATGAGAGTTAAATTGATATTTAGAAAAGCACTTAGAAGAATATTATAATACTTAGCATAATCGTAAGTGATATTTAAGTTTTTGTTAAGCATTGACAATTTATAATATATTAGGTACAAGACCACATGCTATTCATACATTACTTTTGTTAATCACAAAAAAACGTATGAGGTAGGTGTCCTATTTCCTATTTTCAAAGGTTTAGAGAAAGTGATAGAGAAGCTAGAATCCAGGACATTTAACCTAAATCCAGAACATTTAATAGTTCATTATTAGAAAGTAGAGGTAAATTTCAGGTCCTCATACACAGAAGTAAGGTGAGTTTGGGCAAGGACTTAAACATTGTAAGTCTTGCCCATAATAATGGCATTCAGGCATCTACCTACTTTACCTAAGAAAGCTATTATCAGCATAAAATGTCTTACTTTCTGTGAAAGCAGTTGGTAAAATTCCACAGGAATCTATAGTGCTAATGGTAGTTGTACAAATATACACTTTGCTCCATTCATTTGTTGTATACAACACAAACACACATATGTGTATATATGTGCATAGATGCATGAGAATGGCTGTTCTCCAAATGCACAACACTTGTAGTCCTTTCCAGTAATTTCCAGCCAGAAGACCATCTGTGGTTTGCACATCTCATTACTGTTAGAGAAGCTGTCTCCTTGCTTTCTAAATGAGCTAATGTAAGAATATTATTTAAAGTAGTAAGGCTGCTGAGAATGCAGGTTTTCCAAGTTGGATACTGTGGCTGCTGCAAAAGTCTCAAGTCACTCAAAAAGAGCTTTGGGGAGCAAATGCCTAAAAATTTTCACATTGCACAATTAAGGTCTTTTGTTACTTGTTGTATACAGTATGACTAAAAATCAGCAGCTAAAAACGAACCACAAAATCAGCAAAGAACAGCATATTCAGAAGTTCAACCACAGAAGAAATGACAGATTGGAAACTTAGGCATTAAAACAAGAAAACAGTCCCCTGAGGATATAGAAATGCCAATTCCAGCCTACTCTACAACTGGAAAGGCCATACTATTTTTCATGTCCCCAGACAGGAAGATTGAGATGGAAACTCTCCTTAATATGGGCATTTGGAAACACAAATTGGTACTGGAATAGTTAATGGGACCCAATTAACTATTGTATATAATCATTATATAAATATATATTATAATAATATAATATAATATAATACACAATATTATATATAACTATGTAATTTTATAATATATAACATATATTATAATCATATATAATGGTCTTATATATATACAAACAAATTTATTCATTAACTAGATATTTATTATTATAAGACATGTTTCTAGCCCCATATTCATTCTAAAATATTCATTCTTTTCTCCATCTTGGAAAACAGAAAATTCAAAAGAACTAAAACATAGTTCCAATAATATATAGGTATGGTTTGCTAGAAATTCATGCAAAAAGAAAAACCAAAATTATTATTAAATTCAACTTTGAAAGGCAAAGATAGTATAAATACTAAGAATTGCATAGAAGCATAGATGGATTCATTGCTGTTATACCTAGTTTTATGCTATAAATACTAGCAATTAAATTCTAAACCAATTCTGCCTCTCCAAAGTTTAGTACATTCTAGAATAAACACTAATCATTTCTTACTGAACCTTCATGAAAAAGACATCCAAGTCCTCTAAGTTTGCTAGTTGGTTTATTTATATTCAAGCTTATAGTGGCTCAGAGAAAAGGCATATATTAGAAAAGTATTTTCCATTAGAAGTCTTCACCATCAAATATATTAATACATTCATGGAAATTGTAGTCTGTTTATAATTTTATTACTAGGACTCAGCACAGTGCTTGGTATTAAGAGTAGTAAGCACTTAAGAAATAAATAGTTGAATGCATGAATCCTTTCACCATTGGGTAAAAACCACACGAATGCAAAAATGCAGGCAAGTCTACACAAAATCTCATGAAAATAAACTAAAAGAGTAAGATTTAGGACAATTTGTTAGAAGATAGAATAATTAACTTAATTCACCCACTATCATAGCCTTCTCCCTGATCATTTATGGGAATGTGTCTTACAGGTTGTATTGAAAAAGGAAATTGTCTCATCTCCATAATTAATACTATGATAAGTTCAAACAATGTCTTCATTCTTCATTCGCTAAGTCCAGTTTAATAACTTCTAATTAAACACTCTGAACTTGATAAATCCAAATCCTTATGTAAAAAATTTCAGAGGTGATATTGTGGAGTAAAAAGAGCAAGGCCTCTGGAATCAAAGACCTGGGTTCAAATTCAGGATCTACTGCTTTTAACAATCCAATAAGATGACAGTTTAATGGCATTCATTAGGCACACGTGTTACATGTTCTTGGGACAATCATTAAGAATTTTTGCACATAATCTTTCACTATTAAGTTTCAGAGTTCTAAGTTAATAGTAGTCAAAAATTTTATGAATTTCCCCCTCCATGTAATTTCTGATCAGGCCATTATATTACAAGCATTCACTTTAAAATTACACAAATATCCAATTTATTTCAGTTTTTATGTTGGAACTTCAAAGCCTTTCAACTGGAAAAGCTTGAAAGTGGAAATGCATTATGTAAATCCAAAGATTAGGGCTTGAAGGATTTGGAAGTCAAATTCTTGTAAATGTTGAACTGTCTTCAGCAATAACTCTCAGAGCTGAAATTTAATTTCATTACCTCTGATGAAATGATTTGTAACATGCTATTGCCACATCGATTGCATTCTGTTTATTCATTTTAGGAAGAAGGAATCAGAATACACAAGACTATTTTAAGAATTTAGGCTTCCATCCAACATTGCTGATTAAATGAATCTATTTTTAACAGGGCCTATTACAAACGATCTGTGGAAAGCATATGGACTAGCTGATGAAAATGTAGTTTTGCTTCTGTACAACATAAGGCAATTCCAAACTTAATCAAGGTAGTTTCTGCTAGTAATAATAATCTGGGCCAAAGTCCAATGGTTTATAGTTAAATGACATTGTAGTACAATAATCTCACCATCTAAATTTTCCCAAGTCATGAGAATAAGGAACAATTCAGAAATTAAATATTAATTAATCTATTATTTCATGACCTTTTTAGACTAAATTATCCTATTGATGAATATATTCAACACCTTCAGTCATTCTAAATATTTTTAAATGAAAATTTTGTGGTTTTTAAAATATAAGATTGCATCATGGATTATATTTTGGATTGACAAGAACGTTTTGGAAAACTGACCTAGTTAGAGTCTGATTAGCTCCTCTAGCAAGAGTATGCCATGTCTTCTCCCCCAGTTTCAGGATCTCTTAATTGCTAAGTTTTCTTCTGTTTGGATCATAGTGACATCCAACATGAAGTCTATGTCATGCTCCATGTACAACAAAGTTGGATTTTTAGACTATCCTTAGATAAACATATATAATCTTGAGGATTATATTAAAGAGATCACTCTCTTCCCAACAGAAACTCTGTAAAGCTATATTTCTCTTTCTAGATCCTTCAGAAAGAAAATAATTTCCTATTTTATTCACCAAGAAAGAAATATAAGGGAGAGAAATTTTCCTCTTTCCTCAATACCAGCTTCTCAGGCGTTCTTCCTCTGTTACCTCCTCCCATCCTGGTTTCTGATCTTTCCCTTCCTGCTAACCCACTTCCTCCAGCATTCACCCAAGTGCCATCATTTACCACCCCTTCCTACATGTTCTCTCCAAGGCTACCTTCCCTTCCTCTGTTTCTTTTCTGCTTCAGGACACAGTTTCAAACCCCCTTCACTGAGTAACCCTCTCTAATAATGCCTCACACCACCACTTTCACAAATCTATTTATTTACATTTTCTATAACTTCCCAAGGTCAGTGTAAAGAGTTGCTTTGGGGGTTGTATTTTTTCTGAGCCTCTTAATTGCAGGGTATTTGTGGAGGAAGATCGCTCAGAGGTTAAGGCTATGGATTATGGAGGTAGAGCATCTGGGTCCAACACTTGGCTTCTTATTGTAGGATCTGGAGCAAATTATTAATCTCTCTACACTTTCCTCATGTGTAAAATGGATCTAATAATAGCACTCATCTCAAAAAGTTCTGAAAAGTGTAACAAAACATGATGCATATAGAGTGTTGGTTGTGATACATACGCATACATTTTAGCACTCAACTTTCTATCTTGAAACAGTCTATATCCTTGGAATCCCTAATACAGAATTCTTCTCATATTTCTCTTTACATTAATTCTTAAAACTCCTCTTATTGTATTCAACTATTCACAACTTGCAAATTGAGGGGTCTGATGAAGCTAAGCCTCCCTTTGCTCTATTTTTACTATCTCCCTAGATGTGTTCATTCATCCCCATGGGGTTAAATATTCATATGCTGAAGACTCCCACATTTACACCTCCCACCAAAACTTTTCCCAGAGCTGAAAACCTAAATATCCTGTGAGCTACTCGGCATTATTCATTATATGTACAAACTTTAAAATTAAATTCTCCATAAACAAATTCTCAGCTCCTATACTTGGCCCTAACCTCCTCTCCTGCCTTCACAGTTACTCAAGCCAGATACCTCGAGGTTATATGATCCATTCTTTTTCAACAGTCTCCACTTTTGATTTATCAACAAATTCCCTTTATTCTGCTTCAAAATTACATCCTAAATCTCTCCATTCTCTGTTTTCCACTACCACCTCCCTCATCATCACTTCTCTAGACTAAAGCCTCCATGTTGATCTCCCCAGTTAGATTTTATATCCTACTACCTGTTATTCTTACAGCAGCACAACAAGTATTTTAAAGCACAAGGTGTAAAACAGATCATTCTTCTTAACTGTGGGATTGAATTGCTTCCCACTGTGGTTGGATGAATTTCTAAACTTCTTTCAATGGTCTGTACAGCCCTGTATTTATCTCCTACCAGATCTTGGACCATTCTTCTTGCCCTTATTTCTAGCTGCACTGATATTTTTTAAGGCTCCCAAATATGTCAGCTTCTTTCTTTCCTCAGTGCCTTTACACATGCTAGTCCCTCTGATTAGAATGTTCTTCAAGTTTCTGATTGCTTTTCACTTTGTAAGTTTCCTCAGGGACACCATTCCCCACATTTCTAACCAGGTTGTCTCTCATTTTCCTGTTCTGTCTCCTATTCCACTATTTTGTGCTCATCTACTTCCTAAAGTATTTATCACACAGTCTAATATATATTTGTTCATATTCACATTTCTCTGTTCTTTCATTTCGCATTCTTATGCATGTAAAATAGAAACCTGAAATTTACCTGCTCATCAAAAGTATTTACTACATGAATGACTTAATGTATCAGTTAACAATGAATTAATTACCCCTTCCCATAGGTTCTGTGCCTGTCTTTGTAAGAAGACTCACAGGGCATGTTTGTTTTCTACATCTTCTTTTATTCATAGTTTGGCTCTGTCGCAGTGTTCCAAAGATTTCTCCATAAATTACAGTCAGATCTCTTTGGTTAGAAAGCCACAGTATTCATTACAGTTGTGTGAAATAGAAATGTCTCCTGATCTATGACCTAGACCAATTTTGAAATATGAAAATTCTGGTGGAATACATGGTCTAAGAAATAGACTTGGAATAGAAGACCCTTTAAAACATGGGTTGATTTATTGCCATGTGCTAATGAGCATTTCACTCCTGCATTTTCTAGGCTTCATACTCCTGCAGGTGGTAAATTATATTAGAAACAAAAATCAAATGGAGATTGAAAGCAGAAAAGCAAAAGATCATATATTAAGAAATCCAGGAAAAATATATACCCACATATGTTAATTTCTAACTGCACAAAGCACTGCTAAAATATTCCTATACAGTCCTTTAAAACAGTATATTCAGTCAATCATCATTAAAGGATAAGAAATAAAATCTGATGATGGCCCAAAGTAGCAATTTATCTTTAATTACAGTTTATTTTTATATTTTTAAATCTTTAGGGAACACAAATTCAATTGTTAGTAACACAGTGGCAGTAATGGAACTCACATTTCTTGAGCTCATGCTATATGTTAGAAAATGACAAATCACTGCCTTTAATTCATATACCGTAAGTTTCTTAAGGTTAGGGATAGTCTTATTCATAGTTAAGCCTCACTGTCCTATGTCCTGCCAGTCATGTAGTAACCACCATCTGAAGATGAAGCGATTCACCAGGAACATAAAACTCCACAGAAAGAACTGCCTTGAAGCCCTCTCATGACACTTGGTAGCTTTACAGCTCACACTTAGTGGCACTATACATTTAAAAAGTGCTATGATAAAATGCAAACACAAGTTCTGGACTAGAAATGAAATGTGAAGTAAGATATTTAGCCTGAACCTTATAATTCTCTTATCTTGCAATGTTAATAATCATTCCTGCAATATTAGCCCCATGAGGTGACATGTCTTCCTGTTTACCAATATCTGCTGAATCCCTTCTAGGTTCAGCTACTGAAACTAGACTGGGGGGGGGGTCTTCTTTTTGATGTTAGAATTCTGCAATTTATTAGGTAGTAAAGCTGGCTTTTCCTTTTTGTGGGTAAGCTAGTTTATGGGTAACTTTGTGGTCTCCTCCACATTGAAGATATCTTATTTTTCCATCTCCTCTTTGTGGGTGAATGCAGCTCCTCTTACTGGTCACTAAGAGCTCCTTGCCCAGCGTCAGGATCTGGCAGTAGACCTTCATGTTCTTTCTGCTGGGGTCACCTCCCTACCCTAGGCAGCCCTCCTGGACAGGATCTAACACTCAGACCACTTCTTTGTTCTACAGGCAGTCCTGCCAACAGGAAGCAAGCACTCTGCCACATAGGTTTCAGCACACCTACCACTCAGCAACTCTTTGCAATGCCTTGTCAGACCTCCCAGGCAGCTGTAGTCTCTCATCCTCTTTATTTCTCAAGTTTGACTTAAAGTCTAACCCTGGTTTTCTTCAGGCTCTCTGATTTGTCCCAGCAAAGCCCTTACCTATGCTAGGAGAGGTAAAGACAGCCCTCATGCCTTTGTTCTGAGGGTTGGGATAGGATAACATTCCATGAATACCAACAGCTTCCTGCAAACCCTGTTCTCATCTCCAAACTGTTACATTAGCTCAAGATGGGTTATCAGCTGTGGCTCATAAAATCAGCTTGTGACTGTTAGCTTTTCAAGTCTTCATTTAGTGGACTCACGTCTTATTTTGAAATGTGGGGGTAGAAGATGCTTTCTCAGCTTCAGCTGAAACAGAGACAGAATGCCTATCTTAACTTCTTATTACAGTTACAATACATCTATTAACCAACACTCAGGCTAAGAAAGGTTGGAGCTACCATAAAAGTGCTGACAGAAGGGAGATATTCCTTCATTTCAGAGTCAATTCTAGTTTAAAATATTTCATTTGTTGATTTTGTTTTTATATTTACTTTCTATACATTCATTTAAGGCTTCTTGAATCTACCATTCTATGCTAAGCTTTGAGGATACCAAGATGAAAAGAAAATGGCTGCACTCCTTTGAGACATAAAATGGGATGAATTTATGAAACAATACAGGAGTGATAAGTGCTGGGGTCAAAGGAAGGCAACTCCTCTCCAAGTTTGAATTTGTCTTACAAGAAGTTCTAACACCCATGTGAATTTAGTCCTGATGACTTTTTACTCAACTTTTAAAAAAATCATGTTTAGATATTTGTGAATGGCACCTCATTGCTTTTGGGAATAACCAAGAGAAAAATGAAGTTTGGATTAGAAAAAAGAGGGAAAAGTAAAGCAGAAACACTGGGCTGAAATGTTTTGTTTCAAACAACAAATTAGTTTTGTTTCAAAAAACAAAGAAAAAGCTGCTACTTTGTACCAACATGATACAAAACAAAAGATGTAGAACAAAAAGGGCAAGATGAATCTACTGTCACAATAAAGAACAGACATTTGACTGGAATAAACCAAATAAAAAATAAAAATAATGTTTTTATTTTGTCATGAATAGGCACAAGTCAGGTAGGCATGGACTGTACACAGGTACCCAAGAGCCTTCTGTGCTAATAGTTCTTATTCTATAGGTGAGGAATTTGCTTTCATACAAATCCCTTTAATCAAATCTATTCATCTCACCTCTTTCTCTCTCTAGGCCTTATTATAAGTACATGTATAGATTTTTCATAGAGACTGAGTCTTATATTCAGAACTGGCTATATAATTTAGAGTACCTAGTATAAAATGAAAATATGAGGACTCTTTTTTTAAAAAATGATCAAGAATTCAAGACAGTGAGAGCACTCAACTGAGCATGGAGCCCTTGTAAGCACAAGCCCTGTGGGGCCGACAGATTGTCCACTCATCTCTTTAGCCCTGCTGTGCTACCTGGTAAGATCTCTCAAATTAATTTACCAAAGCACAGTTTCTTTAAAATGATGCTTCAATGCCTAAAAATATTTTATAAGGAAATTTCTATAATCCTATTCCAGCCTGATGGAGTCTCAGTTATTGGTCAGCAAATCACAACTTTCAAGTCATAGCACAACCCTAAAGTACCAAAGATTGTGAATTTATGTATAGTCTCATCTTCTTGGCATTTAAAATTTACTTAGTCAGTTTAAGTTATTTCTTGTGTCTGTAGGGGTTTTAATGGAGCTTAAGATTAATATTCTAAGTATATACAATTTGATCAAAACCACCTGGGTGTTTCAAAGTAATCTCCATGTGAAGAAAAGGATATCAACAATCTAAATCCTGGATTGGGGAACAGATGGTAAGGAAGTACTACATCCTTTTCTTTGGATTAAAACAGGAAGTGTTTAGATAGGCAAAAGTTTTATTCTTCAGAAGTAGGGTACATTTTGTAGCAAGGGTCATTTGGAGAGTCTGAAGAAGACTCTAGCCACGACACTGGCTAACTCAATATTGTTTTCCTTCTTTGGACACTACTGTGGCTTCCTTCTACTGTTTACATTTTTCCTCTCATCCAGTCCATTCTCCATAAAAAGAGCAAAGTGATTTTTGAAAAATGTAAATGGGACTATCTCAGTCCCTCCATAGACTTATCTCACTGTGAGCAGGTTCCAGGTCACTCATCATAACTGGCATGACCCAGACTGGTTCCCTTCACTGGTCTCATCTCTATGTGCCTCTTTACTGTTCTGTTCACACTTTCCTTTGTGGTCCCAGGAATTGAAGTAGTCTGAAAACTCTGTACTAGAATTGAAATGCATGCACCCTAAAAATTTACATAATCTGGGTTCTTTGTTATCTAGGTCTAAACTCAGAAATGTCATCTCCCCCCATCACCCTATTTTATTTATGATTTTGTCAGGTTATTCATCATTGATGTATTTTCTTGTGAATTATCTGTGACCCCCTTTCCCTCTATTAATGATGCAAGAGTTAGAAGCTTGCCTACTTCCTTCACTGATGGATTCCCAGTGCTCAGGGCAGGATTTTTGATGAGACAGCACTTTTGTCACACACTCATATATTTCATTCTGCATTAACCGAGACGGAAACATTATATGCATTCTGATTAAAAATAACAATTTCCCTGCAGAGAGTTTTCAACATAAAGGAAAGAGAATGACATGTTAAATATGGCAATTCTATGTGTAGTATATGCTGAATTTCTCCTTAATGATTTTACCTATTTCATCTCTGATAATTCCTTTGAAGCTCATTTAAGGAGTCTACAAATGATGTCTATTTGTACAACAAAAACCCATACAGCACTCGCAAGCAACCAAACATTAGCACTCACTTATGATCCTTAGGTCATTGCTTTTGTCAGTAAGCAAATGAATGCTTGGTGACTACATATTTAGCATTCACTTCTCAACATCATAAGCAACAGAAATACTGCTTTATTATTCAGACAATGATTTGAAACAGCAAGTCACTACTGAGACAATGACAAGCAAGTCCAAGTTTCAGAAGAACAATTTTTTTCTATCATATATGGTATGTAACTTCAAAATATTGCTGAAGTTAGAAACCAAATATTGCTTTATTTTACCATACACACCAACTAGTTATATTTATGTGTTTACTTTCTCCTCCAACATGAAAAATAAAATAAGATCCTAGCAGTTATTAAAAAAAATTCTAGGACAAAGAAGGAAAACTGAAATGTGTTCATAATTCTTGTCATGCACTCAGCTGATGAAGGGCAATAGCAATTTTGGAGGAGTGGTAGTTCTATGGTATGTTTTAGTCTCTCCATAACAGTAGAAGCAAAGTATCATAAGTTTTTTTGGTAAAAGCCTCTATATATACAAAGAAAAATCTATCTTGTTATTTTTATTGCAAATAGCACAGAATAAGAAAGAGAAACTATGCTACACAGAGGTTTGGGTCACAAGGAGAAGTGATTAAAATGAATATGTTTTAAATTAAAAATGCACATTTTTCCTGAATTAGGATGAGTGTCACTGACTGGTCTAACATAAATACTCATGTTTTTCATAAAAATAAATATTACCTCAAAGCAAAGGTGGTAATTAACAAGAAGGTATTATGGTAATTACTTTCTGGGAAAATTTATAGGTTTTATAGAAACCAGGATATCATATATATTTTAAAGATCTCTTTGTTCTTCATGTAAAGAGGTAAAACTTGCGTCAGTTCTTTCCTTATATATAAGGTGTTAAGATGAACTAACAGCACATGAAGTTGTCTTCGATTCCAAACATTTAAAAAATGTTTTCTAAGTGTCCTACTTCATAGTTCTAAAAATGCAAACAAAATAAAAAAATAAAAAATAAAATTAAACGCAGTATGTGATTCACACACATAGAGCTTATGACATGAGCAGAACAAAGAATGGAAATGTAATCATGATTTAAAATAACAGCCTTACATTAAAGTCTAACTTAAATAAATTACATTTCTATGGCCCATGTTATGACTTAAAGGATTGATTTTGGATTTCATGCAAAAGTTTGATTGAAGCTAAAATATGTGGGCTGCAAACTCTTGTGAAATTTGCAGAAAGAATATTTCTTTCCATATATTTTTATATCTGAATTACTCTTTTGAGTGATTTCTTTACAAAACAGAATACATTGGAATTTATGTTTTGTTTTGGTCAGATTTTTTTTGCTGCTGTGACTAAAGGACTCAACCAACACAATTATAGAGGCAGAAAGATTATTAAGGGACTCAAGGTTTCAGTCCATAATAGGCCAGCTCCATTCTTTGGGGCTCCAGGTGAGGCAGGAACAACATGGTAGAAGAGTGTGGTGGAAGAAAGCAGCTCACGGGATGATTGGGAAGCACAGAGAGAGAGAGAGAGAGAGAGAGAGAGAGAGAGAGACTCCATTTTCCAAATCTATATATACTCCAAAATATATACCCCATAGCCATGCCCCCAATGAGCCACTTCCTCCAGTCACACCCCACCTGCCTCCAGTCACCACCCAGTTAATCCCATCAGGGGGGGGGTTAATTCACTGATTAGGTTAACACTATAGCCCATAGCCCAATCATTTGTCCTCCAAACCTTCATGCATTGTGTCACACGTGAGCCTTTGGGGGACACCACATCTAAACCATAACATGTTTAAAGATACCTTCCAAGTGTGGATTTATTATGTTGGTAGTAAACCTCATAAATACATGAGAAAAATTTTTAATCTTAATTAATGTAGATACTTGATGTTCACACAATCCCACTGTTTTCTTAAAAAATCACATTTTACAATAATATCACAGAATGGAATTTATAGCAAACAATATGTGTGAACCTCAAAAAGTCTTCAGTAGAGCATTTAGTGGCTATTACTTCAGGATAATTATCATCAAATTTCTAGCATAAATTATAATGAGAAGCCAAAAGTCAAACACTCAAAATCAGAGTGAACCAGGATATTTGAATCTCGTTTAAACTATACAAATTAATCTTTAAATGAATTTTCCAGGGCAATACGCATACATAGAAAGAAGGGGGTAGATAAGGATACAAAGTGGAAAGAAATTAAAATGACCATGTTGTAAAAAGTGCAACATTCTTTACAATGGATAGCTGGCCTCACTCTCCAACACTTGATGAACACACACACACACACACACACACACATACTCCGCTTCAGCAGAAGCCCCCTTTCCTGTAGGAGAGGGGCTTAACATCTATTAGCACATTATAACACAAATGAAAGAAACATTAGGGTCACTAAGTACAAGTGGAATTTTAAATTTTAGATTCAATCTTCATCAAATATACATTCATGGTGGCATAGTGGCTAAGGGAATATTTTTAAGAGCATCAAGTAGCAAAACCTTCACCAAATGAGATAGGTTTTTAAAATTAGACTCTACTAGTTCAACTTTTACTCTGACTGCTTTCTTGTCAATACCTTTTCTTTATTTTGAGATTAAAAATAAGGCAGACAGAGAAAATTATACAAAAATGTCAACTGAATGTGTGTAAAATTTTCTAATAGATGAAAAAGAATTACCTGTCAGTATCACAAAGAAATGATTAAATACCAATGATCCATATTGCTCCATTAGCTGAGTCCCAATGCGAATTTAGAAAGATTATAGGTGTCAGGCTTTTCTAAGTCAATATGTCAATTGAGTCAGTGGTAAAGTATCCAGAGAGTATATTTTACAATCATCAAAGGTATTTATGAAATCTTCCTCTACAAAGTCTGCACTGAGTGTTGAACTAATGCAATTAACAAAGATGTTGGCTCCACTAAACATGAAATTCACTCCAATTGCTGAAACGTGTCAGAAATGTCACTTTTCTCTAAATTAAAGTAAACCTAACCCTGAGCATTCTGTGGCAGGAAATTCAATCTCAGGTACTTGCATGGCTACAATAGTATTATTAGTACCTGTACATTTAACATGCACAAAAAGCTGATATTGATGTATCACTTTATAGTTTAAAAACCTGGGTACCTCATCATATCATAGTTAATAATTAGGTCATCTACTAGATCTTATTATTTTTTGAATTGATAAATAACACATAAATCACTCTATCTCAACTAAAATTATTTTGATAAAATGAGTTTCAACATAATGGCTTCCTTTGCAATCCTCACCAAACTACTGGCAGGGACTAGGCACAGAGAAGATGAAACACACCAGCAACAGTATCCTCTTAGCTCAGACTGAATTCATCCTGTTTTAGGAAAATTCTTTTTCTACTAGCTGTTCTCAAAGAATTCTTCTCTCTTCTATCATACCCCAAAATATAATTTCTTCGGCAAGTTTAGGATTCCATCAAAGATAGAAAGAGAACACTTCTAGGAATGTCTCATTTCTCCACTGCACAATTTTCTATGTCCAAATAATTAGGGAACTTGATAATTGATTAGACATAAGGAGACCTCTTAGGGAGTAAAGCTTAAGATAAACCCTTAAGGGGCTGGGGATGTGGCTCAAGTGGTAGTGCGCTCGCCTGGCATGCATGCGGCCTGGGTTCGATCCTCAGCACCACATACAAAGATATTGTGTCCGCCGAAAACTAAAAAATAAATATTAAAAAACTCTCTCTCTCTCTCTCTCTCTCAAAAAAAAAAAAAAAAAAAAAAGATAAACCCTTAAACAATCACTCTGCCACGTTCCATCTCCATGGACTGGCCTCCTCCCCTTCTGTCATTACGTTCAAAGCAATGCTTTCCTTCTTCCAAGACCAGTGCAAATTCTATGGCTTCTTCCCTGAAATGTTCAATAATGTCATTACCTGATTTAAAGAACTTTTATTATACTGGACCATAATACTAAATTGAACTGTTTTATTATATACTTATAACCTGAGGTTGATAATTGTCAAAATGTTCTCAAGATTTTATAAACAACGTATGAATCACATCTATCTGTATATATTACCAAAACCTATAATCATCCAGTCATTTACTGGGTCATGAGCAATACCAAGTACTGGGGTGCATGTACCAGAGGCTCTCAGCTCCAACTCACTGCTGTGAAGACCTGAATGTATCAGATGCTGTTCTTGGTACAGAGAAGACAGTGTTGATCAAGGTGGAAAAGAGTATGTTCTTACACAACTTAAATATACTGCAGGATAGAAATACTAGATATATAATAAAGAAAGGTCAAAAAGAGCAGGACACAGTGGTGCATGCCTGTAATCCCAGCAACTCAGGAGGCTGAGGCAGGAGATCTTCAGTTCAAAGCCAGCCTCAGCAAAAGCAAGGTGCTCAGCAATTCAGTGAGACCCTATCTCTAAATAAAATACAAAATAGGGTTGGGGATGTGGCTCAGTGGTTAATTCAATTCCCAGTACCATAAATAAATAAATAAATGAATAAATAAATAAGTGCCAAAAAGCTTTTCAAAGAAAATTAAAAGGGAGAAAGGGATACCAGAGAGCATCTCAAACTTTAATGTGCACAAGAATCACCTGGTCCAAGGACCAGCAGCTTTGGTGTCACCTGCTATTGACAAATGACACCAAGGCAGATGTCAGAAGTGCAGAGTTAGAAATGAAGATTCTCTGGTCCCATCCTAGATCAACTAAACCAGACTTAAGAGCTTAATATGGTCATTCATTTGTACATTAACATTAAGAAGCACCGTTACAGGTGACTACATGGTTGCAGAGAGCAGGTGATAGATCTTCATTCAATTATTCACAGTGAGTGTTCATCAGCTGATTATATGGAGTCGTGGGTTGATAAGCCAAGATACTGATGAAAGCTGGGGAAAATTAGAGCTTACAAGCCAAAGTCTTTAGGCTTTATACAAACTTGGATCATTTCTAGAGCTATTCTTTATACTATCCATCCACAGTGTGGTGAAAGGTTTTCAAACTTAAATGTTTGAAGTGTGGAAAAGCCATTTTTTTCAGTGAGAACATGAATAATATAATCAATTTTAAGTGTTTCACTAAATGCTACCAACAACTCCCCCTCCCCAGAAAAAAAAAGACCTAAACTCCTAATATTGCAAAGACCCAATAATTTAGAATCCTCAGATTTTACAGGGCATCGATTTAGGTATTTGGGTATTGGAATGCTAAGCTATTTTTTTCTTCCCAGCTCCAATTTTTTTTCCTTCAATCTCCTTTCTTATAAAGACTGTAAACATCAGTGTAGAAATGACCTTGTTGTTCAGTAAGCCGACCCTGAGCACCTTGAAGGAATAAGCTTAGGTCAGAATAATACTGACATCTCAGGAAGGGAGAGAAACAAATTCCCACGGACAAAGTCCCCAAAGAGAATATAATACTTTATTACAAGTGAGAAATTCAGCGTGGCCTGACCTTTTTCAGATTTATTTAACCTAAGAATTGCCCTGGAAGTTAATGAACAATGCTGATTCCTAGACTCCATTCCCAGAACTTCTGATTTCCTGGGAGTGAGGACATTTTAAACAGGTTTCCTAAAGGGTCTGCTTCAGGTGTTCTACAGACCAAGATTTCGGATATGGTGCTAAAGAGGAGAGCATATCATGAGCAGAAGGGGGAAAACAAGAGGAGATAGAAGGAAAACATTCAAAGGAATACCAGCAGAACCAGGAGCACGCCTGCAGGGGACACAGGAGGACTGATGTGACAGATGTGCATTTGAACATGAAGGAGGCAGCATGCCTACTCTGGGTGTGAGCACCACAGTTCTGCAGGCTGCAGTGGCTGTTCTCTAAATGGTAATATGATGACCACGTTGCTTAGCCCAAGAGATCCCACACACCACATCTGGGCAATAGCATTAGAGAAACAATTTATAGTGCACTTTAGAAAGATTTATTTTTAATACTAGTTCAATGTAATAGTCACTGAACCTAAAGGCACACTCCAGATACCTCTGTTTGTATAACTATAGGTTTCCAGAATGCACCAAAATTTATGGTGCAATGAGGGGGAAAAATATTAACATCAGTTCACATGCAAAGGCTCTTGTTTCTATCTATCCCTTAGCACTTCAGAAACCTAGATTGTGCAGTTGAGGATTCTGGGCTGGTGATTGTTTTTAAAGTATCAACAACATGATTTCATAAACATTAATAGTGATGTATAATATATAGTACTAGAGAGTAAACTGGCCTTAAAAGCTTGAGGTCTGAGGCATTACTTCTTTTTTCCAAAGATTTGACTAGTCTTTATGTGGCCTAGGTATCTGTAGGCAGCAACTTAAAACATTCTAAAGGATCTGAAAGACAGTGTTATCCTGCTGTCTCCAGAGCCCTAAGCGAGGAAGGGTAAACATGAGGCATTCCTTTTACACACAGCATTGTGCAGATGACCTGCAGGTGCCTCAACAAGCCACAGGACAGGTGCTTCCGGGTTTTAAGGGCAACTGTAATTGGTATGTTGAACACATCAAAGACCAAAGTCTGTTTCCTTCTCTTTTTGCTTCAGATTCTCTGAGGGTGTCAGACACAAAGCAATACTTTATTTGCAGTCTTAGTTTTCTCTTTTAAGGTTTCCTCTGAGGACCTTAGAGCTAACTCTAAAGGAAGAGATGGGTTTTAGTGAGGCAAAATTCATGAGTTAGTAGCCCACAGCACTTGCTAAATATCTGATGCATTCTGCAATCTGTATTTGGGGTAAAATTGGGAGTTCATAACCAACTTGAATCTAATGTATGAAATATGATATGTCAAGAGCTCTACAATGTTTTGAACAACCAATAAAAAAAAAGACTCAGAAAAGAGATAGACAAATAAGCCCTTGCACCATTCCCAAACTGTCCCATGGAACCCCAGAGTGCCTGAAGAATTTCAAAATTTCAAGGAAAACACATTGACAGCTGATGGACACCATATAAATGTCTGCCTTTTAATTGTTTTGACCTAATTACTTAGTAAGCAGTTACTTATTTTAGCATGGGGACCCATAAAAAATTCTGATATAAAGATAAACCCAGAAAGTTTGAGAACTTTTGGGTGTCAAACAGAATATAACCAGACAGCATTTTGGGAGTCCATTTTTGGCTCTTTTTCATTTGCTTTTCCATTGTTAAATGCAAAATCAACAAAATAAAAGTGACTATAGATACCTTATATATAAGGTATAAGTGTGTGCATCATCTCAATCAATCCCCACATATTTGTTACTCTTTGCCTCATTTTGCAGGCATGGACTGGGGTGCCAGAGGTTGGCTCACTTGCTGGAGGTCACACACATGCTCTGAGCAGCCAGTGTCGCCTCAGAGCTGGCTCTGCCAACCACCACACTGCTGCTCCTCATTGTGTGGGAGCATGTAAAAGTGTGGCATGCAATTCAGCCAGTGCTTGCACTTTTCACAGACTTGAAAATGGAAAATTTCACACCACCCAATAGTTTCATACTTCTAAAATGGCACAGATTTCATTTTATGGGGTTCAGAAAGTCAAGATAAGTTACCACATTAATTTTGTATATTGGTTAAGAGACTTCTATTTCAGACTAGTTTAAAATGTGGGGAAAAGATGTCTAAAAGACAAAGAAAAGCAGTGTGCTAACATTGGTGTAAACTAAAATATCTACTAAGAAATTGGGGGAAAACACCAGGAAAGATAGCAAAGATATCTTTGGGAACAGGAATAAATTAGGGGGGGGGGGGGGGAATGAAGGCCAGTTATCTAAGCAAGACTGGCTTTGGGAAAACTCCCAGAGTGCAGGTAAATGAGAGGAAGTCTGCTGCTCTTGAATTTTACAATCAGTGGAAATCAGGATGTTCACATATTAAGCATAGCATTAAGGATGCAGATCCGAAAATAGCAGAGGGAAATGAATGATAACCAGGATTGGGAAACAGCAGTCAGTACAAAGGCAAGAGAACACCCATGACAAGTAAAGGAACCGGACCATCATTTGTTCACTAATAAAGTCCCATAAGTACATATTCCTTAGGTTGGCACACAAGGCCTCCACAATGCCATAGGACATTAGCTCCCCCACTTTCAGGTCAAACATGACAAATCCAACTTATCCATCTCCTACGCCATCCTCAAGTTGAGATGGCAGCATGTAAGCCTTCCTCTCAGCCAGACACACTGCCCCAGGGTAATGCCTACTCACATTTCCATCTTTAGTCCTTCTCATCATCCCTCACAGCTCATGCTACAGTGCACACTTTGCAAACACTGTATCTTCCTACCTTCACAGATATGCTTTCTTTAATCTCTGCACCTCAGGATTTTGCATCTCCCTGAAGACACTAACAATATTCTTGTGCTCTGCTTCATCAGGGTTTTTCAAATATTCTAAGTCAGGAAATGCAATATTTGTTCAAAAACAAATACAGTATTTCAAGGCAAAATGTCACTGGTTAGTGGTGAAGGAGAGGGCTAGTGAAAGGGAAAATATATTCCTTTTATGCACCTCTGGTCTAAAGCATGATGTTTTGCAAATAATACCATTCAAAAAGTATTTGTTGTATTTAATAAAAACAAGGTATTTATAGAGAAGTCGCATACCCCAACTTGCCTGGGACAGTCCAGCTTTAATAATGCCCTTATTCTAAGTGTTTTGGTTTGGACAAAAATTGATTACATAGCTATGGGAAAAAGGTTATGTGACAGGTGAGAAAAATGCATTGTGAGAAAGGGTAAATTATTACCTTAAAAGTCACAGAGCCTAAGAAGGCTAAGAATTCCTTGGGTAACAAAGAACATTAAACCCAAATCAACCACAGGCAATAATTTTTCATAAAATTAAATATCCTAAGTACAGAAGACAGTTTGATGAGACACTTTTTAAAAATCATTTATAATTAGAACTGTTTTTGAAACTGTTCTTTACAATCACATCAACAACTCTCCTGACATACCTAAATGAAGCTTTGTGTTGCCTGCATCAGCACTGATTTATTTAATATCACAAACATATTACAGACTATCCCCAAAGAGTCAAAACCAAGCAGTCAATAAGTATATGTGTAGTGGCTAATCAAATAAGATTTCAAAATATGTCAGACCTACCATATAAAGTGTCCACATTTTTGGCACACACCCACAATGCATTTTTCTCACCTGTCACATAACCTTTTCCCATAGCTATGTAATCAATTTTTGTCCAAACCAAAACACTTAGAATAAGGGCATCAGTAAAGCTAGACTGTCCCAGGGAAATAGTAATTAAAGGAACCTTGTCTCTGATTGCTCAGGATTGCCCCAGTGATGCTCTGCACTGGGCTGTGGTATCTCAGGGCTCATCCGATTTTGCAGTATTACCAACATTGCAGGTGCCCGGATTCATGTTCAGGGAAGGCCTCACACAGTATCTGGGATGTTTAGCAATGTTTCCTAAAGCTATCATTCACTTGACTTTAAGAAATTTGAGTCTAAAAATGTATATGGATAGAAAAATATTTTCATATAATTATAATAACATGATATAATAACTATCTGGTCATTTCAATAAGAAACTGTCTATAGGAATTTAACTGCAGCCCTATACTGGAAATCTATGCTATTTCTTCCTAGATGATAGAAAGGTAAGTTGAAAAATCTCATGTTATGTACATAAACTGGAATATAAATAAAAAGCAAAAAAAAATTGGAAGTCTCAAAAACTCTTAATATAAACAAAATAGACATTTTCCACAGTTTTAGGCAACATAACTTATAAATATACATTGTGCTACATATATAATTGAAATGCTGCAAAAATACAAAGAATAATAGCAATGTTTAAAATGCACAAATCTATTAGTATTTTCCTCAAATTCATTGTGTTTGAATAAACAAGTTTAGAGAAGATAGGTAAGCTTTGTGAATTTTTAACAAGATCATGTTCCTTAATATGTCTTCCTTCTTTACGTATTTGGCTCAGAAACCCAGAAGGCAACATCTGAAAGAATATATGCATGCACAATTTGCTAGAAGAAAATCAATTTGAAACCTGAACTGCGACTTCAGTGATATTAGCCTAATATGAAAATAGAAAGAATTAGAGATTGCAAAATAATATATTTTACCATTTTTTAAAAATTGACAGATAAAATTGCATGTTTATCATGCAATTAAAATTGCATAATTCTCATGTACAACAAGATGCTTTGAAATACATGTATGTTATGCAGTGGCTAAGCTAATGAAACATGCACTGTCTCACAATCTTTTTGTGGTGAAAACACTTTTAGCATTTTTAAGAAAACAAACATTGCTACTAACTATAATCATTATTACTAACTCTAGTCAGCGTGTTGTACAGTAGATCTCTTGAACTCATTCCTCCTAATGGAGACTTTATATCTTTAACCAGCATTTCAATCCCCCCTTTCCTCCTACTTTCAGCCTCTGGTATCTCATTTTGCACTCTACCCCCATGACATCAATATTTTTAGATTCCACAGATAAGTTTTGATCATGCAGGATCTATCTTTCCATGTCTGGCTTATTTCAAGTAACATAATATCTCCCAAGCTCATTCATGTTCCAAATGACAGGACTTCATTCCATGTTTAAAGCTGAATAGTATTCCTTCATTTATATATTTCATATTATGTTTATCAATTCATCTGTTAATAAACACAGGTTGATTCCATATCTTGGCTATTGTGAATATTGCCATAATGAACATGGGAGCTCAGATATTTTTTCAACATACTGATTTTACTTCTTTTGAATATATGCTTAATAGTGGGATTGATGGATCATGAGGTAGTTCTGTTTTTAATTGCCTGAGGAAACTTCATACTGTTTTTCACAGGTCATTTGTCCATTTTAAATTGGGTTTTATTTTCTTAATATTGAGTTGTTTAAGTTCTTTATATATTGGATACTAACCCCTTATCATGTGTATTTTGCAAATATTTTCCCATTCCATAGATGTCTTTTCTCTCTTCTGATTGTTTTCTTGACTGTGAAGCTGTTTTAAATCTGGTTTAACTCAATTTGTCTATTTTGCCTTGTTGTCTGGACACTGTGGAGTGATATATTAAAAGAAAGAAAGAAAAAAAATCTCTTTGCTCATACCAATGTCATGGATATTTTCCCCTTGGTTTTTTTGTTTGTTCGTTTTTTGAGGTTTACAGTTTGGGTCTTACATTTAAATTTTTAATTCATTTTCAGTTTATTTTGCACATGAATATCCACTTTCCCCAGCACCACTTGTTCAAGATAGTGTCTTTTCCCTAATGTGTATTACTACCATCTTTGTTAAAAATGATCATAAATGTATGAATTTATTTCTGGATTTATTTATTTGTTGTTCCTTTGGTATACATGGTTTTGTTTTATTCTTTGCCTGTGTTTTTTAGTACCATTAACTATAGTTTTGTGGATTTAGGTGGTGTATGTAATGTCTAAAATTTTGTTCTTTTGCTCAAGATTGCTTTGGCTAATTCAATTTCTTTTGTGGTACCATATGAATTTTAGGATATCTTTATTTCTTTAAAAAATGTCATTTTTGACAGTAGAATGTATTGGACATAATTTTTGTATGTTCATATAAATGTATTCGTATGTGAATACATGACCAGTGTAACTCCACATCATGTACAACCACAAGAATGGGAAGTTATATTCCATGTATGTATAATATGTCAAAATACATGCTACTCTCATGTATAACTAAGAAGAACAAATTAAAAAAAGTTAAAAATGTCATTGGAATTTTGATAAAAATTTCACTGAATAGATTGTTTTGGGCAGTAAGGACATTTGAAAATATTAATTCTCCCAATCCATGAAAATGGATTGTTTTCATTTATTTGTGTCTTCTTCAATTTATTTCAACATTTTATAGTTTCTAGTACAGAAATCTTCCACCTCCTTAACTAAATTTATTCCTGAATGTTTTATTTTTTTAACTATTATAAATATAATTCTATTGATATATTTTTTAGATAATACAACTGTGTTAATTGATTTTTGTACTATTCGACTTTACGGAATTCATTTATTCTAATACCTTCTTGGTGTAGTCCTTAGGGTTTTCTTTACATAAGATTCATGTCATTTACAAACAAAGACAATTTATCTTCTTCCTTTCTGATTTGAATGCTTTTTATTACTTCTCTTGCCTATTTGCTCTGAGTAGGATTTCCAATACAATGTTAAATAAAATTGAAAAAAACTGAACATCCTTGTCTTGTTCATGATCATAGAGGAAAAGCTTCAACTTTTCACCACTGAATATAAGAGTGTGGGCTTGGCTATGGACTTATCATATATGATTTTAATTGGTGTTAAAGAACATTGCTTGTATGCGTAATTTGTTGATAATTTTTAATGAGTAAATAATGTTGAATTTTGTTAAATGACTTTCTTTACATCTATTTTGATGACCACGTGGATTTTGTGTTTTAATCTGATAGTATGGTATATCCCATTTATTGATTTGCAATTATTGAACTATATTTGCATTTATGGAATAAATTCCATTTAATCATGGTAAGTAATCCTTTTAATGTGCTGTTGAATTTGGTTTGCTGTTGTTCTGCTAAGGATTTCTGTATCTGTATGCAGTAGGGATATTAGCTTAGAGTTTTCTTGTGGCATCCTTGTCTGGCTTTGGTATCGTTTTATAGACTTTGTTTAGGGACGTTTTAGGTTCACATCAAATTGAATAGAAGGTACACATATTTCCTTCTACCTTCTACACTATTTAAATTCCCACTACAGTGGCACATTTATTAAAATTGACTAATTTACTGATATATTGACATAATCTCCAAAGTCTAAGTTTTGATTAAGATTCAGTCTGGGTGTTGTACATTCTGTGGGTTTGGACGAATTTAAAATGATATATACTCATGTTTATACTACATATAGAGTAGATTTATTGCCCTAAAAAGCCTCTGTACTCCTCCCATTCATCCTTCTCTCAATACTTTTACTGTCTCCATGATTTTGCCTTTTCCAGAATGTCATATTGTTGGAATTATACCATTTTTAGCCTTTATAGACTAGCTTCTAAGACTTAGTGATATGCTTTTAAGTTTCCCTTATCTCTTGTCAAGCTTTGATAGCCTATTTTTGTTCAGGGATAAATAATATGCTATTGTTTTGGTATTCAATGGTTTATTCAGACATTCATGTACTGAAGGAAATCTTGACTGCTTCTAGGTTTGGGCAATTATAAACAAAGCTGCAAAAAATATCAATGTGAAGGTTTATGGGTAGGCATAAAATTTCAACATATTTGGGTAAATACCAACAACTACTAATGGATGATATAGTTAGAGTATATTTAGGGTCTGGGGTTGTGGCTCAGGGGAAGAGCGCTTGCCTAGCATGCATGAGGCACTGAGTTTGATCCCTGGCATCACATAAAAACAAAACAAATAAAATCAAGTTTTTTTTTTTAAAAAAAGAGTATATTTAGTTTTGTAAGAAACCACCAAATAGTTTTCCAAAGTGCAATCACATAAGCAGTGAACAAGACTTCGTCTTGCTCCACATGTTGGTTTGCAATTGTCAGGTTCTAGATTTTGGCCATTCTAACTAGAATGACCTAGGATATTGCCTAACAGTTTTCAAAGCACTTAAAAATGTTTGGTTTATTTTACCTTCGTGTTAACTTAATATTCATTAATTTAATTTAATTAGTTTTTATTTCCATGATAACATAGGATATAAACTATCTTCTCATCTGCTTATTTACATCCATTTATCCTCTTTGATGTTAAGGTCTTTGCCCATGTTTTAATTGGGTTGTTTGTTTTCTTTTTGTTGAGTTTTAAGAGTACTTTGCAAATCATTTATTAGACGTGTCTTCTGCAAATATTCTTGCACAATCTGTGGCTCATCTTTTAATTCTCTTGATCATGTCTCTCATAGAACAACAACAAAAAAATAATTTTAATGAAGTCCAGTTCATCAGGTCTTTCTTTCACAGATCATGTCCTTGTTTTATCTAAAAATCCACCATGATGCCAAAAGTCATCTGGAGTTTATGGCCATATATTTTTAACAAACAGAATTAGAGACTAACAAACAAATCAAATTCCCCAGGTCTGAATCCTTTGGAATAAAATATAAATTCAAACATTTTATTTGAGAACAGGATAGAGCAGCTCAATTTTAAGTGAAAAGGTTTTTGGTAAGGGTGTGGGGAGAAGGCTTGTTAGCTTCCCAGACAGATTGGTCCCCCTTAGCTTATAATGACTGCCATTTTGCAGAATCTGGTCCTCAGACTGGTGGGTTTGGAAATGTAATTGTTGACATGAAAGAAAGTCTGCAGGTAACTATATTTCCAAGAGAAAACAGTAAAGTCACAATATCAAGCCATTGATTCCCACTATAAAGTGTTTCTAAGTACACAAGATATTTTACTG
The DNA here is from genome assembly GCF_021218885.2 of Marmota monax. Lineage (NCBI taxonomy): Eukaryota > Metazoa > Chordata > Mammalia > Rodentia > Sciuridae > Marmota > Marmota monax. Next base: position 13,996,412 of record NW_026694084.1, on the reverse strand, counting down.
AACTAAGTACAAACCAATAATTTGTGACCAAATTATAATCAGAAGCTTCTCATTGAAGATGGAGTTAATTGATGATTTTCAATAAAATCGTGTTTTGGTGGTCATATCACAACCATGCCCATTCTAAATGGGGATGGAGCTGCCCTTCAAGATGCTCTCTTACTGATTTTCTTCCCTGTCCATTGCCATCTACTTTCTGTTCATTTATATGATTTTTTCCTTTTGAATAGAAATGCCAATATCGCCAAGTTAAATCCTGTCCTGTGAATTATTCTCAGTTGACTACCCTGATACGTAATTGCTTTGCAATTTGCATACTGGAAAGCACTCTCATTTCTTTGTTTCCTTCTCCCTAACGACTGAAGATAGTTGTTCCTGCCATGTTTTCTTATAAGAGTCAGAAGACCAAGGGACCTAGGATATTACTTAACAGTTTTCAAATCAGTTTATTTTAGTTTCATATTAACTTAAGGCCCAAACAACTAAATATTAAGAAAAGTGTATCTGGCAAAATTGGTCTACTCATTACTCTAAGAATTGATCTAAATGCCTTCACATCATGACCTCTGTTAAGCCATGCTCATTTAAAAGAGCCTTTGAAGCCAGGAACAGAAGACCAATAGTGAAATACAATCAATATGAGTGAACAAAATATATTCCACAAATAATAAGAGAGATGAGGGAGACAATTTTAAATTCACCTTTTTGCTATTAAGTCTATGGATATTTGATACTTATCAAACTATAATAATGATATTGTGTTAATCTAATTATAAGAAATTAATATTAAATAATTATGTACCATGTGCCAGGCACTGTGCAGGACACTGTGCAACCAATCTCAGGAATAGATATTCTCATCCCATTTTCATAATGATGAAATATTTACTAAGGGATTTTGTGTAACTTCTTCAATGTTGCTGAACCCACAGGGGCTGCTAATCTGTGTCTACCTTTTTCTGACTCCCAATTATTTTTCTCCCCAACACCTTACCCTGCCTTAACCCAATCTGCTCATTGCTAAAGGCATACTAGCTGGATCCTTTGGGAAGGGCTTTTAATTCATGTTCTGTCTTTGTTCACCTGATACTCTAGGGGCTTAGAGACCACATGCACAGCGCTTCAGAGCCCCCGTCACTAACAGCAAAACGCAGTAGCATAGAGAAGCCATAGGGATAGCTAATGTCACTTACTCTAAATCTTTTGTGCAATTTTATAATTTTCCCCATTATGTATCCAATATACGGTTAAATGTAAGTCAGCCTGTCTCAGATCTGGTACCTAGTAAATATCTATTTAATGAGTAAAGGAAGGTATCAATGAATGGTACATTCTATGTGACCATTCTACTTTTTCCAATTTTCCAGTAAAAGTACCTCAAATATCTCTTCTTATGTGTTCTGCTCATGGAAATCCAAGAGCACTGTAAGTGTATAGGAAAATTAGAATTAATGGATATAATTAATTATATTTCTAAGATCCAGATACAACCTACTGAATATCAAAGAATGAGTCCACATAGGTAGGTTTCACACACATTTTTCAATGCAAAACAAGCTAAAATGTCAAAGTAATAGGTGGCAAAATCGAGTTGCTCCATGGAGAGGATGATTTATATACCTTGCTTTATCAAAAGATAAATTTGAGTACAGCTTTTTTTCCCTATTAGCTTATCTTACCCTCCTGGTTTGCTAGCCTAATGACACTTCATGTTTTTTTCTTCATTTCAAATCCTATCCACTATGAAATAAGTCAGTGATATATATTTTACTGGAGCCACCAAATCAGTTCATTGGAAATCCATTTGATATGGCCTAGAAAGCTTTGTTTATATTGTGAGAAACATCAGTGTTAAAAGCTTTCTGTATGATTATTAAGCCCTCCATAGCCTCTATTGTTGGATGCCTTTTAATACATGTTTCTTAGTTTCCTTGGTTAATGCTTCCATTTAGAATTGAGTTGGAAGAACCATGTGCAATAGCTTCTATATATGGTCTTCCAAGACTCATTCAATTCCAATCTTTAACATTAAGGGTTTTCTGTGTCACAAATGGCCCAACTGTTTAAACCACTTACCTGTCATACAATAAGCACAATATAATTTTTTCAAAGAATAAGTATCATCCACTCCATCATTCTTATTTAGCTCTAGTCATGGGTGGTGGTTATTTTCATTTACTTGTTCACTGTCCTAAAAGTGTTAGAGATTATTACATCAGATTCAGAGATACCAATTTATTCTACTCAGTGGCATACAGCAAGGAAGCTTTCAAACAATTACTGTCACCTGAATTTATTTGAGAAGTACTCAATCAATCTCATTGTTGGCTTCATATGATACTGTCTTCATCTAAAGAGTTTTTCACATATACTAAATAATTTGATCCAAACAACCATGATGCTATAGATGAGGTGGGTATTTTTTATTTCTATGACAATCGAAGGATCGGAAAGCTTAAATGACTATGAATTCACACAGGTAGTTATTGGAACAGGGAACATATAAAGTCATACCTATTCTCCAATGTTTTACTATGTATGTTAATCAGCTTTGTACTAACAGTTACAAAATATCTGAAATAATCAACTTATAAAGAGGAAGGGTTTATTTTGGCTCACAGTTTCAAAGGTTTCACTCCATGGTTACTTGGCCCCACAGCCTTTGTGACAAGATGGCAGCACATCATGGCATGAGCACATGGTGGAGCAGAGACTCTTTCTTCATGGACACAAGAAAGCAAAAAGAGAGAGAAGAAGGGACTGAAGTCCCAATATCCCCTGCAAGGGCACTCTTCCAGGGATCCCACTTCCCCACTACTGGGACCCACCTCTAAAAGGTCCACCACCTCCCCACAGTGCTGAGGGCTGGCAACCAAGCCTTTAACATATGGGCCTCTGGGGGACATTAATTCAAATCATAGCACTATGCTATGTCACCAGTGTTTACAGAGGGTTTACTAAGTGTACAACACACACCTTCCAAACACTCACTAACTCACCAAATAAGACAAACACATGTGAAGGAAAGAAGCAACGCTATCACTCAAATGATCTATTTCTATATATTTCTATAGTTTATTATTATCACTATTTCCTAACATATATAGCCTAAGGATTAATGAAGAAAATAATCAAATCTTTGGGAACTGTGTGAGAATGAAGCATTCAGGAAATGTGAGGCACTGCTACTACAGTTGTTAAAAATACAGGGAAGTCAAGCAGTGGCAAAATGCTTGTAATATACTGACTATCACAACTCCTACAGCTCCCACTGATGTAACTAGCCAACTTCACAACTGAAAACACTGCACTGAAAACATGCCAAAATAATTTACATTTCCAGTAAACATTCTTTAGTTTGCTTTTTGAATCAAGTTAAAATTTCTAATTGTTTAGTGAGTGAACTCTAAAGCCCAAATCTTTATATCCCAAAGAACCACTTCTGTTCAGTCTAGTGTGAATACTGATCAAATTTATAGCAATTGAATCACATAGTCAAATATTGGATCTTCAAGTAAAAGACTGGTCTATGTAAATTCTACGTCAGTTAGTTCACCATCTCTAAATAGCAAACACCAATATCCCAAAATACCTTCTTTATGTTTGTGCAGAGAAGGTGATGGTCAGGCAAGATGTGTAACAACACAACACAGTGGGCATTGAAATACAGGGCAAGGGCACAACAATGTCTTCTGGAATTAAGTGATGCAGAGGCCTTGTAAGCAATGTAGGTAAAAGTAATTGTTTCTTATTAGCAGTAGAGAAAATATGATATAAAAATCTGAAGTGATCCTGACTGTAGAGAGCAATAAAGACCCATTACATAGATGAAACATTGTATGGAGTGTGTCAAGGGGAGTTAAATGAAAGATTTTGAGTTATGACTCCATTAGGATAGTAATAGGATGGCATACAAAATTATCAGCTGCATAAGGTTGGTACCAATTTCTGAAACAAAACAGGTACCATCCTAGAGAAATGGACAATATGTGACAGATGTCAACAAAATTATATTCAGGACAGGAATGAAGTGTTTAGGCCACAACAGCTAACTATTGCCATTGCATTATATTTTCTAAGTTTATACACTATTAAGTTAGGACTTTAGGATGCAGTTGTAAAAGTGATCAGTTTATTGGAAAATCACGCTTTTTGTTCTCTTCTGAGTAGGTGGGTATGGAATTTCTACAGTATTCAAAGAAGACTGTCTGGAAATTGTACAAAAATATAGGATCAGAAGAGAACTATTGAAGGAAGTTATAATTATCTTATGCATTTAAAGTTAAATTTCTACCTTTAAATAAAGTATTTATATACACACTTACATACACATTCTCCAACTTTTCTTAGAAATATACCCTAAATATAACCTAAATATACCCTAAATATAACCCTCACTTTTAGAAAAAACTCATAATTCTTATTGCTAAGAGTTATATCAGGCTTATGCTAAAAAATAAACAGTAGGAGAAATTATACAACAGTTTTTTCCTATATTCAAATATGTCTTAGAATTACAGATTATGCTAATATTCAAGGGTTCTTAATATTCAAGGGCTTTCCCACCAACTACTGACTCTAACTTACCAAGCCCTCATTCTAAAATACTCTCTTTTCCTGTGTGTAATTAAGTCCACTGTTTGTCTCTAAACAAACAAAAATTCATTTCTGACTAATTAATGAACTGCATCATTTTTTGATCATCTTTTTTTATGGGTGCTTCTGTCAAACATGTATAAAATTTGTAGGTGCTTATTATTATGACATAAAAGAATCTGATTATGAGATTTTATTCATTGCCCTTTTATTCCACTTTGCAATGTGAGTTAAAATACAGTCTTGCCAAACTTTGTTTGATGTGAGAAGGCCTGAAGTATACAGCACCAGAAAAAACAATATACTTGGACTCCAGAAAGTATGAATTTGAGGAGATTTGGCTAGGAGCTCATCAGTTTATTTTCAAAAATATATTAAAGATGGTATGATTTGTGAATTATATTATGAACCAAAAAAGTTAAGGACCTGCTCAGTTATAGTCTTTGTAGAATTTTCAGTTGCAAGAAGTTCATATGCTGAGAATAAACTCAGTTATTTACATAACAAAGTCATTTAAAGATGTTACTACTAGTTAAAATTATTTGGTCAAGTTGAAGTTGTTGTCACCACTGATTTTAAGTCTAGGAATAAATATTATGTCAACCATGGAAGGCCTTTCAAAATTACTTTCCTTTTACTCCTTTTTACTCTGACAGCTCTCTAATCCCCAGACAACAGAATGATACATAAGAACTCTTAAGAGTTTAAAATGTGTTTCATCAATAATAATCACAGTAGTAATCAATAATAATTATAGCTTACTTTTATTGAGATGCTCTAAGTTTCACCTAAACTTTCTCATTTAATTTTTATAATAATTCTGAAGTAGATCAAAACAATTACAATATTACCATCAACAAAAATAAAATTACAAAAATAATGCCAACACTACGTTATGTTCTTATCTGTACTTACTCTGAAACTCACAGAAAACCAAGGAGTTAGGTACTAGAGAGATATTTTCCTCATTTATGGAACAGGACATTGAGACATACAGAAGTTATGTATGAGGGCCTCTGATTGGGTTTTTCTTAACAACACTGAATAAGTAGAACTGAAAAGCTACTGGAAAGCACAACAAGTTTTAGACACAGATAGTTTGGTTTCAGAATCTGTGCTTGTTACCATTACACTACACTGCCTCTTCATTCTGTCAAGCAAATTCTGTGAAACAAGTCCTAGTTTATTAGATCCACTTTACAAATGAGGAAACTGAAGTGCAGAGAATTTAAGTGATTTAAATAAGAGCATGTAGCTCAGGAATTGGCAATACTTTTCAGTAAATGGCCAGTGAATTAGTATTTTCAGCTTTTCAGACCATGAAGTCTTTCTTACAACAACTCACCACTGCTTGTATAGCACAAAAGGCAGCCACAGATAACATATAAATAAATTATGGGGCTATGCTCCAATAAACCTTCATTTATGAACATAGAAATTTGAGTTTTATTTAATTTTCCTTACATTGCAAAATATCATTCCTTTTTCCCAACTTAAAAAAAAATTGTAGTTGTAAATGGACAGCATGCCTTTATTTTACTTATTTTGTGGTACTAAGGATTGAACCCAGGGCCTCACACATGCCAGCTAGTGCTCTGACACTGAGCTCCAACCTCAGCCCCTTTTGAACTTTTTAACAGTGTATAGTCCATAGAATAAAGTTGGAACATCAGCTATGGTTTGTCTACTTAGCGATACTTGGTGATCATTGGAGCTGATATACTAGTTCCAGATAATCTCCAGAGCTTATATTCCTAACCACTGTGATTTAATGACACACTGCTCAGACTTGAACTTACGTAGGAACCTGACTAAAATGCATCTCTTTAGAGTCCTATGAACACTTCTCGGCACTGAAATCTACACATCCAATTTTATGCTGCTGTCCACAAGGAAGTGCTGAAAAGTTCATGATTTCCAAGCATAATTTGAATAATAAAATTTACCCCATCATATGGGGGTGCCAATTCACTTGGTGAATAGGAAAGAAAAAAACTAGATAACCAATATTTTGTTAGTTCCAAGGGAACACTTGACTGAAATTCACATGAAATATAATAGATATATATTTCTTACTAGATTTATGATAGCATAGTTCAACTAAGTAATCTAAATTTTGCTTTTGGACAGCTTTTCTGCCTGTCACTGACAGTTGAGGGGTCATCTCAGTGGCAGAGAAAGGCACAGGCACAAAATGAATGAGGGCCTCTCATTGGGTTTTTCTTAACAACACTGAATAAGCAGAACTGAAACAGTTCCCTCTGATGAGAATCCTCATGTTAAATGCAGAGGAACAAACTGATCGGGCAATTGTTTTAAGTTTGCAGTACACTTTTGTATTCTTCAAGTTTACCTCCCCAAAATTGGGAATAATAATTCTCTTTAGAAATCGCTGCACTTTCCATTAGAAATTATATACTGTTAAATCCTACTTTATTAAAATGTCTTTTTCCTCTAGAAATTTTGGATACATCACATGGCTTTTTTTGTTTTTACAGCCTTTCAGAAAAAAAAAAGACATACTTTGTGTTCAAGGAAACCTTTATGGTTATCTTGGGAGTTTATTATTTTACATAACAAAAGGTTACATTTAGTTTTCTTTTAAACCTACAATCTAGTACTCAGAACCCTAACATTTGTTTTATTTTTCTGAAGAAACCCTGAGATGTGTAATGAGAGCATTTGCTGCCTAAACAAAACACTGTTTTTTTCCTAGACTTTTCAAGTGGTGTTTTCAAAGGCACTAGGAGAAAGGCTGAGGTTGTGTGATGACTACCATTAGGATGTGGTGACATTCTTTGACCTTTATTTAATCACCATCATCAAAAGGCATTTACCAGGTGTCCAGTTGTGGCAGCAGCTTATTTGTGCTGTGGCATTAAGTTCCATCCTGCCTGAGGCCTAGAAGAAAACTTGAGTGATCAACATGAACTTGCAACTAAGAACCTACTGAACCCACAGGGAGAAAGTTTCCTCTCTTTTTCCAAACAATAAAAACAAAATGTTATAACCTTCCTTGTCAAACATTTTGACTGAAAGACCTGACCAGAAAAACTGTAGAGAAGGAAAAGTTTATTTAGAGAAAAGTTTGTTTGTTTGTTTGTTTATTTATTTATTTGTTTATTTATTTATTTATTTATTTCAGAGGTCTCAGTCCATAAGTGGCTGGCTCCATTCCTCAGGGCTCAAGGTGAGGCAGGACATCAGGGCAGAAAAGTGTGGCAAAGGGAAGCAGATCACATGATGATCAGAAAGCAGAGAGAGAAACACTCCACTCTCCAGATACAAATATGTACCCCATTGCCATGTCCCAAAGAAACCACTTCCTCCAGCCCCACCCCATCTGCCTCCAGGTCACATCCAATTAATCCCATCAGGGATTCACTGGTTAGGTTAAGGCTATAGCCCAATCATTTCTCTATAAACCTTCTTGCATTGTCTCACATGTTAGCTTTTGGGAGACACCTCACATCCAAACCATAACAATGGGAAAATTCAATGGTTATCCAGGTTGGAAAGTTTGCAATGTGTCTCCCTGGTTAGAAATAAATCCAACCAAACCAAAAACTCAAGAGTATGAGGTTAAGAACTGTTGTAAACAATTAGGAATCTGTACCTGAGACCAGAAGAACATATGAAATGAGACTACTGACTTCTGTGGAGGCAAGTTCCTAAGAAAGACAACCACAGAACACTGATACTTAGATGAAGGGAAAATGTGGATATTAAATTTAGAAATTAAGAATATTAATTTTTTATTTATTATTTATTATTTATAGAATTGCTAAATTAATGCAATTTAATTGTTTAAGCCTTCTCCATGATCTGAGCACAGGATAGAAAGGTATTTGTTTGACTATAGATGCATCTTTTACACTTATAATTAATTTTTATTATATATTAGAGAGCATTTTACCATTTAAGGTGTGTATACCCTCCTTATCATAATTGCGTGACTTAGAGGAACAACCTTTCTCCTCTCTCACTGAAGCTACACCCAAATCCCATGGTTGGGCATGTGATCCAGGCCTAAGATCCTTAAATTATTTTCCTTTGCCCCACCTATTGTTCAGGAATAAGCATGTTACCAAATCATACATGGGCAAATATATACATTGTTGTTTCTGGGAAAGGTATTCTTCTTCTCATTGTTCTCAAAAATCCAAGAAGACCAAGACAAAATTTCTGCTTCCATTTGTCTAACACATGAAGACAGTGTCCACAAACAGGAGTAATTGGCAAGACAAGGTAAGAAATAAGTCTTAATGTTCTTTAATCTCTGATCTAGTAGATCCTGAAATTTGGGCTTCCCAGCATACATGAGCCAATAAAGTCATTTTTTCTCCTTAAGTCATTATGACTATAGTTCATTTTAAAATTTGATACTAGGAGTCTTGATACCATGATTTAAAATTAAATGACATGCCAGGCGCAGTGGCAGAGGCCCATAATCTCAGCAGCTCAGGAGGGTGAGGCAGGAGGACAGAAAGTTCAGTGTCAGCCTCTGCAAAAAACAAGGCATTAAGCAACTTAGTCAGACCCTGTCACTAAATAAAATACAAAACAGGGCTGGGGATGAGCTCAGTGGTCTAGTGCCCCTGAGTTCAATTCCTGGTATCAAAAAAAAAAAAAAATTAAATGACACAATATTCTCTTTTTAATACACTACTTGTTATGATTTTCATTTAAACTTTCATGTAATAGTTTTATAATGAAAAACTCCAGTCAATAGTGAGCTCTGTCTTATCTTAGCCTGCCTGTGTAGGATTTGAGGTGAGGGATTATGTCATGTATGTATTTATATTTCCCAAAGCACCTGACTATATAATATTTTTGTTTGATTTACTGATTCTCCTTTTTATTTGTGAGTAAGATACCCTCAGTAAATTTAAATTAGGAAAAAATACCAGCCCAATATTGCTCAAAACATGGTCTTTGAGATTATATATGTTGTCATATGGAATATTAATACTTTTTGAACACATGCTCCGTAGCTTATCATATTCCAATAAACAAGGAGTATTCATTTTGCATTTTCTGAAGGCAATTAGGAAGAAACATTATGCAAAATAACTAGCCATTTCTCTTTAAAAGTAGCAAGGTCATGGAAAACAAGGAAAGATTGACAGTTTGGGGGACATTAAGAAGACATAACAAAGCACGGTGTAGGATCTTGAATTGGATCTTGAACTAAAAAAGAAAAAAAAAGACAAAAGACAATGTTGTAAACACTAAAGAAATTCTAATAAGGTCTTAGTTAATAGTATTCCACTGTGTTAGTTTTTCCCCACCTGTGAACAAAATACCCAAGAAGAACTACTTAGATGAAAAATGCTTAATCTTGGTCTCACGGTTTCTGAGGTCTCAGTCCATGGTCAGCTGACTCCATAGCTCTGGGTCCAGAGTGAGGCAGAACATTATGGCAGAAGGGCATGACCAAGGAAAGCTGCTCAGCAAATGGCAGCCAGGAAGCAAAGAGAGATTGAGGAGCAAGGGACAAAAATAATCCCCGAAGTCAAGCCCCCAGTGACCTACTTCCTCTAGCCATGCCCTACTTGCCAACAGTTAACACCCAGTAATCCATTCAAATTATTAATCTACCAAGTGGATTAATTCACTGATTAGGTTAAAGCTCTCGTAATGTAGTGATGTAAACAACTCACCTCTGAACATTCTGGCACTAACACAGGAGCTTTTGGGGACACCTGATATTTAAACCATAACATATATCTATGCCAATTACTGAGTTTCAATAACTGAACTACAATAATGTCCTATATTTACATTAGGGGAAGCTTGGTGAAGGTAATAATGGGATCACTGATGATTCTGTAACTTCTCTTTAAGTCTAAAATTGTTTCAAAATAAATGGTAAAATCAAGAGTATTATTCTCTTCAGAGTTGATTGAATATATACCAATGATGTTGTTTTTGACTCAAATATATTGAGAATGTTTCAGAATTGCCTTCAGATCAAACTTTCAAAATAATAAAGAAATCTCTCATTATGTTATAGTTAGAATCATTAGCATAGTATCTTGCCTTATGTACATGAAGGCATTGAAGAAAATTCAGTATTGGGAATAATCAAGGATGTGATCCATAGAAGCTGGGCTGTACTTCACCCTCAGATCTACAGTTAAGGAGTGATCTGGTCTTTTTATACTCAATATACCAAGAAAGAGAGGTTAATATGAAAGTGTTTTAACTGTAAGTACAAGAGGTAAAATTGAAGAAAATAAAGTTATTTTAAAAATACTGGGGTCAGAGTGCAGTAGTCTTGCCTGTCAGGTTGAAAGGTTTAGGCTGGATTGTGAAGGCAGAGGACTGCTACTCAAGGTTCTTGAGGAGAGTGAGGAAAAATTCTCTAATCAATTTTTGGAGAAACCCCTTTCTCAAGTCAATGATGACCCATTATTAAAATTAATAATTCTCCATTTGTATACTAGCTTACATATCCTCTCACCTAACACTCCAATAAAATACTTCCTCTTTCTTCCGCTATTAATCTTTCCCTTTCTACTGAACTATTAACATCTGCATACAAAAACATACTGTTATCTCCCTCATAAGTATCTTGATCCTACTTCTCTAGCTAGCTACTGTCCAATTTCTGAGCCACCATTAGAGCAAACCATCTCAAATGAGTCAAGAAACATATCCATTCATAACTATTTTCTTTCAAATTCTCAAATCTGTTCTGATCAAGCTTTCACTCCCATCATGCCACCAAAACTGCTCACATCAAAGTCACCAATGACCTCCTCAGTACTTTCACATTACTTGTCCCTGCTGCAGCAGATGACACAGTTATCACTGCCTCTTCCTTCGCACCTTCTTTCAGGTATCATCTAAGAAGATACCACCCTCATTTGTCTTTCCACATAACTTCATCCATCACTTCCTCACAGTCTCTTGCTCCATCCTTCTCTTCTCCCTGACCCATCATTGTTGGATGTCCCAGGGTAGTCCTTGGTCTTTTCTCTTTTGTACCTACACTCACTGCCTCAGTAAAACCATGGCACTAAGAACCACTTATATGTTAACAACTTCCAAACATATCTCCAGATCAGACCTCTCCCAAAGCCTCCAAAACCTATTGTCATCTCCACTGGATTCCAAACAGTCATCAGAAACTCAACATGTCCAGAATAAACTTCTTGCCTTCAAACTCTTCCACTCAAATCAAAGCCTTTCCATCTCAGTTGATGGGGGGAAAAAAGGAGGAGGAGGAGGAAGAGAAGGAGGAAGAGGAGGAGAAGGGGGGAGGGAAGGGGAAGGGGGAGGGGAGTTGGGGAGGGGAAGGGGGGAAGAAGAAAGAAGCATTCTTTCAGTTGCTCAGGCAAAAATACTTGGACTTATCCTTGATTCTTGTCTTTTAATCACACCCACATCCAATCTGCCACCCAAACTTAGCTATATATTCAAAATACAAGAATAACTGGAAGAATATTTTTAATTCCATATTTCTGGTGGAGCATCCTCTGGTTTTAATACAAAGACATCATATAATGTATCCATTTTGGTAGGATTCTATGACAAAATGTTACATTTACAGGTCATATCCTCTGTTCAATATCCTGCAATGGTTTTCTTTTGTTTTGAAAGAACAATCAAAGCTCTAAAAGACTTACACCAATCATGAATATGCTTCCCCCAACTGTATTGCTGCTCTGACATTCTTTCCTACTTTTCTTCCTCCAAATCATTCTGCTGCCTACCCTGACTTCTTTGCTATCATTCAAATGGGTCACATGTCCCTGTTTTGTTAGCTATTCAGAGAGGTCTTCCTTGAACATCATAACCAAAGCAAATTCCATATTCTGTTCAGTTTCCTCCATAGCACTTGTCACTTTCTGATTTTACTTCCTATTTACATATTTATTTTCTGACCATACTCATTAAAATTGAAGTTATACTATAGGTAAGGACCTTATTGGCCTTGTTCATAGAAGTATCACCATGGCCCAGGATGAAGACTGGTGATGGATGAGCATTTATCAAATGAGCAGACAAAGAATGAAAAAAATCTATATCACTACTTCTCTTTCTATCTCCTTCTCTAAATGATGGCCACCATGGGAAATAGGTTAGAAATGTATCCATCAATCTGTTTCTGTCACTCTCTAGCTCTGTACAAACTCTAACTTCATACTTCAACTGAATCTAACTTGGAATTACTCAGATTAATTACTGAATTAGTGTTTAAACACAAAGAAATAATTAGCAAAACATTTCCATTTTCCACCGGTAGCAGTATTATTTGTATGCCTGAAATTATGGGTTTAGTAACTGTCAACATTATCTCCAAAACATATCAGATTCTTGAAGTTCAGAAATGTGAGAATCATATTGGGAAAGACAGTTCTCCATGGATCTCCGTACATGTCTCAATGGAAACACCAAGAAGGTAAGGCCCCTATTGTTCTTTACCCAGCCACATCTCAGTGTGTATTCTTGTGAGTGAACTTGGTAGATGAAATAATGACACTTCCCTGGACAAAGGTTTGCTTTCTGCTTACTATAAAAGCACTGGAACTCAAAAGCTCAATGTTCATCTATAAGTGCAGGAATCATCTGGGTCCACACATGTCACCTGGGGAGACACAGAGACCAGAAGCATGGACTTGGGCTGATGTTCAGGTTGCTTGATAGTCCATCAGTAAACAATCACTCTGCTTTCATCCATGAAGCAGTAACAGGCTTAGTACTTGCAAACAGGGTAAAAATAACTCTCAGGTCCAATAAATGCCACTACTATATTTTTCAGCAAGTATTCATTTTTGGTCAAAATGGTCACAGAATTACAGCTTTTAGCAAGGAAAAAACCTCCAAAATATCACTAAAAGCAAGCCTACAATTAATAAACATGTTGATTCTTGCTAACCAACATAGAGCGGGGGAAGCAAGTGAAGAGTAGATTCAGCCACTGACCTGAACTTGAAAAGCTTTGGTCATTTCATCTCTTAACAATGGATTAAGTACTCTGGAAGGTGGTTTAGAAATGGGAAAAGACAGGATTTTTAGCTAGACTTGGGCTCAAAACTTTATATTACCATTTACTAGAAGCAAGTTTTCTTTATGTAAAAACTAAGGAGGGTATTCTTTGGATTACAAGGTACTGGGGTACAGATGTGGCTTAAAACACCTAGCACCAGACCTGAAATACAGTAAGCAGTCATTAAATATCATTGGGTATAAAATGTACAAAATGAAATCTATCTGGCAACAACGGTGTATCTTAGTATGTCAAATTGTATTCATTTTCTGTCTACTCATTTAAGTGTGTATTCAGTATCCATTATCAGGATATGATTTGAATAAAGAAAAATAATATTTATTGAGACCTTCCTATGACACAAATTTGTGATATGTGTTTTCAAATATAACTAAATTATATAAAGTACACTGAAAATTGACTCAGTGGCAAAGCTTGACCCTGTTATCATAATTCTACTCTCTTCACATCTGTATTTTGTACAACATTATTTTTCCTCTGGGGAGAAATCAATACATGTAAACTGAATTGGAAATACATTATATTCTTGTAAATGACATTTAGAAGGATGTAAATAATTAAATAAAAGCCACACATGTATATAATCACATAATTTATAGATTTATTTTTTTACATTCCAAAAATCAAGATGACCAAATTATACTATTATGGAATGTAAACTATTTGGATTTTAAAAAAACACAGTTTTTGAAGGCAAAGTCCTCTTTGCTAACCTCCCTCTAAAATATGTCTCTAGGTGGAACAATTCCTGTTCCAAACTAATCATATTATTATTTCCTTCCTGTTTCTACAATATTTTCTAAGCTTGTCCAATGAACATTTAATGTCATGAAACAGTGATTAATGTTCATTTTATTAAATTCAGCCAGCGTGCGGAATAAGAAGCTAAGCTTCTAAACTGTGTTCAGCATACAAGATACAAAGATATTTTCTAAAGACATAAGATCCTGTTGAGGAGCAATTGGTCTAGTAATGAAAACAGATGTGTCAACTGTAAATATGTAGACTAGCAGGAGATTATCCAGGGCAGTGGAGATGAACCTCTCTGGACAATGACTGTAGGCAAGGCTTTTAACAGAAGATTCAGTCTCATCTATGAATGAGTAAATTTGAGAATCAAAATAGCTTACTATATGTCACATAGCTCAGTCATGGAACTCTGGAGAATAGAACCCAATTTCTAAATCATCTTTTGGATACAGTACTCTAATGGTATCCTGCCGTTATGTTCAAGTTGCTCATTCTTAATCTAGGAATATAGAAAAAAGGAGGCTAAAACATAATGATGCTCCTCAGATTATTAATGACAACTCTCATTCTCCAGAATGAGAAAATCTGATCTGTTTTGGAGATAATGTTGACAGTTACTAAACCCATAATTTCAGGCATCCAAATAATACTGTTACCAGTGGAAAATGGAAATGTTTTGCTAATTATTTATTTGTGTTTAAACATTAATTCAGTAATTTTCAGAAGACAAAATCTACACCATCATCCTTGATCCTTCTCTCACATTCCACAATTGGACCCTCATCAGATCATTCAGGTATATTCTCAAAACAGATCTTCAACTTGTCCACTTATCATCTCATCCTCCCATCACTACTAATTGTGGCCCAAGTCAAGATCATCTCTAACCTGGTCTTTTTTGTTTTGCTCCAATCCAATCTCAATCTAACAGTGAGGAAAATCCTGCTAAAATGTCAATCTGATCTCATCATTGTCCAGTACCCTCCTGTGGTTTCCCATTTCACTTGAACTTCATATCCAAGTCTCCAGGATGACCTACAAGACTCCGCAGGGCCACAGAGACAGGCCTCCTACCTTCTGTCTTTGTGTTCTCATCTCTCCCTCACCCTCTGCCCTACCTGCCACACTAATGACTCCATTTTTAAACCACACTGTCCTCTTCTTGTTCTTCAAGGGCACCAGGCACGCTCCAGGCTCATACCTTTGTACTTTCCGTTCCTTCCATTTGGGATACACATCTCCCAGAAGATTCCAGCTAGCTTTCCTCATTTCTTCCAGTATTGATCTAAAATTTACATTTATAGTAAGGCTTTCCATGTCCAAATCATCTAAAAGCTCATGCCACCCAACATGCTATATCTTCCTCCTCTATTTTATTTTTCTCCTTAGCACAGAAAAAAATTGTCAAGTACATTTTACTTAGGTGTCATGCTTATCTATCCACCCTCCTCCATGAAGGCAGAAACTTTTATCTGTTTTCTTACCTTACCTATCATGCCTAATATATAGGAACTATCCGATAAATGATCATTGAATGAATGAAAGAATGAGCATGGTTGTAGTGACAGCAAAGAACAGGCCCAGGCTCAGTGATACAAAATAAAGCAAGCAATGACCATCCACAGTGATTGTGGAACCATGCCTGATATATATTAGGAGCTAAATAAATATTTGTCAAATTAAAGAATGAATAAAAAAATAAGGAAGTTTCTTTCAGCAGAGTAAGAAGATTTCCATTCAACAACTGTGGAATTAACACAACAACAAAAAAGAGTCTAGAGTCTCTCATATTTCTACGGTGCTAATGCCAGTGAATTTGGGGACAGCTCCTGTGGATAGCTGCATTAGGCTGACCTTTGTCATGTCAAAAGCTCCTTCACTCTAAGAAAATAGTAGTGAAATAGAAGTCAGAAAATAGTTTCCTCTTTATATCTTCTTAAATATTTGCATTTTTTTTAAAAAAGCAAGACCCTATACAAAGGGCAGTGATCCTCCCCTCTTCTCCCAGATGCCCATACCTAAGGCATTTTGTGGGGGACGAGGGACTTAGAAAGAGAGAACTTAAGATTTTTTTCACTATAGCTTAAATCACTCAATCAACTGTGCTATCAGTTTTCTCATCACAGAATTAGAATGAAAATATGTACATCACAAGATGTTTTGAGGATAAGTGTAAAACTGGGCTTGGACATATTTTGTAAGACATAAAGTGTTATTATTGTCAAGGAAACCTCTATGGGATATAGTAAAAAAGATTCTGGGCTCAAGTTAATTAGCTACAACCAGTCAAAAAAAAAATGAGAGTGTAATAGGGAGTCTTAGAAATTAGTATGCTTAAACAAAATCAATACACAAATAAGAGAATAAAATGATAGGCAAATTCACTCAACTGTGAAGGCAAATAGAGGAGGTCCTGTAACACATTCTGCAATCAGAAAGACCTATGATTTCTGAATGAAATCAATTATGTATCCATGAAGAAATGGAGACTGTGAGCAAAAATGTACTCTGCTACCTAGATGAGTCAGGATTAGAGCTCAGATTTTCTATTCCTAGTTTAAGACTCCATACTATGGCAAAATGAGCATTTACTGAGCTCTTCCTACCTGCCAGTGGTACCCTAACCACTTTAAATGAGCAGCAGCATGATGCTGCTGGTGCTTTTACAATGCCTACCTCACTAACAGGCAGGTTGAATCAAAGACAAGGGGAGCAACTTACCAGGGTCACACACCCCAAAAGTGGCTGAGCTAGGATGAACCAAAGCAGAATGACAGCCTTTCAGTGCCCTCAAACTCCACGTCACCTGTCTAAACACAGGTGATTGCCCAAAATTCTACTGTGCATTCTCATCATGCAAAATTAGTTCCTGGAATTGAATAATATTAGCACGATAATGCAGAACCTTCAAAGGTCACAGAGCAAAAACAGAGATATGGTATGTTTGTGGATTTAAAAATTCATCAAGGGAGATGGAGATGAGAAAAATGTGTCTAAGTGGGTCCATTATTTATAGGGAGTACATGATTATTAAAAGTATTGAGAAATGCTGTCTTCATTTGATACCTGACTTATCTCAGAAAATCTGAATGTTTACTCCATGTAGTAAATTGAGAATGAGTTGAATAAGCCAAGCTCCCGTTAAGCCCTTTCCAGTAACCCTTAGGAACTCTTGAAGTTGGAGGTTCATGGGAGAAATTAAGTAAGGAGGGATCTGGCCCTATTAGGGTTGACACCCAGCCTCCATATTTATTTTTTTGCAGGTTTTTTAGACAGGCTATTTTGTTTCTCTAAATTGAATGACATATGGGTTTAGGGAAACAGGTATTCATTCTTGAAGAGGAGGTCCACCACTTATTAGTATCGGTAAATCATTTTATACCCTCTGAACCACAGAAGTGTCATCTACAAAGTGGAAATGAAAAATGAGAGGGAAAGAATAAACAACGAAGAAGTATAAAAAAGTAAGGTCCTGTTATTGAAAGGAATATAGGTGTCTGAACTGCTAAATAATTGCTGGAATGTGGTAATAATTTGAATGCACCTCTATATTTTATCACATAGGATGGTCATTGTTAGATCCCTTCAGCACATGGGAAAAAAGCAGTTCAGAATGTTTAACACATCATCAAGGTCACAAAATTAGTAAGTGTCAGAATCAAGTGTTCTAACTCCTGATGCAATGCTCTTTGTGGCAAATCTTTGGGTCTGTGGTACAGAATCAGTGTGGCAGAATTTGTTGGCTTTCTAATATATGAACCATTTTTACAGTAACAAAATAAATGATGATGCTGAGAACTTGAGGAAATGTTCTCACCAAGATAACGTTTTTTACTGACTGAGACTCATTCTTCATGGACTCTGTCTCATTAGACTTTCTAATAGTTCATCCAAAGTCTTGTACTGCATTTGCTATTTACTCCTTGAGTGAAGCAACATTACTTTCCTTATGTTCACCACAGGAATTAAAGAGGACATGAATAGGTCAGGATTGAAATGGAAGTGGGAAAATAACACCTTCAATACAGAAATAGTAATTAAAAAGAACACAATATCTCATTTACACTTTAGTATGTTGCTTAAAGCATAATAATCCGGTAAACCCTGTGACCTTTAAAGTTTAATAAAGACTACTGTAGGAGTGTGAATATATGA
Organism: Marmota monax; assembly: GCF_021218885.2. NCBI lineage: Eukaryota > Metazoa > Chordata > Mammalia > Rodentia > Sciuridae > Marmota > Marmota monax. The sequence goes on along the minus strand of NW_026694084.1, from coordinate 13,977,892 downwards.
ATTTGGGAAATCTAAAACTTCTTTTCTCTTAAATTATTTGAATTCTACTAAATTATTTATGGAAATAGAAATTTCTGGAACATATTATTATCCTTTTAATTAACTGCTTTAATTCAAGACACTTCAGACCTACAGACCAACCAACAATCAAACACCAGTCTATGCTTTCACCCATGATATTATTTATATGCATGAGCTCATACATTGTTACTACTAATTAAAAAATTATAAATATAAAGGGAAATAAGTCCATCGGTAAACCAAGTTCCTTTAAAGTGAGTCAGTGCCCTTTTCTCTAAACACAAGCCTCAAAAATAAAAGTTCAGCCAATATCTTTATGTGTTTTAATTTGGATGTTCCTTATAGATGTTAATGAACAACTGTGTTATTAGTCAGGTCTGATTCACACTCATTAATGAGTAACTTCCTTTGGTGCAATAGAAATACCCATTCCTTATACTTTTTGCAACACTTTTCATGCATTATCTATTTGATCTGCATAACACTATGTGAGGAGCAAATAGGCATTATTGTCAATTTACCAAAAAAGAAATGGAGAATCAACAAGAATCCTTTATTTTCAGTTTTAAAATAAGTTTCATGGCCATTTATTTGAACTACATACTGAAAGTCTGACTCCCCTCCGAAATTCCCATTTTATATTTAAATACATTTGGAGAAAGGGAACTCACAGTCCAAGATTCTCACCACGGACATATGTGAATTTGAGTAAATGTTTCCTCATGATGAGCTGAAATCCATTCACTTAATCTCAAACCACTGGCCCTTATTTACCTTTAATGCATTACAGGACAAATTAACTACTCTTGGACAAACATTCTCAACACATGTGCTGTGCTCTTCTGTCCCCCTAGGATTCTTTCCTTCAAGCTAAATATTCTAATGATTATTCAATTCTTCCTCATGTCTTAAGTATATATATTAATTTAATATATACCTGCACATTAATTTACATTATCACTTTATGCATAATATATAATATAAAATGTCATTCACTCTTATTTACATATGTAAAACTCTATGAAACATTTTTATATTATTCTACATGATTTTGGCTCATCTTCCAATCACCTGTTTTAGACCACTGTACATAGCTGATACATCAGAGTAAAGGGAAGAATTCTTCCTTACAGCCTTTTCCTGAAATAGAAAAATGGAGAATGTAGCCTGAATTGAAATATCCTAGCTGAGTGCATACTTATTAACTTGCTCTTATAAAATGATAATAACTATGTAATTTTTTTTCACTAGTCATGGTCCTGATTTTGCACAGGCATGAGACACAGGTATCAGCAACTTTTACAGACTGGTTCAAGCCCTTCATCCACCATTAGAGCTGCTTCTGAAACCAGGGCCGTGGGAAATTCTCTCACTTTACTTGGTAGGAATGTTTTCAGAATGCCAGGGATGCCAGGGAATGGCACTGAAGGAATGGGACCCAGGTCTTTGTGTCTCCTTAGAATCCACTGCATTGTCTTCTATGCAGTCTCTAGATAACTGGAAGCAGAACACCGGGTATTGGGAATCATGTTTTCTCACATGAAAAGAGGACTAAGGCATTTAATCCTTCACTTGGAAACTGATTGTGAGTACTTTTGAAGGACTAGGCAGCCTTAGGTAGTGTAATCAAAGTCTTTGAAGATATTTCTAGGTATAAAGAGATTCTCAGTGACCCATTCCTTGGGTAAAAAGTATATTGAAGATGAGTGGCAACAGACAAACTGTAATCCATAAGTCTAACACCATCTCTTCCTTATCAACCATTACATCTCTTGCACCTATTTTTTTTTGGGGGGGTGGAGGGTACCAGGGATTGAACTAGTTTGTACTTTATTTGGAGATAGGGTCTCACTGAGTTGCTTAAGACCTCACTGTCTTTGAACCCTGGATCCTCCTGCCTCAGCCTCCAGAGCTGCTGAGATTACAGGCATGCACCACCACACCCCGCTCTTGCACCTATTATTGTGCCTCTACAAAGCAGGCACTCCACACGCAGTGTCTCAAAAGTGGACTAAAAAAATAAGTGTATGACTACATGGATTGATAGTCAACAGTCAACTGTACAGCCAGAGGATACCTGTGAATGCACCACCTCCTCTCCATTAGAGCATGTGCTGACTGGTGACACTTGGTGAATAATGAGGGTTTACCATGACATTCACTATAACACAAGGAATAACTTTTATGAAATTATCGAAGACGTATACTCAGTGGCAATTAATGCAGTAGGAAGTATCTGGCATGTACAAGTGAGGCTAGGTCATGCCAGATGTATTCAGCTAAATGAGCAACAGATATGCTGCACATGGCCTTTTCAAGTGAAAGGATGCTGTATAAGAGATAATCATAGAGCTGCCCAACGTATTGTTACATTGTTTAATCCAGGATGGATGTTCCAGAGGCTAAAGGAGATGCAAAGAAAAAATTTAGATGGAATCATTGTGTAGAGGAAAAATAGTTCATCATAATAAGATTCAATTTGTTTCTTTCCTTCAAATTACATTAATGCTATTAAATAATTTCCAACATAATTATATTATCAATGAGAATGAAACCAGATGGTGGTTCTAGATATAATCAAATTCAATCATTTGAATTTTCTCAACCTTCAATTTTTATTGCATAAAAAGTCCAGTGACTTTTCAGTAAATAATGCTTATTCTACTTCTGCTGAATAAACTAGAATCCCCGAAAATCCTTAATGAAAATCTGTTCAGAAAACAGTCACACTGTGGTATGGTCTTATGACTCAGTGAATAGTTTGCGTTGTCAGAGTAAGGGAAGGAGGATATCTGTGTTCTATTTCGAGCTCTCTCCATCCTCTGGGTGACCTATGATGACTCACATCCCTCTTTCTGAGTTCTTGCAGTGACTCAGAACCTTTTTAAGAAGTTTTCTGTTTAATGCTGTATCAGATCATTTCTTCTGGAAAGTGTCCAACTCCAAATCATCTTTTAAAATTCTTGCTTATATCTGTATTCAAAGAAAAAGTGATTAACTCCTCATGTGTATAGCCTGATGTGAAATATTATTAAATTTACAGAATTTTTAATAGTGAAAAACTAGTGATGGAAATAATAGAGAAAATACTTTGCAAAGCTTTTTAATTACGTTGAACAACACTGAATTTTCTAGCCCAGAAGAAAAAGCCTTATTCGATTTGGGAAATTAGTCTAGCTCTGCCAGGAAAACACTAAATTTATCATCCGTGCTATCAAGTCCAATGGATCACAATCTAAAAACTCATCCTCAAACTGTTCAGTCTACAAGAATTACCCTGATTCCAGGGATTTATCAAAAGGTGTGTGCTTTCAAGAAGGCTGCATCTCTGTCCAGCATTCCATATGACCAACACAGGTTAGACTAGTCGATATTTCCAGGAACACTGCTCCAGAGGTCATTACCTGTTCCTTTGTCAGTATCTCTCTGGGAATTACATTAGCATCAATAAATAGACTGACTGAGTCATTCTGACAGACTCTTGATTTTGAAACTTGTTAGTGAAATTAGAGGACACATTTTAAGAACTTGCATTTGACCCTGGCTAATGTTTTTTTTTTATTACAAGAAAATATTTTAATGAGACTTCAAACTTGCATCTAAAAGTTCTAAAATTGCTTTTAGTTTTATCTTTTTCAGGTTCCGATCTCTGGGTTGTTTTCAGTGTAAAAACTGTGAAGATGCAAATCGTTTCTATTTTCGATATCTTTTGTATTGCTGTGACGAAAATACCTAACAAGAACTACTCAGAGGAAGGAACGTTTTATTTGGGGCTCACAATTTCAGAAGTCTCAGCCCATTGATGGCCAACTCCATGTCTCTAGGCCCAAGTTGAGGCAGCACATTCATAGAGGAAGGGTCCAGTGGAGGATAACTGCTCAGCTCATGGCAGGATCAGGAAGCAGAGAGAGGGAAGGGGGAATGGCCACAGGGAAGACGCACCCCTTCCAGGGCACACCCCCAGTGACCCACCTCATCCAATCATTCCCCATCTGCCTACAGTTACTACTCAGTCAGTCCATTTGTTATGGTTTGAATGTGAGATGTCCCCAAAAAACTCACTTGTGAGACAATGCAAGAAGATTCAGAGAAGAAATAATTGGAGTACAAGAGCCTTAACCCAATCAATGGATTAATCACCTGAAGGGATTGAGTGGTAACTGAAGGCAGGTTGGGTCTGGAGGAAGTGGGGCATTGGGGACATGCCTTTGAGGTATATTTTTGGCATCTGGTGAGTGGAGTCTTTCCCCCCTGTTTTCTGATCATCATGTGAGTTGCTTCTCCCCATCATACTCTTCTGCCATGATATTCTACCTCACCTCAAACCCCAAGGAATGGGACTAAGACCTCTGAATCCATGAGCATTAAATAAATTTTTCCTCCTCTACAGTTGTTCTGGTTGGGTCCTTTCATCACAGTGGTGAAAAAACTGACTAAAACACCATTCAAATTAGGATGAATGATTAGGTCATAGCTCTCATAATCTAATCATTCCACCTCTGAATATTCTTGCATTAACAGGAACTTTTATGAGACACCTCACATCTAAACCATAATAATAATTTTATCAAACACACTGAATAATTCAACAATAAGTACACAAATATTAGGTTAGTAGTTTGTTTGTTTGTTTTGTAAAACTGTAGCCTTGACCAATGTAGAATTTAAATATTCAGACTAAACTGAAATCCTATATTAGGTGATACTTGACCACAGGCACTACTTCCTATAAAAGGCCTAGTATCAATAGTCTACCTAGGACAACTTGAAAACAATGTTCTCTTACTCTGTACCATTCTATTGCCAATTGGAGGGAGGAAATGTATCCGGCTATATTTATTCAAGTTTTATTGAATAATAGATGTGTTCAAGAAGCAAAGGTACAGAGAAAAGTACTAATATAATGTTAGTTCTTAATTCTTGAACATTCAATTATGGGAAAATGAGTATATACAAAATACTTAGAGAGTACCAAAGAGGAAGAGAGCAAGTCAGGAAGGCTTGAAGATGGCATTTAATCAAGTCATGGAGGACTAGTGTCAGTCTGAATCTAAAGGAGTATAAAAATAATGTGGGTGAGGATATGCAGAATGGGGAACCCTCATGCACTGTTGGTGGGGATGTCAATTAGTACAGCCATTATGGAAAACAGTATGGAGTTCCCTGAAAAATTATAAATAGAACAACCCTGTGATCCAGCAATTTCACTACTGGGAACATAGTCAAAGGAATTGAAATCAATAGGTAGAAAAGACAACTGTACTCTCCTGTTTATGAGGCAATATTCACAATAACCTAGATATGGACTCAATCTAGGTGTCTATCACTGGATGAGTGGATAAGAAGAGTATGGAATATACACAATGGAATACTATTCAGTCTTTAAAAAAGAAAGAAATCCTGTCATTTGTGACAACATGGATGAGTTGGAGGCCATTATGTTAAGTGAAATATGCCAGACACAAAATGAAAAATACTGCATGCTCTCCATTACATATGGAACCTGAACAAGACAATCTCGTAGAAGTAGAGAGTAGAACAGAGGATACCAGAGGCTGGAAGGAGTGGGGATGAGGGAGGATAGAAGATGATGGAGATAGAAGATGATGGATAATGAGTTCAGAAGTGCAGCTGGATAGTAGTATATTTTGAAGGTAACAACAAATGAATTCCATATTGCAAAATACCATTAGGGAGGATTTTGAATGTTCCCTATGGAATGAAATGACTAATGTTTGAGGGGATGGATCTGCCGACTACCCTGATCTGATCATTACACGTTTTATGTGTATTGAAATATCACAATGTACCTCATATATGCGTGCAATTTCTATGTGTATATTAAAAGTTTTTAAAAAGTATTAAAAAGAGAAATGTATACCTTGCAAATATTAAAAAGAATCTGTCTCAAGAAACAAAAATGTCGGAGACTGGAGTAAGAGCATGTGGGGATATAAGGGCAGGTTAATAACATCAGGTGTTCCTGGACAAAATGCATCAGTACATTTCATCAGTTCTGAACTCTTGCTTTCTTCCTTTCAAAACATTAACACCTCTGAGATCAGGATGCAGATGGGGAAGTTTTGATAATGTCACCAACTATGGGTGCACATCAACACTTGCAAGGTAGGTGTCAGTAGCTTAGAAAAAAGGATTCTTTCAAGAAGTGCTTCATCTCTAATACTCTGATGAAACAGAACAATATCATGTTGAAAACAATTATTAATGATTCTGATTTGGAAAGAGATTCAGAAAAGTCTGACTTTATATGAAGTTTTTTAAGAATTACTTAACCAATTTATTTTAACTACATTTTCCCTTTTTTATGCACAAGAGTGATATATGATAAAATTTTTTTTTTCTTGAAGAAGTTTAAACAAGGTCTTTCAAAAAGAATAAAATAAAATTTTGAAAGGATAAGGAACCGTTGTGACATTAGTTAATCGGCAAATTTTTTTGTTCTTTTAAAAAATTGTGGTACTGTGTAAGAGCCAGTGCAGGCCTTTACACATGCTAGAGCACTCTGCACTGATAAATACCTCCAACCCTTTTTTAAACTTAATTTTGAGACAGGGTCTTGCTATATGGCCAAGGCTGGTCACAAACTTGAGATCTTGCCTCAGCTTCCTGAGTAGGTGGAACTACAAGTGTGCACCACCACACTTGGCTAGACTTTCTTTCCTTAGGAGTGCATAAAACAATGGTGTGTACTGTGATTATTGTCATCTTAGATTTGATGCAACATGTTATTCACAACATGTACACTGAGCACCTAGGCACTATGCTAGATTCTGGGGGCATAATGGCATTGTCCAGATCTGACAGCCTCCCATCTTGAACAATGACTGAAAAGCGTAGAAAATGTACAGTCATTGTAATAAGACACCCTGGCAGAAGTTTGAGGAAAGAAATGATGTTGTCAGGTATGTTTGAAGGAATTTTGCTCTTGCAGTGACATATAGAATGGAAAGCTGAAAAGGGAACTGGTGGTACGGGCCATATTTAAGAATATTTTGCAATAGTTTGGTTGAGATATAATGAGGACTTGAATTAGATAAGGCATGGCCACAGGAAGAGAAAAAGAGAATTTAATCAACATGCTCATAGTATAACTGCTCAGAGCTCATCAAAGAAATCCAGCAGAGAAATTCAACTGCCTTCAAATTCATAGAATTACCCTATAGCATTTGACATCTATGCAATCATCAAACATATTTTTCAGTCTCAAAATGGTCCACACACTTTAGCCTTAATTTACCCAACATTGATGGCCGGGGACCATGCTCAGCCCTGGAATATAAAGAATAATTGAGTGTTCTCAGGTGAGGGAGAAGGACAGATGAATGGGCCATGCAATTATGTGCTAAACAGAGGGCAAAGCAGGAACCTGGTGAGCTCAAAGTGCACAGCACTACCTGGAGATGGAAATGGTTGATCAGGGACAGTCACATCTGACCAGGCAATTGAGGAAGCAGCACAAAGAAGCCACAGTGCAAACAGTGCAAGAAAGGATATTCTAGGCAGCGACAAGCCTGTGCAAAAACTCAGAGATGCAACAGAGCAGAGTCCATTTGGGGCAGTTTTCTATATATTGTTCAGTGCAGGATGTTCAGTGCAGGATGCCTCTCAGCAGTGAGAGGAGGTAGGCAACCTGAAAGGCATTACATCATATTAAACAGTTTCAATTAAATCTAGAATACTACTGGCTCACTAAAGGATTGTCTACCTTTCAGTTATTGTTATTTTAATAGGCCTTCAAAATGTCTTATCTCTCTAAATTGGATTGCATGTAAAAATAACCTAAAAAGAGTTCTTGATGTTTCCAAATGAACAATAAAAAGCAGAGGAAGAGTTTTCTCATACGAGAACAGTTAAAATATGCAATTAATTTAGAATATTTAAGGCAAAAGGCTAGAAGCAGGAAATTGGTGACTAATTTAGGAACCAATACACATACACTTATACACACATATTTGATATGTATCAAATGGCATACATATACATATACATCAAATTCATATATCCTACAAATAATACATACATCTCAAATGGCTAATTTAATATTAGCATTTTGTGTGCTGTCATTTTATAGAATAGGTAGTTCTGAATTTGAGTTCAAATTTACAAGGACTTTGCAGATTTAAGAAAATACAAGAAATAAAACAAAATTTAAGCTCTTATGCTTCTCTTTTGTAGATTTGTGGGGTTAAGCATTTATTTTGTGGCACCTTTAAATTACCATTGAAGAAGAATGACTCTGGGTACCTGAGTCTATAATTACACACTTGAGCTTGCTAGACAGAAAGCCAGTGCAGGTCGAGTCAGGATCCAGACCACAGTCCCTGTATCCTCCACATAGCACATCTGTTGGGCTCTGGGCCCTGAACCGAGGTGCACAGGGGCTATGTAGTCAAGCATGCTCCCTTTCCCAAGGTCATCTCATGTCCTCAGGTGTTTATGACTTCTGAATGTTGGAGCAGGTGGCAGCCTTCATGATGTGACAACATATTTATTATTTACACAAATAACTCTGAATCTTACCCACTGACCTGAAAAACTGCAGAACAGTAACTGTGTTTTGTTCACTTTTGAATTTCTTATAACAAAAAGATAAGGGACTTGCAAAAAACATTAAATTACAGATATGGATGGAATATTTAAAATTTTATTGTTCAACCCCAAAATATATATTTCTAGAAAATAAAATATTATACTATATGAAGGCATGTAATATCTCTGTTTCTGTAATCATTAATGATTCCATTAACATGATTAAATCTCATCAAAAGTAATATTTGAAAAGGAAAAAAAAAAGCTTTTGCTATCCTGAATTTAAAATAATTATTACAGCCAGGTGCAGTGGCTCATGCCTGTAATCCCAGAGGCTCAAGAGGCTGAGGCAGGAGGATGGTGAGTTCAAAGCCAGCCCCAGCAAAAGTAAGGTGCTAAGCAACTCAGTGAGATGCTGTCTCTCAATAAAATACAAAATAGGGCTGGGGATGTAGTTCAGTGGTCAGTGTCCCTGAGTTCAATCCCCAGTACCCCCCCCCAAAAAAAAAAAAAACCTATTATATAAATTTCCATGAAATTGACCTTGTTTTGAAATTACTGTGTATATAAAATTTCTTAAAATGTCAAAGCCTTAAGAACAAACATTTAACTCTGTTCTGATTGAGGCATGTTTAAATAATGATTAGTATGTATTTTGCATTTACTTTTGCTTCTAAGTGAATAAAATTTATCATGTAAGGAAAATATATTTTAGAACCAGTATGTACATGTAAGATTTCTCATCTCAATGACAATAAACCAAGCTATTTGAAAATACAATGCATTCATATCTAGCCTTTGATTGCAGACAATCTAAAATAAAACATTCAGTACATCATCATTAAAACTCTTATTCTCAGGTGATTTCATTCTTTCTATTACCTCCAGAGCATATTGTTTTTTCCTAAACTCTGAGTGAATAAGCACGATGCAAAATTTATTTCAGGCACTGGGGTTTTGAATAGAATCAGGCTCAATACCTATAGCTTTGGTGGGTTCAGCAGGTTCACAAGGAGGTTACATTCTTCCTGGGTTCCCAATTTGTGGTGGGGACAGTACCAAATATCCCTGTTTTCTGCTTTATAGATTCTTCCAAATTATCAAATTGGCTTTAGTCCTAGAAGCAGGAAAATTCAGGGAAACTACTGGATGATTGGATGAGCTGCTCATTCTAAGAAACAAGAAAATGAAGGAATTAGTTTTCTGAGACATGGAGGAGGAGTACTAGTTGTTGTTGAAGATTTGCTTCATGTTAAAGCTAAAACAAACAAATTCTTCCACTACTCTATAAAAGGGAAATAGGAAAGTATTTAAGAATAATTCTCCTATGTTCAAGAGACACGAAGGTGGTTAAAAGGTATCTGCTCCTGCTCTGTTCTACAGGAAATAAGGGCCAACAGTTCAGGAGATGTGGGATTGGCTGTATGTCATACCAGTGAACTGTTGCTATGTCAGCCATGGAAAGCACATTTTTGGGGGGGTGCGGGGGGGGTCGGAGGACTGAACTCATGTGACCACTGAGCCACATCCCCAGACTTATTTTGTATTTTATTTAGCGACAGGGTCTCACTTAGTTGCTTAGTGCCTCGCTTTTGCTGAGGCTGTCTCTGAACTTGAGATCCTCCTGTCTCAGCCTCCAAATTCACTGGGATTACAAGCATGTGCCACTGTGCCTAACAGAAAGCACATTCTTAGGGAGAATATCCTAGGCAAAATTTTCATTTCAGAGTTGCTTCACCCTTTTTTATTGCTTCTCATTTTGATTACTTGTGTTTTTCCTTTCCAAAATATAGAACTTCAATGATGATTTAGTAAACTTTTTTCCTATCAATAAAAATTTAACATGGTATGGACATTTCAACTTTCACATATTCTAAATCCTTCCGGTGAGCCCCAAAAATTTAAACTGAAGAAAGTACAAAGAGACAAACATGAAGAAATCAATTACATTTTTGAGGCAATGAGGGATAATTTAAGAAATGGGCACTTGGGATGTAGCCAGGCATAATTTTGATCAAGTGATCATGATCGCTGAAACATTGCAGGGTCGTGAGGAATGACTCCATAATCACACCTTAGCTTTGACGCAGAGCACCTGGCTCATTTTGCTCTTTTGGTCAGGTGTCTATTTCAAACACTTAGGCAATTGATCATCCACTTATCTGGGTTTCTATCATAACATGAATAAATTATAGTTCACTGATCACATGAAATATCCACCAATGTGAGCGAGTTATAACTACACTGGTCCAAGGTAAGCATTTGGACATGTAATGTGGTGAAATATCAAGTTTAGAGCAATGTTTATACTGTATTTTCATCAGGGAGCATACGTGTTCTTGTTCTAGCATAATGAAAAATGTGCAAGATACTCTCAATACTGCCAAAGGGAGACTGAAGACAGGGCATGTGCCTTCTTGCCTTCGCCAAGTTCTTCCATATACATTTTCACTGGCATCAATAAATTCATATTTTGTAATTTGAACATATAATGAAGAAAAATATAATGAGAATTCTTAAAATTAATCTTGAATTGGATTTAGTTTTTCAAAAAATCTTTTACCAAGCTTCTATGGACTCTACCACCACTATTTATCACCTGTGTGAAGCTGAGTAACTTAGTCTTTTTGTACCTCAGTGTCTTAATGATACCAAAAAAAAATTGCAGAGGTGATTCTGATAACTGTGTCAATAAATACAGGTAAAGCACAGAAACCAGTGTGTACCTTGTATTAAACAATAAAAGCTTTTAGCATAAGGGTGGCTATATCTGTGCCTATTTGTGAAAGAAATAATTGAGTAAGCTTTCTGAGTAACTCCATAGGTTTTATGACTAAAGCATTTTCTTTAGTCACCTGCTTTTGCGTCAGAGCTTTGGGTGGTTTAAATATTGATGAAAGGAAGGCAAGAAGAACTCTAAGTTTTACTTATTAAACAGAATCAAAAGTGAGCAAAAGGGTAACATCAGCCCAAGCAAGTTAGCACTTAATAAGGCATTTTTAATTCTTAAAATATCTGTATAATTCAGGTAAAATATATATTTTTAAAAATTGAATTTCCAGATAACCACAATTTTCTGGCTTCCAAGATGCAAATTCATGGTCAACTATCAATGCTAAGACAGGTAGCAGAGTGCTAATTAAGTAATCTGGTTAAGTATTCAAGTTTCAAAAATTATGTTTTCCTCTACCTTCTCCCCATAAATGCCATATCATAAAAGAAAAATAGCTTTAATTATGTTAGGTTATATGGTTATTTTGAAATTTAACTGGTGGTAAAAAAAAAACATCAATGATGTTTACATCTTATTGAAACAAAGAAAAAGAAAATTCAACCTTAAAGTCAAAAGGAAGAGCATTAGTAAGGAGAGTTTGCTTCCCAGGATAGGAGAGGCAAGATTCTGTACCTCAGCTGTATCTGATGTTCTGAAAGTTCACAGGGGCACTTACTGCTGCCAATGAGGCATATGTCTGTGATGACTGAAAATCAGGAATGTCCCATAGATATTCTCTGTTGCATACCTGTTCCATTGTGAATTTAAAATGGTAAGCACTTCTAAATATATTATTCTCAGAATACAGACAACACTTTTCATAACTGGTTTTTCAAGTAATTATTTTTAAATAATTTCAAATAATATATGCTAAATACAACATTTTAAAATAGGAGTGTTTAACATGCATTTAATTGAGAATACAAATTATGATTCTCTCCATCCTATTTAAAATATTTAAAGCACACAAAATCATATATTCATAAATGATAGGTAGTACTGAGGTGGACATTAGGAAGAATACCATTTAAGAGTTATGAAGAACTATGGTTTTGAAGGAAATGACATGTAATGAATATGGGAAAGCAAATATGTTGGAAGGGGTTTTCCTTTCTTTAATAACTCTGCCTTTGACAGTATGCCATGTTCATGGCCCCATTTTGCTAGCAATTAAATGGCAGCAGAAATCTCTATCTGTTTAGCCCTTATAAACATAAAGATAAGATTTCCCACTTGCACAAAAATCAGATATCTATTTCATAATGGAACCAGGAAACGTTTTCTTCCTAACAGAGGAAGTAACAACAGACAGAGGCTGGTAGATCCCACCTACCCTGGGCTGGTTTTGTCCTTTGTCATTTCTGTGCAGCAAGCAGGAAACCTTAGCTGTGAGGGAGCCCAGTGGGATCTGATGAGCCTTGTGTTACCTGAGCCTCTGGCACTCAATGTCTCTCAAGCTCCACCTACCACCTGACCAGGAGCCCTGCTGTTGGGGGTGGAGCTGATATTCCCTGAAACAACCAAGGCTAAGGGAGACCCCAAACCACACTGCAAGTGGCTCTCCCCACTCCCAAATAATATTCCATGTACTATGTATGGTCAAGTAGAGTATTAAATCCAATTGCTCCTCAGATACATATATATATGAAATCTACCTCTAAAAGTGTCTTTTTTTTCCTTTTATGCTCTAAAGAAAACACAGAAGCAATTTAGAGAGAGTGCCCATATCAGACTTCTCAACTCTCCAAACCAGAATATTGATGCTGACACCGCTGTCACTATAACTGTGTTCTTAACACATGCTAGATTGTGTGGGAGCACTTTAAATGTGTTAATTAATTTCATAATGGCTTTTGAGTTAGGGACTATTCATATTTCCCTTTAACAGAATAAAGAATAGAAAATCACCAAGGTTGAGGAATTTGCCCAAGGTCATATGGCTAGAAGATGGCAGAGATAGAATTTGAATTATACCCTGTAGCACTCCAAAGACTGACTTCTTGAGCACTTCTCCTATTTCCTTTGTCTTATTTACATTGATTTCAGTGAGCCTTTCATAACACCACAGCATTCTTCCTATGTATATAAAAATACTTAGAAAAGGTTGATTTAGTGATTTCTTATGAATCATTCCGCAGGAGATAAGCTTTAGTTACCAAAAGTCCTATTAATACTCTTGAAAAGCTTAAAATGTCCACAAAAACACTTTTAACTTTCAATGTATTTTCAAAATAGGGTACATGGATGATTCCAAAATATCAAAAATGTATCACATGCACTGTAACTGTAAATTCTCAACCTTAAAACCTAAAGGAGCAGAATCAGGAGTAAGCATAAGGGTGTTGAGGCTGGGATAAAACTATTCAGATTTATTCCACCAGAAATCATTATACAACTTTGATTTATAAGTAGAGACACTCCCAGTAAACTCTAAGAAGCTAAGAAGCAGGATAGCTGCAGGGCATTTCCACACTGGACTTGTGAAGAGAAATAAGAATGATTTAGAGCAATTTCTTCCGACTACAGGCCAATTTGTTACAGAGTCACGTATGAACACAATAGGGTGCACATGCTGATTTCTGGAGGGAAATAGTGATGGACAGACAAACTACTTGTCTTCATACTCATAATTTTTAACTTCCATCTCTCTGCCTAGAATGAAAATGAAAATTGTCACAAAGCCAACCTCTATTTCCTAGCCTATTAAGAAAGGGCTGTGCTTGCTTCTCTCTGCAAACAATTTGAAAAGATACTAGGGCCCTGGTCTTGTTAATGCTTCTTTTCACTACCACTCCCACCCATCCTGGGAGAAATAAAGTCCCCCTTGCTTATAAAGCAGGACTTGGCCTGCTTCAACAACAACAAAATCCATTTTTGTCTCTGTTCTTCAGGAGGACCTGCATTTTTTTTTTCATGCTTTAAGAAAAATAGAAAGTTATCTTTTCATGCCTAGAAATTCTTCCTTAAAGATTTGGGATTGGAATTGTGCCAAGCTGAAAACTAATGAGCATGAATGTCCTTTTATATCCATTTTTATTCAAATATAATCTGATTAAGTGGCCATTTAGCGTAAATATAAAAAAGCAAATGAAGGCTGCAAAAGGCAACAAGTGGTAGAACCCATGGAGGATGTCCTGTGCCTTGGTAAGAGTAGCAAGAGTAGTAAGAGGTGCACAGGCGCCATCTGGTGGTGAGACTGTCCTGAACCTTGACCCACTTGGAAACAAGCAGTTTGCATTGGTGGACCCCAGACTACTTGTGTCCATATGCTGGATGAATTCCCCTGGTACTGTGAAAACACCAATGTTAGCATGGCCTTTGAGAACTCAGCAGTTAGGCCTCAAGGTACTTTTCATCTTGACATTGTAGGTTAGGTTTATAATAATTCAGAGTTCACCCTTCTTGGGTAGTTCATGCCTAAATAAGCCTCTTAAGCACCTTGTCACCAGTCCCTGACATTCTACTAGAAATAAAATAGGCAAGACTAGTGTGTTTGCCTTCTCTCCCACACTGCAAGGCTTCTGAGTAACAGAACTCAGGTGAGACTATCAGGACCAGACCTCCTTTAATAGTTTCCATTGGTGCCCTCCAATAAATGGCTCCACTGGTAGAACCCATAGACAAAGGATTTAGAAAAAGAATTCCTCCTGAATTCCTAATGCTTCTTGCCCATGGTCATATCTAAAGAAATATCATTTTCTCCTTTTCAAAGAGGTATGTGATTTGGTTTGTAGTTGCTATCTCTTTGCATATAGGCAGTTAGAAATGAGATTGAGGAGACTATTTGGCAGTTGGAATTTTTTTAACAAGAAAATCTAAGTTTATCTTCAGTTTCTAAAAATATTTCTAAATATAAAGTATTAACAAAGGTCACATCTAAAGTATTTTGTATTTGTTCTTAAATACAGTGATTTGTATTAAATTGTAATAGTGCTAACATCTGCATGGTATGTATATATGATTTTGAAGGGTGTTTTTATATATACACAAATTTCTATAAGAATTTTGGAAGAAATCTTTTTTAGATGATATTGTTTAAAAAACTCAATCAAGGAATGAAATTTTAAAGACACTTATAAATCCAGACTCAGCTATAAAAATAAAAATGGTTAATAATCATATTGGAGATATGTGATATATTTAGCCTGAAAATATTAATTGGTGAAAAATGTCCTCTGATTGCTGGGCACAGCGGCTCAGGAGGCTGAGGCAGGAGGATCATGAATTCAAAGCCAGCTTCAGCAAAAGTGAGGCACTAAGCAACTCAGTTAGACCCCATCTCTAAATCAAATACAGAATAGGGCTGGGGATGTGGCTGTGGCTTAGTGGTCAAGTGTCTCTGAGTTCAATCCCCAGATCCAAAAAAATAAAAAAATAAAATAAATCCTCAGATCATCTTGAAACATACCCTCTTGAAAAGGAGAAAAGAGTAGAAACTAGATAGTAATCTCTTCATCACTATCTTAGTACTTTTAGATGCATGCCTAGATCTTCAATAAAATATAACAAATGCTAATGAATTTGAAGTTCTTCTGTCACCTAGAGGTAGAAAGAAGTGGAAGTCTCTTTACTCCTAACTACATACCATAAATTTTACCTAAAATATGTTTTATACCATAGGAGTTTTCCTGCTACTGACATCAGTAGCACTTTCTGTGTGTAGAGGAAAAACATCACATTTTCTTTAGAGATTGCACTAATTGTCCTGTGACATTTATTAGCACTGAGGATAAATTGTGCAGTGGCCCATCTGGCATGCTTGAGCACAGCGGCCCAGGAAACGCTGCACTCCTTTCTTCAAAGAGAGCTTATTCTACCACAGCTTCCGGGGGTGGGGGGGAGAGAAGGGGAGGATGGTAAGTGTGTGATGATAAAGAAACAAACCATGAGACGTTAGTAATCTAGATAACACACCAGAGTTTATGAATCTGCTGTCCACTTAGAAAAGTACCAATATAGCCTCACTGATGAGGAATAACCCCATCAATTCCAGCTATGACAAATATCAGACATTTCTCCATTTTATTGAAGATGAAATAAAAGATCAATTAAATACAATTTTGTTCATGCCTTCAGATATTATCAGTCACAGTAACACCTCATTTAACTGCAACTTCATCTATGTAGAACACAGTCAATGATTTAAAACTTCACACATTCTCTAATATTTTATCCACAGGAAAGCTCTATGTGCATAACCCAATTAAAATTATGTCTGAAATGTTACTTTCATTATTAGGCTAATAAACATAGCTCCCTGGCTACCTGTTTTTCATATAGTCAACAATTTTATTGAACACCTACTAAGTTGTGGCTCTTTGCTAGGTGCTGAGGATTTAACAGCCAGGGAAACAAGGGGGTGGGGGTTATATTTTGTTGCCTCTCAACCTATTGAGAGACTAAACCCACAGATGCTTGATGGCAAGTAATAAGGTAAATGAGTTGAGGTGGGCAGTAACTATTAAAGGCTAGCATCATGCACAATCTTAGATACATGAGAGGAATGTAGAAGGAATGAATTTAGAAAGCACCATGGATTAGAATGTCTTTATTTAAAAGCATGTATCATAAAAGTAAATTTAACTAAATGAAACAAAAAGAACTATAAAAACTAACTGAACTGTGTTTGTCATTCAGGCTAAGCAGAATACAATAGGACAATAGGAGGGGTGATTTAAACAACAAACATTGATTTCTGGATGCAGGTTTTGGTGGGGCCCTCTTCCTGGTTTGCAGAAGGACAACTTCTCACTGTCTACTTACATGGCAGAGAGAAAAAGCTCTGGCCCCTTGAGCCGCTTGTAAAGACACACATCCACATGCTGGGGGTCCACCCTCATAACCTAATCTAACTGCAGTTACTTCCCAAAAACACCTCCAAATACCATCACCCTTGGGATCAGGGTTTCAACAAATGAGTTTGGGGTGGAAACAAAAATTCAGTCTATAGCAATAAAAGAAAAACGAAATTTAAATACAATTTTTAAAAGTAAATATTTTCTGAATATTAATAATAGCAGAAACAACAACACAACTATCATATTTCATTATTTTTCTCCAGGCAGGCAGGATTCTAGGCACCTTTCATGAATAATCCCATTTAATCACTGCAGCAATGCGAATGAGCCTCTTATTGAACCCAGTTCATACACAGGTAGGGACTTAGGTATAGAAAAGTTAAGTAACTGTCCCAAAGGAACTTGGCTAGTAAATTTAGGAGCACCACAGAAATGCTCATCTAATGTACACCTATCAGACAAGTTAATTGGTCCTGCATCAACATGTCACATCTGTTTCTTCAATAACCGCTTTCACTTATCGTATCTTAACTATGGGCTGGCACTGTTAAGTACTTAATATATATCATTTGATATCACTTAATACTTAAAACAAATCTGTGAGAACAGCAGTACTTTAATCCCCATTTTACAGAATATAAAACTGAATCTCAGAACAATTAAACAATTTTTCCAGCTACAAAGCAGCAAATCTAGGTTTAGAGTCCAGGTTTAATTTGGTGATTCCAAAGCCCTACTCCTTATTTCTGTTCCATCTTATTTTCTACTGAACGGTATGATAACATACCATTGATGTGCTAACATTGTAGAACTCTGAGAAATATTGGGCCAATGGTACTTCTTCAAGGATATGGCACAATATACAAATGACCATTTGTTTTGGAATCTGATAGTCCCAAATTTGAATTCCAAGATTTGCTCTCTATGGACCCAGGATAAGTTACTTAATCCAAATAAGCCTCCCTTGAAATTATACAATAAAAACTACTTCATATGCATCCTAAAAAAGAATGAGTGCTCAATAAGTATTAGTTCTCTCAACCAATGTCCCTCACTACATTTTTAAATTTGTATCCAGGTCTTAGGAATAAAGGAATCCAGCCTTTTCTTCCAACTTGGATTTGAGAACCAGGGTACAAATGGAACTCATAAAACTTCCTCAGTTCTTAATCTTTTCAAGAGAATTAGCACTGTCCAATAGCAGTATAAATATAAGCCATACATGTGACTTTAAATGTCTTAGAAGTCACATTAAAATATAGCTACTTTCAATTATTTTAACCCAGTATATCCAATATATCATTTCAACATGCAGGCAATATAAAAATCACTAGTGAGATATCGTGCTTTCTTTATCACATTAAACCTGGAAAATTCAAGATTTTTTTTTCAATTTATATTACATTTTGACAAGAACGAATGGTTTCAGTTTTGGACAACATTTCAGTGTATGAAGATAGGATCATTTTTCCAGCTTGTAATGGATTTCCTAATCTCCTTCTTATTTGGATTACTCTGGATTTGTATATAATTCACCACCTATATGGTCCTTGGGCCCCTACCTTGCTTGTACATTTATCTCTACACTGATATTTGTGTTTATAATTAGATTCGTCCACACTGCAAGGTTTATGTGAACAGTCCATGGAGATATGAGTTGCTCATTAGAAGATGAATGCTGGAAGCACTGGTGGGTCCTATTTACACAGTGCACGGTGTATATGCTGCACTGCCTACTCACTTATGGCTCCCTTGGTCCACATTTCTCCCTCTAGAAACAAGCCCCTGAGTGCTTTGCTGTGCATCACAGCCAAGGCTACTAACAAAGTGTCATGCCCTTACTAGTCAGGCAACGTGTTTCAGGGGATGACAGCAAATTGCCAGAGGAGACATCTTACAGCGTTCTCTGTTATCCACCACAGTATCTTGGCACAGACTTTCAATTTATTTTGTCTGAGTGAATGGGTTTTGCTTTACTGGCTAACTTGAAAACCCTCTTGCACTGAGAGTAAAAATAGCCATTAATGAGATCACATGAAAGTCATTGGAGATCATCTCAGAAACTGGGAACTCATTTGTCATCCCTCATTCACAGGGAGCAATCATCAGAACGGGGTCGTAACCCTGGCTTCCTGACTCTAATCATCTGCTCTTCCCCTGAGTTTACATTATTTCATTTTGCTTACATTCTTCATTTCTGCCAAAGGGAGAGTACTGTTCTGTAAGTCTGTGGTCAACAATAATGACATAAAGGTTGTTGAATTGATGAGAAAAACTATATAGGTGGGAGAGAAAGGAAATTGTGCAACTTCAAAATAAAAGGGGGGAATTTCTATTCTATGCTCAATTACTTTATTTTGGTGATGTCAAGAGGTGCATTTTATTTCATGAAAAAAATATGCTATAAGATACACACATTTACTTACCTAAAGTTTAGTTTTTAGCTTCTATAAGTAATGCTTCCTGTATGTTGACAGACGTGCTATTTTAGTTAAATGATAAATTACAAATATAATGATGTTTTTAAATGTCATTTCTTTAACAAAGTGGCTGATTTTTTTTTTCCACAGAAAAAGGAGGCCAGTGCACCTGGAGAGCCCAGATCAAGGGGAGAGTGAGCAGGGACTGCAGTCAGAAGAGTGACCCCACACGGCCTGGTTCTGGGCAAGGATTTTGGGTCTTACTGAAGAGATGAGGGAGGCCACTGAAGGTTTAGGAGGAATAAAGTTACATGGCTTGGTGTGTGTGTGTGTGTGTGTGTGTGTGTGTGTGTGTGTATCAATCTGATTGCTGAGTGCAGAAGAGATGGAGTATGCTCAATGACACTGTGAGAGAGTACGCAGAGAAGAGTGAGGAAGAGGTCACAGTGGTCCCTGAAAAAAAGATGAGAGTGGTTGGATTAAGGAAGTAGCAAGAGGAGGTGAAACAGGTTGGAATTATCATGTACTGTATTTTGAATTCATAGCCAAGCAGATCTATTGTTTGTGAATAAACGTATACATGGGACAGAAGAAAGGGGGAGTGAAAACATAGAGGCACTTTCAACTCTGTATTTAATATTTCATTTCTTTAGGAGAAAAAATCTTCTGATATGAATATGGTAAGAATGTTAATTTTGGTTATTTCTTTGTTAGGGATAGACTTCACCTCTCAAAGGGAGGAGAGGCAAATAATTGAATTTACCTCAGCAATTAACTATGTAGACGTTCACTTATCTACTGTGTAGGATAGAACAATGTCTACCTCAGAGAATTGTAATGATGGCAAATAATGTATAGAAAGTGTTGAGTACATAGTAATACCTTCAAACTTCTAGGGAACTAACAAGGAAACTTCAGAGCCATTTTCTCCTTGACAGGGGACAGACAGACATGACTGATTGGAACATGAGGTTGAGGGAATAATTCTATGAATGGGGCCCACTGTGCTAACCCCGCCACAGGCTTTCTTTTCGTAAAAGCAATTTATCTGCAGCCTTGCCTGGCTTAAGTGGACAGGGTATGTTTCATTACTCATTACTCAGCAAACTGCCTGTTATCTGCAGGAGAAATGCAGACCCAACATGCCAATAAATAGAATACAAGTCATCCTGAAAGGGGGGCTTTTATGACCTTTACACAGAGAAGGTTCCAGAACTCAGTGACATAAGGATAATTCCTCCTAACCATAAAATCCGTAAAAACAGGTTCCAATTAGAGTTGTCATGGCAGTGGGAACTTGGAAGTCTGATGTCATACTGCTGTCAATCAGAAATCAAGAAATGAACATGGGTAGGACTCTCTAGAAACTTCCCTGGGACCCCCAATAAAATTGGAGGAAAGGAGAAGCATGCTATCCTTTTACTCTCTGAGTACCCTTGAGAGTATCCTTTTCACCTTTCCCATCCCTTCTAATAAACCCAATGTCTGTTACTCTGAGAAGTATGGCTGAAATCTTTCTGACTTCATCTCAAGACTTGAGGTTTGAAAGGGGGGCCTTCATACTGCCTCATTCTCTTAGAAGGCCTGATCCTTGTAATATCCTAAGATAAAGACTATCCAAGGAATCCTAAAAATCAACTGGGACTGGAGAGTGTGGTACTCATAAGAAGACTATTATTCTTGCCATGCTAGGTTAAGGCGTTCCATGATCCTTAACCACAACCAAGCAGAGACCGCAGCTTTGTTCTTGATTCTCCATATCTATATGCTAAACAGTCCTCTTTTCTTTATAAAGTATAAGGCCTGAGGTATTTTGTTATATAGCAACACAAAATAGACTGATATAATTATCCAGTTGTTAGTTTTCCTTAAATGCAATACTCTGTACTCTCCATCAATATACTATACAACAATGTCCTCATCCTATATACTATAGTACTAAACAGTATTGCAGCCCTAGTCTACTATAATCTACAATTTGTCACCTAGATCTCTGAAAAAAAGGTATTGATAACTCCAGGTCCGGGATGTAAAATTCATAGCATAATTAGTTAGATGTGTTCTTTGGCAAAAACTATGGACTAGTACGCTCCTCATTCATTCCAAACTCCTCCTCCTTTTGCTTTTTGCTGTAATAGGAGTTGGTGAGAAAACTCCCAGACTCTCTTGAAGGCAGGGGTGGCCACTTGACAAGTTCTGACCAGTGAGAGTTTGACAAAAGCCTTGAGAGTAACACAGAAGAGACTCCTAAAGAAAGGCTACCATTTACCCAACCTCTTTCTTCCTGTGGAGAATGCAAATGAGTTGCATCATATCAGCTTCCTGTGACCCAAAGATGAAAGGAAAGCATTAGGGAATGCTGAGGAAGAACAAGGAAGGCCCTCATTTCCATAGTAACATGCTTAGACACCTACACTGTCCCTTACTCCCTAGTTGTAGATCTTTTCTTACATCAGGAAAAAACAAAATGAAACAACCTCAGTATTTGTTTAAGGCATGTTTATGTTTATAGCTCTGCTGCCCAGTATAGTAGCCACCAGCCACCTATGACTATCAAATTTTAAATGAATCAAAATTACATAAAATAAAAAATTCAGTTCCTCAGTATTGGACAGCATAGTAACAGAACACTTGTATCATCACAGAAATTTCTTATTAGAGAGCAATGAAGAAAATTTTCTTTGAAGGTAAATATACTGTGAATGTTATAGATGTTAGTATTTTCATCACAATAAGCCAATAAAAGATAGATTTCAGCCCATGTCCCCCAACTAAGACTAGATGCCCCCAGGCATCAGAGGCTTTATTCCATGTTGAAATTTCATACCACTGATTGATCACTAGCCTTTTATGTGAGAGAATTCTCACACTTTCTTTGAGGATTAATGTGTCTGAACACATTCCCAAATAAGCCAGTACTCTCCACGGAGACCATGGCAGAATTAATAAAATTAATATTTCAATGCCAATATTTCAGGAAAAGACAAAAGCCAAATACAGTCATGTCACAATGTCAGCACCTGCCATGTTTAAGCAATGGATTTCAAAATATGGTGATTTCTCTGGTGAAGGTTCTCAGCCCTTTCAGAAAAGACGAGTCTCCTTTATTCTCTTAAAACTCAATCCTCATTTGAACATTACACAATGTATACAAGTATTGAAATGCCATAAGCCCATACAATTTTAGGTGTCAATTAAAAAAAATCAATCCAGAATGAGAGCTACAACTAAGACACACATCACCATGGCTTTGAATCTTTGTCCTGCAGTTTCTGATTGTACTTCAGTGAATACAGCCATGAAACATAGTGAATGTTGGAAGTACATGGCAGGATTTAAATCAATGGGAGGAAATAATCTCTGATAAGGCAATTCCTAGCTTAGCAATAGCAAAAAAAAGAGAGGGAAATGGTGAAAGTTTTGCAAAAAATATTTTTAACCCATTTCCTGAAGTATTCATTCTTAATTTCAACTTACTCATTTACTTGGAAGTTACAAAACAGTGACTGTTACAACACTATGCCATACTTATTTAGAATTCACTCTGAGCCAGGCAACCTCACAAGAAAGGTCCTTGTACATCCACTTGATCCTCACAAATGAACCCTGAAATAGGTACTACCATCACCCCAATTATCTATATAATTGAAATAGGTACTACCCATCACCCCAATTATCTATATGCTAAACAGTCCTCTTTTCTTTATAAAGAGAAAGAGGTTGAGGCACAAAGAGTTGTAATACTTGCACAAAGTCATACCACCGTACAATCTGTTTCTAGGGTGTTTACTCTTAATCACTGTACTTTCAAACTGATAATGTTTCCACAGAAACAAATGACTCAGTGAACCAAGGCAGAGAATATAACTTTCATCCCTGTGCTAAGATACTCCTGAAAAAAAAAAAAACAAATCTAAGAACACACTTCCTCCATCACTGTCAGACAGAGAACAGCAAGTATATAACTATTTTCGTGATCTTTCAATCAACCCTTTTAAAAGACCTCCTCCAATAAGACATACAAAGGTGGCAAAAGAGGGTAAATAGTTCAGAAATTAGAGGAGTTTAGAGGCTGAGGAGCAATTTCAAAATAATAGCAAAGTACCACTGAACATTTTTGTGTACCTTAAAGGTATCCCATTTTATCCTCGTGACAACCCTGCATGGAACCTGGTATCATTTTCACATATAAGGGGTCAAACAACTGAGCACAGGGAGGGTTGCTTAGGTAGTGGGTGGTGGTCCCAGGCCTCTGGTTTCATACCCACATCCTGTGAATCAGGAAAAGTGGTCCGCTTCTTAGACCTTTTGTGGTCTGCCCTTGACCTCTTCTCTGGCTTCAGTCCTGCTCTTCTCCCCCGACCCTGACCCCCTTTCTGGAGCACTCTGACATAGCCCGTTGCTGTTCCTCACTTGCTTCCTTTTTAAGAAGTCAGCAATTATTATTCCTTCTCTTATGAGAGGGAGCTTTTCTAATCTCCTAAAATAACAATCCTCCCTGGCCAGCTGAGGACCTCATCTGTATTACTGAATGAACACACTATGTCTACCCCGCTCCCTTGGTCAGTGTAGCTGGCACCAGGGCACACTCTGCACAGGGGTTCTCTGGGGGCTTCCCTTTCCTCCCTAGTCTTTATTTGGTCCAGATTTTAAAGAATATCTTCGATTCAAGATAAAGGACTACTAGGAAACAAAATCTTATTTCCGAGAGAGAAACCTGTCTACATAACCATGTTACATATATGTACAAGATGCTATGTGTCCCTCCTGCCATCACAAAGATGAAAGAAATGAGGAGAACTGACTGATCTCTTTAGTTCTTTTTATTTGCTAATTATTATTATTATTGTTGTCTCTTAGTGGTAAATCTTACATTTCATAAAACACATTCTGACAGAGGAATGATAATACTCCTTATATGATGAGGGAAAAAATCTAAAAATAACATTAAGAGATAAATCATTTAAGTTAAAAACATGCTAAGTAACTACAAATTTGAGTGACGTATAATGTTGCCCTCAGTTCTTATGGGTTAATGCCAAATTTGTCTTCAAATTATTTTTTGATCAATGATGAATCAATTAGTTCAAAATAGTATAAAAGTGAAACTTAATCTTATTGATTAAAAGGAAGAAATGTGAATACTAACATGAATAAGAAAAAGTTTAATCCTCTCTAGTAAAAAATGAATAAAAAGAGGACATCATTTATTGATATTCATAAATTAAGAAAAAAATTAAAATATAATAATCATGATAGAAAGTGTCCAAGAAGTTAAATTTCATAAAATTGCTACCGGAGGTAAGACCCAGCAGGAGGAGAAGTGGACGACATTCACTAGAAACTTGCAATTTACCAGAGCCCTTGGTCCATCACTGCTATTGTTAGGCATTTATAATGAGAAAATGATTCTGTGTGTTGGAAGATTTTTTGAGATGAATCCTCACCATAGTAGTGTTCTCCTAATAATGAAAAATTAGAAATAAGCTAAGATAACAGAGAGAACTGGTTAAATAAAAAATGGAATGTATGGTAGAGTGTTTATCCTTATTTCATAGCTACTAGGAATAGCCACTAAAAATAATATTATTGAAGAATATTTAATGACATGGGAAATACTCATATACTTTAGTAGAAAAAGCAGATGATTTTATGACAGTATGAACCCACTTAAATATACAGAGAATTCTGGGAGAGAGCACATAAAAAGTTAAAGGTTTACTTGGATAATTGAATGGTGAATAATAACCAATATTACCTTTTTATTTTCATAAATTTTCTATGTTCTTTTTTATTTTTTTAAATAGTTTTTTCCTTAAAAATAAATGATTATTCTACGCAAAACCTGTTTGAAAAGGAGGTGAAGGGGTTGCCCTTTTTCCTGATATGTTGCCTAATATATCTGATATTTGGGATTATTTTTCTCTGGATAGAGGTTCCAGGGAGTAGAGGATAGGATTCGTCACTCAGAGAACAGGGAGTAAACCTAGGAGATTAATGGTTTTCATTTTTTCCCTCTTCTTCTGTAGTTAAAAATGCTGCCCACAGGTGAAAATCCATACTAAGCCAAGTTTCCTCTACTATTAAGATCTAGTTTTTCTTACCAAAGTTTAAATAATGGTAGCGATCCACTGAGTAACAACTGTCAGGTATACTAACTCAACACAACAGAGGCTTTAAAAAGCAAAGTCCATTTAGAAGTATTTTGAGTCTAATTTTTCTGCCAGAATTCATCAAATTTATTTTCTCATTTTCTTCTAGAGAATACCCTAGCTAAAATTCCAGAAATACAGAAATAGTTTCTTAAATAAATCCCTATCATTCAATTTGAGTTACATTTCTAAAAACTCCCCAGATTATTGTCGAAGGGCAGATGATGACTGTATTTTAAAATGAACTTTCATCTGCGGATATCCACTGCACACAATTTGAAGTGATATATGCATAGTTTTTTTTTCTTTTTAATATTTATTTTTGTAGTGTAGGTGGACACAACACAACACCTTTATTTTTATGTGGTGCTGAGGATCGAACCCGGGTCCCGCCCGTGCTAGGCGAGCGCTCTACCACTGAGCCACAATCCCAGCCCCAATGTATATGCCCAGTTTTTAAAGGGTTTAATGGTGAGAAGAGCTGTAGTCCCTCTTGAAGTGTTTTTCTTTGTTAATTTTTACTTAAGTAGATGCCAATTTTATCATTTGTATCACTCACAGTAAAAACACACACCCTTGTGAGGGCCAGACAGCCCAATGACTCCTTATAGGAGCAAATCACAATGAGAAGGTGGGTAGTGAAAGCAAAGCAGGCTGAGACTCAGTGAGCAGGTGGGTCTGGGATGATTGTTACTGAGCTCAGGAAGTCAGAAGCTTCTGGAATACATGGGAAATGTTGGATTATAGTGCTAAGCAGCTGTGGTATCATCTCTCCCAGCCAGTACCAAAGACATTTTGATCTCCTCCTTTGTAGGCACCATTCAGATCAGTGACCTCTTAAAAAGGACGCTATCATATTAAATATTCATGTGACAGTAGGTGAAGAGCCTTGTAACAGTTAAGAGCAGAGGCTTGGGTGTCAGGGAGAAAAGGAATCGCATTATGACCACAAATGATTGTGATCTTAGGCAAGTTACCTCTTAAGTCTCTCTTCTTTGAATCTGCAAAACTAACAAAAAATAGTTTTTGAGTTGTGAGCAGTAAATGAATGCTCTAAAATAACTCTAAAATTACAAGTAAATATGATATGTTTATTTCTGACATAAGAAAATTTTATAAGAAACACATTCATCATGTCAGAAAATAAAAATAAATACTAGAACATAAATTCTATATATTAACAAAGATGTATGACGTACAATTATTCGTGACAAATTTTACAATGTGTTATGTCTAAAAAGGAAAATGATTTAAAACTGCCACTTTGCTTCTGCTTGAATTTCATAGATATTAAATTCCTCTCATAGCACCTAATATATATAGAAACATTATTTCTTCCCCCTTATGTTGTTCTACCATATTAATACATGTTCATATTTAAAGATAGTTATTTTGTTCCCCTCCACACAAAAGTACTTTCCTTCTACTGTGGGCTACTAATTTTCCATAAAGTCAATATCAATCCTTCAAGAAAGAAGGCTGAAATAATGTATATTTATTTATGCAAGGCTAAGTTGCATTCTTTTTGAAAAAAAAAAAAAGTTTATCTTAAAGCTTAACTTGCATATTGAATTCCAAAGTAGTTTGAGATATCTAATTCCACAAAAGGAAATAAATCTAACATTTCATACAATTGTAGTTGCACTCACAGATAAAAATTTCAGTTTACAAAAAAACATCATTTAATTGTTCCCCAAAAAGAAATAAGAACCAGAGGGAGACTTGAATCTGTGCTCTAACAATTCAGCAATCCAGAGAGACAACAAAGCTAAGGCATTTGGGAGCCCCAGTCTTCTCTGAAGGGGACCTTCTGCAGCTCCCAGAAGGCCCAGGACATGATGCAGGAGAATAAGTCTGCTCACAGGCTCCATGCCATTGCAGCCAGCAAGCCTCTGGCCATTAATGAGCTCGTCATCTGTTTAGCTTTTGAGCCAACAGGCTATTGACTGGATCCAGGCTCTAGGGACTGGGATGTTCTTTCTAGATCTGCTGAGGGACTCAGCGTGTGACCTTGAACAAGTCAATGCACCATTTGATGCTTCAAAGGCCTCAACCTACACACACAGAGGATAAGAAGTAGTTGCAAGGCACCTGCCTCACTACTGCTAGGAGACAGAGTGTGGACATCCTCTAGAGTCACTGTGTGTTCAGAGGAAGCAAGATGCTTGGTTGGGTAAGATGAATTTTCTCATCCTCAGCATGCACACAGTCCTGATCTTCTACCATCTGATTTAATGTCCTTTTTTTAAAACTTTCTTTTCACAACATTCTAAAAGTTTGTGAATGAGATGAGCCTTTGTCAAAAGTTGAAATAAAGAGAAATTCACATGATACCAAGGAGTCTGCTATGTCCCTCAAAACCCTCAGCCTGCCTTCATCCCTGGTCATATCAGGGAGTGGTAAACCTGCAGGCACCACTGCTGTTCCTAGCCCCTGGGGGATACTGTGCTTCCCTTTCGTCCCCTGTATTGTGGCAAAACCTTTGCAAATCATCATTTTTAAAAAATTCCTTAAATTGCCTATTTCAAATGTTTCATATCTTTCTGATTGAGACCCTAACTGGTCCATACATACCTTACAGGTCTAAAGACACAATAATAATAATACTGTCACAATATGGTCAAAGTTGTAAAGCCTAATGATTTTTTTTACACATCACAAAATCTGGCTGACTAGGAAATTTAAAATATTTTAATTTTTATAGTCAGCATAGATAGTAAATTCAGAACAGAAATTTTGATAAACATATTGGGCTCTAAGACACATTTTGAAATTTATTTACACTATCTGTATAGGTTTTATGATTGTGCATGAAATGAATCAATTTCTTCAGGCTTGCAGTCTGAAGTGACAAATAATTAGTTCCAGAAAATTAAGATTTCATATAACATATTGTACTAAACCTTACCTTATTTATCTGGGTGATAAATCCATAATTTTGAGAATTACGCATTCTCTCTTATTTGCACAATGTGTTTTATTTGTATAATCCTATTATATTTGAATTATAGTGGAGTTCCTAAAGCTAACACTAATGGAATATTTAATATCTGTCAACCTACATGTTAAGCAGTTTATATAAATAACTGTAGAATCCTCCAACAGTTTTATGACAGAGTTTTACTATTATTACATAAAAATTGGCAGATCAGAACACAGGTGTAAGAGACTAAAAAATCATTAGGCTCACAGAAATCTACTTGGTGTGTAATACTCATGTCTTTCCACAGCACCCTTCCTTCTATGTATCAATTTTGTTTCTTTGTAATGTTATTTAACATTCTAAGTTAAGAGAAAGTTTCCTGTGACAAGGTCCTTTCTAAGTATCACCACCTACAAAAGACCAAGTCACTCAATGAAGTAAAATCTTCAAAAGGTGATATTTTGGGTTTAAATCTGGAGATAAGAAATGACCAAATAAATAGCACTTTGGTCCAAGTGGTAAACATTGCTTAAAAAATATTTGACCAGAAGAACTAGCTTTCAAAGGAGTGCTGGCTAGACTCAAGCGTTCCTACCAGTCCAAATGTTCTGTATGCTTCATTGGGTCTTTCCCTCAAACATAAACACTCCATTACGAACACCAATAATACAGGATGTTCTTATATTTGCCATGCACTAGAATAATTACTTTGTGTGTATTGTCACATTGAAAATTCATAACTTTAAAATAGATACTATTATTGTCCTTCATCTATAAATGACTCCTAATTCCACAAGTCTTCTTGTAAATGTGCCTATAAAGTCCAAAATGACAAAGATAAAAAGTCCATTTTCAACCAAACAACTTTTTATTCTTTCAAAGAAACACCAATGGATAGCCACAATAATTGATACTTTTATCAAGAATTTAGGACCCCCTTAATTTTAAATTGTAGCTACCTTTGATTTTGTGTGTGTGTTAAAAAAAATACATGTAGGATCTGCATCTGGCTCTACCATTACTCACCTGGGTCATACTAAATTATCTGACCCCACCATTTTCTCTAAACTCTGGCCCACATATATACTGTTTTAATTCACTCTTGCTTTCTCATCTTTATGCTTTGCCTTTTCTAAATGTATTAAAACTCACATAAAAGGTCACCTCCCTTCTCTATTCAGCCATTCTCTAACAGCAAGGCAGCCTCTAACCTGTACCTACACCACTCACATACAGACTGTATTGCAATTATCCAACCCTTTGTCCATAAGCTTTTAAAAAGAAGGGGGCTATGTTCTGTTTACCTGTCACAATATTTAGGAGATCTTCAAAACATTTTGAGTGAATGAAAGCCCAAACAAGAAAGTTCAAGGAAAAGAAAACTTCAACTCCATGGAATAATGGTTTGAAGGTACACTACAAGCCAAGTTGCCATGTATAAGCATGTCTTCTGAGAGTTGTGTAGTCTAAGTGGGGAGAAAAGGAAAAGGCTTAGCATAATATAATAGGTTCAAGATGAACCTACAAGAGTTAAAAATAATATGGAATGCATACAATGGAGCAAATCTATCTATATTTCTACCTCTGTGGAAGTAGTAAGGGTGAGATTACAAATCATCTTTATAATGAACTTGAAAGGATTTGTTTCATAAGAGAATATGTAATTTTTTTTTTTTTTGCTTGCAGGAGCCGTTCCCAAGAAGGAAGCAATAAGATAAAGATACATATATCCGTATTCTCTTTCACTCTCACTCTTGCTCTCTTGAACTCTTGCTCTCTTGCATGCACACAGGCACGTGCACATATGCACACACACGGTTCCTTAAAATTACCAAAGTATACAGGAGCTTAATAGATATTTATGTAGCCAACTCTCTCAATTAAAAAAAAATGTGCTGGTGGCTAAGGAACTGAAATTTGAATGTTGTCTTGTAGTCAACATCAGCTGTTAAATCAAACTGCAGATAACATAATGATGTCTTCCCTTTTGGAAAAGCACACTAATACCAATAAAAGATGGCAAAACATTATTACAAGTAATAGGACAGATGGCAATAGATTTTAGGCCTAGAGAAAAGCCACAAAAATACACTGAATATTTACAAAGAAGAGAGGTTTTGAAAATGGAGAAAGCAAATTATGGCACTGCTAAGACATTTTAACAGTGTGTCACTGTGGAGTCAAATAAGAAAAGTTGGCTCTGAAGAGACATGTCACCTGTCACTTCAGATATCTGTTTACATTTTTAGGAGTTTCTATCCCACTGTAAAGGATAACTGGGACTAAATCCAGGCCAGCACCCTCACAGTAATTGGTTTGCAAATTCTGCAGCACAGCCTTCTCTTCTGCTCAGCAGTTAGCCTAAGGTTGTAAACTGCACTATTTATTAAGTCTTATTAAAACTGCTGTCAGCTGTAATCATATTGCTCCTCCGCTCAAAACCCTCAGTGGTTCCCTGCTGCCTTCCTAATTAAGTCTATACTCCTAATCTTAACATTCAAAAGTCCTTTATAATATGTTGATAACCTTCCTTTTCAGTTTGTATTCTTACACTTTTTCAAAGGCTGTTCTGTTTTGGTGGAACCAAACTTCTACTTGTTTTTCAAACTTTCTTCTGATTTCTATTCTTCACATATGTGTTTCTCTATGGGATGCTCTTTCTGAATCCCATTCATCTTAATATGAGCAGAGCCCCCGAGGACATGCTTCCCCCAACTAGGTTGCACCTCCTACAACTTCCCCTACCTCCCGATAATTCATTAAAAAT
Organism: Marmota monax; assembly: GCF_021218885.2. Classification (NCBI taxonomy): domain Eukaryota; kingdom Metazoa; phylum Chordata; class Mammalia; order Rodentia; family Sciuridae; genus Marmota; species Marmota monax. Next base: position 13,946,488 of record NW_026694084.1, on the reverse strand, counting down.
TATTCCCTCAATGGTCTAATCTGTTGATGAGGTCAAAGCCTCATGATTCAGTCATTTATGGAATGGTCCACCTCTGGATTACAGACCAAGCCTTCAACACATGAGTCTTTGGGTGGCATTCCAGATCAAAACCATAACAGCCTCCATATGATGATATTCTATTTTGAGCCACATTCTATATTACCTTAACAAAAAGTTGGGTTTTTAAATCAGAAGCTTTTGACATCTCTTTGCTATACTTCTTAACACCTGAAACCCCATTGGGCTCAGCAGTCATCTGTGGGAAACATATTGGGTTTAACTCAATGTTCTAAGAGGCCCCTCCTTTCTGAAGGGTCAGGGCTGCTTTTAACATAAGGTTCCAGGTTCATTTTGACTAATCAATTGATTTATTGATTAACAAATCAAATCTTCTTTCTAAGGATGACTCTCTAATAGATAACTAATATCTACCCCTATTCCATATAAAAATTATATGGAATAATAATTGGGTTTGATTAGAAAAGCAAATAATAGGCTCCTTAGTTTCCAAGATAAATCAACCTCACTTAATTCCCTTCTTTGACAAATCTTTCAACTGATAAATGAAATATCAAAGCTAGAAAGATGCTTATAGAGATATTAAAACTATTATTTAATCTGTAGAAAAAAAATGCTGTGTATCCACTCTTTTCCTTCTAAAAATGAATGAGGACAAATGAAAAGGAATTCCAAAAAATTTTCATCCTCTAAACCTTAGATTGTTATTGAAGTAATAAGAAATTATATATTTATTCTCAGTTCCAAGATTGAAATTTTGCTGGTAGTTTTGAAAAATTTGTGTGTGTGTGTGTTTGTGTGTGTGTTGTCCCCTGTAGACAGTTTAAAAAATTAATTCCATTAAATCAAAGAAGAAATTCTTCATTTTGCTATATAGTACCAAGAGAATTTGCCATAGATAGACTCTCCAAGGTAAAACATTTGCAAGATGACTCTCAAAGGAGGGTGGGGGAGAATGAAAGCCAAAAAATACATCAATTAATTCACTAAACTCATTTTAAAGACCATATGTTGTCATTTTATGTATTCCTTCCAAGAAAAGAAAGCCAATCTAATTCTTTTCCTATCACTAAGCCAAAGGCTATAAGCAAGCATTTCACAGAGTGCAATCATTTCTTCCCACTCCATAATGCTAGTGGGCGAATCACACATACTCTGAATCTTTCTCTAAGAGTTGTGAGTTAATTTCCATGGATGTCATTGCTCTGAGCTTTACATAAAGTTTCTCTCAGTATTTCATTCTGTATTCATTGCTTTCACAATGTCATTGGTTTTATATACTGAATTCATTTAAAAGTCTGGAATTTCTTGTACAAGATAAAACTTGATTTAATTTTTTGAAAGAAACAGTTTCCTCAATTTTAATTAATCCTCCCATATAGTGTCACCATTTCCCAAGAATTAGATAGTTATGGTCAAGTAAAATTATCCATACCAAAAATAGATTTTCATTGTGTTTAACAGTAAAATGATCTTTTATTTGACCAAAAGCCAATGAGGCTGTTAATTTCTCTGCCTTTGCAAAATTAACTACCTGCAAGGATTTTGGAAAAGGGGATAATCATCAGGTAAAGTGATATGTGATCATTTCCCCCTCTACATATAGATACAGTGGGCATTGTTGTATGCCTAAGGAGTATCAGACATTGGACAGGGAATTTCAGGAGGGTCACCATCTGGGAGAGGTAATAGATCTATTATTAAATGAATACAATTCAGGCAATGGAAGCTTTCCCTCAGTTTGTCTTTGTTAAATTTCTCTGGATAGGCAGGTGCCCTTCCTGTCCTGCACTCCTCTGGCCCCCAAACACTTCACCATGGATAAATGGTCTTTTCCTACTTTTGAGACAATAATGTGATTATTCTTTTGTGACTGCTCTTTCCCTCAGCTATATCCTACCAACACTTGTGTACATCTTGCTCAGAGACCAGAAAAAAAATTGAAAACATTGAAAAAAATGTGTAAAACAAAGTTTCTGATTTAAAGTACCCATCAGAGGAGAGAGAAGCACCCAGTACTGAAATTGTTAGCAGTGAGATATTAGTTTGCTCTAATGAGAGCCCAATATTTTAACTTTGGCAGATGGAAGATAAAGGAATGGAAGTGTCCCCTACCTACTCCCTCTTCTTGAAACAGTGAGTGAAGTCCTCACAAAATGGGGGCCCAGCATAAGAACTATGAGGATGATGAGAAAGAGAAGACATCTCACCAACAAAATAGATGTGATAGCATAAGTCATATCTAAATACTCCTGAATGTAATTTGGGTTTTAAAAATCAGCAGTAAAAAATATTTAAATTGATCTGTAATTCTTGATGTCCTTGAAATTTCCATCTCATTTCTTATTTAAAAGAACTAAGTCTATCCCAGACAGAACCATCTCTGGTTTTGGCACATCTAAAACAATGATGTAATTCAAGGTTTCTAGTGATCAACACTCTTGATATTTTGGGATGGAAAATTCTTTGTTGGGGTGGGGGGGGGTTCCTGTACATTGCAAGATGTTCAGCAGTATTGCTGGCTTCTTCCCCCAGATGCCATCAGCAACCTAAAGTCATGACAACTAAAAATATTTCCAGGCATTGCTGTATGTTCCATGGGAAGTAAAATCACTCCTTGGTTCAGAATCACAGCTGGAACTGATGGGAAGCACAAAGTACGGTACAGTTATGATCAACAGCACCTGGAGACACCCAGAAGCCTTCCAAACAATGTGATACTTGAGCAGAGATTTCAAAGCTGAGCAAGAATTATCCAGAAGGCTAAAATAAATCATTTCCCCATGAGAAAATTTCACTGGAGACCTCAAAATTTAGCCCATTCAAGGTCAGTACTGGAATGTCTGAGTCAATCATTAATTATTGAAATTATGCAGGTAAAGTTGTTCTGTTATGTTCTCTTTCTACCATAACACATTCAGGACAATTGGCACTTCTGAAAGATGGTATACTATAACAACAGTTTAGTTCAGTCACTAACTACCTATGTAATCGGGGGGAAGTTGCCTAATTTGGAGGACTTGCTTTGCCCATGTCCATGAAATGAAGGCATTCAATAAGTACATGACCTCCAATGCCCCTTCAGATTATGGAATTATTTGATAAATCTTTCTTTCTTCTTATAGTAGTCTCTTTGGCTCATTAAAATGGACTCTCTTCATGTTATATTGATTTGCAATGAGCCCTAATCAAATAGCAGTTCTAATAATTGGGAACTGAAAGCTGATTATAAATGCATCCTCAGTTTTCATGCCCCTCTAGGGAAAATTCTTCAGATTCAAAGGAGAAATTGCTTACCCTTTAGACAAATCCCAGTATTATTGCACTGACAGTGAATTAAATTGCTCAGGATTGCATCAATTTTATAAAGTTACAACCTTGTCATATGCTAGCCTGTCACCGATATACGCATGTCATACGTTAATACACTTCAAAAATTCTGAAATATTTCCAAAAAAGAGAGAAAATCTAGTTCTATCAATACTTGTGGTACTTTTTAAAAACAGACTTCATTTTTTTAGAGAACTTTTAGGTTAACAGACACTAGAGACAGAATAGGCACTGCAGAGTGCCCAAATAGTTCCTGCTCCCATACACATACAGCCTCCCCCACTACCAACATCCCCCAGCTGAAGGAATATACATGTTATGATTACTGAACTACACTGACATGCCACTATCCCCCAAGTCCATAGTTTGTATCAGGGTTCTCTTTGATATACATTTTTGGTCTGGAAAAGTGTTAATGATGTGCATTCACCATCATAGTATCACCCATTCATCTACTGAGGGACATCGTGGTTGGTTACAAGTTTTGTCAGTTATGAAAAAAGTTGCTACAAATAGCAGTGTGCAGGCCTTTGTGTAGATTATAGAAACTTCAAAAAATGTAGTTATATTTATTTATGAATTAATAAAGCAAGAATGAGTATGACATATTCTTCATTCAAAAATAAGTCTATAAAGTAAGCTTCTAATTTACATGTTTCTGAATAAATGCAGCAGATAGGTTAGAGATCTAGGAGTTAACAGCCATTGTCTTGGTGAATGAGTACAGAATATTCCCCAGGCCCTTACACAAATGGGAAAGCATCGAAACAAGCTGCCCCATGACAAGATCGGATCAGTGTAAGACACAGAGGAGGATCCTAAGTGTGTTCTTCTAGTCATATAGGCTCCAGGTGCTTACAAGTTTCTTAGGAGAAACAGGAGATTGGTTTCAGAATACTATAAATGTTTCTTCAAGTTCACTGTATGTGAGTATGTAGGAGAGAGTTCTTTAATAAAAGGTTGATTGGCCCCTTGTTCTATTAAAGAACTCTTCTGGTGTATCAGTTACCTATTGCTACATAACAAACCACTCTGAAATTTAGAGGCTATAGCAAGAATCACGTATTTAACTCATTATTCTGTGGATAAACAATTTAAGTTTGACTCATATGGGACGATATTTCTGTCTCAACTGAACCTCCTCATCATTTGCTGTCAGCTGCAATTTGTCTTTGCTGATCATTGCTATGCACCTTCCCATCACTGTGACCAAGGCTGGGACAACTGAACTCACATAAAAATAAATAAATAAAATAAAGATATTGTGTCCATATACAAATAAATATTTTTTAAAAAGATTTCTGAGAAGCTATCACATACATTTTAGTGGCGATATAAAGAAAAAGCCCATAATGTTTCTGATTAAAAGACATAGCAGTAGACTTGGGAATAGAGAGCATGCACATTTTAATAATGTAATATACACAAAGAACTTCAATTTGAATGAGCATTAATATATGGTACCATGTTTTGATACAGAATAAAAAGCAATCAAAATGAAATGTTGATAATCAAGAATCGATTCGGGGTGGGGGGAGTGAGTTCTGAAAGGACAAAACACAGGTTATTTGTATGATAAACCAAAAAAAATTAATAGGTATTGACAAAAATAGAACAGAGTTAACACAAAGCACGCCTTGGCTGTGTATAACTGCCTGGTGATGAATTTCTTTGATTAACCAGAAATAGGGAGACTTAAAAGAAGGGATAATGTGTTGAGCTTTTTGACAGAATTCTATTTTATCACAGAGGCAGCAAAGCAAAGAGGTTCAAAGCTTGCAATGCAGAGCAAGACTACCTGAGTTCAAACCTGTCTGCCACTAATTAGCTGTGTGACTTCCAGTAACTTGGTGGACTGGTTTGTAACCCAGTTCCTCACCAGGAAAAAGAGCTAGCAGCAGCACCTGCCTATACTAGGTTGTGCAATGTTGACTTGGTTAGGTGAGAATTACATTTCCCAGAATCCTCTTCCCTGTATGATTTTGGATTATTTTGGTCAAAACAACAATTTCTAATCCCAGACTAAATATATTAAACTTTAGAGAAGCTTCCTTTGGGATAGAGAGATTCTATTTCAAATAGTGTTCATTAAATATTTACAGGATGTCACTGGAGCACTCATTTTTTTTTGTATTGAGCTTTAAAATGATTTATTGGCAGATTACAAGGTCCAAGATGAGCTATAGCCACACATTTTTATTTCAATTGTTCCCAGCCACGTAAATAGCTGGAAGCTAAATAAAACAATGATGATGAAATGCTAGAATTGCTATCCTCACAATTGTATTGCTGAATACAACAGAAATGATATAGAGTATTTTATATTCACAAGTTCTTTTCATTATCTTTATTCATCTATTTTTGACCAGAATAAAAGGAAGTACATACTGAGCACAGTGCTGCACACCTGTAATCCCAGTAGCTCTAGAGGCTGAGGCAGGAGGACCACAAGTTCAAAGCCAGGCTCAGCAATTCATCAAGGCCCTAAGCAATTTATAGAAACTCTATCTCAAAATAAAATGGGCTGGGGATGTGATTCAGTGGTTAAGCAAGGGTCCCTGGGTTAATCCCTGGGATCAAGACAAAAACACAAACAGGAACAACAACAACAACAACAAAAATGAAGGGCAACTGGACAATTATGGAAATACTAGCTCAATGTCAGGAATGGGAAACTTAGTCAGATTATTTAGTAGGCTCAGTGTCTAATTGGTAGTTCTTTCCACTTAAACTTCACATTCTAGTATTTTCAAGTGATCTTTGGGGCACCAACATCATTATGGTAGGTTCAAATTAATGAAGACCATAAAGACAAAGTAAAAAGTAAAAAACAAAAAGTAGTGCAATTTGGATGAGACTAGTAGAGGGAAGTAATATTAAGCTAAATTTTTTTAAGCAAATGAGAAAAAAACATTACCAGATGTGCATGTGAAAGAAATAGTTTTAGAGAACAGCAAGAACCATTGAAGCAGCAAGGAAAAGAATAGCAGAGAGAGGTTTACACTTGCAGATGTCTGTAGTATCTCAAGGGTGTGCTCTGACCACGCAGCCTGACAAGGAATAGCAAGGTAGAGCAGAGGTAGGTGATACCTGAAGAGATTCTGCTTCTCAAGGCCAAAATAACATGCTGCCCAGTAAGGAACAGGAAATCTCACAGAACGTGAAATTAAAGAAGGCATCTGGAACAACTAAATTCATAGACAGTCATTTAGCCTACCTTAGTCATCCTGTGTTTGAACTCAACACACACTGAGACAAAAGAAGTTAATTATCTGTTCACCTATCAGTAATCAAAAATTGAAAGGGCTGTCATCACTGACCTTCTCATTCCCCACTCCTTGCCCAAGGCAGCACACACTCCTGTTGGCCACTCCTACCTCCTCCCTGGTTGAATATGGCTTGCTACTCAATCTTGCTGCACAGGAGAATCCTTTGGAGAAATTCTTTAAAAACTCTTGATGACCCAGCTACATTCTGTACTAACTAAATCTGAATCTGGGGAATGAGAATGATGCACCTGTATTTTTTTTAAGGTTTACCAGGTAACTTCAATGTGCAGCCAAGTTTTAGAATAATCTAAAGCCACACAAATGCAGTTACTGTCAGAATGGACCGCAACTCAGCCAGATGCTGTGTATTTCACTTAAGTGAACAGAACTGGCAGAATAGATTTTACTTAGAAATAGGATATTTACAGAGGTAACCAAGTGAAATTGAAGTCACTAGGGTGCACCCTGATTCAATATGACTGGTTCCTTATAAAAAGATGAGATTTAAATGTGGGCATGCATACAGAAAGAACATCATGCCGAGATAGAGGCAGAGACAGGGTGATTTATCTGCAAGCCACAGAATGCCACCTATGGCCAGAAAACCATAAAGGCTTGGAACAGATTCTCCGTCATCTTTTAGAAGAATCCAACCCTAGGAACATCTCAATATTGAACTCCTCATCTCTAGAATGTAAGACAATAAATTTCTGTTTAAGTAATCCAGTTTGTGATACATTTTGTTACAGCAGCCCTAGGAAACCAATACAAGGCTCAACTAGACATCTATCTTATAAAGCCAAGTTAAATACATTAAAAAATTCTCTTAACTGAATCATGTTTGACTATTCAAAAGTAACTATGGATTGAGGTGGGGGTTAAGTTGAGGAAAAATATACTTATTAACTAGACTCTTTTGTTTAAGGGTATAGACATTTTGTAGATCTAAATTCCTATACATAAACTAACAAATACTTTGCTTATTTCACCCCAATTCCCAAGATTAATTGTCCTGCACTAAACTCAAAAAAACCCTCATAGTAAAGATTTATGAAAAACCTCTTCAGATAAATATGATTAGAATTTCACACCTTAACTGAACTTAAAAAAATAAGTTAATTGCATTTTCAAATTGAGACGGCATGAAAGGGTACTGAGTAAGTCAGCCTCTTCCCATACAGGTACCATTCAGTTCTCCTTCAAGATTCAAATGTGTGACCTTCCTCTCCCCATCCCTGCCCTGTACCTTCAATGGAGGACCTGTTGGGGGCTAGATACTATGTTTAAGCCCTAAGAGATTGTTTGGCTTTTAAAATTTAAATACACAGCATTCATTTAAGGTAAGAAATGTACATGCCCCTACCAAAATTCAAACAGAACAATAATGTGCAAGATGTCAAAGCAAACCTTCCTCCCATTCTTTTTCTTAGCCGCTCTTCTTCCTTCTCTTGAAGCAGTCATCATCATCACATTCTTGGACACACTTTCCCAAATGCTCAATGGAATATTAAAAATTTACATGCACTTATTTTAAAGCAAATGGTAGCATATTATTCATGCTGGTCTGCAAATTGCTGAGGGTTTTCTCTCCCCTTTGTTCTAAATCAGTACACATATAGATCTTTCATTTATTTTTTAAGCAAAATTTTATTTTGAAATGATTTTTTCCTTTAAAGAACAGTTGCAAAGATAGTACAGAAATTTTCTGAGTACCCTTTATTGAGTTTCCACTAATGTTAACATCTTACATACCCATGGTAGATTTTTTTTAAACTAAGTATTATTACCACTAAGTTTGAACTAGACTTTTGCACTAGTTTTTCTATGTCTTCCTTTACTCTTCAGGGTCCAACCAGCATACTATATTGTATTTAGCTATCATGCTTCCTCAGTGTCCTCTGGCTTATGACAGTGCCTCAGTTTTCCTTTATTTTCAACCCTCAACAACTGCAAGAATACTTATCCAGTATTTTATAGAATAGCCACAATTTTGGTTTTATAATATTTTTCTCAAGATTAGACTGGGGTTAGGGGTTAAGGGAAGATTACCACAGAGATGAGTTGCCCTTCTCCTCACACAGTTATCAGGGGTGCACCAGAACTATGTGACAAACACCAGTGATATCAACTTTGATAACATGACTAAGGTGGCATCAGTCAGTTTTCCCCACTGTAAAGTTAACCTTTTTTTCCTTCTCAAACACTATTCTTTGGAAATGAGACACTGAATATAAGCCATTCTCAAGCAGAGAGAAATAAGCTCTATACTGTGGACAAGGTTATGCCTATATTGTATAGATTTGTTTTCCCCTGTTTATAGCCTATTTATAGTTATTTATTGATTTATCTGTTCATGTTAGTAGGACCCTATTGATATTTATTTTTTAAACTAATATTGATATTTATTTTTTACACTTTGGTTTGTAATCAATACTGTTTTTATATTTGGTTGCTCAAATTGTTCCAGTTTGGGCCTGTAGCTCTGTCTGCCTCTGAGACATGATTTTATTATTTTTTTTAAGCATTTCACTAATTTTGGACACTAGAAGATGTTCCAGGATCACCTTGCATTTTTACCTTGTATTTTTATTGTCCCAGCCCTAGAATAAGCCATTTCTCCAAATAATGCTGGTTCCTTTTGTTGTAGAATGGTATTCAAAAAACAAGATCTGGGCATAAAGTCTATTTTTAATTCTTAGTGTGTCCTTGCTGCTAGGCCCTCTCTGTAGACAGAACTAGGAAATAGATGCTCATATACGTATCAATATATACACACATCATTATTTCTGTATTGCCAATCTAAGTATGTGCTTACTGATGGCTTCAACACCACAGGATTTGTTCTAGACTGCCTCTTTTGCTTATTTGTAACAGTGATCTGATAGTGATAAACCTGGCTCCCATTACTGAAAATACATTTAAAGTACACATACACCTGCAATGTAGTTTCAAAAATATTTATTTGCTCTGAGAAACAAATCTTCTGGCAGGAATGTAGGCTAGAAAATAGTGCTTATGCACACAGTTCTTTTTGTTTCCAGATTTTTCAGTTTCCATCCAAATCAATGTTTTCTCAAGTCATTTAGGTCCATTCCTTTCTCCCCACTACTTTCAATGAGGTTGTGTCATACATTTGTAAAGTGTAATTTATTTGTCAGTCTGCATTCCTGGGTCCCCTGACATACAAGTTAATCTTTTCAAAAATTTATTTGCCTACATTAAAGTTCACTTTGATGTGCAATTCTATAGACTTTGATAAGTGCATAGAGTCATTTTTCTGCTACTGCAGCAGCATACAGAACATTTCCACCAAACTAAGAATTCCATTATGCAGCTCCTTTTGGCCAACCACTATCTTACTCCAAAACCCTGTTCTCCATCATCAAAGAAACAGAATCATAAAATATGTAACGTTTTGGGTCTACCCTCTTTCACATAAGAAAATATATGTAAGATTCTTGTGTGGTTTTGCCCTTAACAGTTCCTTTCTTTTTATTGCTTAGTAGAAAACCATCCTGTGACTGACATCAGCTTGTCCATTTACCAGTTGAACAAGTTGTTACCAGGTTTTAGTAATTATAAATCAAGCTGTTATAAATACCCTCACATAGGATTTTGGGTCAGTATTGATTTTAATTTCTCTGGGGCTAAAGATAAAGTTGCTAGATCATATGGCAAAGGTATGATTCATTTTGAATTATGCTTTTATCATTTTTTTTACAATTTTAAAAGTAGAGGTATAGGATATCTATTAAACATATCCTTTCAAAATGCCTTTTAATTTTAACACTTTTGTCTTTCAAAAAGAGCAGCATGTCATGATTTGTACATGGCTGTGTGTCAACAGCTGAAAATATATTACCTACCTTCTACTCTTGTTGTAAATTGTTGTGGCTTACAATGCCTTGTGGTTGGTCATTGTATCACTGAACACTAATAAATCTGTAGAACAATTGTGGTCTACTCTTTCACGTAGCGATTCCATTTTAAAAATGACTTTATATTTCCCTAGAATGCCTGCTCTACTTTTTCCTCAACTACTAATTTACTGTTTCTGATATTATGTGGGACTATAAAATCCTAATGGTAACTGCCCATCATATAGCTCTACATGTTAGTATAATTTCATACTAAAAATTTATATAAAGATCATCATAGAATTGTATATATTATGTATATAAAACTTATTATTCATGTTATGTTTCCAAAATTCTTTCATTTTAAGCTATACTATCAGGTGTTTCTTAGTACAAATCTGAAATATAACTATTTAAATCCAACCTGCATTATAATTTGATTACTCATGCACATCTTGAAGAACAACAAAGGGACTATAAAGAATTCATATTATTATTTTGATAGAATTTAATTATTTGGAGGGTTTTGAGGATTTATATGTAATATTTTCCTATCTACTATTATGGCAATGAAAGGACTTTTTATAGATGGTTACAAATACATAAGGTTGATTTGTACTTTCATTCATTGTAAAAATGAATAGTTGGAAAAATTCAAAGCTTTGGTATGAATTGGTGGCTATATTATGATTCTTATTTAAGAATATTTGGGGATTATCTAGGTATGGATATACTATAGCAAACTAAATAATTAATAACTATCTGCATTAGTCAACTTTTCATTGCTATGACCAAAATACCCGACAAGAACAACTTATAAGAGAAAAAGATTATATGAGGCTCATGGATTCAGAAGTCTCAATCCATTGTTGGCTGATTCTATCACTGTGGGCCTGACATGAAGTAGAACATCATGATGGAAAGGTATAGTGGAGGAAAGTTCCTTACCTCCTGGCAGACAGGAAACAGAGATTTCAAGACACCAGGGACAAAATATAAAAATCCCAAAGACATGCCCCTAATGACTTTCTACCTCCAAACATGGTAAACTTGCCTACAGTTACCACCTGGTAATACATTTAATCTATTAATCTATCAGGGGATTAATCCTCTGATTATGTGTTAGCTCTCATAATCTAATCATTTCACCTGTGAACATTGTTGCATTGTCTATTACATGAGCTTACTGGGGACACCTCATATCAAAACCATAACTTTATGTCATGTAGCTTATGATAAGCAAATATAGTGAATTTATTTATATTAAATACATACTTTTCAAGAACAGATAAGCTAATATCCACCCATATGTTTTCTCTTAGTTTATCACTGTTATGCATTTGTGAGATCAATTAGCATTAAACATAGAATTGTAACAAGGAAAATATTTGTTATCATCAGCTTGTTATGTAAGGGGACAGGAAAAGAAATTGTATGGAAGTTCTGACTCAGAAAGGCAAACAACCTCCAAGTTAAGTAGATGGGAGAGAGGTGAACACAGTCTTGGGTCCTCCAGATCCCCTCTGCAGGAAGCAATGTGGCTCCAACAGGACCTGAGTAAATTGTTGTCAAGCTCTGTATAGAAACACCGTATTGGCTTAGATTCAGTGTTTTTTGGGTTGTCGCATCTATTGGGTCAGTAACCTCTATCCTTGAAGAAACAGCATGCCTCTATTTACCCTTCATGGGGATTTACTCCCCACTTGTCTTCACTTTGCCAGTATTGCATCTAACAATAGTTGGTTTAGGATTGAGTCTATATTATGGTGAAAATATAGACAACTTCTCTTTGAAGTTTCTTAATTAAAGAATATGAAAGCCCCTTCTATTGTGGATGAAGACTGATTTATAACATCATTACTGCAAATCACAAGCTGTATATTTTACATATTTTACTTATTATTTACCTTGCCCTTCAATGTGAACTTTCACTAGAGTCTTAAGTTCTAGTCATATTTCCTCATATCTCTACCTTTAATGACCCTGTTTATACTCTAACTCACTGAAAAACTCCTCTCTTCACCAACTCAGCTCAATGTTACCTTCTTCAAATGCCTGCTTGACATCCTTACTTAGATGTGTTATAGACACTTCAAACTGAGTATTTTCAAAACTGAGTTCATGAATCCTTTCCCTCAAACTCAATCTTCTTTCACTGTCCTCCAGCTGACTGATTGCAACCACACTCTCGTCCTTTAGACTAAGCAACCATGTAGGTAGGGCAAGTATTTCCCATGTTCAAGAAGCTCTTCATGAAATAGGGAAAAGCCACTGTCGGTCATCCATCTCCAGAGCTAGGCAGTTACTGATTGTTCAAATTGCCTGAGATCTCACATGGAAACCTCTTCCTAAGAGCCCACTGGCATCAATGAGCAAGAAGTACACACAAATTAGTTCTTATTGCCCTGGTTTTCTTTAATATCTTGCGTAGCTCTGATTCTCATATGTCATGCTTAGGGCAAGAAACTATTCACTGAGACTGGGAGTATTTCAGGGCATTATGTAGCTGTCCTACTTCTGCTCAGTGCAAGGAATGGAGTGCAAGTGTCACTACTATTAATGTTTCAATGGCTCTTCCTGGATTATAGATTTGTAGATGCCTTTTGTCTTCATTAAAATGTTCTATATATTAAGTTTGTCTCTTTTGTAAATGTACTTCTTTATCCATAACAAAAAGTGTTTGGGCCAGGTGCAATGGTGCACGCCTATGATCCCAGGAGCTTGGGAGGCTAAGGCAGGAGGATCACAAGTTCAAATTCAGTCCCAACAACTTAGCAAGGCCCTAAGCAACTTAGTGAGACTCTGTCTCAAAATAAAAATAAATAAAAATGGGCTGGAGATGTGGCAAGGTGGTTAAGCACCCCTGGGTACATTCCCTGGTGCAAAATAAATAAATAAATAAATAAATAAATAAATAAATAAATTTTTTTAAAAAATTGGAAAAGCACCAAAAAGAAGAAAAATTTTAAAAACCACAGAGTTTTTAAAGTATGTAGTCTATGCTTTGTTAAAAAAAAATCTGACCTTGAAACTTTCAACAGAATATACATGCATACTTCTACTTTATAGGGAAATCAATCTATAGTTAAAAAAAAAAACACCACAAATATTTGTTGTGGTATATGAAAAGCTATGGGGACACAGAAATAAAATCTCATTTTAAATAGAGTAGATGTTTTTTATTTATTACCCCTCAGTATTCATTATTCAAAATATACTTTAAAATATATTATTCAAAATATAACTCAAGTCAAGGAGTGCATGTCCTGTTCATGGAATATTGGCTTCTTTTTAAAGAAGATAGTTCAGTAGTTATTTATAACTACCATATGTATAGCTCTAGCTATATAAATTCTTGGCAGTGGTCCCAAAATTTCACTTTGTATATTGATCTTGGCAGAATCAGATTTAGAACAAAATGTCAAATTATTTTTTATAAATATAGTCTCTATGTCTTTTAAAAACTTTTAATTATGGAAAACATCAAATATATAGATGAATGATATAATGAACATACATGATTCAACAATTATTGACTCATCACATATCTTCAATAACTATAAGCTCAGGTTCTATTTTGGTTTATCTATACCTCTATTCACTTTCCCCAATTATTTTGGAGCACTCAAAAATATTCTCCATAGATTATCAGCTCTGTAGCTGTGACTCTACATTTTTTTTGCAAATATGGAAAAATCAACGTTATTAAATTAAAGGTAGTGTTTTTCTCAGGCTTGTCATTCATCTCTTATGGAGTTTACAATTGAAAAAAAAGAATAAAAATATAAAAGATATGAAGTCTAAGATCGGCAGAGATGCTGATTTACCCAACAACAAGAATGTATGGGTGTTTCATAGTATTAAACTTTCAAAATCACCAACATTTATCTTTAGTGTTAAACATTTTCACGGCAATTGTCCCCAAATTCATTCTTCCTTGCTTTATTATGATAGTAGAAGTGCTTGATTTCATTTTGTGTTAAAAAATTTAACCTTTTCATAATGTCCCAGTGCCACCATGATCAACATTAATTATTTTGTTAGGATACAGAAATGCCCTCAGGAGCATTTGAGGTTTGAGAAGATGTTTTCCATATGGAAGCTCTGGACTGCTATGAAGTCTTATTTCCTAGTAAAAAGATATGAGAATGAACAAGTCTCGACTGAACAATCATTTCACAGTCACTGGACTCAGACTCTCAAGGTCATTGAATAACCCCCCAATAGTTGTATAGGAATTTATGAAATTAATTCTTAGACACCTGAGCCTTGAGGCTATCCCAGGGAGAAACTCTTCTACCATAAGAGAGAACAAATGGATCTTGCTGGGCAAAGCAGACATCTTCTCCACCCAAAAGATGTTATCTTATCAGTCTTGCAGCAATTGTTCAACTTATAGATCTTAAACCCCCAGGAAACCTTGAGGTAACAGATGGCATAACAGCAGTACAAGGCCAAGGGCAAGGGCTGCAGGACTTTGGAGAACTGACTCAAATGTACAGTCCTGGACCACACTCTTTCAGTACTTGCTAAAAGTTACCCAAGTATTGTATTTATGTTTGGACTTTTAAATAATTTTTCCTGAGATTGGAGAAAATCTTCATCTACTCTTTAAAGTGAAACTAGCGGTTTTTAACTTCTTGATGAACTCACTGTATTTTGTATTGATACCTCCTCCTCCCCCTTGCAATTCAGCGTTTCTAATTTGCTATGGCCTATGAAGCCAGAATCTAAATTTCTAGTATTGGATCTACAATAAAAGTAGTATTTGCCTGAGTGATTAACCCTAGGAAAGCACATGAGATTTGGATGATAGAGATTGCTATGCCTATTTTAGGATGTAAGAGAATTTCAACCTTTATTTCTGGTCCTTAATGTATTATAAGTTGGACAATGTTGCAAAATTAATTGCCTCGTGATAAATAAGATGCTAACATAAATGGATTTAGAGCTCCTTAAATCACCTGCTTAGTACTGATCTGATGCATACTCCTTGAGGTTTGGATCCTAATGAACACCTTCTAATGAGCAATTTCATTACTTGGAAAATTGAGTGTGCTTGTATGACTTTTCTATAGAACATTCCCTTCAATAATTCACTTGAAATTAAATTCTAGGACAGATAACAGTCCCAGGCTTAAAGTGCTTCTCTTTTATAATTCTTAAAAATTTCCATGAAGTAAAAGACAAAACATAAAAGTGATTTCATGCTCTGCTTTTGACCTTTAGGGTGTTCTATTACAAGCTAAGGATTCCAATGCCTTTCATGTGTCATTTTTATAAAGATTTATGAGTAAAATAAAAGCAGAAGTAAAAATTAGATTAATAACCCCAGAGAAAAATACAACAGTCTCAAAGAACAACTCTAGACCCTTGAGAACAGTCACATGGGGTAAGTACTAGTGCAGACTGGAAAACGTTATTTCCAGCTAGACTGACAGAGTTGCTATGGGATTCCCAGCAGCTCTGGGGTATTCGAGGCCAGTTATTTCAACTGCAGACTTCCACCAACAATCAACTAGCAAGAATGAGTGACCTGTAAGTAGCTGCATCCCCTATATTTGCTGTCTCCTAACACCAAAATGGTATTTGAAATTATTCTTCAAGAATAGCTAATCTCCAAATTTGTCAGTTTTATTTTCCCTCATTCTTATCTGTATCTTTGAGGCATGACACCGATGACCTTTCCCAGTTTTTCAAAGCTCCTCCTTGTACCCAGCTGCAGTAACAATGCCTGAACTTGGACTTGCAACCCTTTCCTATTTTCTGTCACTTTCATTTCCTGCTTTATATTCCTCTTTGCTGGATTTCTGATGTGGCTCCATAACTAGTCTTTCTTCTGTTTTTCTACCTCCAATCATCCAACTTTCCAATTTCATGCCAATATTTAAAAGTTTGTTTTTAAGTCTGCTCAGAAATCAACACATGAGGGGCTGGAGTAGTGGCTCAGTGGTAGAGCACTTGCCTAGCATCTGTGAGGCACTGGGTTCGATTCTTGGCACCGCATGTAAATGAATAAAATGAAGGTCCATTGAGAACTTTAAAAAAAAAAAATCAACCCAAGGTATCAGACTATCTTAGCTTTTTCTAAGCTCCTGTCTTCAACCGGCTCTCCTGGTTTTCTGTACTTTCTTTCACTCCAGCTAAACTTGCAGACTCACTGTCTTAAAAGCATCATGCCCTTCTCATTGATTATTCTCCTCCAGAGACACCTCCTACATTCTCCTCTTCCTTCAAGGTCTAGGACAATTTCCATCTCCCCTTTGATTTACAGAGTAAGAAAGAGCTAATAAGAAAAATAAAAGCAAGAGAGAGATGAGAGAAATCCTCATTCTAATATTGCTTCAGAAGGGATGGTATTAATGTAACAGGCAATGTTAGATTGGGCCCTCCTTAATTGTTTAGATTTTATTATTCTTCCAATGAGTGCCTATTATTTTTTATGACAGGTATATTATGTCCCAGAAATGCAACACTTTTTATGAGCTGACTAACTCATAGATAGAAGAGATGATTTCTATAGAAAAACTGGCCTAAGCAAATACATAAAAGATCTCTTCTCTGCTCATTTTGGTCCTCTGTCTTAAAAATCAGGGAATTTTAAACTTGAAATGTGCCTTTTAGGCCAACTTTCTCATACAGAAAGGACATTTAGAGTCAAAGAGACCTCTGAACTAATATCTATTTTTAAGTTCGAAGGCCCCTGCTTCAACTAAGGATCACAATTGCAGAAAATAAATCTTGCTTAAATAGAAAGAATTTTTTATAAGATAGTAAGTAGTTACAGAGCCTCCCAGCCACATCACAAGAACGTTCTAGAAGAAATCTTGCTGCTTCTGCCACCCACTGTTCAGCAGCTGTGAAGCCAAAGACCAGCTTTGGCTTCTGTTGCCATCCCTCACCTACTTCCCCACACTCCAAGTCTTAGGTGACCGAGTCTGTTTGGCAGAGGCTAGATCACAGGTGGAAGTCTAGAAGCAAAGAAGTCTTGAGAAGATTCTTTTTGAGTTTCAGACTGGAGAGGAAAGAAAGATCACCTAGAATGGAGTGAGTGGGGGTCAGGTGAGCCAACCTGTAGTATTTGCCTCACACACTCAACACCATGAACAGTCTTGCTTCTCTCCTGGATAACAAACCAGAGAATGAAAAGCCATTTAGAGACCAGATTACATGTGGAGGCCCTGAAGACTTCTCTGGTCTGAGGCACATCTCAGACACTCTCTACCTGTGTGAACTTGCACTGATTCTGTGCATTTATTTTAACTTTAAAAAAGACATACTCATAATTTTAACTCCCCAGATAAGTGTGAGGATTAAGTGCACTAAAATATAAGCTACTAGAACACTGTTCCTCATATACTGAAGGTCAATAAATGTTAGTTATGCTGCTATGATATGGCACTATATAATATAATTTATATTAGAGGAAATTGTAGCTTTTTAAATATTCATGTAAGCTGAAATAAGATTGGTATATGGCTTTACCAAAAGACAGATTATATGAACTACAACAAATGGAACATATGATATTTGCAAAGTATCAATGAGAATTTTCTCTCTAGTCCTTTTTCTAGTTTGCTTTTGTACTGTCACTATTAAAGAATCAAAAGAAACTTGTCATTAATCTGTCTCAAAGCAGGTAACAGTCACAGTATGTATAACTGCCACCCTGGGGACAACAATCAATACTTCTGGATACCTTTCTTCTTTGAAGGATTTGTACAGTCCTGCACCAGTAAGTGTACTTTGAATTCTGAACAAAACCCTCTATTTTCATCTCTTAAAAAAAAAAAAAATTACAGAGTCCAGCCTGGAACCATTTTGTTATAGGAAATAACAAAATGTTCTTTAATATTGTTTTGAGTCAAGAATTTAAGGACAGTAAAAAGTAACAGCGACAAAAGCTTTTGACAACTCTTACTGTCTAGACAACTGGAAATCTCCATCTCCATAATAAAAGGAACACAGGAACAGACCAAAGAGACGCCCTGGTTTGGGAATGTACCTTAAACAGTTCCTCCTGCTGTTTTGTTTTTCTCTTTTAGCATCTCCGCTCCTTAGAAAATTCTTTCACAAAGCAATGTGTCTACCACATTTAACACCATGGCTAGTTCTACATCCTTATTCTCTATGAAATTACTGTTCCTCCTAGCACAAAGAGTTGTGGACCTATGAGGTGCCGTCAAGTACCAGTATATCTGTGATGTAGCGCAAATTGTCATTTAGGCCACGGGTTCTCACTCTTCTGTGTGATCTCAGGGGACTGCAGTAAACTCTGTTTCTATTTTATTATCTGAGAAGTGGACAGTAAGCATTCCTACACTGGATGTAGAACACTGAATGACTTAATGTAATGCACATTCGTAATCTCAAGGACATCATCATCCTCACAGACTCCCATTGTTCTTAGAATTAACTACCACTTTTTAATTAAAAAGCAATGTTCTGTTTTTATTTATTTTTTATAGGCAGGTCTATTTTGTCTGTTTTCTCTATAATGTACCTCCATTCTCTCTTACTCAGGCAGATGGAGTCATCTCCCTGGCCCATATTCTGGCTCTTCACTAGTACTCATGCCACCTACTATAACAGGTGTGGGAGCTCGTCACACTTCAGGTGTACATGCAGTTAAAGAGAAAATAAAGTCCTTAGGACTCTTCCTGAGAAGCTGCTATTATGCTGAGTCTCTCATTCTATAGTTCTTTGGGGGTTGGGTATCATGTATGTGTGTGTATATACATATGACACTTATGATAAACATATATTTATGTTTGTATTGTTGTCATATGAATAAAAATGTGAATGTGAGTACACACACACATATATTTGTGTGTGTGTGTTTATCCTAGGTGGCACATGATAAAAGAATTCTATTTAGGACAGCTTTAACTTGGTCTGTGTAATTTAAGTGTTCCAGCCCTTTAGTTAAATAGGAAAAACTAAATAAAGCTAAATCTTCCAGTATGGTATTGAAAATCATATTATGTATCTGTCTCTCTCACTGGACTGTATGTTGAGAAGCTTGAATTTTGGTCACGGTCATCTGTTAATCTTATACCCAAAAGTGTGCACTCAGTACTGCTGAACTTCTAACCTCTATACAGGAAAGTAATGGTTTACTACCTTTATTTTACCCAAACATCAGCAAGATAATCTTAAAAGATTTGCTATTATTGCATTATTTTTTTGTAATGCACTGTTTCAAATGATGCAACGACAAGGACCACATCTGGTTTATAAGCAATGCTTAATTTTAGTGTAACCTTGTAGCTGCTGAGAAGATGCAACACATGTTATCAATAATATATGTTTTAAACTAACACAGCATGGCCTATTAAAGGTGCTGAAAATAAATTTAGATATACAGAAACCAATGATGTTAGCTATGTAAAAGCATATGGAAGTTTTACAAAGAGGAATTTTAAAACACCTTTCATGCTATAACCTAATTAAAATATTGATCAGTAGTGTTCTTACCTCATTTCACAAACAACTCAATGAACAACAACTGCTTTTGTGATCATTTGTTATTAACAATGGGAAAACATGATTTCCATTAAAAAAGACACATTGAAATGGAATGAACAAGCTCTCCCAAAGATGTGCTTATCAATCTTGCCCTTCTCATATTCTTCAACTCTCCCTCTTCCCCACTCTTTCAAGCATCTGGGGAGCGGGAGGGGATTAAAGGAGCAATAAAGTTTTTCCTTCCATATAAGCCTAGTACTCTTCCCTCCAGAATTACCAGATACAAAAAAAAAATGTAGCTAAGAGTCAAGAATTTGGATGTTAGCTATCAAAGTTTCAGACCATTTTCTTCCACATTCTTGGGCAACTTACTCAACCTGTATTGGTTTTCTCATACAAAAAGCTGTTAATACACAACTTCCATGTATAAAAACTTATTGGGATTATATTACAGAGCATCTAGCACAGTGCCTAATTAGAGCACATCTGCAGTTCCCCAGTCCCTCTCCCTACCCCTACCCCCCACCCAAGTACAATGAACAACAACCAAAAATAGACCTGAATAGGAAAATTTGGAATAAATAAAAATATACTAAATAGTTAGGACATTCTGGCAAACCTGGGCTTGAGGTGAGAGAGCAGTGAGCATAATTATGGCTCATGCTGAGAAAGAAGCCAAGACCAGGGTCCTGGTAAGCATACAGATGCTGTTTGGGGACCTGGGACTGGACAGTCACCAAGCAGCTCTGCAGCAATGTCACAGTTATACATGAAGGAAACAAAGGATAGGAAGGAAACATTACCAGAATTTCTGCTTTAAAAGGCTTATATTCAATTAAAGATAAAAGCAATGAGAAATAAGACTTTATAGTTCATTATACCTTTCCTAAATCAGGTGCTGGAAGTAAATGTAGATGGACCAAAACCAATGATGCTAACTCTGTAAAACACATGACAGTTGTTAAAAGAGAAATTTAGAAACAGGCTTCATGCTACAACCTAATTAAAATACTAATCAACAGCGTCATTTGTTCATCCTGGGAACTTGGATAGTAAACAAAGAAAGTTCAACTCCAAACGGACATGAAAATTCCAACAAACAAAGCCAGAAGGGACTTATATCTCATTTCAATCTTGTTATAGTGGTAAAACAGTGTCCAGTAAAAAGTGACTTGACCATGTACACAGCTACATAGTTACATGTAGAGCCAGGAATTATAGCTGAGTCTTCTGATTTCTGAGGAGTTAAAAGTCTGATTTCCATACATTTATTGAAATCAACGGGAAAACTTCACACATGACCAATATAGAAACAAAGAGAAAATTATTATAACTTAGAAATGTTTAATTATTCATTATTATATGAAAGATGGTAGCCATTCCCCACATCTACAGGCCATCCAGATTTGTGGCATGGGTAGAGGCATACATATTGAAATATCTAAAATACTTAATTGTAAGTGACATTAGGTGAGTTTTTGAATTGAAACCTAGCCTCAAACTGTAGAAATCACTGTAAAAGAAAACAAAACTTCAATAATGACAGAGTATTCTACAATGAAGAACTCTTCGTGAACTAATCAGCCCTGATGATCTGATGGAAACTTCACATACATATACCCCATGATGGGGTTTGATGATGATTACAAACCTTATTCAGATCAACAGTCTGGTGCAAACAGTGTAGAAGGAACCTATTTGTTTGGTCATTCATCTGAGGAAGTTTGAGGAACATCAAGTAATGGCCTAACACCCATTATCAAACTGCTTCCTGAGTTGATGGTTTGTCCCTGCTGACCTCCTTGAGATTTTCCTCTCACCTTCTCTTTTGTGTTCAGTTGACTGGTCTCTCACCACAGACTTCCTTTCCATTGTATCAAATATGCTCACATTTTTCCAATCTAACAACCTCCTTCTCCTCAACCCCAATTCCAGTTCATTACCAGCTTCCTCTCTTACTCACCATACTCCTGTTTAATGGAGGCAAGTCTCCTCTGTCTCCACTTCCACCTCTCTTCCTCACTCTCATTAGAATGAACTATGCATTCCAGAGAAACACTGTCCTTTGTCACCAATGAACAGATGTACGGCTTAAAGCCTTAATAACCTCTATTTAGTTTGTATCCTATTTGTATTCTCTTTGTATCCATTTCTTATGGAAACAATTCCATACAAAATTTTGCTTACTGGCTTACTCCTCCATAAACTTCAGGAAAAAATCTCCCAATTTTATGTCCTCCATATATAACAAGCAAGTTTGGTGTTGAGTTATCATAACAGTGACCCAGTGTTTCACTGAAAAGAAAATTAATAATTTTTATATCTCATTAATCTTTCAATTTATAGGATCATATTTGATACATTTTTACATTGGACATTTCTTAATGAATTAATCAATCAAATAATTAATTTCTTAATGAAATAGTCCCTGATGACTTGATAGAAACTTCACATAAATATATTATAAGAAGAGGTTTGATGAAGATTAGAAACCTCATCGAGAACAATAGGTTCCATGTGAACAGTAAAGATAGAACCCTAGTTCTTATAAAAAAGTTACAGTGAAATCATATATACGATGAGAACCTGTACCTATCATATGTAAAGAATTTTATAATTTGATAATTAAAAGAAAAGCAATCCAATTGAAATATGGAAATATGGAAAATTTGAAATATGGAAAAAGGATCTGAATAGCATTTCTTCAAATTATTTGCCACAAAGCACATGAAAATTTGTTCAACATCATTAATCATTAAAGAAATACAAACCAAAACCACTATTCAGTCCCACTAGGATTAATTTAACAAAAATGCACTGATATTATATCAATCAAAAATAATATTATTTTTACAAAATGAAATAATAACAAGTGCTGGAAAGCATATGGAGAAATTGGAGCACTCACACACTCCAGTTGAGAAGGGAAAATGGTGCAGCCACTTTGAAAAATAGTCTGGGAATTCCTTAAAATTTAGATAAGCACAGAGTTATCCTGTCAGCTAACAATTCCAATTGTAAGCATACACCCAAGAGAAAAAAAAAATTTGTAGATGAATGTTTACAGGAACTTTATTCATACTATCCAAAATGTGGAAGTCACCTAAATGTCAATCAACTGATCAACAAATAGATAAAATATGGTATTTCCATTTATTTGGAAAGAAAAGAATGAAGTACTGGCACATGCTACAGCATGAGTAAAACTTAAAACTTTATGCTAAGAGAAAGAAGTCAGGAAGAAAAACACCACATATTATATGATGTTATTCACATGAAATGTCCAGAAGAGGCAAATTTACATAGACTGAAAGTTGACCTGATGGTTGCCTAGGACAGGGGGTAGGGAAGGGAAGGCAAATGGGGCAGGAGTAAAAATATGGGGAGTGAATTCTAAAGGGTGGAGGATTTCCTTTTGAGATGACGAATATGTTCTAAAATTAACCATGGTCATGGATGCAAATCTTTGAATATGTTAAAACCTATTCAATTGCAGATTTTAAATAGGTGAATTCCATGGCATGTGACTCCTATCTCAATAAAAGCCTTATATTAAAAAAATACACAAGAACCAGAGTGGGCAGGAAGGAGCTCCAGCAGTCAATACTCCTCGTGAGTTCTTCAAACATCAAGAAACCAGCCTTATTGTTTTTAACTTGTTTACCAAAGAAATTGGTCCAATGTTTATATCATTTAGATGATACAATTAACAGAAAGAAAATGTGATGTTATATGCTGACAATGTTCTCTTCCTGTCAAAAAACAACTTAAAAAAAACATCTGAAACTGTTAGTTAATATTTTGTGAAAGATCTTTTGCATATCAATTATGCCCAGAGTCATTATTTTTGGCAGTCACGCTATAAATCCAGACTCAAGAGAGATAATTTTATACCATCTGCTCTCAAACTTGAGCATGCATCAGAATCACCTGGAGGACTTGACAGAATACAGATTGCTGGATCCCATCCGCAGAATTTCTGATGCAGAGGATTGGGGTGGAGCCTTTAACAAGTACCCAGGGGATGTTAATTCTGCTAGCATGGGGACTGCATTTTTTTAAGAGCCCCTCGTGGTTCCATACTAATCTATTTAGTTTTATTATGGCCATACTTAACACTAACTTATCCTGATTGTTCAAAGGTAATTATAATAAAAAGTCAAACCTGTTACATGATTCACATGGTACATCAGAACTGCTATATTAGAAGAATTGCTTGATTGGGAGAAAAATACTATATAACATAAAATCAGTGATGGACCCAACACTTGAAGTTGAAATATACGGTAAGACTCAGGATGTGGTAGCAAGAACAAAATCAAAAAGTCACAAAGGAAGTCAGACATCTGTGAATCACATCGATGCCAGAAGAATAGATGAAAGATCAATGAAGTTTTGCCTCTGGGTGGGGTAGCAGTGCAATGAGGTGACAGTCACTAGGTCAAAGGTGCTTCCTGATTGGCTTCCAGTTCCTAAACCACAGTCTTGGCCCTAAGACAATTACTAGATTTCTGTTGACAGTATACAAGGTTTAAGTAATTTTTTGAACGAGATCAGGGATCCCATTGACCACTGATTTATAAAACCATAAATTTAAAACCCATTTGGGGGCTCACCACTTCAGTTTTTATCCATTAAAGAGGACAATCATTTATCATCACCTTATCTAATAAAAGGACTATTTTAACACCAAAAAGTCAGGAAGGGTATTATTTCAGACTAAAGAAAGAAAATTAGTAATATTGGCCCACTATAATCTTTATTTTTCTCGTTTTGTAACTGACTGTCCCTTGTCTATAATCCCAGATTGTGTAACCAATGTTCTACGTGACCTAATGGCTTCATTCTTGAACATATTCTACAATTTTAGGTAAATGCCTGTAAATGTCAGGCAATAATTTATGAGGATAAGAGACAGAAGGGCAAGAAGGAGACAGAAAAAGAACATTGGTATGAGGAAATTTCCCTAAAGAGTAGAGGTTAACACTAAGTTATTGAGGATGAATTTATTGAGTTTTCAATCCTCCTGCCTCAGAATTCCCAGTAGCTGGGATTACATACTTTCCCTTTATCTGTATATTAATGAGTTTTTTCTTATTTATAGGATAAGATCATAGTATTTTAAATGTAGCTTTCAAAAATTTCACAATTCTGTATATCTTTTAAGTATTGTTTAAAATTTTAATTGTGATCAAAACCAGAAAATACAACTTGCTGTCTCAAAAAACAAACAAAAAACGCAGTAGAGGTTAAAAATCAAAAGGACAAAAAAATAGGACTAAGTATGCTTTATTAAGTTTTTACCTCATTTCAAATGAGCCACAACTTTAAATAACAACTGGAAATATATCCACAAAACTCCTCTGTGACAATGACCAATGCCTGCATACAATAGACAGAACAGTCTTTGTTCTTCTTTAAACCAAAATCTTCAACCCATACTCTTCACACTCTCTGTTCTAATGCCTATCTGGGAATCAGACTTGGGCTTCTGGTGAAGGTCCAGTCATTTGTTGAGCACTGGGTTGTAGATTATGTAGGACAACTCTATCCCAGTCCTGGAAGTTGGATGTCTAGCAGGTATTTGAATTGGAAGGTAAGTTTCAAATATCTTCTCCTATACGTGTTGGTAACAGTTATCACACGATACTTGATTTCAATCGATAGCATTTATATCTTGTCAAATATAATAAGCATTCCATATGTCTGTTTTATTTTTCCAAATGTTTAAACTCTGAATTGAAAAAAAAAATGAAGGAATATCAAGCAAATTCTCTTCTAGAAAATTTCTTTCTCTTACACATTCCATGAGAACCCACAAGTAATAAAAATGAATGTTTTCTCAATGTAAGCAAATTGATAGATACATCGTAAATCATTTCATAGCATCATCTTTACAATTCCTTTAAATATCCAACTAGTTTTCCATGAAAACACTAAGGGGAATATTATGAGTTGGAAAAGATCATTGAAATTTCAATGAGTCTGATTCTATGCAAATTCTGAATCTGAGTGCAATTTTAAGATACTATAAAAACCTTAGGGGAAATGTCTAAATGAAAATGCATCCAGGGACATTACTTAGTTTGAATTTCAATTTCTTTTGTCACAGTCTTGAAAGCATTTTGTATTAGAAATCTAAAACCAAAGAGCAATTAACCTAATCTACTTAATTTTATTTATTTTTTGTCAAACATCTGAGTAGAACCAAGGTTTTTTGTTTTTTGTTTTTTCCTTTTTTTTTTTTTTAACAGCAGGAGTCTAACAGGCTAATCCATAAAGCTAAACAACCATCTGGAATAATACTATCTCTCCTACAGGAGATTTATCAGTCAGAAAACATGGTGATGTCTCAGAACCTCAGCTTTTCACAACAGAAATCGTGGGCCTGGTGCACCTGGCCCTTTGGGAAATCATCTGTCAGTGGAGATTATTCCATCTCTATGGTTGCTGCCTCTCAGCAGCTCTGACTACTTAGCACTGAAGTTGCTAAAATCACACACCATTTTACGTAAACAGATCTAGATCAAAGGAAAATATTCACTTGAGTTCAGTGTCATACTTGAAATTAATAATTTCAACTCTCTAAATATAATGCAAGTGAACTTGTTAGAGACAATGTGAGAGTATTTAACTTTCCAAATTCTGGGGAATTAAAATACATTCAAAGAGTCAAGCCTAGTTATTATGAAAAAGAGGTATTTCTTAATGCTTGGAAAAAACATTAGCAAGTTAAATAATATTGAGAAATTAACTAATTTTGACTATAATAAAAAATGATCCTTTACAAATTACTAATGAGAACATTTTAATGTCATCTACTGATGAAATCATAATTACTAAAGAAAGGAAAAATGCATAAATGATAAATATAGCTATAAGCAGTAACAGGAAAAAGATTATTATAATTCTGTGGAGATTCTTCCTAGATATCAAAGGGAAAAATATCCACAGGAAGAAGGATGGATTAGCCATAAGTCCTTATATAGGAAGAGACTTACACATGTCTAATAAAAGAAAACTTCAATAGGTTAGATATTTGATAGGATCATTTTACTCCATTCTAGGCAATCAAATTATGTTTAATTTTTCTCAATACAATGAATCAACCAAGCCACACTGCCAAATGAAGGTGGCAGATATGCATGAATGATTTCTTTTCTAATCTGAAACATATACCACTGACATTAATACTTAGGAGCCAGTTTGAAATAATTATCAGTGTACCAGAAGCTCCAGATTTTTTATTTTATTGTTTAAATAAAGACACACACAAAAAAAAATGGGGAAAGGGTGGAGATCAACATCATATATCTAACTTCCATCTGTAACTAGTACCATAAGAAGAAAACATTTTACTACAAAATATAGAAAGGTTATAATCTTAAAATAAACATGATTTTTTTTCTAAGAAATGACACCTAGTAATTTTATAGGAACATTCTCTCAATAACATATGTTGGCATTTGAAGGAACATCTGGTTCCTCACTACAACTTTACACACATTAAACAACTGGTGTATAGTAGAGAATTCATTGCTTAATGCTATTTTGTGTTTATATATTGAGATTAGTCTTAGCATTATAAGCCTAAAATGCAAGTTGGGCAGTAACAATATAGTCTCAATTTGCACAATTTACAAAAACATTCATTTGTCTACTTTAAAAATCCTTAGTACAAGATGAAATGTCTTTATAGATTAAATCTCTTTTATATTAAGCCTGTAATTATTTAGATGTATTGTTAACTTTTCTAAATGAATAATAATGTGAAATAGGCTGTATTCATGAAAAGGGTTTTTCATTATCTCATTATTTTTCTCTCATTATAACATCTAATTAATTATATGTCCAGTGTATATAATATGAATTGCCTCACTTCCATAAACTTTTAAGGTCACAGAGAGATCCTTCTGAATTTGGAAATCAGATCACATCAAGACTGCTCTCAACATTCAGTTCTTCCCATTATTGTATTTACATTTTATATGAGATTTCACCTGTAACCCGGTGCCCATCACATACAGAGTATAATCCAGTCTTTCTCTCAGGCTGCATGGTTCCCTGCTACTCTTTAAGCTCAGTTCCAGGTCTCTCCCCATTGTTGGCTGCTTTCCATCTGCTGGCTTCCATGATGGGTCCTCAGACTCTTCATGTTTCAGTGTCAGGGCTCTGCACTTCAGTTTCTCTTCCTGAATGGCTTTCCTCTAACAGCTGTGTAACTCATTCCTTTTCTGTTTCAACCTCTGAAAGGCCTTTCTTACCAATCCCCATACTCCAACCTTTCACTCTGATTGATTATTCTTCAGGATGTATGTTGCTGTCACAATAGTGTCTATTTGTTCAACTATTTATAGCTATCGTCAGCACTGGAATTTAAGCTTCATGAGAATAGGAATTTGTATTGAGCATGCTAACTACAACATCAAAAACTGTAAATTACACACACTTGAAAATACATGTTAAATGAAGAAATGGATAAATAAAAATATTTAAAAATTTTCTAATTTGCACAAAATAATATAGTGTCCATCCATAGACAATTAAACTGCACTAGTTTGTCTACTTGTTCTTGAGTTCTTTAAAAATTTCTATTCATTCACAAACTAAATAATTCTGAAGACTTATAACAACTTACTCTTAGAAGTGAAATATAAAACCAAGTATCAATGGGGTGAACTATTTTAAAGAACATCTAATTTTGTTAGAAAGTGTTTTTTAATTATTATGATTTAACTAGAAGAGTTTTAAAATCAATCTGAAATCACCTCACAATATTAAAAACAAACAGAAAATAAACAAAATCCAATAAATAAACAAGAAGGAGTGTATACATTAGGAAAATATAATAGTTGATATTTTATACACTGATGGCAACTGATGTTAAAAACTTGGAAGTTGATTTTATTTGATAATGCTGAAAATAGTACATGTTAAGCTATACAATTATTTTAATAACTAACAAGTTTCATAGATCTTTCATTGATTTTTATATTGATCATTAAAAGTCAAAGGGGCAGAAATTTAGCAACTCTAATCTTCAGGGTTGGGACAGACTGTGGTTTTATGTTAAAGCTTCTACATTCTAAGAAAATATTGGTGGGATTATTCATTGTAGTTCTTTCACATTGTAGTAAATTATGATTCTTCCAAGATGATGAGAAAACTTCTTTCAAAGTGTATCTTTATATTCTTTGACCTCAATGATATACAAAAGGAAGATGATACACAGGAGCCACTGTCAATTCTTCAAAAGTACATGATTTAATGTTTGTTTTTTCCCCAGTGCTAGTGAGGGAGATATAGAAAGGCTTAGCAGAAAAGCTTAGCAGCCAGGGAAAAATGGCAAGTGCAGAACAAAGGAGCATGGATGGATGGGTCTTCTGATGATGTCAACTTCCTGCTTAATGAAAGCAGGGGACCCAATCAAACACACACTTCCATCTATCTCTGTCTTTCTCTTTCTTTTCCTTCTTCTTGCTTGCTATATCTATGTCCTGTTCTTCAATTCTTTGCTGAACAGAGACAACAAACCCAGCACCCCTAGACAGTAACACTAATTATGAGTCAGTAGTGATCACTTAACTACTTCTAATGACTGTGACCAAAATGGCAAGTTTGAGAAGGAGGGCTAGGCAAGGTCACAGGTGCAGGCTTTGGCCACAAAGGAGAACAGACCTAACTAGTTCCTAAAGGGATTAAACCTGTAGCCTTAGCCTCATTATCTCCCCAAGGGGGGAAAAAAAATCCAAGTCAAAGGCCAATACCAAAACTTATCAGACTATACCCCTCAAAGAAGTGTTTTATATCTAGTTGGCATTGTTATTTAAGAACAAAAATAAAATACTCTGTTTTACTAATTATTTGATTTTTCAAGGAGAAATAATTTGAGGTGGATATAAGGAGGAAAATATTCAGGAGGTTTCCTGTAAATGTTTAATTTTCAAAAGACTATTGCATTTATTAATTAATTTATTTGTTTGTTTGTTTGTTTATTTAATGTAGTGCTGAGGATCAAACTCAGTGCCTCACCCCTG
This sequence comes from Marmota monax, assembly GCF_021218885.2. Taxonomy (NCBI): domain Eukaryota; kingdom Metazoa; phylum Chordata; class Mammalia; order Rodentia; family Sciuridae; genus Marmota; species Marmota monax. The sequence goes on along the minus strand of NW_026694084.1, from coordinate 13,916,488 downwards.
AGCCACAACCCCAGTCCTCAAAAGACTATTTTAAAAGGCATATTGTTCAAAGCTAAAAATAGCTGAGAATTCTAAAATTATAATGTATTTACTAAGAAGTGTCAATCTCAAACTCAAATAGTATTAATCATTTTGATAATGAAAGGGTTTCAATGTAAAAAGCCATATTAGGAACAGAAAACAATGAAAATTTGCACAATTTTGTACAATGATTTTAAGCCAAAGTTGTATTTTACCTTAAAGTTTCATGTAATTTGGGAGACACATTTTCATTCCTCTTGAGATTCTGTTTTGTCTATTTTATTCTTTCTTCTTTTCTTCTAGGATATTTACACCTAATTTATTCTCCCCTAAACTTAACTTACTTTACTCCCTTTCTCTTCATTTACCAACTGACCATTATAATTATAATTACTCTTAACATGAGGATTCTTTGATTTTAGTCTCTCAAATCCACTCTCTACCTTAATTTAATAGTCATTCATTCAATATGATTCAATTCAATTATATTTCCAACTAAGCTTCTATCACACAGAAATCTCTTATTTTCAATTAGAAATACTGTTTCATATTTATGTATAACCTTTCTTTTTTTTATTCTTCCACAATTATAGACTGTTGATGATTCTGGTCTTTTATCTTTTAATGCAAAACTGGGGCTAAAATCTTCTTTCAACCACATTTCCTCTCTAGAATTCTGATTCCTCCCAAAATAGGGACAATTAAAGTTTCTACTTCCTCTGCCACTGCAAGTATATTACTACTGCTCCTGAGAGCTTACAGTATAAGAGCTTAAGTAGGACAAGCAGTTTGCAAATTCTGATTGCTCTTTCTCTCCTCCCCAGAATAAACTGGTTCCGTCTCTCCAGAATTTTCTTTTCCTGAATACAGGTACCAAAGATGATTGTGAAATGATTCATTTCTTCATTTATTAATTAAATCTCTTAGATATAAATAAATGTGAATAATCTAACAAAGCAGTTTCTACATTTCTAATTTTGGATTTTTCTCAATCCTGGGATTCTACAATTATGAATAACTTTTTATTTACTATTTTAAATAAACAAAAGAATTCAATTTAGTTTGTATCCTCTTTTTGAGGGGTATTGACCTTGCTAACATTCATAATAACATTTTAAACAATATGCCTATTCAATGAAGATCATTCACCATTTGTAAATTTAGTCAATACATTGATAGCTTACACAATCCAGAGTTATTTATATTTCCAGTGTCTAGACATGCATAACAGATTGTTTGGTGACTTTTAACATATTCTTTTAGTGAACTGCAAATAAATATTTCTTAGACAATTATCAGCATATTGCTCAATGTTTAAAGGAATTAAATATAGTGAAAGTGTTAGTACATAGTATGGGTCTTTTTCTAAAATACAAAATGGAGATAAATTTATAAGATACATTCTCAAAAATGTATTATTTTCTCCATGGCATTGATGTCTGAGATACAGGTAGCTACGAAAAAATGGGCTCCCTCTAAACCCTCCGAATGGCATAGTACCTATGTCCTAGCAATATTTTAATTTTGTTCCCTCACAACAGAAGCATTTATAACAGTATAAATGAACATTAGAAGATGGGCGAGATAAATGACACCACTATCATGTAATGTGAAGTCATTTGCTCCTAATGATGTCACTCTATACTCTTCCATCAAAGCAATGGTGACTGACACTACTCAATAAAAACAGAAGATTGCAAAATATCACATATGATGTAAGTCCATTTTTGCAAAAAATATGTCAAAACATTAGAAAACCATATACCTCTGTGTTTTTACAACGGTTTTCTGTCAATGGTAGGATTCAGGTTATTTTAAATGTCTGCTTTATTATATTCTATAGTGTTTGCCTCTTTGCAATTCCCATATTTCTTTATATTTAGGAGTAAATGTGAGAGACACATTTTTACTTCTGAAAAATAAGCCATTTCATTCCAGGTGGAGAAAACAAATATACTTTTTGTTTCCAAAAACATTCTTCTGAGCACTTTTCAATCCTCTGGCTAACATATGAGCCCCATTAGGAGTAGTCATTACATGATATCAACCTTCCACCACAGATTAGCACAGGGTATTGTACGCTATAGATGCTCAATGGATTTGGACCGGCTACTTAGCTTTTTACTTTTTTCAGTGACTTCTTTCTCTCATTCTTGGCTCTAGTTGAATTACTTCCATCTCCAACAAATGCCAGACAGTCTTTAAGATACTTTGAGACAGAAATGTTTGTGTGCAGGCATTAAAGTACAAAACAATTTGAGGTCAAAAAGCTGTAATTTGGCAAAAACAAATAAGCCATTACTAGGATCTCTCTCCAAATACCAGTCAACATGTGTAAGTGGATGTTGAGAGTGTTGCAGGTCCTGTGGGAACAGAAAGCACTTGACTTAATAGTGGAGAGTTACTATGAGATGGGCAATTGAATAGATATTGAGGTTGCATTATGGCAAAGTGCTCATACCTCTTTGCTACGCTTCCTTTGTATCAAGATGAAAATCTAACAATTTCTAGAACATAAAGCAACAATAAATCTTATATTTTATAAGACTTTCACTTTTTAGTTTAAAGAATTCACTTTATATAATTTTGTAACATCCACTAAGTTTCTGGTAAAATCAACCTCCTTAGCCTCTCTACTCCAGGAATTAGAGAACTCATCACCTGTTTCCCTACTGCCCAAGCCCAATACTGTCTAGTGCCCATTAGTGTTCCCAGGTCCAGATACTCCCTTCCAAAGAACATCCATATTGGAGGAAATTCAGACATTCTGTTTGGAAATGGGAACTAGGACACAGAGCAAGGACATTTCTATGTGGGAAGTAAATTTAATAGTGAGGAGCACTGATTTGAGCCAGGTTGCCTTCATTCCTTGACAAACCTTCTACATAGTATCTTCATCATATCAAGCAGGCTACTTGGTTTTCTATGCCTTGCTTTTATTATTATGTAAATAACAATACTACATTCTTCTCAAGGAAATTGCTATCAGGGTTATGTGGGTTAATATTTATAAAATGTCTAGAAGATTGCCTGATATATGGTAAAGGCTATGTAATGATAATATTTGCTTAGTTTACAGGTTACAAAAGTCACACATTTAAAAATATACATATGCATATATTTTATATAAATGTTATAAAAGCATGAAAAGGGGGAATTGATGATTATTGGGAAGGAAGTTCTTTGAAGCTCCTCTTGCCATTATATCATTTCCTTTTTCATTTTACAGTTACAATATCCTTTTTCACTTCTTTGTGGCTTCTTATATCCCCTGTCAATTATCTCTGCTACTGGAGATAATTCTTTCTCTCAAATCATAGCCTGGGACCAGCATCTGTTTGTGTATGTCTATAATAGATCCTGCACATTTTTGTTTCTATCTCAACCAGAATCAACACAACCATTATCTTCCTCTGGTAATTATTTACTAAACAGGATGATACATGGAATATCTGTTTATATCTCCATGTAACTTTTATAATAAATTCCTACAACTCTCCTTTTCTGACTGAGACTGGTTTCCTAGAAACTTGGAAGTATCCTGGATTGTATGTTTTGAGATTCTTCATAAAAAGGTAAATTATTTTACATATTTCTTCAAGTGTCATACATATAACTACTGGAGCAACAAGTTTTTTTTAATATATAAAAAGATAATTTTCCTATGTTGGGTATTTTTAAGCCAGGAGAACTTAAAATTCAATTGGCTATATACATGAATAGTTGTATACATGAATGTAAGAATTTAAACCATATTTTCTAAATCCCTAGGTTACATATTGGGATGATACTTAGTATACCATATATCCACACCCATTATGTCTCAGAATTAAATTAAAATCCACACACAGAATTGGTTGGAAACTATATACAATGTCATGGTGAGAAGACCAAAATGTCCACAGATGGAAGTATGTTTTGATTAAAGGTAGCTATGTACTACATAAACAAGAAAGCCAAGCAGAGGGGAGTCTTTAAAAAGTAGAATTTAGAAGGATCACAGAGATAACTGCTGACAGGTTGACAATAACTTCAGTCATGCTTTACTGACAGGTGTGCCCCATCTGGGTTCCTCTGAACAATTTGTGGGAAGCACAGTACTCTCCTTGCTGTGATTATATGATCTTCATCCACCAAACTGCTGGTTAAATCCCCACACAGTTTTCCAGAACAGTTAGAGAATGGACTAGTCAGGACAAATCAAGCATCCCTGTGCTTAAGGTATATATCTCACCTTAAATGAATACTCTGCCGACACAATTTCAACATAATTTATTTTCCAATATCAGTCAATATTTTCATGTTTTAGTTTCTGGATTTCAAAACTGAGCCAGATTATGGACTATAATAATTGCATTTAATTAATGTAATTTTATGAATTATTCCCATAGAGAATTGATGGATTAATGAGAATCTCTATTCAAATATTTATAAGACAAGGCTTCTCAAAACGTAGACTAGAAAAATGTTAGGATATAGGAAAGAGTTATAAAGGTTAAAGTGGAAAAATGAAGGTTAATGATTCCTAAACTAAGTGTAAGTGACACAAAACAGTGTATTGCATATTAGATTTACTTTCTGTTCTCCTGTACCAGCTCAGGGGCAGCTGAAGGGCAGAGAGGGGGAAAGGAGTGCCAAACCCTACAGCACGGTAGGCCGCACTGGTAGAACAACAGACCTCCCAGCACAGCCATGGATACTGTTGAGGGAAACATCCAAGCACTGTTTCTGTAACATTGAAACCTGAGACATGGAAAGAATTCTTACAAATTTCAAACATACACACTCTACAAGATACCCACATCACTTCATTTAGAACAATAACTTGTATTTACCATTGATTTACCTGCTTTGCATTTTTAATTCACTCATTTCTACAGCATGCATTTACAGAACATCTACTAATCCTAGGAGCAGTGCTAGGCAATTGGTCTAGAAACAGGACACGGAAGCTGAGGGAAACTGTGGAGGTCTCTGTGCTTTGAAAGGCTCTAAATCAAACCACATAACATAAAGCAGTTACTAATAGAGGTACACAAGGACGGTGATGTCAACTCGTCCTAACTATAAACCTGGCCATACTGCACCCTACCTTAAGATGTGACAATCCTTTGGGGAGTTTGTTTGTTTGTTTGTTTGTTCAGGGTTTGTTGTTTTGTACTGGATGATTAACAATTTATTTTTAGTTAGATAAGCAATTGTACAGGGGCGATTAACCACTGAGCCACATCCCCAGTCCATTGTTTTGTATTTTATTTAGAGACAGTGTATCACTAAGTTGCTTGGGGCCTCACTCAATTGCTAAAGCTAGCTTTGAACTTGTGATGCTCCTGCTTCAGCCTTCTGAGTGGATGGGATCACAGGCATGCGAAACCACACCCAGCCAATCCTCTGTTTTAATCTCCTCTTCTTCTTTCTACTCTTCCCCTTCTTCCCCTTCTCTGCCTTCCCCCCCCCCTCTCCCTTTCTCCTTTCCTTTTATTTATTTGGCATACCATCTGCTTTTTGAGGAATCACCTCCCATGCATGTTTGCCAGGCGTATAACACCGTCAAATAAATGGATTTGAAATTGCTTAAAAGTTCTACAGAAATAAAGTTTTTTAAAAAATTAATAATTTTATTTTAATAATATAAAAATTGTGCAGTAATAATCACAATTTAAATACCTTTTTTCATTTTTTATAGACTATATTTTAACTCTCTTGATTCTTTTATTTATTTGTTTGTTTGTTTGTTTATTTTTAACTGAGTTCAGGACCCAAGCCTGAGGAGGCAGAGAAACATTCTAGGGAGTCCATAACAATTAGGTCCTTCAGAAATACTATTCTAAATTTAAACAAATAATTATATGCTTTGCCCCAAAGAAATTGCTTATCTAACTAAAAATAAATTTATGGAGCTAGGTTGAATCAGGAAACAACTCTCTAATCTGATTCTATCCACATTCTTGCACAAAATGAAATGGACTCTTAAGGAAATGGAAAAGATTAACAGATTTCTCTTATATTCATGTATTGAATACTGTAAATTTATATAGATATAACTGATTCAGCTGTTTATATAAAAACCAAAGTTCAATAAAATATCTTTAAATTCATCCCTGCTAGTGTTGCTCTTCATTGTCATAGAAAAAACTGATGATTTTCCAGAAAAGTATCTTTATATTTCTTTTTTAAAATTACAAACAGCTTTTAAACATGAACTAAAAGTCAAAGATGATTGAGCATGCCAGCTCTTTAAAGAGATGTATCTATAATGGAATTTTCTCTCCCATATTTGAGTTCCATTCAGTTTAACTTGGGTAGATTTGTTGAAATGTGAAATCTAAAGAAAAAGGCACTGATGAGCAAATATTAATTCTACTCTGACAGCCATATTTAAAACTTGCTAGTTCTACATCAAAAAATATGCCATAGCTAGAGAACACTAAGGGATATTGTATTCCTCCCCTTCCCCACCTTGGTAAACATGGAAGAAAGGTACTGGATGTCACTGGGATTCCACAAGAGGTCTAAACTTTTTCCAGAGCCCCAAGTTACTGCACTGACACTGTCAAACTTTTAATTTTGGGTTGCTCTCCTCACCCTGAAATAAGACGAAAATCTCTAGAAACCAAATTTTTGACCTTCTCTTTCTTCCCAAGTTCGAACTGTACAACTCTCTCACAAAATGTTGCTTGCGATAGACATTTATTAGCATTTAAGTTTAGAAAGTAATTCACTCACCATGATAGATTAGATACAGACATTGCAGCAATTTGCAGAGGAGTCGCCTCTTGATTTCAGAATAGGGAATCAGTAGGTCAGAAGACCACTGGCAACTTTCGCTTTGCTACTGAAGGGATGCACAAACCACCTACTCACAGTCTGAGAGGACCTAAAAAGGAAAGAAAGACCGTGATGTTTCCTGTATCTGTTCTATATGATTTCTACAGATTTATTTCAGCTAGTTGATATAAGGCACATGAAATCAAACATAATTTTTTTCTTGAAATACAAGACATTTCATAAACCAAAGATAAAATTAAAGCAGCCATATGATGAGACGAATGCCTTACCTTTAAAACCAATTGAATGGTTATTAAAATGTTCATTTCTTGAAGAAGAGACTACAGGGAAACAGTAACATGTGTTTTTGGAGACAACATTTTTTTTCTCCATAAGATTAATGCTCTCTAAATATTTATATATATATATATATATATATATATATATATATATATATTATATGTATTTGTGATAAATTACATATTTGTGATAAAAGTATCAGAACAAGGATTCCAATTAATCCATAGAATATACTAAAAAATAAATCCTTGGCATGAGTTAGGATCACATCTTAGACTTTAACAACAACAAAAAATCATTAGCTACAAATAAATCTAAATGAATAGGAATTTATATTCAGTAGTACAGAAAATGAAAGCCAGAGTGTACTCACATAACACACATTTCCATACACATTTACTGAGCATCTACTGTATACAGCGTCCTATAGATTTCAACCAATTTTTCTTAAGGTATAAAGAATTCAGTATTATAGTAGCATTTGAATGAGTTCTTGTCCTTCAATTCATGAAACATTTACAGAGCATGTACTATGTGCACTAATGCTATCACAGGTACAGCTTGAACATAAAGATCCATGAAAAATGAAAAGGATAATGGCCCTGCTCTCAAATAATGAGTCATGTAAATATTTTAACAAAATAGAGAAAGTGCTCTCTCAAAAGGCATAGAGCAGGCATATGGGAGCACAGAAGAGGGGCTTCCATGCAGTCATAGGGAATTGGGAAGAATCTCTCAAGGAGGAATGCCCCAAATTTCTACTAATAAAACTTTGTTACAAGTTTCAAAAATAATCCCAAATCAAAATGGTTTAGAAAAAGGTACTTTATTTATCTCTATACAAATAAATCTCAAGTTCAAGGAGGATACAACCACTCTAAGAACACGAAGGATGTGGTTCCTTCTTTCTTGTCATTTCCCCATTTTCAACATATGCTTCTTCATGGTCTCAGAGGCTGCTGAGCCCCAGAGAATATATCTGCATTCCAGCCAGCAAATAAAGAGGAAGGAAAAAAAAAAAAAAAGAAGGACATGTCCTAAAATTTACACATGACATTGCTGCTCACATTTTACTGGGCAGAGCTTACTCACTTGTCCATCTTCCTCAAAGGAAGCTATTATTTTAGGAATCTATAAGCCCAACTACAACTAAGGGGTGACAAACAGTGAAGAAGGTGGGGAGTAGAAACTTGGAGAAAACCAGCAGTATCTGCCACCATGTTTGAAACTCAATGACCTTAACCTGCAAAGGGTTATGATTTTGTACCTACTGCAAACAGGTAGACCAGGGACCGAGGGGGATGTGGAATAAGCCCACTATTTGTTGAAAATTTTACAAATTTGATTTATTAATTTTAAATATCAAACTTCAGCTTACTTCAATCATAAGTCCACAAACTATTTATTGTGTCTTCCTATTTACCATGCTCAAACTGAGTACTGATACAAAGATTAATAGAATACAGTATTTACACATTAAAACTCATGGTCTAAACATAGAGGCATTATTTAAAAATGAAATACTCTATGAAAATTGTTGTGTGCATTTTTAAATGCATATACTTAAATTTAAGCTCTAATTCTAACAGATTCTAATTTTGCCAGACCCTTACTACCTGGGTGATTTTGAGAGGCAGTGGGATAAGCAGCAATGAAAGCCCATGTCCTAAATCATCTGCTTACATTCCAAAAGAGCCTTTCAGTTCTACCCTTTCCTTGGCCAACTGTTAAAGCTTATAGAATTACATACTGCGAACTCAGAAACTCCAAATTCTATCACCAAAATAGTTCTGTTCAGTCTTTCACATTCTGTATTGCCATATTTTTATCTAAGAAAAATATGTATGGAATATTATCTGATGCAACTCATTCTGGATATACTTAATTCTAACTTTAGAGAACTCTGTATCTGATTGTCATTATTTTAATATCTAATCCAATTGCTTTTACTGAATTAAATTTTGGAGTTTTCCCAAGAGTTTGCATCTAGATGAATCATTAAAGAAAATAATAAATAACCAAAACAAAGTCTATGAAATCAGCTATTAGGTTTGTTGCAATATCCACCAAGAGAAAAAGTGTTTCCTACATGAGCATAAAATTCCAATATGAGGAAAAGATTTTGTTAGATTTCAATACTTAGAAAACCGTTGTTCTGAATTTCTCATTTACTTTTATCTAGGGCTTTAATGCAACATTCTATTCTTCTTTCTTTGCTTTCACTTATTATGAACAACTCTGAAACAAATTTGTGACATTTCATTAAAAACTATGCAAGACCTCTGCATAGACTTCTCACTGTTTAAAACCTTTTCCCCCTTTTCTAGCCAATTTTAATTTTTAACCTGTTGTTTTGATAAACAGATGCACATATGCATACAAATATATAGTGTCTGTATAAATATATATATAATCCACTCTAAGTCTTTTTTGGAATGAGAGAGTATAAAATTGAAGGCCACATTTGCAGATTTGTTTGCTTCTACAGAATGTACAAATAACACATAAAGAAACTGAATCCCAGAATCTTTTTTGTGTTGTTCTTCACAGTAAACCTTGGGTGCCTGTTACATTTATATTTTTATGATGTGATGTTTTTCAAAGCCCTCAGTAGTGGGCTTGTTATTCCTTTTAATGACATTTAAATGATTCATTACAATTTTTTTTCAAAGAAAATATCTTTAGGATCTTCAGGCAAATTTAAATTTTCTGTTCATTTTGGTGATTCATAATCCTTATACAAATCTCTGACATGAGTTTCCACACTTGAGTATGAATTTAGAGCTTTCAGCCAAAATTCTAACACTCTTATGAACCACCATCTGCCCCTTTGCCACAAGAGAAAAGCAGCTTATTTTCGGGTTGGAGGAAACTTTTCAAAATACATGGAATGAATTGACTTCCCCCTGAATCCTCAGCCAGCATTGTAAATTAGAAATCGAAACAATTGTACTCTTTAGGTCACTATTTTACCACAAAGTTAAAGAAAATAGTATGCGAATTTAACGCAAGACTCCTCTCCATTTAGTATATGCATTAAAATTGTGAATAGCCTTGAACACAACAAAAGATTACAGGGATGACACTTCATCAAAATAGTTATTTTAATCATTTTATTCAGGAATAAGACTTTAGGCTTCAAATCCAGTGAAAAGAATACTGTATTAAGTTCATGTAGTTGTAATTACTTTGCATTTGTTAACACAATGTCTAAAATAACTTTGCTAAAGTGATTTTATTTCAGCAAAAGAAGCATTTTCATGATCTAGTCCCATGAAGGTGTTTGTAGCATTAAAATCTTAAAATTCCATGAATATTGGTTTAAATAACCTATTATATATAAACAAGTTTTACATATCCTATATTTAAGATAATAAACCTATAAAAAGTTACTTGGAATAAAAATCAAAATTACGGCATTTGCAGGTAAATGGATGAAGTTGGAGAATATCATGGTAAGCAAAGTAAGCCAATCCCAAAAAACCAAAACCAAAGGAAGAATGTTCTCTCTGATAAGCGGATCCTGATCCATAAATTGGGTGGGGGCCAGGGCATGGGGAAAATGTAGGCACTTAGGGCAAAGGGGAGGAAGAGGAGGGAGGGTGCTTGGGGGCAGGAGAGACGGTGGAATGAGATGGACATCATTACCCTAGGTACATGTATGACTGCCCATATGGTGTGACATTACATCATGTACCACCATAAAAATGTAAAGTTGTGCTGCAATTGTGTACAATGAATCAAATGCATTCTGCTGTCACATATACCTAATTAAAATAAATAAATAAATTTTTTAAAAAAACAAAATGTCCAAAGAATTAGACCATAGCAACATAAATACTAAATATACTAAATATACATATATATGTATATTTAGTGTGTGTGTGTGTGTGTGTGTGTGTGTGTATATATATATATATATATACACATATATATAAATTACTTTACTTTGCTTGGAGAAAAGCTAGTTTGGATTCATAGGGTATACAAAAACATGACAGGGCTGGGGTTCTGGCTCAGCAGTAGTCTAGCATGTGCGAGATGCTGGGTAAGATCCATAGCATCACATAAAAATAAATAAAATAAAGGCATTGTGTCCAACTAAAAAATATTTTTAAAGAAATACATGACAGCGTAATTTCAAACTGGGTTAGATCAATGCTCCACTGGATTTGTTTTAGCTGATATATTATGCCACTGATGAGGAAATACATACTCAAACTCCATCCAGGGCACCACAAGAGATGATGGGCATAACGTGAGCAATAAAATGTATTAGGTAAGGAAAGAATACTTTTATAATAAAGGTTCAAAATATTATATGTTAGTAAAACAAATTAACAAGCAAATATTAGAACATTTTTGAATTTTATAGGGTAGATGCGTTTTATTATCATTAAATGAAAAGGTTTTTCCTTGCTTCCCGGTTCCTCCATGAACTAACCCTATGGATCTATATTCCTTAACCTAAACTCCCTGTTCAGATTCAACTTTTTTGGTTATCATGTTCTTTCCTAAGCCCAGCCTACACTATCAAGTTCAGATTCTTTTCAGGGACTCAATGTTTTCTTTCACCTCTCATCTTACTTATTCAAAGTTTTCAAGGATCAAAGCAAATTCCAGGGCATGTAGCCTTCAGTCATGTAGCAGCTGGCCTTTCTGTGATCCACCCTTTGTACATGCATCTCCTTCCTTCTCCCCTGCTTGGCTGGCTTCTGGACACGGATAGCCTTTCTCCCAAACTTTCCAACTCCCCCATCAAGCACAGTCTCCCAAGTTCTTTGGTAACAACTTTTTCACAATTCATGAAAACCATTAGAAAGGCTGGTCTAATTCCTTCATGCTGGTCTGTATTCCCTCTAGATTATAAATTCCTTGAGGACAGACAGCAGATCTTAAGAAACTTGCAAACCTATGGCGTAGCACCATGCCTGAGCCAAAAAAGGTGTTCAATAAACATTGATAAAATATGAATAAACTTCTATACTTCTGAAGAATTTCTGGCATCATGACCCAATCCATTATCATTTCTTTAATCTTACTAAGTGGCAGGTGATATCAATTTTTTTTCATTCATTAAAAAAAATCCTTCAAATTCTACTAATGAAATGCAAAATTACATAGAATGCTAAACTAAAAGAAAAGATCTCTTTTAATTTTTAACTATAAAAATACTATTTCCTTAATTTTTGCCATATTTAAAGTTTTGAAGCTTCTAAAACATGTCTACTTTTAAGCTAATTTTTATATTTGCTTGAAAATTTTATATTAGTTATGAAAGCTCCAGAGCAGAAGTCCATTCCCCAAATCTGTCTGCCTCTCAATTTTATCCAGAATATAGTCTAGTGGTATGATGAGTAAATTCATATTTCATTGTTTATATATGCAATGTGGGGGTCAATCCTGATATCCTAGCTATTACTGCAATGATCACATAAAATTTCGAGCGGGAAGGATATGGAAATACATCTCTCTAGAACAATTGAGTGATGAGGATCAGCATGATGTCACCCAAATAAAGATTCAAATACCTTCCAAGCTGTTCTTAGACCCTACTGATACCTACCCTAAAATATGGTCTTGGCACAGGTTGAGAAAGCCCACACACTGCAACTTCAGATCAGCACAGATGGTAACCTTGGAGACAAGCTAATGCAAAGCTTTATGTGTCCTCTCACTGCAGTGCAGCTGTCATTTCACTTGTACTAAAGTCATTTCATGGGAGGTATTAGAATTCAATTGAGCATGTCAGTAATTGGTCTAAAGCATTTATCATAGAGACCTGGTTATGTTTGTTATTATCCTAAACATGCACTTCAGAAAATATCCTCCATGTTCAAATTACAGAGAGTATTTATCTTAACCAGAGAAATAAGCAGGAATAACCTTATACTCATTTTTAAATAAATATCATTGCAAACAAATACTACCCTAAAACTGAAGTTTGGGATTATTTTCTTCAGAATAATTAAATCCACTCCATTATCATTACCATTTTCTGAGACATTTTGACTTATTCTTGCATGAACTAAAAAGACAATTTCTCTACCTATGCATGTATCTCATCTCCTCCTAAACTTTCATGTAATCATAAGCTTCTCTTCTGCCTATATCTTTCATGCCTGCCTCCTTCTGTATCGTTCCCCTTTGTATCTTTGATTCTTTGCAGCCTCTGTTTGCTATGACTTCAATCTATTACTTTTTTTCCCACTTCTCCTCCCTGACAAACTCCACAAAAGATTAAATCCATTGCTTTCTCCTTCTCACCGTCCAATTCTGTTCTCTAATTTCTGATTCACTATTCTCATCACCAGTCAACTGGTCAATATCTAACCACCAAGGCCAGAGCTGTCCATCAGACTGCATTCTTCCCATTTGTCCTGGAGCTCTCCCTCATTCCCAGGATATTGAAACACCCAGACTCTCCCAGCTCTCCCAGCTCTTCATTGATCCATCACCATTTTCCTATATTTGGCTACTCTTCTAAGTTCCTTCTAATGAAACTTTCTCAGTAGATAATTCTCAAATTTTTATCTGTGGATTTGATCTTTTTTCCCCCTGACTTTCAGAGTAATTATTTCTAATTAAATATTCAACAGTTACCAGATCTTTGTTTTGTTTGCTGTTCAATCATATGTCTTAAAGTCACTGCTCCTTTCTATTTCTATCACTCAAGTTCAAGTCCTTACCTATCTTTTGTCTTAATGAGCTTTTATACCGCACATTTTTAAAAGTGTTTGAACCATATATAAAAATCATAAGAATAGGCCAACTTCCTAGTTGAAAAAATAGTTTTTCATTAAAAAATAAATTTAAAAGTTCTTGGCAATTTAAAATCCTTAACACTGGATGGGGAACACGGCGTTGTCTGGTGAATGCTTGAACTTCCCGAGCACTGTGCTCTGTGCTGCACAGCTGCTCGTTGCTGGCTGGAAATGATTGCACAAGCCTCCCAACTTTTCTCTAATCCTCCAAACTACATTAAAAATTAATTTTATCAAGGCAAAGCACTTATACATGCAAATTTCTTATTTAGAAAACCTCTGAACACTCCCTATCTAAATATCACACATGGGATCCTCTTCAATATGGCCTGTCCTCTATTTTCTGGCTTGTGTTCACCCATGTTAGATTATTTCTATTCAGTGAATCCATCCCCACCATGCAGAGAAAGCCTAGCGCACAGCGCTCTGTACTCCGCAGCCAGTCAAAAACAAAGTTGAATTCTCAGTTCAAAATTCACATTTTTCAGGTGTCTGCTATTACATTATTACACGCAAGGAAGCACTAAATAAATAAGCATTTAAAAAAAATATGATCCATCTAAACTGCCTAATGTTTTTAGAACTTACAAATTGTGATGAGTCACAAAAGGTTCAATCCCATGTGGATCACCCAGCAAAAATGACTGCCAAAAATCAGTTTAATTAAAAACAGAAAGAAACAAAGCAGCAGATTGGAATTTAAAAAAAAAAAATAAATGTTTCAAGTGAAAAAATACTTAGGCATGTTAAATGAATCTTTCTGTGTTCTCAGAACATAAGTATTTTAGTGTTCAGAATTAACTTGGGAGAAGAGAGGGAAACCATCCTGTGAACACACTGCATTTAGGAATATAATTCTGTATATAAATAGCTGCGTTTTGAATTTTGTTTTTCCCAAACACTGCTTCAGTGTCCTTCACAGCACAGCCTGGGTTGCCTTGTCAATCTTCTTCCTGAACTTCCTCCACCCCTTCTCCTCCCCAAGCCCTGGCAACACGTGCTGGTTTCTCTTTGAATAAATTAAACACTTTCCATGTCCATATGTTTCAGAATAAACAGATTGATCATTATGTTCCCACTTCCAGAAATGTCCTCTTCCTTCTTGATCAGAAATACTATCAGTCTTGCAAAGTCCAGCTCAAATATCATTAAGCACCATGATTTAAAGCTCTGAATAATTAAATTCGCTTCAAGTCACATACATTTCTACTGCAGTACTTATCAGATTTCCCTCATGTTATGGTTTTCCTGTTTGTGAAAGGTGAGCACTGTGTGTTAATAGCACTTTATGATATTATTTAACTATGTAAGAAATATTTATCTACTTAAGAAATATGGCATTCTAAGTTTCTGGCTATGGGGTTGGAAGAATATCCTTTTCTTATAACAAAAGAACAGACAAGAGAAGATATGGCAATATTTATATAAAGTATGATTATTTTTAGATCTTTTAGAAGATGTGCCAAAACAAAAGAAATTCAATAGTTTTTGAATCACTTATTTGATCTTGTTCCTACTAGTTTCTCAAGAGCAATAATTATATCTTTGGTTTTTATTCTACTTGCTATCCTATCAGTATTGTTTATTATCAAGAATAAACAACAACAAAAAAGAACGACTTGATCCGCTAAATTGATTTTTGTTGAATTGCTACATTATCATGTTCATGCAAATTATTGATTTTTCTTCTGTTTGACAATGAAGACATCTAAATGAAAGACACAGACTCCAACAACAGAAGAAAAACAGTCTTCTTCCAAGAGACAAAATCTTAGAGGATAAGAGCTTCCTTAATGATAACAACTAGCCCAGGCTCAGACAATACCTACTTCTTCAGGGAATATTGCAATTCAGGAGTGAGGCATTGTTCACAGATAGAAATTTCAAGAACAATATTTGCACACCATTCTGCTTAGGCAAATGCTTTCTTCTTTAGGGTATTATTTGAAAACACCCAACATGATCAAAATCAATTCACTTCTCTTAAGAAGGCTCTTTCACTGAGCCTGGAGAGGAACTGACTTTTCTCTAACAGGCTTTGGCTTTCATTCTGCCAGATATGCTTGATTAAAATGAAAAACTAAGGAGCTGCCACCTTTTGAAGCTAAACAGAAAGTGCCTCCAACATCAGAGAACTCCACTGATGTTTCAGCAAGCCAGCGTTGGCGAAGATACCCAGCTCCTCCTTGAAGAGATGATGTGGCCTCTGGCAAAAAGAACTAGGAATAGTTCATATATTCATGCTGAGGTGAAAAAAGAAAGAATTTTCTTAGCTTGTCATTCAAACTGGGTTTCTTCACAGCAACTTTTCATTGGCCCTTTATTTTTTAATAAAATATGCCCAAATCCCAGTCCCAATATTTTATGTTCTAAAACTTCATACTCCTAATAAATGCACTGTCACAAACTATAACCCCTTGAATACTGACTGAATGCTTTTTTTTTTTTTTTTTTTTTTGAGGAAAGCTCTATGATTCAAGAACCCCATGCCAGGCAATCCACTCTTCCACGTTTCTTAAGGACCCTGCCATTTTCAGACTTACACAAGTACACAGGTTCTGGTTCAACATCCCCTTACAATTTAACACTTCAACATTATATCAGCCTGTCTTTGGGTGCTTAACGTCCCTGGCTATTTGTTCTTATCTTCTGATGGGTTGACATTCACTTATAGAAGGTCAAAATTCATCAAGAAATTGGTAGTTAAAATCCATTTATTAAGTTTGTCAGTAGTTTTTTGTTTTTTGGTTTTTTTAAAAAATTTACTGGGAAAAACTGCTGCAACCTCATTATTAAGAAGCTCCTTCATCTGTGAACTTCAAATGATGGTCTCTTGCATAGTGTTTAAACCTTCTGTAGCATCCTAGACTTGAAGCTGAAACTCAGCTCCTTTATCAAATGGTCAAACTCTTTCATCTCTTTCTTCAGATCTTCAAAGATGTATGGGGCTTTCAGTACTGTGTGCAGGGATTCAAATATTCTCTATCCTCTGCTTGAGATTCTTCTTTAGGTTATAAACATACCATTAATCATACTATAATATTGTTTTAAATTTTCTCAGACCTAGAAAAAAAAATCCTAAGCATTGTGAATAGGGGACAGGTCTTTTATGTGTCTATCTTTCTCAACAGATTTTAGTCACCAGTGCTTCTTTTTATGAATGAAACTTTTTGGTCCTTGTGCTTACCAACTTTCTTCACAGGTGTTTATGCTCCTTAGAAGACACTGCTGGAATCCTATAAGCAGACATTCTACATCCTCCTACATGGACTCACCTATAATTTAAACATTTCATTCTTGTACACATAACATTATTGCAAAATGTTATAGCAAATATTTGTGTATCAAGAGTTCAGATAGTGACAGTTATTCATATTGCAAGAAATATGTGTGTTTAATGGTCTACACTGTAGATTTTTAGAGTAAGAAATTACCCAAATTATCTCTCCTAGCTCTAACCAATGTCCCTTTTATAGTTTCTGCATATTTCTTATATTACTTATTCATTCATCTAATGTTTATTGAGCACCTGCTATGTGTCAGGAATTGTGTTAGGGACATAAGAATTAATCAAGTGTGCTCCCTGCTATCAAGGATCTAGCAACATAGTAGAATTATACAAACATAAATATGGGAATATAGTAATATGTTATAGAAACTTTGACAAATGTTCTTATAAGTAGAGTTGAGGCACAAAATGAGAAGTAGCTGTTTCCTCATATGAAGGGTGATTTCAGGAAAATGTTTATTCAAAATATGACACTTGAGCCAGGAATGGTGGCACATGCCTGTAATCCCAGTGACTCAGGAGGCTGAGGCAGGAGGATCACAAGTTTGATGCCAGCCTGGCAACTTAGTGAGACAGTCTCAAAACAAAAAATTCAGCTCATTTCCCCTCTCTTGTCCCCACCCCCTTGAGCTACCCACCTCCTGATAACCAGAGATTTTGAGTCACTTGTGACATCAACTTGCACTTTGAAACTTGCCTGCTGCTGTGAGAAGCGGGGTCTGTAAGCAATCTCCATCAACCTCCTTTTCTTTGGAAATGGAACACCAACCACTTTATACCACATAGGTTAGCCTCTGAACTATCAGTCAGCTGCCTTACAAACATTCTTGGGAATTTATTAGGTAAGAAAATAGAGGAAAGTCCAAAGTTGTACTTTGTAACTCTGACATTGGTCATTTCCTGAATCTAACTAGATTTGAATCTCCATTTGGGAATCCATTTTTCCTAACTCTCGTATGGTCCAAATGCAAGCCAACATTGACAATTTACCAGCAATGTTGACTGGCTCAGGAGCAGACACATGGCCCAATCACACTCAAATAAGTGTGACTCTCCTGATGGGAAATTTGGAGTTCCTTATTTTCTTTCTTGCTGTATGTTAAAGTTACGAAATGACATAGCTGCCATGGCAGCCAGCATCTTACTGTCACATTGACTCTGAGACTGGAGCCATCACAATAGAAAGCAAAATGAAATATATCTAGGCATCAATTCCCATTGACATTTTTCAACCCAGATCCATTCCCTGAAATCCTCAGTCACCGTTAGTTTCACATTGCTTAAGCAATATGCAGGGGGTGAAGGTGGTGATAGTATCTTCTGTTATTTTCAAAGAGAAGACTATTATATGATAATGAAATTATGCCAGCAGCTGTGAAGAGCCTTGGCAAGACTTTAAGGAAAAATCTTTATCTGATTTAAATGTTTAAAATATCATTCTAGCAGCACTGATGAGAGCTGTTGTGGAGTCTAACAGAAGCAGGAAGACAAATAACAATCTATGAAAGAAATGATATGGAACTAAAAGAAGGTACCCAGTGTGAAGATGGAGTGATGGAGGAACACAGACAGAAAGATATTCAGTGATGGACTGGGGTTACAGAGTGAACAAAAACAAGGAATCTAATGTACTCCCAGGTTTTTCACTTTGCTGGGTTGGTAGGTGTTGAGGTCATTGCTTTGGTTGAGAAATATACAAGGTAGAGAAATATACAAGCATTCAACGTGTTGAGTGTCAGGTGCCTGTGACATAACAAGGTGGGTATATTAAGAGGGCAAGTGCCCATTCCAGTCTGAAACTCAAGTTCATAGTTTGGCCTGGAGCTTCAGTTTTGGAAGAGATTAAGGGAATAATTCAATGCAATGGGCATTGATGAGTTAGCCAAATTACTGGGTAGAAGAGGGCTGTGTCCAGAATCATGGGTGCTTCCGTAATTAGAGGCAAAGAAAGATGATACAGTAGGGGAGCAGAGAAAGAAAATGATCAGGGAAATGGAAATGAACCAGGAAGAACTGTGTCATGGAGTCATATACGAGGTTTCCAGAAAGCAAGAGCTCAACGGCATTGAGCTCTTGGGAGCATTTCCACCTTATTATAGCATTTCTCAGAGAGGTAAGAGATGTCTACTTTTGGAGATTTGAGGTAAAGTGAACAAACTTACAGGTCTAAAGTAGACTGCTGTTTCCAAGAGCTTGGTTTTAGGAGAAGGTGAGGAACCACAGCAGCAGTTTGCCTTAAATGCATACCAGCCATGGGGGGAGAGAGGAAGGGGCATCCGATGGGCAACATTTGATCATTTCCTATATGTCAATCAGCCCCCCTGCAGTGGGGTCATTTCAATTAACTATGTGACATTAGTGAAAGCAAAGTTGGAAGAGATGCTCACAAGTAGCTCTGGGGAGCTGAATTGGTGCAGCTGAATGCAGCACACAGATGACCATGGAAAAACCTGGAAGCAGGGGAGAGGGGGAGAAGAAAGAGCCAGCAGAAATGGAAACACAGAAATATATAAAAACTACAGAAGAAGCAAGAAAATCCTTAGATTGAAGAGATCATATCAAAGACACAGATGAATGAGCCTGGTTCACTAAGTGGAGAGAAAATTGTTTTTTCTGAGGCTTGAGCAAAGGAGGGGTCCTTGAATGCAGACAAGGAAAAGCTGTTGGTACAGAAATGGGAAATTGTGGTATTTATGAGTAGCTAACTTATGGTCTTCAGCTGCTTTGAGAACTAGGAGACAAAGTTTGGTTAGTGGTCAGATGGATGGAAGGACAGGGCTTTCAGAGGATACAAGAGCTCACATGGGTAAATGAAAAAAATACTAAATATACACATCTGGGGGCTGGGGGGCGGCACACACACACTCCAAGGCTCCTGTCTTCCCCACAAGAGTGAATTTCCTCTAGAGAAGTGACAGGATTTTATTTATCTCTCTTCCCATGACATATATTCTAGCACACTTAGTTGCCTGTTAACCTTATTTGTTGGCAGATATGTAAACAGGGAGATGACTTGATTGAATAAGTGAGGAAATCAATATGTGGCTATTACTAAAAGGATGTTCTATTTTAAATATCTTCTTTCTCATTCTCATTTAAGTTTCATTAGTCTGAATTTATGTGACATACTTGTGGTATCTGTGTTGTTGTAGACAGATTCGGTCACATACTTATAAAATAGTGGCCTTACTCCTAAGAGGTCAATTTAAGTAACAGTGGTGATTACGAAGGAGATTGTTATATACAGAAGTGATGTAGTAAAAACATTGGAACGTCCTTCTCCTTCCCCCTTCTTTAAGTCAGATTTTTTTGCTTCTGTGACTAACAGATCTGACAAGAACAATTAGAAGAGGAACAGTTCAGTTGGGGGCTCATGGTTTCAGAGGTCTCAGTCCACAGAAGGCCAGTTCCATTCCACAGGGCTCAAGGTGAGGCAGAATATCATAGTGGGAGGGTGTGGTGGAGGAAAGCAACTGAGTACATAGGATTAGGAAGCAAAGAATGAGACTCCATAGGACAAGGACAAAATATATACCCTAAAGACAAGCCCCCAGGAACCCACCCCCTCCAGCCACACCCTACCTGTCTACAGTTACCACTCAGTTAATCCCTATCAGGGGATTAACACACTAATCAGGTAAAACACTCATAACCTTATCATTTCATTTCTAAATTTCTCGCATTGTGGGACATCTCACATCTAAACCATAACATTCCTTTTAAAATTAAATATGTAAAATAGAACTTTTAGTAACAGCAACTGAAATGTTTTCAATGTCTAAGCTTAGGTTTATCATTGAATATCTTCATACACTGTGCTTATATTGGCTGATTTTGGCATTATGAATAATGTGAGTTTGCCTAATATAGCCTTGAGATTGCAGTAAGATTTGCTATAACGGCTTTGTAAATATCAGTAAATGCTAAATAATACAGAGGCTTTAAGAGAAAAAGCATGACTCTAACATTATATTAGGTTGCAGTAGGTAGTATAAACATAAGTCTTTATTTCCTTTTGGGTTACCTGTTGGGTTTATATTCTTCATTCATTCACTCATTCATTCAACACATCTTCAAATGCTTAGCATATGAGCAGCATTGTTCCACTTGCCAGGAACATAGAAGGGAATAGGGAGAAAGCTGTTGCTACTACATGATTTATGTCCTAGTGAAGGAAAAAGAACTCAGAATAATCAAAGGATATATAAAATCAAGAAATTATAAATGCTGTGAATAAAAATAAAAGTGAAGCAAGGGACTGAGGTTATGGGAGCTGATATTTAAGATATGATAACAGGGAAGGATCATCTCAGGAAGTGATCCTTAAGTAAACACTATAAAAGGGAAAAAATATAAACTTTCCTAAAGCATTTATGGATTTTGAAGGATTTTTAAAAATTGTATCAAAAATAAAAGTAGGTTGTTCAACAGCTTAGACTTCTAAAGCATACTACTGAATAAACCTTTGATTTCTCAAGTGAAACAACAAAGATAATTTAAGTGCTTCCTGGTGACGTGGGGTGGCAGGTCATTATTACGATCTATTTAAATCAGCTTTCCTTTTTTTCCCCTCTCTGACAGGTGCTCAAATCATAACCTGCCAATCGACAGCTGCTAACCACCAAGGCATGAAAATTAGAGCTACGGTTAAAAGGATTCAGAGCAAACAGTTAAATTTTTTGAAAGATGATTTTAAGGCATGTCTACAGAAGAGCCTTTGGCTATAGTTTTATAAGCATCTTTCATCAGCTAAGAAACCTGTGTTTTGTAAACTGACTTTAGGTAAAGAAATATACAAGTACAAAAGATATGATTTACATATCAGATCACAAGAACTAATATTGATATGCATTTATATGTGCCACTTGATTTATATTTATGTATAATATGTATAGTGCTTATTGTATTTCAGACTTTGTTATAAGCAATTTGTTTCATATATTCCTTCAAAATCTAAGCTCTTTGTTTTGTTTTTGTTTTTTCTGTAAAACAGGAAAAGCAGTAGTACTTCTTTAGGGTTTTGCTAATAAATTTATGATATACTAAATATTACACTTAACAGAGAAAGAAGTGTATTTTTTACCAGAAGGAAGAAAGAATATTACATATAGGCCCTGAGACAGAAATGAACTTTAGTCCCAGGTATTGCAAGAGGCCAACAGGATCCACTGACCATACATCAAATTAGCAGTATACACTATTCTCCAGAATGGATATGGACTGCTTGTTTTATCTGTGCTTTTGTTAAATTTATCAATACCTATAGTTGAATATATTCAAAGAGTGAATAGGTTCCAAAGATCAATATTTCAAATGAATTTCTTAATGTAGAAGCAGAAAAATATAACTTTATTGTTAGAGGGAAACATGAAATATGAAATACAAATCTCTCTTCATGACTTAGAGAAGGAACCTTTAGAATAAAGTAGAATGGAAAAAAAATTGTTCATTTAAGTAATGTGTATAAATAAATTCCATCCTTGGATGAAAGCAACTTGAAGGGAGAGAATAATCACAGCCCTACATACTAATTAGACTGAGACCAGATACTAAGTGTCAAAGAGAAAGATAAACAATGTGAAAACAGGCAAACAGATACCCACCCCCCAAAAAAGGAAACTTTCTAAAGATATCAAGAACTAAAAATCATGTTTTAAAGAATAACAGGTTATAAATCATGAAGGTGAATGAAAGCTCATGCATTATACTTATAAATTATTTCAGGTATTTATACCTGAACTTGCAATGAATGCTCTGAGCTTTCCACTGAAGAGCTCAGAAATTATTGTCCTAAACCTGTAAACATCAAATTAGTTATTAGTTTTTAGATATTATAATTTTAAGTGATTAAAATAATATTTCTTCTGATGATGCTTAAAGTCAGACAACATAGAATTCTGTTTATAATTCAACATAAGAAAAAGATGATTAAGTACATTTCCAATTGAAATTTAATACTTCTAATCCTTTTATTTTTTTCCTTCATACCTTCATTAAAAATATTTAACTTCAAGAATATTTATGTTTGAGCCAGACGTGATGGCACACACCTGTAATCCCAGTGGCTCGGGAAGCTGAGGCAGGAGAAACACAAGTTTGAAGGAAGCCTCAGCAAAAGCAAGGCACTATGCAACTCAGTGAGAACTTGTCTCTAAATAAAAACACAAAATAGGGCTTGGGAGATGGCTTAGTGGTCGAGTCCCCCTGAGTTCAATCCTTGGTACCTCCCAACCCCCAGAAAGAACATTTGTTTGAAACTCTAAGACATTTGAGACTTTATACAATAAACTCTCACCATGTTTGACTAATTTTTAAAGCCAGATCAGTAGATGTGAGAGGTTGTTCTATAATGACTTCCTCTGAGTACTTTGCAGAGTTGATGGCTTATGCACATGGATTCTATCCAAGGATGCTGCCCATTGCTCCTGTGATCCTAGGTTATTCATTTAATAATGGAAAACTCAGTCTCTATTTGTGGAACAATAAACTTCAACTAGCTCATCCAGTTCGTGGCATCATGAATGAAATACTTCTTCATATTTCAATCACTTCCTGGCTTTTCTTCCCTCCATCTATATTTATTAGTTTAGGCTAGTTTCACATTTTATATAACCTCATGTCCAGTTTTCTTATTTTAGTCAGTGAGGAGAACATAACTAGACTGTAATGTTATTTCCTCATAATAATAATTTCTTCCACAGTGTTTTGATTCATTAAATAATATGCCTTAGAGACCTTCTGGTCTTAGAAATACATGATTAAAATCTCATCTGGAAACAACAAAAATATTCATGAGTTATATTTGTACTTCTATGTTGATTATAAAACTAAATATTTTAAGTCATGTTTTACAGTTCAGAGATATTTCCCAATTAGAAAATTAAGCATAGATGCCTGATATTAAATTTACACTTATAAAATATAAATACAGTTGTATTTACTAAAGATTTATAATATTATATCATCATGATATAGTCATTTGCCTAGCAATGTCTGAATTAGTCTCATGGTCTAATAACTCTTGGTGATGGTGCAAGCAACTGGTTTATGTCAACATTTCCAAGCATCAAAGAGTTTTTACAGTTCAGTGTTTACTATATGAAGTACCAAGAAATAATGGCTTTTCTCCCAAATTTATCTACAGATTCAATTAAATTTCTGTAAAATTTTTGACTTTCTTTTGCATTTTTTTAGAGAAATGGAAAAGCTTATCCTTAAGTATATATGGAAATACAAGGAAGTCCACATGGCAAATACCTTGCCCAACAACACTCCTTGTCCAACTGCAGCAATTGCTACAAAGGCCCAGTAACAAAAGCAGTGTGGTACTGACATAAGGAGAAATATAAAGGTCAATGAAATATAATTGAGAGTCCAGAAGCAAACTCAGACATTAGAGGTCAACTGATTTTCAAGAAGTGTGCCAGGAATAGTCTTTTCAACAAATAGTACTGAGACACCTGAATATCCACAAACAAAAAAATAATTTGGAAGCCTACCTCACCATGTACAAAAACCAACTTAGAACAGATCACAAATTTTAATGTAAAAGCTAAAATTATAGAAATTTTAGAAGAAAAATATATGTGTAAATTTCTATCAACTTAGACAAGTTTGTTGTAGATTCAACACCTAAAATACAAGCTACCAAGGGAAGAAAACTGGAGATCTTCAAAACCAAAAATATTGTGCATTAAAAAGATACTTAAAAGTAATATAACCTAACAAATGGGGGGAATATTTCTAAATAATATTGTCAGATTATCATGTATCTGATAATGGTCTAATACTCATAATATATAAAGAACTCTTACAATTCAGTAACAAAAGGTGAATAACTCAATTAAAATTTGAACAATCCCCAAATGGAAATATTGGCTAGAATGTTAAGAAATTGAAACAATCATACACTGCTGATGAGAAGTAAAATGGTATATCTGCTAAAGAAAACATTTTGGCAGCACCTCAAAAAATGTAAACCATATGACCCAATGTTCCACTCCCAGGCCTCTGCAGAAGAGTATCAAAAACAAAAATTGTACAAGATGAATACAAAAACTTATACATGAATTCTATGGCTGAATTTTTATAGACAAAAAGTAGAAACAATTTAGTTCATCAACTGATAAATGAATAAGCAAAATGTAGTGTGTACATACAGTAGAATATTATTCAGTCATTGATACACAGTACTGTATGGATTTGGAAATTCATAATGAAGTCACATGATAAGAATGTGACAGTTCAGCCGAACCTTGGAAAAGGTTAAGCAAAAGAAATCAGCCAAAAGAGAACATAAAATGATCTAACTTATTCAAAATATCCAGAATAGGTAAATCTGTAGAGAGAGAATAGATTATGGTGGCTAACAGTTGGGCAAGGGAGGCATGAAAAATGATTTTGGGGGATGATGGTAGAAATCTTCTGGAATTAGATAGCAGTGATGGTTTTGTTGTTTTTCAAATGTACAAAAAAAATCACTAAATTAAAAGCGTGAGTGTTAAGTGTGTTATATCCCAATTAAAAATTATTTGGTATGTTTCCAAAGGAAATATAAAATCTACAGACATACATGGTAGGCTTCAGGGTCAATTATAAGGTACAAGCCTCCAAAACCCAATTTTATCTTTCTTAGTTTTTCATACAATCAGCCTTTGTATGATTGGCTGCAGTTTCCTTCCAATAAAAACCTTGGGCATTGATAAAAATCTAAGGAACAATAACTTCAGAAGGAACAATAATGTACAATAATCAATAACTTGGCAATAGGCATCACAAGTTCCTTAGTTGTATATGACAAGATCTTGAGTGCCAGCTTTTCTTCTATAATATTTAAGGAACTAAATATCCAGCTGGAAAATTCCACATACAAGAGAAAATATGGCAAAGATGGATTCCTAATGCAATGTGCCCAGTTCTGATTTTTACGCTGTTAATTTATCATGTTAGCCTAATATTTTTCCTGATCATCTCTCATATTTGCTTCCCATTTTCTTATCATGTGACTTCATTATGAATTTCCAAATCCAAAAAAAATTATATAACAAACAAGAATCTAGTGCATGTGGGGTGAGGAAGAAGGATAGATACACATATACATATACTGTGTTCTTTCTAAAATGTAAAGATAACAAAAAATAAAAACATTTCCCTAAAGACATTCTTCGTAATTCTTCTCAATACCAATAACAAAGCCATCATTTATTAAGTTATATCTGTATTATAAAACTAACACACAATCAACTTTAAATAATTTTGATTCATTTCAAACACACTTCTGAGACACAGAAATTGCAACAAGTCTGCAACAAAATTAAATGTGTCTGTATTGCAATGACAAATTAATCGATGGAAACAATAATTTTAATTGCTAAAACATTTGAAGTAATTTTCAAACATTTCATTTTAATCAACTGGAAAATATCTAATTGTATTTACATCAAGTAAATTTTAAATGTTTTGTTGATACTAGACAATTAGAATACATTACTGCTTTTTTGTCACTGGATAAGATGGTTGTTGATTTGGGAACAGAAGATAAAGGGGACTTAAATAATTATAAAGTAGGGCAAATAGTATTGGCATAGCAGTTCATACACAAACAAGTCACAAGCAGGTCTTCAACAAAATGGTTATTGATGGTATTGAAGAGATTCTGGGCAACACTACATCACTGCACTAGGCAAAGAGTTTAACTCTAAAATCTACAAGGTTTTACAATGAACTTTAGCTCCAGTTAGCACTTTATACTTTTTCCCTTCTAACTAACTTGCTTGAAACAATCTGGTCACCACAAGAATGGCTAGTGGGAATCAGAGAAAATGTAGCCCTCCTAGGGAAATAATTATCAACATCAGGGCAGAAAGAATCATGGTCTCTTCTCTGGGATAGTTAGGAATGAGGCTGTGTACTCCTGGATGGACAGTGGGTCAATTCACTGCCTTATGTTGCCTGAAAATGATACTAAAATGAATAAGTAAAGGTGAGAGAGATGAATAGTCATTCCAAAACCCAGCCCATCATTTCAAATATAAATTGCTCACTTAGGATTCCCATCCCTTTTCCATTTAAACTGGGTTTCTGTTCCTTGCTGCTGAAAGTCCTGTAGATCAGTGCAAGAACAACATTATTTTCTTTCCCTTGAAACATAAAATAATTGTAATTTTTTTTTTTTAAAAAAGGCACATTGCATTTTGAAGTAAATTTGTATTTCTATTGTCAATAGATTACCCTTAATTATGAGCTGGTACTTACAATTCCTTTGGGACTAGGTAATCAACTATTAGACCTGGTACATGGTCTAATAATATTCTTTCTAGAAGATAACTTTATAAAGAAAGCGAATGACAAAACAGACTAAAAAGGATTTGTCAAAAGTACAAAAACAGTAGGAATCTGAAGTTTAAAACAAGTAGAGAGCTACATTTAGAAGGCACATTTCAATGCAGATAATGGAAAACTTGAGTGACTATATTTCATGAATTATGCATTGTGTCAGAATCTCATTTGGTAAGCATTCTGACCTCTGCCATTCCAGTGCTGGTGTCTACTGTACTCCCAATTAATCAGAAAATAAATTAGCATGGGAGATAATAGATAAAGCTAGAATTAAAGATGGAAGGTTGAAAACTCTTATAGTAATTTAACATTTAAGGGCATGAAATTAGTTTTGAAATTAAAATGAAATCAAAGAGCAGGAGTGAGAAGTAACCTCTTCCTGGTTCAAACTATAATTTTTGAGAGGATATGAAATTGCTCGCTACATTTTGATTCTCTACAAAGTAGTTCATTTGCTTTTGAACTACTTTGTGGAGGACAAAAACACAGAGAGAAATGAGTTGATCAATGTAGATCCTATATTTGAAGCACCTTAAAAGAATCACAGGGCGAGATACAGGGGAAAACTTTTACAGGTTACATTTAATTATGGAAATTACAGGCAAAAAGTTTCACCATAGATGAAAATTAAAATGATTACATATGTGTGAATTCTACCCAAAATAAAACAAGCTAATGATTTTTCTCCAAGTACTAAATATGTATTATGAAATGTATTTATAAAATGTATCAGTTTCTAATACAGAAAGTTTTTAGCAGAGAAATTAATAAAAAGGTGGAATCTCCTACAAACTCTTACAAAATTCTCATGATGCCCCATACTTTTGCCTGCCATCTTTCTTTGTTCCATATCACTTTCCTCTGCTCACTCTGCTCCATCCAAACTGCGCTCTTATGCTCCTCCATTGTCCCAGGTCCTCCAACATCCTGGACTTTGCACTGGTCATTCCTTTCTCGTGGAATACTCTCTGTCCATGTTATGGTTTGGATATGAGGTGTCCCCCGCTAAACTCCTACGTTAATGCAGGAATGTTTGGAGGTGAAATCATTGGATTGTGAGAGCTGTAACCTAGTCAGTCTGTCCTAGTTTGAGTGAACTGGGTGGTAACTATAGATAGATAACGCATGGGTGAAAGTGGGGAGTCACATGGGATGGGCCCTAAAAGGGTTCCTCTTCCCTGCAGTCCCTCCCTCTTTCTCTTTTCATTCTCTCTCTCTCTCTCTCTCTCTCTCTCTCTCTCTCTCTCTCTCTCTCTCTCTCTCTCTCTCTCTCTCTCTCTCTCTCTCTCTCTCTCCTTCCTGTTCACCACGAACAGAGATGCCCTTCTGCCATGATGTTCTCCCTCAATTGGGCCCAGATAATGGACTAACCCTCTGAAACCATGAGCCAAAATGAACTTTCCCTTCTCTAAGTTGTTTTGGTTAGAGTGGTAAAGCTGAAACAGTCCATTCTCACATAACTTCTGCCCTCCCCTTCTAGATTGTATTCATATGCCATTTTCTCAAGAAGGTATACCTTGGCAATGGTATTCAAAGTTGCCCCACAGCACTCTTAGTTCCCCTTGCCCATCTCTACCCCCCCCCCCTTTTTTTATCACCATTTAACAAATCATGTAACTTATTTTTATAATGGTTTTGGTTATTTTCTATATCCTCCTCCTCCTCCTTAATCTTTGACTTTATTTATTCTGTATCCCCTTAACCACAAGAATAGGAAGAGATCTATATCTGTTGTATTGTATTCACTGATGTATCCCAAACAGTTAGAGAAGTACATTATAAATACTAATAGATAATATGGTAGGTGAAAAACGAAAGATGGAATGTGAAAATGTTGAATGAAAGTAAATGCCATCCATAGCCCACTAGTTTGTAACTTTCCTTCTAATCACCAAATTGTAATTTAAACAATAAAACTGATAATTGTTCAAGAGAGGAAAACATTCACAACTATTAGAATTTGGGCCTAAACCATAAATCTGGTTCAGAGGATAACAGAAGCACATACTAGTACACATTGGTTTGGAGCAATCTGAAGAGGAGAAAAAAGGGGACAGAAGAGCATGGAGAGTAGGAGGAAGGAGGGGTAAAGAAGTGGGAGGAGGGAGGAAGGAGGGAGAGGAGAAACCCTGCTATGTTGTCAAAATTCAGAGGTAACTTCCCCGACATAAAGACCTGAAGGAAGACTCCAGGACTCATACTTTCAGTGATATGAATGACTGAACTAAAGTAGACTCCCCAATTTCTGCTACAAATATCCAGCAATGGTGTATAAATAAAACAATAAATTATTTAAAATTAAAATCCCCAGATGCTAAAAAACCATATTAAAAAAAAAAAAGAATGGTAACCTCAGGAGCTACAGCTGCAGGGGCTGGAGCTGGAGCATATAAGCACAGGGTCTAGTAACAGGCAGAGTGCTCTTTTCATTAGTCAGACTTTCCACTTGGAAATATTCATTGGATGAGTGAGGGATGGAGAGTGATGTGAGCAGAGAAATCACACTTTTGACAGATGTCATTGGCAATGGCACATCCCCACCAAATTTTATAATTATCAGCAATTCACAGTCAAAACATTCATTCAAACCTCTTATAATCCCAAAGATGGCAGAACAACTGACTGTAGATATATTTCCTATCCCAGCATCTAAAAGATCAGTCAATTGATCATGACTGATGGTTATGCATACATCTCTTTTCTGGTTTTATTTTGCAAGTGACAAAAGTGAATTACACACAGATAACATCATCCAAATGTATTTCTGCACAGCTCCTCAAACACAAACACTTTCACCTTTAAAGGAAATTTTATCCTCTAGCAAATTTAATGAAAATGGAATTATTCTTTGTATAAAGAGCAAATAACATCAAAATAATCTATGCATGTAGAAATATAAATGTATAATATATGCTAAGGTTTTCTTTTAATGGATATCTTTCTAGAACATTCAGATCCACATAAAAAATATAAACCAAGGAAATATGTGTGATTGGAAAATTCGGGGTTGATTGAAGAGTCACTTAAATTAACGACAGTGGTAATGGACAAAACACACGGAACAGGCCGAATACCCAGCACGTTCCCAGTGAGTGCTTTCATGTAGTATCTCTTATGATCTTCATAGCAATCCTGTGTCATAGATACAACTGTTATACCCATTGTACAATTCAGAAAACTAGGCACAAAAAAATTAACTTAATAGATAAAAATTAATAGTCAGCCCTCTGACTCTTAACCATTACACCATGTTACCTCCAATATGTTCCATGACCTCTGTAAGAAACATGTACAAAGAGAGAAAGACGACAGACCAAAGGCATTCAGCACTTACTGGTTGCTCCATGAGATTGAACAAAGAAACATGAGATTGAATAGATGTATGACTGTTCAATGTTGTTCAAGCAACAGGTGTATGACTGTAGGATAAGGTGGTGGGGAGGGCAAAGGAAAGCTTTGGAATACAACTCTGAGTCAGTGACTGGGTGAAACTCAGAAATACTGTTGTTTAGAATAATAAGAGAAATAGAGTGCACCAGCACCAAATGTGCAGGGACTCCGTATGGGAAGGGAAACACCCCTTCAGCTGGCTGAAAGAGTGTCCCTGCATTCCCTAGGAAGGCATGTATGTAGATAGGAGACCTGAGTTCTACATGGTAAGGTTCCCTGCACTCCCCAGGAGATTCAGAGAGTGCCCTAAAAGGAGAGCATCTCAAGAAGAGTCCCATTGTCTGAGCCTCAGAAAACCTGCATTTTTTTAATACCCCTAAGTATGAAAACAAAACAAAAAAACAAACAACAACAACAACAAAACCCTCTCATTGTCTGAGAGATGGAAAACCACATTTTTCTATACCTCTAAGTACCAACAGTCACTTCCTTTCCCTGGCTCCGTGGGCATCCACCACGAGAGTCAGTTTGGGTCCAGGAAAGTGACAGTGACAGAAATCCACTGAGTGCTCTACGCAGTGGGCAGTATGGTCTGTTGGATGGAGGGAAGCAGAGGGTGCTTCCACTTAAAATCGGCAATTTGAACTTTGTGATAAGAAGGAAGGCCAGCTTCCTCCATGGATTCTTGAGGGGACTGGAAAAATGCTTAGTGCTCACACCTTCCCAGAGCTGACCTCATTGCCTCAGTTAACTCCCACAAACTCAAAGGCATTCAAAAGATATGCCACTGCAGCTTGGACACTGCCACAACCCTAAGGACCCTTGCTGAGGGTCGCAGGACAACAGGAACTCAATGCAGAGCAGTCCACAGGATGAGTAGGCCAAAAGGCTAGCAGGTGGCTTCGGCAGCCCAGTCCCTGGGTATGAATAACAGAGACATGGGGAGTGAATCTTGCCCTGCCAAGGACATCATTGCCTTAGCACTCCCCAGTAGACAAGGAGGGGTGCAGCTCAGCCTGCACACTGCACTCACTGGCATGGCCCTTTGGGCTGCAGCTGAGAAACAGCACACTGGATACAGCTGTGTCCCACAACTCCCACCTAAACCTGGAGGACTTCAAAAGTAGACATTCCTGAAAGAAGTGTCTCCATTTTAAATACCTCAGCAAGAAGGAATCTTAGCCTTTGGTTTGTTTTTGCTTATGTTTCCATTGTGTTCCATGTTATTTTAACTTTCCCCATTATTTGTCAAACATACATCAAATGTTTTATATTTTTCAAAATACTTTAATTGGATCTGTTTCTCTTCTTTTTTCTCATTTTTATTCCTTTTTTTTCTTTCTTCCTCTTCCCATTTCTTCTTTTATCCCTCTTTCCTCCCCCTTTTTGTTTATATTTTAGTATGAATTTTAATTTCATTAATGGCTCATTTTTAACCTATTCCATATTTTAACTCTTTCTTTCTTCTCTTTGGTTAGTGGAGTCATGGAGATCATTTTAACAAGTTTTTATTACACGTTGATATATGGTTTAGGTTGTTGCTGTTACTGGTAGTTATTCAGTCCTCTCAGAGCAGTGCTGGGGAATAAACCCAGCACTTTGAACAATTTGAGGGAGTGCTTTGACACTTAGATATACACCCAGCCCGGGGCACATCATAAAGAGAAAGTTGCTCATTAAAAATTCTCTCACATAATAGTGGAGGATAGATCCATCCAACAGATGTACAGATATCAACACGGAAATGAAAAAACAAGAAACCAAAATACCTCCTAAAGTTTGTAACTTCCCAATAACTGTATCCACAGGTATCACAGTGGATAAAATACCAAAGAATTTTTTTAAAATGAATGCTAAAATGATCAGTGAATTAAAAGAAGATGTACAGAAACAGCTGAATGAATTAAGGAAGATAATACAGGATGTGAGTGATCATTTCAATAAAGACATATAGGGTACCAGTTAATCTAAAATAGGAAGAGAGAATATCATGGTACTCAAAGACAACCCAGGTTGTAGTGTGTACATCAACGATGATTCTAAAGCTTGCTTTCCTTTTTTGGACAAAACCTTCTTTTTAATCACAATATTCTATTGAAACTCAATATGCCATACAAAAATAAAGCAATGCTGTTCTTGTCAAAGATGGGGTGGGAGGGCTAGAATTCTGACATAATGGTTTTTGGCCCTTTGTTCTTTCTTTTGCATTATACACTGGTCTTTCATAGAATAATGCTTTGTTATTGCTAAGATTTTATTTAATTGAATAATGAATATATATAAAGAGGTTACATAAAAGTCTTTAAAAAATATTTGTTTTCCAATAAGTGAGGTCCTTCTCAACAAGACATTAATATCAAGTCTTCCCAACTTCAAACTCAACATTTATTTGGTAGTTCCCAATTAAAAAGGAGATTGTTTTTTAAATCTAGCATAAATCACCATTCTAGAAAATGACCTCTTATGAGGGGAGATAAAAACAGTTCATAATATTAATTAAAATGTACTTTGGGGTAAAATCTGGGTTCTGTGACTTTGGTTAGTGGGGAAGCCTAACTTTCTCTATCTTCTTACTCTATTGCTTGCGGTTCACCCAGCACCTTTTTGAACAGTCTTAACACCATTAAAAATTTGGTAAAATGTTTGTTCTTTGCATTGAATAACATTCAGGGTTGCTTGGGCTTTCTGTGCTCTCCGTGCTCACCCCACCCCCAATATCAACATCTACCTCCAAGTTCTGCCTCTTACCTCTTCCTGCTGCACTGTGGACCACAGGTTATTGCCAGTTTCAGGCCCACTGTCAGAGGACTCACCTCACTATAAAGACTCCATTTTTTAAACTGTGGCCCCCCCTAAAAAAGTGCTCCCAAAAAATCAAATCATATAATCCATTATACTTTTTTCACTGAAACATAAACAGAAAAATCAAAATATTTAATATGGATGAAGTACTCTTAAGGTCAATTGTCCTATCAACGAATGAAATTTTCCATAAAGGTCTCTTTGGTAAGTTGTTATTTCAAAGCCATTTTACATAAAAACTATTGCTTTCAACATATTATTTGTGAAGATAAAATGGATCCTACCTTTGGAAAAAAAATTTCAGCTGTCACATGAAATACTATAGACTTGTATTACTGTTATGCATATTATTCAGTACTTTCAGCCATCAGAACAGCAAGTAATAACTGTTGTCAAGAATGAGAAAGAAAGACACAGGAGAATGAAAATTTCAGAGTCAGAATAATTACCACCAAAAAATGATTAGTGGAGAGGATTGTATATTCAGTAAATTCTTAGCTGATAAAATACTACTGTTTTTCTTTAAATCCTAAATGGAAAGACATGATCAATAAGCATTATTATAGACAAGGCAATGGCATTATGCACCCATGGGACACACTATGATGTTTCTATAACTTCTTACTCTTTACCTCATAAGAAAAGGGCTTTTGCTGTCTTATTAAGTTTGTAGGCTAACCAGAGGCAAAAGATAGAAGCAAATCCTTGGAGAAATTTTGATCTTTGAGAAGGAGATTCTGAGACAGGAACAGGCAGTGACAAAGAAGAAAATACCTGTGAGGACAGCAGGGGAAAGAAAGTGGCATAGGATTAGGAGAGTCCTGGAGCATTTTGAGAAGAGATTTGAGTACCCAGGCACAACTGGAGAGGGAGGATTTCAAGAAGTCCTACTAGATGAGGTGTGGTGTGACGGCATCATTACATGTTATTAGTTGTTACTACTGGTCCTGAACAGGCAGCCTGAGAGCCCAATTCCTGACAAAGAAGGGGTCATGTCTCAGAATGTAAATTTCACTCAGCTGCTCCGCCTACTCCAGACCACAGAAGTCTCCTCTCCATGAGTTTAAAAATGAAGAACCATGACTCTAGACAAGACCCCAATGATCAACTTTAAGGACAAAAATTGTTGTTCTGCAGCTCTTCTTCCTCACAAAGATGTGTTGATTTTTAACTTGGGCTAACCAGCCAATTCCCAGAAATGCCCACAGTATAAAAAATAAAGGATCGCCTTTATTCCTGCTGCCGGAGACTACTGAGGAACCCATTTATCTTCAGAGTTATTCTCTTAAATATTCCCCCAGAATGCTGCCTAAGGGGAAACGGCTGCAGCTGCTGCTTAATGCAATTTTTGTCAGAAAGATAAGTTTCCTCATTGAAAGGGTAAATGGAGGAAGAAAAGGCTTCTGCAAACTGTCATATTTCACAAGAAAAAGGCCTTTTAAAATTCCCTTGGAGTTTGATTTTGTCTTACAGACGGAAAGAGCTTTAATTGCTCTCCTTCAGGATGGGTATGATCCGCTTTGTTTCTTTAGTCCCAACCAAGACAAAAAGTGTAATTCTCTGAAAGGCCACTCCTTTTCTGTTAAATCGCTTTCCTTCTGAATATCAAGTTGGCTGGTAACTGGTCTGAAAATGAGGGGAGGGTGTGGGGGGTGCTGGCTGCCATAGTGGAATGTGATTTTCTTTAAAGAAAAGCCACTGTTCAGCCTCTGGCTCCTTGGCAGAGGGAGGCTAGCTGGCCCTGTTATCCACTTCTCTAGGGAGGGCTGCATTTCAACATCATCATTTTCTGCACAGAAGCCTTTTGGATAGAGACCAACCCGAAATGACTTCTGCTGGAAGATCTTAGGGAAATAAGAGCCTGCGAAGCAGTTTCAAGAAAATGGCATGATACAGCTCCACTAGTTGATTTCATAAGGAATCGTTACGAAGCCCACAGGTTAGAATTTTAAGGCTTTAGGCAAAACACTGGAGGGATGCATATTATTTTAGGAATATACAAAGCTACTAGAAATATCAGCCAGTCAAATCGTCTGCCCAGTTAAGCAATAAGATGAATATATTCATGCAAAAGGTAAATTTTGAATGTTTTCTCCTTTATTGATTTATTTATGGGTACTGAAAATTGATCCCAAAGGTTTTTTTTACACCGAGTTACGTTCCCCAGTCCTTTTAACTTCTTCATTTGAGAAAGGGTCTCACTAAGTTACTGAGTCTGGCCTGGAACTGATGATCCTACCCACGCAGCTTCTCCAGTTGCAGGGATGACAGTCTCTGCACCCCACCTCCAGCTTCTCCCTTATTTATTGTTGACAATTTAGGATAGATCTAGGATTTGATTCATTTATCTACCTCCTTTACCACACAAGGCTCTCATGACCAAAAGATAAATAATTTTTTATACCTGTTCTCCAAAAGACTCAGAGACTAGCAGGAAAGCAAGTATCTTATAATAGTGGAATATAGGCCAAACTGCTGATGAGACTGAAGGACTGGAGGAACACACAGGGGGAGAAAGTAATTTGGTCAGCACTCAGAAGAAAGAAAAATGCAAGAAGCCTCCACCACAGGGGAAATTCAAGCTGACCCTTGAGAATAACAGGAATTGCTAGACAGGGAGGAGATGAGAGGGACATTTCAAAGGAAGATCTGAGGACTCAGAGAGTCTGTTATGCATGTAAAGAGAGACAAGGGAGCACAGAAACAGGGTGAAAGGCTGAGAGAGCAGCCATACCACAAAAAGAATTAAAACTTTCTGAGAAAATTAAAGATTTCTGAGCAAAAAAGAATTTGAAACAATCTTCTTGGCCAAAAAGATTATCATGACTTTGCCTTTTGGTTAAATTAAAGTTGAAGCAAATGATACTTCAGTAAACATTAGACAAGCATAGAATTTTAAAAGCACATTTTCTTACACTTAGATTTTAATTAATCAGCCCTAGGGTGAGAACAGGGGAGAAATTACAACCAATTATTTTAGGCTTTTCATTTTGTGTCTGTTTACAAGGCCACAGATATTTTTAAAAAATTATTTTAGTTGTATCTGGACACAATAACTTTATTTTATATGTTTATTTTTATGTGGTGCTGAGGATTGAATCCAGAGCCTTATACATGTGAGGCAGGCGCTCTATCACTGAGCCACAACACCAGCCCCATAGGCATTGTTTTTAATGAACAAATTTTATTTCATCTCACTCAAGGTGGAATTTCTTTTGAGATGCCTATGTATAAGCATCATATATATTTACTATACATATAAAACTTATGGAAGGACTAGAGTGTGATAATGTAAGCATTATTAATTGGTATTTGGAATATATTAACTTTTTTTTTCTTTCCACACTTATATTACTCTTTGCCTAACAGGTTTATTTTCTTTGTTAGTTTCTCCTTTTATGGGTGGAAGGAAGACAGAAAATTTTGCAAAAAGAAAGTCTTTACTATTTTTTAATTTTTAGAACAATATAATCTCTTTAGCACTTTTTAAATGTTTCTTTCTTTCTTTTTTTTTTAAAGGGGAGTTAATTAGAAAAGATAAAAGAGAACTAGAGTCTCCTACAGGAAGACATTCTGAGGCATCCTGCCATGTCAGTGAGATCCTACAGCTGCTCAGAACAGGGTGTATCTGGAAGTACTGTGCTGTATAATGGGAGAGGAACTCTCATTTTTCTTGACTGCCTTGCTCCAATGGCATCTTAGCTCAAAAATCCTGCCTAGGCTTAGTGGTGCAAGCCTGTAATCCCAGTGGCTTGGGAGGTTGAGGCAGGAGGATCCTGAGTTCAAACCAGTCTCAGCAATAGTGAGGCACTAAGCAACTCAGTGAGACCCTGTCTCTAAATAAAAATATAAATAGGGCTGTGAATGTGGCTCAGTGCTTGAGTGACCCTGAGTTCAATCCTCAGTACCGAAAGAAAGAAAGAAAGAAAGAAAGAAAGAAAGAAAGAAAAGTCCTAGGCATGAGCCAAGGGAAAACTGGAAAATTCACACTAATGTTTCTATTTGTGGAAAATTAATTAATAGGATCAATATTTAAATTCAGTCCTTAAAGTCAGAATGTCCACTTGTGAGAAAATGAAATCTCCTATCTATTTATATTTATCTATCTTAATCATGTTTGCATTTGTATGTAAAAATAAAAAAAAAATCCTGTCATATTACAAACTTGGTCACAAACTTGCAGTCAAAAATGTTACTGTCTCACTGGGCCCAATGGTGCAGGCCTGTGAATCCCAGCCATTCAGGAGGCTGAGGCAAGAGAATCTTAATTTTGAAGCCAGCCTGGGCAACTTGGTGAAACCCTACCTCAAAATATTATTGAAAGGACTGGAGGAAAGTAAAGAGAAAGAGGAAATGTTTTCTCTTATATGCAGAAGCTAAGCCAAAATAAGAAGCAAAGAAGTGGGCAGGGTGAGGGGGGAATCCCATGAAAATAGAAGAGAGATCTGTGAGTAGAGAAAGAGGATTGAGAGGGAAGGAGGAGGAAAGAGAAAAGGGGAATGGTGGAATGAAATTGATCACACCATTCTGTGTGTGTGTGTGTGTGTGTGTGTGTACACACACACACCACAGTGACTTTCACTTTTATGTATATCTATAAAGCAATAATTAAAAAGAACTATAAAAATACAAAGAGTACAGTAGCAGAAAAGGAATAGGGTGAGGGAGGAAAGACAGGAAAAGGCAAGTACTGGGGATTGTATGGGAGCAAATTATATTCCATGCTTATATAATTATGTCCAAAGGAACCTCAATATGATATATAACTATAATGAACCAATCAAAGAATGAAAAGGAAAAAAAAAAGGGTTGCGGATGTAGCTCCGTGGTAGCAGCACTCCTAGGTTCAATCCCAGGGGAGAAACACAAACTGTCATTTGAATGAGAAAACAAATACACATCAAGTTATTGGTCTTTCCTTATCTAACATTTTATTTAAGTTTTGAAGGGATAAATTCAACTCTGTGTCTTCACAAGGATCCAAATAAGATGAAGAAAGAATATGATTTAATATCATAGGTTCATTTATCTCTCTTTATTAAAAAAATCACTGCAAGTAAATGGTTATAACCACTCAACAACCAAGAGAGGTCAGAAGAAGGCAGATAAATGCAAAATATAATAAGGCTAATTGGCTAAAGAGCTGCACGTCTTCAGTGTAGATTCTTTTCAATAAAGATCAATTGCAGCCTTCAAAGCAAAATATATGCCATTATTTTTCAGAGAGTTTATCCTAGGAGACTACATTGCTGGGCTATTTTTATTAGCTTGTGTTTGTCTATACCTAACAGAGAGATAAAAAAGGAGCTTTGAATCATACATTTTATAAATATATCTTTATGTAACCTAAGTAATAGATAGTTGTGCATTAGGAGATAGTCTTCCAAAATGAGTGTCCATATTTCTCCAATTGTTGGATTTTTCTAAACACACTCTGTTACCAGTGTTGAGCCACATCAGTGATATAAATGTTATTTTTTTTTATAAAAAATTGTAAAATTACACAAACCATCCTAGCCCAACTGCTCTTAAAGTGGTTTAACTCACAGATTATCTGTTCTAAAGATCCTGGAGAAATTGGTTTCATAATTCTTTAGTTCCTGTTGAAGTTCAAATATAATATACACACCAAAAATTTTGTTTGATTTTTAAATATACTCTCCATGCATCTTGTTTCCAGTTAGGCTCATCTGGATTTAATCTCTGTGAAATAAGGGCTAGTGTTAAGTGTAAATGCAGATGACATTCTCTGACATATGGAATCAGAGGCCGCTCTCTAGCTTTCTTTCAATTAAATCAAGAAAATGACAGCTCCTATATGATAGACTTCAAAATTTTTCTTTCTTTTTTGTTCTTTTTGGTATACATGGCAGTAGAGTGTACTTTGATATATTATACATACATGGAGTATAACTTATTTAAATTAGTATCCCATTCTTGCAGTTATATGTGATATGGAGTTTCACTGGTCATGTATTCATATATGAACATAGGAAAGTTACATTCAATTCATTCTACTGTCTTTTCTATAATCCGTCCCCCTCCTTTCCCTTCATTTCCCTTGATCTAATCCAGTGAACTTCATTGACCCCCTTTTTTGTGTGTTATTATTCACTTCAGCCTTTGGTTTTTTAGGATTGGCTTATTTTACTTAGCATGATAGTCTCTAATTCCATCCACTTACTAGCAAATACAATAATTTTGTTCTTCTTTATGGATGAGTAATATTCCATTGTGTATATAAACCACATTTTCTTTATCCATTCATCTGTTGAAGGGCATCTAGGCAAGTTCCATAGCACAGCTATTGTGAATGGGGTGCCATAAATATTGATGTGCCTGTGTCACTGTAGTATGGTGATTTTATGTCCTTTAGGTATATACCAAGGAGGGATAACTAAGTCAAATGGTGGCTCAATTTCAGGTTTACTGAGGAATCTTCATACTGCTTTCCAGATTGGTTGCAGAAATTTGCAATCCCACCAGCAATGTATGAGTGAATTTTTTTTCCCTCAGATCTTTGCCAATATTTATTGTTACTTGTATTCCTGACAATTGCCATTCCGACTGGAGTAAGATAAAAGTGAGAGTAGTTTTGATTTGCATTTCTCTAATTGCTAGAGATGTTGAACATGTTTTCATATATTTGGAAATGGGTAAATAAACTGAACAGGCAACTTCACAGAAGAAGATTTCAACATTTTTCTTTCTTATATTAACCATTAATTTTTTTATGTCCTTGATTACAAGGTACTATTTATTATGCCTCAATAGTGAATTAATAACAGTCTGAACATTTCTGAGATAGTAAATTATTAGAA
Source organism: Marmota monax (assembly GCF_021218885.2). Classification (NCBI taxonomy): domain Eukaryota; kingdom Metazoa; phylum Chordata; class Mammalia; order Rodentia; family Sciuridae; genus Marmota; species Marmota monax. The sequence goes on along the minus strand of NW_026694084.1, from coordinate 13,875,995 downwards.
ATATGAGTCTTAGAATTAGAAAAAGAAAAAGGCACTTTTTATTCTGGATTTACAGGTCTTCAACTAAAACTTATGAGAACATTGTCCAGTTGTAGAAGGTCCCTTGTATTTTATCTTAGTGTTTAAAATATATAGCAAATAAGTTATTTTTAATGATAAAAATTCAAATATTTTTAAAGTAGGAAAAGGAGCAGAAAAAAATTGATGTTGTCTAATTGCCATATGCTATGTGCTTTCTAAAAGTTCTTTCATTTAATATTTATAGCAATCTTGTGACATACATGCTACCTTGCCCAATTTAAATGAAATTAGAAAATAGCATCAGGAAAAAAGAAAGAAAGAAAACTTGACCAAATAGGATTTCTAGAAAATGGCAGGAATGTGGCAATTCAAAGACTCCAGGACCCTTTCCATTTCAGTGCCCCTTGAAGAAATGCCAACTTGAAGACAACAACAATAAAAATACTTCTGACAAAATACACTTAAAATATACTTTTGTTTTTTGGTTTGGAATATAACAATTTTTTTCTACTAGCACATTTAAGTTATACAGAGTGGGTTTTTTGGTGACATATTCAAAATACACTTTCATATGTTTTTCAGATTTGCTTAGAAATATATCTTTTAAGTCATTTCAATCTAATTCTTTAGGGCTATTTGCTCTTTGAGCTCTAACACTCAAGCCAATGTCATTCTAGCAATAAATTTGTGTCTATATTGTTATGTTATAATTAATACTATCATCTTTAAAATTCAGGTAAGTTCCCATTATTTTCACACAAATTAGAATGTGATTTCTCTGATGAGATGTAAAAATAGATTTTTAGCATTTTATCTCTATCTTTGCAAGGAGGTAGTTAGGAACTTGTGTGCAGGCAGACTGTGCTGGTTTTAAGTCTCTTCTACACTAAGTTACCAGCTGTGGGACATGGACCAGTTTTACTGAGCCTTTTTAAGCCACAGTGTTATCATCTTTTACCAGTTAATGTTCATAAAGCTTTTAGCCCACTACCTGGCATAGAGTAAACCCAAATGATTCATTCCATAAAATTTTTAAATGTTACTGAGGCACAGAGCCTATAAAAGGGAATTCAAATTCTCATTGCATTCAACTTCAGCTTAGGGAATGGGCAATTGTGCCCAGTCTTATATACAGAAGTAATTATGCCTAATTTTAGACTCAGGCATATTATATTCAACTCCATCACTAATTAACATATCAAATATTGCCTTCCCTATAGAATTAGAAAGGTCCTGGTGAAAATTGCCTGGTAATCCATAATGTCCACCTTTTAGAGGTCATTCTTTGATCAAGAATATCAAGAACCTAGGTGAACTTCATTTTGCAATGAATGAGAATAGTGAAGAATAGTGAGAATAGTGAATAGTGAAGCACATTGATCATGTGCTCTGTGATGACCCACAGTGATAAAGTCCGTATAACTTTATTTACAGATTCACAACTTCCCAAATTTGTACAATGAAAGAATATTTTTTCATCTACCAGACATCTATTAAAACTAGTTCTATGGGAAATAGTTTAGGATTCAATGCTCCTCTTTTGCATCTCCACTGGAAGGATGATTTTTAAAAAGCACTGTTCATTAATCTATAATTAAAATAATGGTATTATTGCTTTCCTCTTCAGTTTTCAGAAAAAATTTTTCTACAGAGGCATGAAGGTATATGGTAAAATTTCAACTAATCCAGTATTAAGGGCTACAGGATGAGAACAGCATATGGCAGTGAGTCTTACACTTCCTACCTACATTGACTGTTTTAGTTCCATAAAAAACTTCATGATACATATATACATATTTTTTGGCCATGGATTCCTTCCACAAAAATAATGTATCTCTAGGCTATGATATGGTTGGAAAAATTCATGTTGTTCTAGCAAGAGAGAAAAAAAATATACTTATGTTGGATTGGAGGGATCTTCCTCATTACAAAATAGCATCATGTACCAATTGATAACTAGGCTTATTAAAAGGAAAAAAGAAAAATCCTTCCACAGCAAAACATGGTGTCAGCTGCCTGGTCATCAAATTAGGAAAATCTCATTAAATTCAAAACACCCAAATGAAAATCAAACGACCATGGAAAATAGTGTGCCTGATTTGCATGTTTCTAAAATCTACTGCAAGACAGAATATGCTGTACCCTAATTATATTGGTTTCCAGTGGATTTAAAATTAAAATTACAACTTTCTCAAAAAGAAAGAAAGTAAGCACTAAGAGAATTTGAAAGGTTCCAAGATCAACCTTGAGTTCCACAACATGATGTACAGAAACCTCAAAACCAGTTACAATTATAGCAACTATTTCTCACCAAGAGAGAGGCCAGGATTCTATCACCATGGGATGATAGTACACATAGCACTATGGCTTCTTGACTATTAGGATTAAAAAAGCAGAAATGCTATTGAAGAAAAAATCAAGATCCTGTCCATCATTTCTAAATTTCACACTGCTGAGTGGTCTCTGATGATCTTTATAATCATGTTTCCAATAGCCACTTTTCTAAGTAACAAATGGCTTCCAAAGTATACTCTATGCCAGTTGCAGTTGGGGGGGGGGGTCCTTCCAAAGAGAAGTCCCTATTCTTGTATCATCTGATTACTCAAATGAGACACAAGACACATATATAACATAAGGGCCTATTATTAACACATGAAGAGGCTATTTTAAGTTGAACCCATGAAAGGAGTCTCGTTAGCTGACAACTGATTTCATAATATATAGTGAATGATACAGGTTGATGGATTAATTTGAATTTTATAAATAGCTTTTAAGAAACTTTTTTTTAATTTAGATTTTTCATTAGTAACACAATAAAATTTAATTCTTCTGAATGCACCAACCTGAGCTATGCAAGCTGGATATGAGAGTGACTTAGTAAGTGAGGAAAGGTGAATGAGTACACTCTGTGGCAGCCAACTTCCAGTAGGACCTTTGGTGACTTTTTCGTCCTTAAGTTCACACCCCTGTGCTTCCTCTCCTGCAAAGAATTAAGCTAACCAATCTTTGTGACTAATAGGATTACAAGGAAATAAAGGCTGTGGCATCTGAAGATAGGTCCTGGTGACACTGTGGCTTCTGTTATCTTTTCTTGGCTTGCTCACTCTGGTGGAGGACAGCCATCAGGACACAAGAACACTCAAACACAGAGAGGCCCAGATGGGAAAGAAATAAGGCCTCTTGCCAACAACTAGCACCATGTGAATAAAATATCCTGAAATCCAGCTCAAGTCAAGCCTTCACATAACTGCAGGTTTGCCTGGCAAACGGACTCAATCTGAGGAACTCTGATCAGGAAGCATCCTGCTAAGCAGCTTCTAAAGCCTTGGCCCATGGAAACTGTGTGAGATAATGTCTTAATTTGGGGGGATTCTATGATAAAATACCACAAACTGGGTTGCTTACAAAACAAGTTTATTTGTCAGTTCTGCAAGCTGGGACATTAAAGTCAAGGCACTAAGAGATTCTGTCTGGTGAGGGTCCAGTGTCTGGTTCAAAGAAAGGTGTGTCCACATGTGGGGGACAAGACATTTCCCTAAAGCTACTTCTATGAGGGATTAATTCCATTCATGAGGGAGGGAGGAGCCCTCATGATTTAAGCATCTTCCAAATTCCAAATTTCCTAATACCATCACTTTAGGGGTTAGGATTCCAAAGACATAGTATTTGGGAGAGATACAAACATTCTGATCATAGTAGATGTTAAATATTTATTGTATTTTTAAGATGTTAAGTTGTAGGATAATTTGTTTCAAAACAATAAATAATATCCCAATATCTCCAATTCACATTTGTTCCTAACTCTTGACTTCTAGCAGCATGTCTTTTTTTTTTTTTTTTTTTTTGCTGTTGTTTTTCAAATAAGGTAAAAGACTCTAACAGTGGACACTGATTGAGTATACATTTTCAAATAACTTATATCTTTCTTGAATGTCAAGAGTTCACTGTAAGACTAGTTATAAGTAGTACACAAGTCCCATAAAGGCAGGGACTTTAATCTGTTTTCTTATACTGTATCCTTAATGCCAAGAACAGTGCCTAGATCATATTAAGTGCTCAATAAATACCAGATTAATGAATGTGTGCAAAGTTGTGAGGGAATTTCCCAGATAACTTGCATTGCACACACACTTTGCTTTGGAATATTCTATTACAGGAAAAAGTCTTAGAAATAGAGAATATTTGCTATACTTGGCAGATATTTTCTCCACTACACCCAGTGGTCTCCTATGCCTACTCCCTATTTCTCACTACAAATGATCCTCTTCTGAAACTGAAGTTGGCACTGGATTAGGTTGGGCTATTTATCATAATTTTTTCAGAGTAGAATTGGTAACACTATAATTATTAACTACTGCAGAAGAAGCAAATGGGGATTCAGCAGAAAATGTATACTCAAGATAGATTTAGATTAAAAATATGAAAAACTATTATGCAAAAATGTGGATGTGTAACTGATGTGATTCTGCAATCTGTATTTGGGGTAAAAATGGGAGTTCATAACCCACTTGAATCTAATGTATGAAATATGATATGTCAAGAGCTTTGTAATGTTTTGAACAACCAATAAAAAAAGAAAAAAATATGAAAAACATGAAATTCAATCTTTAAAATCTTAAAATCTTTAAGACTCCCAAGCTAAACAAGAGAGCTTTTTCTCCCTTCACTTTGTACAAGTGATTTTAAAAAATGTGTTTTTTAAAAAAAGGCCTGAACCCACAAGAATAATGAGAATAGGAAGGAAGACAAGGGCATGGAGATGAGGCATAGGGGAAGAGACAGGGTATAACTTACAAAGGCTGGAGAGAACAACAGGCGCCCTGATGTGGCAGGGCTGAGAAAGCGGACAACTCAATGCCAAGAAAGGTAAGGGAGGAGCAAGAGGAACTTCACTTGATAGGAATCAGAAAGGGAGCAATAGGAGGTACACTTACACTCTTGAGGGCAGCAGAATGTGGGGCACTAAGTATGGTAGGTTGATAATCCAAGGAGCACACAGGTCCCTAGATCTAGTCCTCTGCTCTCAGCAGACAGATGATTGCACCTCCTGCACTCAGGCAAGAAAAGAGCACTTTGGTCTGCTAAAAAAGTAAGCTAAGATATAAGAGATCCCAGAAAGAAGTAGGAGATAGGGTATCATAAAGAAAATGGGGGAAAATTGAATATGCACTAAATGCCTTTGTATGGAATAGTAACCACCTTTTGCTATTATGATAGCTTCTTATGACCTTGACAAATGCCTGAGGAAAACAACTTAAAGGAGGAAATATTTATTTTGGCTTACAATGTCAGAGGTTTTAGTCCATAGTCAGTTGGCACCATTGCTTCAGGCCTGAAATGATGCAATGGTGGAACAAAGGGGCAGCAGAAAGCTGCTCAGCTAATGAACAAGGGGAAAGAGAGAGAGGAAGGGGCCAGGAATCAGATATAGTCCTCCGGAGCATGCTCCTAGAGGACACACTCCCCCTGCTAGGTTTTACCACCTACAATCTCTACCATTTCCCAACAGTCTATTCAGGTTAAGAATCGATCAATGGATTAACCCACTGATGTAAATAGCACGTTCATGATCCAATTACAACCCCAAATCCCCATCTCCGAACTTTGCTACAAGGGACCAAGGCTTCAACACATGAGCCTCTGAGGGACATTCCAGTTCTAAATCATAAAAGTCACACCACACTCCAAGTATCTTATTTATAAGAATACTGGTGGCCTAGTAGGAAAGTGTTCAGATATTTCTCTTTGAACAAATTGACAAACACAAGATAAAAATGCTTACATTTTACATATAAACTAAATATGCCACATAAAGTGAATAAATCAATAATAATACAATAAATCTTACTCCTCAACAAGTTCTACCCGTGAATATGAGGTATCCAATTAGCCTTCTTCACAAATATGAATGGACAATCAAGACTCAGACCAGGGAAGCAAGAAAAAAGGAAAATGCAGAGAGAGAAAACATCTTTAGAATACTGTAACTTATAAAATAAGACATACAAAACCCAAACAAGATCAGGATATCATTTTTTAAAAATGATTATGAAAATATAAAATAAGAACATAAATACTATACTCAATAAAATATAAAGGAGCTGGAAGATAAATTTGGGGGAATCTCATTCACAAAGTAAAATAAGAAAGAGAAAAAGAAGGAAGAGGAGAATTAAAAGCAGAGAAGACCCACCAAGATGATCCAATATCCATTTTTGTATCATCTACAGAAATGTAAAACAGAAAATCAAGAGAAATCTTCAAAAGCAAAACAAAACAAAAATGCACAGAAAATACACTAATAAATAAATGAATAAAGAATCCACTAAGTATTTCATACAATGAATACAAAAATAGCCAAACCTAAGGCAAATTGTAAAATTTTAGAACACCAAAGATAAAGTGAAATTTCTGTAAGTTTCCATCATAGAAAAAAAATAGGTAGAATAAAATATATGTCAACAAAAACTGAGTGCTAAAAGAAAATGGAGAAATACTTTCAAATTTCGAGGAGGGGGGAACTATTTCTAAGTGATATTTCTTTTTATTAGTGCATTTTAATTATATAGGATAGTGGGTTTCATATATTTGTACATGCATGTTGTGATCATTTCTACCCTCATAATCCCCCTTATCTTCCCCTCTCCCTCAATCCTACTCCTCTTTTCTAATAATTGTCCCTTCTACTTTCTAATACCTTCTTTCTTCCCCTTTGATGCCATTTTTCTCTATATATTCTGCATATTAAAGAAAACATAAAATACTTGTCTTTTTGAGTCTTCTTTCACTTAATATGTTGATCTCCAGTTCCATCCATTTTCCTGCAAATGAAATAATTTCTTTTTTCTTTATGGCTGAATAGTACACAGTTGTGTACATACACCACATTTTCTCTATCCATTCATCTGCTGACAAGCACACAGGCTGATTCCATGTCTTCACTACTGTGAATTGTGCTGCAATAAACACAGACAATGCAGATAACTCTGTAGTATGCTGACGTTAATTCCTTTAGGTCTATACCTAAGGATGGTATAACAGGATCATATAATATTTCCACTGGTTATGCTTTTGAGAACCTTCCTTACTGATTTCCACAGTGGTTATATGAATTCATATTCCCATCAAAAGTGTGTGCATGTTCTTTTTTCCCCTGCATCCTCAACATTCTCAAGCACTTGTTGTTTCTGAATTCTTAATGACAGCCATTCTTACTGAGTTGAGATGACATCTGACCCATAGTTTTGATTTTCATTTCCCTAATGACTAGAGATGTGGAACACATTCCCCTATAATTATTAGCCATTTGTATGTCTTTTGTTTTTCTTTTCATTTGTCCATTTATTATTGATTGGGCCTAACCTATATTTCCATGCACAAACTATCAGTCAAAGGTGAGATTAGAATCAGGACGTTTTCAGGCCATGAAATATCTCAAAAAAATGGACCTTCAATTACTCAAGCTCTCCAAAAATTATAAGGGGATGTGACTGACTAACTTGGAGAGGAAACAAGAAAGACAAAGACATGATCTCTTAGGGGGACTCTGAGAGAGAAGCAAGGGAATGTTCAGGATGACAGAGAGAGGGAGCTCTGAATGAGAATTGTTCAGCAGTTACCAGAACAACTAATCAGATCAGAACCAGAGGACAGACTGCTCTGACAGCAGAGGTATCTCTAAGAAAATGAAAATAAGAGCAAAAACATGATAAAATACTTGATTTTAATGAAGTTACAAAGACATTTACTAATAGTTTAAAAATGACTTATTAAAGGGCCATTTTGGCAGACAGAAAGAGTGTACCAAATATTAACTCCTAGGAAAACAAATGAATGTTACAGAAAAGAAATGTAATCATAAAATCAACTGCAAATAACATTATCATTACCATAAAATGAACACTAAAATTTTATTTAACTGAACATTGATATAACTAACTGAAAGGATGGAAGTTGAGAGGAAATAAATAATAAAAATTATTCCCATCTTTCATAGTAGGAATGTAGAGTACAATTATTTAAGATTTACATGTAGGATCATTAAAGATATTTTTTTCTGATTGTAATACAAATGATTTTATTTTTCTGAAAATGTTTTGCACAATATAAATTTAGACTTAACTAACAGATAGTTATATAAGTCATAAATAGATCACGTCATAAATATTATTTGGAATGAGAAATCGGCTAAGTATTTCAATAAATATGCAGATTTTTGAAAAGTACACTTAATTCTAAGTTCTTTTTAAAATTTAGTTCCAGAGGTTACACATCATTTGTTTTCCAATTAAGTATACTGACTTTCTCTGATGACAGGAAGTTCTAAGAAAAATATATTACCGGAAAATTACAGATTAAATAAACATTTACATTTATCTAAAGTACAAAGTAGTTTTATTTACAAATAATATATATTTTATAATATAAACAGAAATTGCATATTAGTAAGTGCTTCAAATAAGTCTTGTAAGAGACCACATCTTATACATACACTGACTTTGCACAGAGTTCTAAAGCTTTTACGGGTGTATCAAACTAAGAAATATTTCTGTTCTGTTTTGCCAACAATTGATAAATAATAAGAGTACTAAGTAGTTAAACAGTGTATTTTGTTTTCCTATTTAAATATTCACATCTAGCTAACTTCCATTTTTTCAATAGCTCTTTAGTACTACATAGTAGTTTATGCAAGATACTGTAAAATGCATTACAGTTTTTTGTTTGTTTGGTCTTTTTTAAAATAGTTTTTCAGCATTAGTCAACAGAACCATGTAAAAGCTTCTGGATGTGCAAATAAGACTCACCATGTCAACCTCCTGATTCTCAAGCCTTCCAGCCTCAATCAAAACTGAATCACTGGCTTTCTTGGACCTACAGACTGTAGGTAGCAGTCTTGCTCAGACTCCATAATTCCGTGAGCCTATCTCTTAAAATAAATCTCTTTTTTTTATATCTACATAAATCCTATCACTTTGTTTCTCTGGAAAACCTAACACTGGCTATCACTCATTTTCAAAAAGATGAATATATGGTAGTCATTGCCTTTACTCTATTCTCAAAAATATTATTTTAAGAATGTGTACCCATTGACCTGCCATCTTGAAAGTTGTTGACAGAACAGGAAGAGATTTAGAAGTCAACACTTACATCATTTCTTAAATTCATGTCACTACTTTAACAAGTCACACAATTCATTCATTTAAAATATGTCTCTAAGAATCAAGTACAGCCTCAGACCACAGTGCTAGCTGGTGAGGCTGTAATCTAAAAAACAACAAAAACATACATATCGTTCCTACCCTTATGAAGCTTACTATTCTATCAGACTATACATAGTGATAAAAACAGAAATCAAAAAGATGACAAAAAACATCCTGAATCAAGTAATCATGAGACTTGAGAATTTCAAGCAACAAATGTTTTACAAAGTGTTTGGATCTGAAGCAACAGCATTGGAGCAAGACCAGAATGAAACAGAGAAATATACATTCTCGAAACCAGAAAATTATGCGTGACTGAGGTGCATAAGAAAGGCAAAAATCTGGTTAAAGGAACTGGAGAGGTAGGTGGGCTCCAGACTATAAAGGATAGTGGTTTTTCAATTTTATGGTAAGGGTAATGGTGAAATCATATATTTGTAATGTTTACTTCTGTCAAAGTAGTATGTGTATTTTGTAATATAATAAATTGATGGATGAGCTTATGCTGAAAAGCAATGGTTGATTGTGTCCACAGCTCCTTCTATAATATCCAAGCAGTAACTCCTTGTGCCCATTTCTTATTTTATATCACTCAATGGTGCCCAATTCTGAGCCAAATTTCACAACTAGAAAGCCTGAACTATGAAACATACTCAATAAAATATTTCATGAAGAAGAAATGAAAAAATAGAATAGCCAATCAAACAAGAAAGTAATTCAAATTAAAAACCAAAAATAAATCAAAAGGACAGGGCATAAAAATTATTTCTCAATAATTGAATGTAAGTGGACTAAATTCATCAATCAAAAACTTAGACTGGTTTAATTCCTAGGTCCTTGATCCATTTTGAGTTGAGTTTTGTGCATGGTGAGAGATAGGGGTTTAATTTCGTTTTGTTGTATATAGATTTCCAGATTTCCCAGCACCATTTGTTGAAGAGGCTATCTTTTCTCCAATGCATGTTTTTGGCACCTTTGTCTAATATAAGATAACTGTAATTTTGTGGGTTAGTCTCTGTGTCCTCTAATCTGTACCACTGGTCTACCAGTCTGTTTTGGTGCCAATACTATGCTGGTTTTTTATTACTATTGCTCTGTAGTATAGTTTAAGATCTGTTATAGTGATGCTACCTGCTTCATTCTTCCTGCTAAGGATTGCTTTAGCCATTCTGGGTCTTTTATTTTTTCCAGATGAATTTCATGATTGCATTTTCTATTTCTATGAGGAATGCCATTGAGATTTTGATCAGAACTGCATTGAATCTTTATAGTGCTTTTGATAGTATGGGGCCAAGGACCTGAACAGACACTTCTCAGAAGAGGATATTTTTTATAATCAATCAACAAATATATGAAAAAATGTTCATCATCTCTAGCAATTAGAGAAATGCAAATAAAAACTACTCTAAGATATCATCTCACTCCAGTCAGAATGGCAACTATTATGAAGACAAACAACAATAAGAGTTGGTGAGGATGGCGGGGGATGGTACATTCATACATTGCTGGTAGGACTGCAAATTGGTGCAGCAAATATGGAAAGCAGTATGGTGATCATTTGGAAAACTGGGAATGGAACCACCATTTGACCCAGCTATCCCTCTCCTAGGTCTATATCCAAAAGACTTAAAAACAGCATACTACTGGGACACAGTCACATCAATGTTTACAGTAGCATAATTCACAATTGCTAAATAGGGGAACCTACCTAGATGCCCTTCAATAGATGAATGGATTAAAAAAATGTGGCATATATACATAATTGAATATTACTCATCAATAAAAGAGAATAAAATTATGGCATTTGCAGGTAAATAGATAGCATTGGAGAAGACAATGCTAAGCGAAGTTAGCCAATCCCCCCCTAAAATATGCCAAATGTTTTCTCTGATATAAGGTGACTTACTCATAGTGTATGTGTGGGGGAGGGCATGGGAAGAATAGATGAACTCTAGATAGGGCAGAGGGATGGGAGGGGAAGAGAGGGGGCAGGGGGTTAGCAAGGATGATGGAATGTGATGGACATAATTATTCAAAGAACATGTATGAAGACACAAATTAGTGTGAACATACTTTACATACAACCAGAGATATGAAATGTGCTCTATATGTATAATAGTAATTGTAATGCATTCCTCTGTCATTTATTTTTAAAAAATCAATAAAAATTTTTAAAAATATATAGACAGGCATATTGGGTTAAAAAACAAGACCCAACAATATGCTGTCTCCAAGAGACTCACTTTATAGACAAAGACATCTACAGACTAAAGGTAAAAGGATGAGGAAAAAAAAAAATATATATATATATATATCATACACATGGATCTGGTAAACAAGCAGAGATTTCTATCCTCATATCAGATAAAGTGGATTTCAAAGTTATTCAGAAGTGACAATAAAGGTCATTTCATACTGCTTAAGGAAATTATACATAAACAAGATATAATACATAAATATTTATATTTTATATATTAAATATTAACACAAGATATAACACATAAAATATAAACATAAATATTTATGCCCCAAACAATGGAGCATCTATGTACATCAAACCCTTCTCAATTTCAACAATCAAATAGACCACAACATAATAATACTGGGGGACTTTATCATGTCTTTCTCATCACTGGATAGATCCTCCAAACAAAAACTAAACAAAAGAGCTATAGAACTAAAAAATACAATTAATGGTTTACACAACATGTGTATAATATTTCATCCATCAATGAGTAAATACACTTTCTTCTCAGCAGCACATGGATCCTTCTCTAAAATATACCATATCTTGGGCCACAAAGAAACGCTTAGCAAATACAAAATAAAATAGAGATAATACCTTGCATTCTATCAGATCACAATGAAATAAAATTAGAAATCAACAATAAAATAAAAATAGAAGCTACTCTAATATCTGGAGACTAAATAATATGCTATTGAATTACCAACGGATAGCAGAAGTATTGAAAGTTTTAACCAGAAAAATTAGATAAGAGAAACAAAAGAAAGATGAATTATCCCTACTTTCAGATGAAACGATACTTATATATAGGAATTCCTGAAGACTCCACCAAATGACCACTAGAACTAATAAACAAACTCAGTAATATTGCAGGATACTAAAAAAAAAAAAAAAATCAATGGAAAAAATCAGGAGCACTTTCATACACAAATAATGAGATTGCTGAGAAAGAAATTATGAAAGCAATCCTATCCATAATAGCTTCAATATTAATAAATAGAATAAATTAAATATAGAATAAACTTAATTGAGTAGTTGAAATACCTCTACAATGAAAATTACAAAGAACTGGTAAAAATAAAAATTGAAGACACCAACAAATAGAAAAAACTCCCATATCTATGTATTGTTAAAATTAATGTTCAAATTTCCATATTACCCAAAGCAATTCAAGAACTCAATGCAACACCCATAAAAATAACAATGACATTGCTTATATGATTATTTAAAATGCACTCCTAAAATTGATATGGAAGTAAAAAGAGAAATCCCAAAACATCAAGAACAAAGCTGGAGACACCACAATGACTGATTTCAAGAATATCTACAGACCCATGGTGACCAGATAACTCCGGTGTGGGCATAAAAATGAACACACAGACCAACAGAATAGCATGGAGATCCCAATAACAAACTTGCACATCTATAGCCAGCTTAATCTTAACAAGGCACTATGAACATATATTGGAGAAAAGACATCCTGTTTAGTGAATGGTGCTGGGAAAACTAGACATTCATGTGCAGAACATTCAAACTTGACCCTATGTATCACACTATATAAAAATCAACTCAAAATGGATCAAATACTAAACTATAAGATATGCAAAGTTTCAGTTACAGATTATAATTTAGTAATTGATCCATTTTGAGTTGATTTTTGGAAGAAAACATATGGGAAACACTTCAAAACATTAGTATAGGCAATGATTTTTGGCACATGATCCCCAAACATGGGAAACAAAAGAAAAAATAGACAAATGATATTTTTATCAAACTAAAAAGTTTTTGAACAGCAAAGAAAACAGTCAAGTGACGAGACAACCTTCAAAGAATGGAAGAAAATGTTTTCAAAATATTCAGAGAAATAATATCCATAGGCTGTAAAGAACTTAAAAACTTTATAACAAAAAGAAGTAACCCAACTGAAAAGTGGGCAAATAATCTGAATAGACATGTCTCAAAAGAAGAAATACAAAAGGTCAACAAAATATGAAAAATGCTCAACATTATTAGCTATGAGGGAAATACAAGTCAAAACTATAATCAGATATCACCACACCAGAGTTAGAATGGTTCTTATTAAAAAAAAAAAAAACATAAATAATGAATGTTGGCAAGGATGTGAAGAAAAAGGCACTCTAATGCAGTGTTAGGGGAAATGAAAATGAGTACAATCTTTATGGAGAATAGCATGGGGTTTCCTCTAAAAACTAAAAGGAGACCTACCATATGATACAGCTATCCTACTCCTCCATATCCGTACAAAGGAAATGAAATAAGCATACCAAGGGGGATAACGGCATATCCATGATTACTATGGTCTATTATTTAGCCATAAAGAATGAAATATTGTCATTGGTGATATTATGGATGGAGCCAGAAGATACTGTATTAAGTGAAATAAGCTGGACATAAGAAAAAAAGTACTGCATAATCCCTCTCACATGCATAGGTTTAAAATAAACAAAAAAACTCAACCTGGACTTAGAATAGTGATTATAAGAGGTAGGAAATGTGTTGGCAGGGCTGATAAAGGGAGGATGGACTTGATCAGTGCATGCTGTAGGTATATACTAAAATATTGTACTGAAATCCATTAAAATGTACAATTAAAATATTAATCAAAAATAAAATTTTTAAATGTTGACTTATCAATGACTCATGCATTTCATTCCTTTTCCCAGTCACTGGTGATCATATAATTATTAGAAACTGAATATAGTATTCCCTTATCCTGCTATGTAAGATGAAGCCACAATGCTTCTATGTATAATAGTATCAATAGCTCTTCAAAATCTAATTCAGATTCATACTACATTTTAATAGCAACAAAAACAACAACAACAACTCTGAAATTATTGGGTGAAATGCACAAAATAATCTAAAAATAAGAAATAATCCAGATACTTTGCTTTCTAAATATCCAAGTCCATTGGGTAGTCTCCTATCCCTTCCTGAGGTATGTAAGAAGGACAAAGAATCCTATTTTCACTCCAAAATATTACCTGTGGCTCTCAGTTGTGAACAATGAATAGAACCCTCTCTATTCCAGATACAAATTATGAAATAAAAGGAAGAGATAACTAAGGTAGTTCTACAAACGGTGATGAAGCAAACGTGTAGAACAGTCAATGAATCTTAGATATATGCTACTATAAGTATTGCTATTGTGCCTGGAGAAATCAAGCATCCTATCACATGTGCAACAGGTATAGGAGAAAATAACAGACAGATGTTTGAGGGATATTTAAAGTTAAATATGAATATAGAAAATTATCATCCATCCACACAACTAAACAAATCATTAAGTATTCTAATACTCATTAAATAGCTAATGTTTTTCAGATCAAAGATAATTTTTAATGTAGTGAAACAACTATTAGCAAAGTCATGACGAGAATAGATCTCCTAAGCTAATTTAAATTTATTTAATTGGAGTATTTGCCTTAACCAAAGCATTAACATATAAAAGAACATATTTGCTAAACATGACTCTCTGAAGTAAAATTTTAAAATGTGTACATTGACTCATGTGCGATCTTAAGCTGAAAATACATAACTTAGCGATTATCATTTTATAAAATATATTTTGATGATTAAGGGAAATGTTAAGAGAACACAAATTTTGCTACTAAAAGAAGTAAAAAAAAAATCATAGCCCAAAAAGATTAAAATATAATTAATTAATGATCTAAACATAATTCATTAATGGGATGAGTACATGGGAAAACGATGTACTTGTACCATCTTCAACTTCAGTGAATGTAATTTTTTTTGTACAGTAATTTTATCTGGACCTAATTAATAATTTCTTTTCCTCATTTGGAAGATAAAAGCACAAAAATCTCTGAATTTAATTGTTGTTATTTTCTTTGTAAAATATTAAACAACTTAAAATTATATGTAGCAAAGAAAGGTAATTCTGATATAGATGATTATACTTTTATCTCAAAGAAAAAAATTTTAAACTGCACATGTGGACTTCTATCTACATATTAACTGAACTGCAAGTTATTGTGAATTATATTGTGGTCATTCCCATAATCAATCCAATTGACAGTGAAATTGAAACTACCTCCAGGCAAAGGTATAACTACAAAGATATTTTGCCCAAAATAGTGAGTATTTAAAACCTGAGATGTCCAATATGGCAGCCACCAGACACATGTGGCTACTGAGCACTTGAAAAGAGGCCAGCCCAATGGAGGAGTTGAATTTTGCAATTAAATTGAGATATGCTGTTAAGTGTAAAGTATACATGGGGTTTTGAAAACTTACTATAAATACTGTTCAATATTTCAGTAATGCTTTTTTTGTATTTCTTACAAATTGACACGATAAGAATTTTTAACACTGGTTAAATAAAATATATTGTTAAAAATAATTTCACCTATGTCTTATTATATTTTTAATGCCATCACTAGAAAATTTCAAACTACCTATGTGACGCAGATTATATTTCTACTAGACAGCTCTGATTTCGATCCTTTAAAAAAATAGCATCTATTACAGTCATGGATTCATTTGACTTTAAATTAACGATTATGCCCAACATTTTTTGAGACTAAGTGGATGTTCTGACAGTTTATTTACTAGGCATAATTCTAAGCTTATACTTTAGACAGCAGAAAAGATCAAATTCAAAACACTTATCCAAGAGAATATGTCTTAAAGCAAAAGACACAGAATATAAAAATAGGATGGAACAAACCCAGCTAATACATGCAATATTTAGGAATGTGAGGTGATGAGTCAAGATTGTGATTTAGTGGGGAAGTTCAGTTATTACTTAAAGATTAGAGGAGATTAAATCATGGTACAGTAACAAACTAAATTAGAGAGGATTTGATTAAAAACAACCTAAATTTAATCAGGATTTCAGCTTGTAGTCAGAAAGACTTGATTGAATCAATTCCCCTGCAAAAGTATTTAAAAGTAATGTGCACTGATACATTGAAATAATTTCATTTATATGAAATACACAGTTATTTTAAAGTAGTGATTTTTACTCTTAGTAGGTTAATATTTAAATACTTTGCATAACTAAAAAGAGACAAGTAAATAATGGTATTTTGTTTAGGGGGGGTTACTTGATAAACTGATAATAAATATTTCAATTTTGGATGATAAATCACATATTCATGTAAACTTTCCTGTGTATCTGAAAGAAAGTCACATTAATTTAAAAACATTTAGTTAAAATTTTAATTAAAATACGTTTATGTATCACATATTTTATATATATACACATTAAAAAATGCTTCACTGAATAGAAATTTGTGTTTTTAACCACACTAACCATAAATAATATGCCAAGAGTGATTTTAAATCCTGACTTTCTTTAATCTATTTAGTAGGTCTATTTGAGTGATAAGAAAAAGGCAAGTACAGAAATCACCAATTTCCTGGTAGACTAAGCATCCAATAATGTCAATTTTTTTCTCTATAATGTGAAATGTATAAATTTTAAAAACTGAAGATAAATTTACCCACTTCAACATAGAAAACTCAAAATTTATTGTTTTTATTTGTAGTTGGACACAATACCTTTATTTTATTTATTTATTTTTATGTGGTGCTAAGGATCAAACCCAGCATCTTGCACTTGCTAGGTGAGCACTCTATTGCTGAGCCACAACCCCAGCCCCAGTCTCAATGTTTCCTTAAGGCATAGTTCACCCTTCAGTATGAAATTTATTGTAAAAGTATTATGAGAAAAAATGCTAAATTAAAATATATATTTGGATATTTTAAAATATTTTTAGCTGTAGATGGACACAATATCTTTATTTATTTTTGTGTGATGCTGAGGATCAAACCCAGTGCCTCACATGTGCTAGGCAAGCATTCCACTTCTGAGCTACAACACCAGCCCCAGGAAGTTTTTTTGACTGAAGAATAATTTGAAAACCTGAGACAAAAACTGAAAATAAAATACAGAAAACCAGCAGATGGCCATTAACTGTTCATAAATTATGATACCAGCACTTCCAGGTAACTTCATTCTTCTCCTTTCTTATCTCTATTAACAATCATTTAACTAATTGATTTTTGTTTTTATCTACTCTGATTTAGAGACTTTTTTTTAAGGAAAAGAAGGCCAAGACTACATTTTTATTTCTTATCCCTAAATGAAGTATTTTTCCTTAAAATATAAAGCTTAATATATAAGCTATCTGGAATAACTAAGTAGTTTGAGTCCCTTAGAATAAGGTTCAAGATTCCTATAGGTTCTATCATATAACTCTCAGAATATCTTTATAAATCTTAAAATTTTCTGAAAACCCTTTCAACAGATAACAGAAATTGAAGTTCAAAGAGGTTATTACTTACCTCAAAGGAGACAGCTATCATATTTCTTAGATGCTAAGATAGACTTACTCACTTCATTGCACTCTTGAAATCAGGATACTATTTGCATCAGTGGTGTCCATATTTGATGAAACGTGACAATGTCAGCATCACGGCAGGAATTGAGACCCAGGTTTGTTCACTCCAAACCCTCTTGCTCCTTTTCCTGATTGCAATGCAATAGTTAGATGGGCCTTAATCTAGAGTCGGACTTTCACTGATAGCCAATGCTTTTTAATTTCAAAGCCCTAATATTTTTTTTTATTTTTACAGTAATTGAATACTGAAATCAATTGGTTGAAATATAAAAATTAATTATTAATAAATGTTTATAGTTACTGTACATGTTTAACATGGACGCCACTTCATCCCTTGATTGAATTAAATGACTCAAGTCATGAAATCAATATGTAAGTATAGCTGAAATAAAAACAATGATTTCAAAATTTATAAATTGATTCCTCGAATCCTTGGGCTCCTGGTGATGTGTTCACTGTTCTTATTTTGGGGCAATTTATGCCCAAATACTCTATTGAAAGTCAATAATCCTGGGTTATAGTCCTAGCTGTTCGATGACTTGGGATTTATCACTTTACATTTTTAGACATAAAGTTGTCACATTTTACAACATGTGGGCTTGACTCACTATGAAATATCCAGATCTAAATTCAAACTCATCTAACCCAGACATGAAGAAGAAAACTAGAGGCAGAAGAAAGGAATGAGACCCATCCAACACAGTTCTACAGAAATACCCAGGAAGGCAGTGGAGGAAGAGAATGTTCCCAGTTAATGGAAGGCAAAGCATTGATACATAGTGTTCCCAACCCTAATTCAATTGAACCTCTTCAAAAAGATAATGCTGAAGAGTTGCTTTCCCAATATCCGCACCACTGAAATTGTACAGCACAGTCCCTATGCCACAGATGAGTCATTGCATACCTTGGGTCGAATATTTGTAGAACATCATCAAAACAATGATTCATGGTGCATTTCATGTTGCAAATGACTCAGCATGTTCAACTAACTCACGTTTCTATGCTCATCAATTGTGGGATTTATGTTATAACAGGAACACGTTGTATGTTAAGCAGAAATATAGAAATCAACACAAGACAGTGATTTACAGGAGGAAAAACTTTAGGTCACTGTCAGAAACTAGCCCACTATATCCAAATGGAATAAGCCACCAAAAAAGGGGTTTCAATATAAATCTATGGAAAGGAACCACAGAGCTTGGTGTGAGACTCAGATGAAAAGGCAAATTAAAGGAACAGGTCAGCTTCCACAGGTGGGGGTCAAGGGGATCCCCAGAGGTTCAAGAAAGTTGGTCTTACTGCACAGATGCAATGAATTTTATCAAATAACTTAACAATTTTCGTAATCCACATATCCAGTATTATCCCTAATTATGCTCTTCCCAAGTAATATACTCCAACTATAAAGAATTACTTCTGAAAAACACTTTCTATATTTTTTCCAGTGTCTCTACTTTTTTAATGTAAATTGCTAGCCTAGAAAGCTTTTGCCCCACTTTTCCTAGCCTTCTGACAAAATCTTATTCCTCTTTCATGAGTCAGGTCAAATCTCATCTAATAGTGCCATACAACTATACTGCACTTTGTAAAATCTCCAATATGGCTGTCACTTCCACAAAACTGTGATCTAGTTTCATTTCCCCTATACTGATTAATATATAAAAAATATGTGGGTATTTTAAAAAATAAGATTAACCCTATTCCCTCCAGACATTAAGTATTTGTTTGTGAGATCAGGTATGGTCAAGTACATGGCTAGGTGCCTTGCAACAGAGTATTTCCAAATCACTATTTGTGACTGAAGATATTTGGAGTAAACGTTATAATACTTGAATTATGACTCAATATTTTTAATATAAAAGAGAAATACATAATATTAGAGTAAATGAGGCTAAAGCCACAAAACAAAGTTCTGTTTTTATCACTACCATCTTCAACCACCTGGAAAAAACACTTAGGAGTAAATGAATCAGTCCCCCTGGGTACAATTACATTCTGAAAACTGCAATGCATTTAACACCCACCAATAGTCTCCCCAATGGATACAATAGAAACATTATATATCACTTTAATCTGCTACTATACTGTAGTAACTTGATTATCATTCAAAAACGATGATCTGCAAGAAGATTGTATATACTTGTTCCATGCTGATATTGGCTCCCTTTGCCCAATGACATGTGTAAAGAATTGATATATGTGGGAAGAGGCTCTTAAACCTATTTGAGATCTTTCATGTTGTTTTTTCTGTTATGCGATAAGTAATATTCCAGATATAGGCTAAAGAGTCAACATGGGTACAAAGAGAAATGAGGTAGTGGAGACTGCAGCTAACTTGCAATGAACAGGTAGCATAAAAGATACAAATTTCTGTGGTCTTAATCACTGAGATTTAGGGGTTTAGTGCAAACACACACCCTAATCTGGCTTATTCCAAACTCATCTGATGATATATATGATATATGAAAATAGAAAATCAGTGTCATTAAATATAAATACATACATGCACACACACAACATCCACATATATACACATACATAAATCTCTCTTGTGTTCGTTTATCAGTGCCACTTGAGGGAAAGAAAGGAAAAGTGTGTTAATCTAGACATATTAATAAATATTCTATCCTCGTATCAACAAACAAAACTGCTTTTTTTCTGTTGTGTTGTTGTTTATCAGAGAGTCCTGCATAAATGATTTGATATTCCAGATCAAATAAGCTATGTGCATATTCCATCTTTAACTATTTCCAGCTATTAATATCCATCTTTGCATCATTTTCTATTGTATTATGCTCTTCAATTCTATTCTATTCCACTCACCTTTATGAAACACCACAGAAAACACAGGTATTACAGAGACAGAGACTGTATCCATCATGATTGATTTATATTGTAAGGACTTATTTTCCCCCAATCCTACTTGGCATACATCAATAAGCAGCAGCAAATCTGATAGAGAAGGCAGGGAAACA
The DNA here is from genome assembly GCF_021218885.2 of Marmota monax. Taxonomy (NCBI): domain Eukaryota; kingdom Metazoa; phylum Chordata; class Mammalia; order Rodentia; family Sciuridae; genus Marmota; species Marmota monax. The sequence continues at coordinate 13,855,165 of NW_026694084.1, read as the reverse complement.
AATCTTACTTATTATAAGAAATGATTTTGTTGTGTACCAGCCAAATATATTGCATTATTTCTTTGCAAGGTTTTTATGTGGTCCATTCCCAGATCACTACCTCCCACAGTGATAAACTTTCAGTATGTGTCAGGGAAATATCTTTCTGACAATTTTGTTTTCTTTGTTAAACCTTTAGTCTGTATTCATTAATACAGAAAATATTAACTAACACATAAAACATTCACTATGATTTATTTATTTTCTTCATCCTCTAGATTTCTCCTACTCCTGTCCCAAGGAATTTTTAGGCACAGATTTATGCACAGGTGAAAAAACAACCTCAATCCATATTTTCACTGACTCACATGATTAATAAAAAATAAGAACCTATGGAAACAGCTACCATAGTGCCCAAGAAACAGAAGGTATTTAATAAGGGGTAGCATAGTCCTCCCTAAGAAAACCATTCAATACAAAAGAATCATATATCAAACCAAAGACAAAATAAAATAAAATGCAAATGTCAGAATCCATTTCTCAAACATCTTTCCAATTGTGGGCTCAAAGGACTTTGACAGTAAAGGAATGAATGACACCAACATCAGCCACACAAATTACTGTATGCAGGTTACTGTACTGATAATGCAGTGGAATCAACCTCAGGAGGTTTTCAGGAGGGAAATAAATGAATGCATATGAAGCACAGTTTCAGACTAAGTGCCTCCGAACTCCAGCGATGATTTCGAGTACAGTCATCATCCCAGGTCTGGGATCTGTTATCATCACAGATCAAAATGAATCCATAAAAATTATAGGCCAAAAATTCAGGAAGACTTGTACCAGCATGGATAAGGAATTAATAACTGAACCTGAGATTATTCTTGTACTAGTGTCATTTTCTTCTCTTAAACCTGCCTCAGCTTTTGTATTCACTGCTTGCCAAGGACAAAATGTTGACCAGAGAATATACTTAGCCCATCATGTCCACTGGCATCACTACTTGTCAGCACAACTCAGGTCATCAGCAGAGTTTACTCAATCACAGAAAGCTGTGGGAGAACCAGAGTTCTATTTGAGGCTGGCTTTGCAGGACTCACCTATTTGATGGTAGGAACTGAGAAGGGTGACAGGTAAGGCAGTAAATTTTTCTTTGCCTCAGTTACTTATCTATAAAGTGAACTAATAAAAACATTTTCTTTCCAGAATTGTTAGAAGGAATAAAGGCAAAAATATCAGCAAACCACTTAGTCAGGGTCTCACCTTTTTTTAGTTCTCCATAAATATTAGTGATGACATCATCACTATTACCATCCTTTTTATCTAGAAGAGCCAGGGGAAATTGCTGAGTCCTTTTAATGTATGCCTTTTAATGTATGCTTTTAGGAACAACAATAGGAAGGATATCTTCAGGGAACTCACAGCTAGGTTAAAGTTGAGAAGAGTCATTGATTGCTTCAAGGCAAAAACAAAAATGAAAGGAGAGGAGGTTGGGTAAGATACAAATTGATGAGAAACCCTGAGACTCTGTAAGAACTGATGACTGGAACAACCAGCAGGAGATTTTGAGCCAGACTGGCTTTGAAAATTGCTGCCATGATTGGAATCTTGCCTGATGATTGGTACACTTGTGGGAATAACAATTCCAAGAACTGATAAAAACAACCACCTCTAGGTACAGCAGACAAGATAGGTCAGGCTAGAAGACTCAGCCTCAGAGATCTCCACTTAGGAAGCATGGCACATTCTTAAGAGACACACACTCTGTTTGCACTATCCTTTAACAGGTGGAGGTTCGTGAACAAGATAAATGATACTTCATTTTACTCCTCCTGAAGGACAAGATACATTGCTTTGTATTTGATACATTGCTCCACAGTGCCTAGCACTTGAGTGGCACCAGGTACTCTTTTCATGTGGTAAATGCTCAAAAATCTTTTGGATGAGGACATTGAAGGGCCCTTTAGCTCTAAGTACTGTGGTCTGATTTATTAAGAAAACTAGGATTTTTGGATGGCAACTGGTCAGCTTGTAAAAGGTAATCAAATTTTCAGATTTTCAGGGGATTTTGCTAAATATCACATCTGAACTCCTGCTGATGCTCAAGAAGCAAGTAAGAGAAATCACTAAATCCCACCACCTCAAAAGAAATTATAACAGTTACATAATGAGTAACGCTCTATTCAAGGAGGTTATTATACATAAAGTAGTTCCTTTAATTCTAAAGTGTTATCACTAGGTTTCTTTCATTTCATAGATATGGATGAGATGTCTAAAATGTAATAATTGTTTAATATTAAGAACTCTTTTTGTATATATGAGGCTGATGTTGATGTCATTTTGTCTCAAATTTTGGTTAGTTCAATGAACTCTTTGCTTTGGTAGTTATGCAAGACTTGAATGTAAACATTATGCCTGGTAATGTGCACAATTATCTTTTGTTATTTGAAATTATGATGATACCACTTAGCTTAGAGATTTAATTGAATACCTATGATGTTAGAGACAATATATTGAATATTAGAATTACAAGACAGAGTTCCAGTTGCTTACAGTTTGGGAAGGAGACAGGTAAAAGTAAGTCAACTACTCTTGACTACGATAATGCTATGATAAAAGTAAAACAGAGTGTTATGAAAATGCATAAGAGACAATAATATCAGAATGACTAGAAGATCTGGGTGGCTTCTGAAAGCTGGTGCATAAGCTAAGTTGTGAAGAACAACTAAGGGGTAGCTATGTTGCCTTGTGACTCAAATTCAAAAACATGGAGTACTTGGTTATTTGGGGCAAAAATAAATAAAGTTTTCATAGGCTTATTCTTATAGTTGCCTACTTATCAAAAAAAACAAAGTCAAACAAATCCTGTGGCAATTTAGAAATCATAATATTAAGAAGGTGTTGCTCCACAGTAATTTATCTGCATGTGGTTCCAAGTGGTGTTGGCAACCACAGCCTACCTGCACAACTACAGCAACAGTTCTCCAAGAATGTGCCATTCCTGTGGTAAACCTGAGAACTTGGATGACTTCATCTAACCAATGCTTCAAAGTGAGATCTGCAGAAAAGTCTGTTCTAGAAATGCCTTCAGCCCATGAAAAAGTAAGGAGCCCATGCTAGAATGCAAACCCACTCAGGTCTTGCTTCCTTTGTTGAAAAAAAAATTTACATTTCAGTAAAAGCTCCTTGTCAAAGACCAGGTAGCAAAGTTTCAGATAAGTATTTTGCATAATATTGAACTAAATGCAGATTGCTAAAATAGGACAGTTCTTTTCTGTTCACACTCAATACTGAATACAACAGTAATTCCCCATATTGACTACCATATTTTGTGTACTACCTACAAAACACATCCTAAAACCAGCAACAGTCATGTTACAAACTGTTCCAATCTCTTGACCCCTACAACATCCCACTAAAGAGTCTTTTTGACTTCTGCCTTTGCCGTGCCTCCTTGGCAGCCGGGGTGAAGGTCCAAAAGCATGAATTGTATCAGGTAATTTCTGTATTTGACATTCTTCAATGATTTAGACATTCTCTAAAGACTACCTGCTCCTCCTTACCTGGTCCTTTACCTGGTCCCTTACCCCTTACTGGTTCCTTCTTATATTCCCATCCTCTATAGGTTGGTCTATCCTCAAGTCAACCTTCATATTCCTTCTCTTTCCTATCTTTCCTCATGACAGCACATATGTCATGCTCTATCACATTATTAGAACATATTATCATTAATATTTTTATTTAAGTATGTGTTTCATTGCTGATTGTCTCTATAAACTAGAATGCAAAGTCTCCAGAGGCAAAGATTTCAAGAGATTTATTCATCTTCTTTCCATGTCTGGCAACAACTGAGCAATCAGTATGCTTGCTGAATGAGAGAATGAATAGATGCGGTGGGAATTTCTGAAATGTATTATACAAAAGACATACAGTTTATCATACAGTTACCTGAAGCATATTATGCAGAAATGTGTATTTGGGTTTGGGGGAGTAGGTTTCTATATCAATTCTGGTCAGATGCTCATTCAGGCCATGAGAGAGGAAATATCTGGACTTTTCCTCTATTGTCATCACTTAGATATCGTGGCTCTGAAGTTCATGCTGTTTTGTATTGCACTGGGGCAGTCTCTTCCCTGCATGTAGACCTGTGCTGTAAACAGCAGAGAATGCTCAGGCTATCTGTCAGCAATTTACCAAACACAGTGTTCATAAATTTAGAATCCACACTTGGATTTCCATATGCCTAATTCTCTGTTTTCTTATTTTCACAAAATTGAAGGTGGCTCCCACATCGTCTGATGCATGTCACCTGTCACTACTAAATTCTCATTGCCTGGGTACTCTATGTGTTTGCATGGCCCACCTGTACCTAACCTGCATTCTGCATAGCTGTGGAAATGGTAACCAGATGCACTTCATATTTCATTCCTTGGGGGAGAAGAACTTTGGTAGAAGACTGAAATCTGAATGCACAGAAAATGCACTGTGTGGAAGTAGAGATTCCAGCCACCTCCAGTGTGAAGCTAAGCATTTTATGCAAAAATGAGTATTTTCACAGAAAAGTGTATTCAGACCCCATCAACTGGAGTCTTTACACTGGAGTTAGTTACACATGTTTTAGAAACAACTGATAACAGACAAAACACTAAGAGGCAAACCTCAAATTTAAGCATGAATGATAATTTTGCTCACTCAGCAATTTCCTATGGATACAAAGGTCAGAACTGTTTGTTTGTTTGTTTGTTTGTTTGTGTCACCAGGTCAGCAGTTTGGTAAACCCTCAGTTCACTAAACACTGCATTTTCAGGATACTGAAATGGGGCAGCATTTTTCTCTTTTGAAAATGGAGTGGCATGCCCATTAAATTACCAGGGAAGGATAAACCAATTTTTCCTATTCTGTCAGCACAGAGATAATAAATACCATAGTATATTCCATGATACATTGTGGAAAATTGGGATTTATTGCATTTCCCTCCCTAAATGGGAGGAGCTAACCAAGATATTTCAAAATGTACTAGAGACTATTCAGACTACACCTTGGGAGACAATGTTTTCTGGTCACTGAATTACAGTGTGCAGCTCAGTTTTCCTTATAGTTGAGTATCCAAGTCCAATTTTAGCTAGTGGGTTTATTTTATAACCATTCTTAGAAGAAACCATTGTCCATCAGACAAGGATCCATGAAATATTAAGTCAAAATAAAACCATGGATATCCCTAGCCTGCTTTTAGCCATGAACGATCCTAATTTATACAGGTTTCATGTTTTCAGAAAGAAGTCATGGAAAATAAGCTACTAGCAAAAATTTGTACCAGAAATTTCATTACAGTAAACTTTCCCTATTCCTTATTTTGCTTTCTGAGGTTTCACCGATTCATACACCATCATTATCTACAAGTATTAAATGGAAAATTCCAGAAATAAACAGACCATCTGCATATAACTTTTATTACAGCATACTGTCATATTGTTATATTTTATTATTACTTATTGTTGTTAATCTCTTATGATGCCTAATTTATAAATTAAACTTTATCACAGTATATCACATGAATCAGAAGGTACATGATATATAGGATTCATTAATATCTCACAAGACACTTGAAATACTCACTTTTTACCATACTGTGTAACTTTTCTTCCCTCTCTAAAAGGAAATGTCTACAAGAAACTGATACTTAGGATACCAAATGGAATGGAGCTGTAGCAGAATTTCACATCCATGATTGGCTCATATTTCTAGCTATTTAGTGTCCAAACGAAAAATAAATAATTTTTATTGCTGAGTAACTAGAAATAGAGGATCAACAAGATAATTTGTCTTTTTATTATTTTACTGCTTGTCCCTCTAATCTTATTATTCATATTAGAGACCATTACTGGGGTTGTAATATCTTATTTGTTGAACAATAGGCCCTAGAATATCTCGTGCTAAAAGCAAATACATAACAAATAAATGTATCCATGGATTTCAAATAGCCAGGCTGTAACTAGGATGCAGCCAGATACCATTTATGTTTGTTTCTATAATACATAGCAACACTAAGTGTCTCTTTTCTATGTGTAAAAAAAATAGGATTCTACTTCTTCAGATTCAGGTAATTTTTGTTAAAACACCCAATGCTATTTAAAGGAAATCACAATAGGAAAAGTTACCACATTCCTTGGTCCCTCTTACAAACTCTTTCTGACACAGAGCAAGAAAAGTTACACATCTTTCACACCTTTACTAGATGGTATCTTCAGACCTCTCTCTTCCTGCTGTTACACCAATACAGGGACAATTTGTTTTTAGGCAGCACTCATGCTTTAATTCTTTTATTGAAAGAAACAAAAACTCAACTCAAATTAACTTAAATAGAAGTGAAATATAATGGGTCCCTGCAGCTGAAACATTCAGAAATCATATTGGCTTCAAGCGTGGTGGGACCCCAGGGATGGAATGTGCTTTCTTTTATCTTGTTTTGGTTTTCTTGGGCCAGCTTTACTTGCAAGTAGGTTCTTCCATTCAATAACAAAGATGGCCACTCAACTCTGGACATACAACTGGCAGCTTTGCCCTGTGGGAAGTGTATGTTTTGGGTATCTGTCAAAAAACCAGGGAGTGCTCTCATCCCTTTACCCGCTAAGTCTTGAACCTACTATTCTTGAACCTGAACATGGCTACAGGTGAGAGTATTTGGCCTGGCAAGGTCATATGTGCACCCTTGAGGAACAGCAGCAAAGAGGGCAGGTTAAACCCATGACAAACACAGGACTGAAAATGTTGATTATGGGATGAGGCAGTCCACAAAGGACTGTCACATAGATGAAAGACACAAATTCATAGAGATAGCTTATCAAGGAAAGATCTGCTGGGAAGCAGTCCCTTTGATACTGTGGTAGTTCTATTGATATCATTTGTAAAAATGCTAACACAGAGAGAAAGGAACTCTGTAACTTCTCTAGTCATTCCTCTGAATACCCTTGTTTGAGGGATCTTTCAAAATCCCTCACTGTGTGAAATCAATTGGCACCCTCATATGTCTTCTCTCTACCAGGCAACAAGTAACATTTCAGAAATTGTACATTTGGGGACTCACAGATCTGAGTTTGACAGCATTCAAAGGTATAGCATTTGCTAATGTCCAATGCCCTAGAATATCCAATAATAAAGAATAATTCTCCATGAAAATAATACAATGAGATAGTAACCAGTTTATACCCACTGGTAATTAATGTATGTTGTAGACAAAATTTTGCTCTTTCAAAAAATATATACATGATGGGCTGGGGATGTGGCTCAAGCTGTAGCGTGCTCGCCTGGCATGCGTGCGGCCCAGGTTCGATCCTCAGCACCACATACAAACAAGGATGTTGTGTCTGCCAAAAAGTAAAAAATAAATATTAAAAAATTCTCTCTCTCTCTCTCTCTCTCTCTCTCTCTCTCTCTCTCTCTTTAAAAAAAAATCAAAAAATATATACATGAAGTGAAGGGCATCTAGGTTGGTTCCACAGTTTAGCTCTTGTGAATTGTGCTGTTATAAATACTGATGTGGCTGTGTCCCTGTAGTTTGCTGTTTTTAAGTCCTTTGGGTATAGACCAAAGAGAGGGATAGCTGGGTCAAATGGTGGTTCCATTCCCAATTTTCCAAGAAATCCCCATACTGCTTTCCATATTGGCTACATCAATTTGCAGTCCCACCAGCAGTGTATGAGTGTACCTTTTCCTCCACATCCTCGCCAACATTTATTGTTGTTTGGATGCATAATAGCTGCCATTCTGACTGGAGTATGATGAAATCTTAGAGTGGTTTTGACTTGCATTTCTCTAATTGCTAGTGATGATGAACATTTTTTCATGCATTTGTTGATCATCTTCTGAGAAGTGTCTCTTCAGGTCCTTGGCCCATTTATTAATTGGGTTATATGTTTTCTTTGGTGTTTAGTTTTTGAGTTCTTTATATACCCTAGAGATTAGTGCTCTATCTGAAAAATTCTCTCTCTCTCTCTCCCAAGATTTGCTCCCAAGAAGTAGGCTCTCTATTCACCTCACAGATTGTTTCTTTTGCTGAGAAGAAACTTTTTAGTTTGAGTCGATCCCATTTATTGCTTCTTGATTTTAATTCTTGCACCACAGGAGTCTTATTTAAAAAGTTGGGGCCTAATCCCCCATGATGAAGATTAGGGCCTACTTGTTCTTCTATTAGGCCAGGGTCTCTGGTTGTATTCCTAAGTCCTTGATCCATTTGAGTTAAGTTTTGCACATGGTGAGAGATAGGGGTTTAATTTAATTTTGTTTCATATGGATTTCCAGTTTTCCCAGCACCTTTTGTTGAAGAGGCTCTTTTCTCCAATGCATGTTCTTGGCATCTTTGTCTAATATAATTGTAGTTTCATGGGTTAGTCTCTGTGTCCTCCATTCTGTACCATTGGTCTAACAGTCTATTTTTTGTTGCCAATACCATGCTGTTTTTGTTACTAATAGATGAATGGATTAAAAAATGTGGCATATATATATATATATATATATATATATATATATATATACACAATGGAATATTACTCAACAATAAAAGAGAATAAAATCATGGCATTTGCAAGTAAATGGATGGAGTTATAGAAGATAATGCTAAGTGAAGGTAGCTATTCCCAAAAAACCGAATGCCGAATGTTTTCTTTGATATAAGGAGGCTGATTCATAGTGGGATAGGGAGTGGGAGCATGGGAGGAATAGATGAACTCTAAATAGGACAGAGGGGTTGGAGGGGAAGGGGGCATGGGGTTATTAATGATGGTGGAATATGATGATCATTATCCAAAGTACAAGTATGAAGACATGAATTGGTGTGAATATAATATGTATACAACCAGAGATATGAAAAATTGTGCTCTATATGTGTAATAAGAATTGTAATGCATTTTGCTGTGATATATAAATTTTAAAAAATGTTAAAGTGGTAAAAGAAATCATTGTACATGGTCTAAGCATAGAGACGCATGCTAAAATTACCATCATAAACAAGATAAAAAAATAAACATGACGTGAAAATACTATATTTTTACTCAAATAATCTAAAGAACACAAGGCCTTTTGACCCACAGTACTGGCTGAGGGGACCCAAATACAGATTAGTGTTAGTGTGACAACCAAATGGGAAATTTAAAATTTTTCTATAAATTCAAATGTACCTGAGACTTTCTTTGCAAGTCATTTCAATGCCATTACAGTAGTAATACCTCTAGCCTTTTATAATGAAGTATAAATAAACTATGGCAACTAAATCAGGGAAGAGGTATCTTAGTATTTTAACAGCCATTTTTAAAAAGACTGAGTTTAATGTTAACGGTTTTTGTATAATGAAAATTTTACAAAGAAGCCAACAAAGGCTAGTGGTTTAGGATTCCTTTGGTACAGAAACTCAAAGAAACAAGTAATTTAATCCTAGCACTGGAAACCAAAAGCTTGCCACCCAGAAGCACAGGAATATTTATAATGATGTATGTTTTGGATTCATGTGTCATGTTCACCCTTTAAAGAGAAAACCTTTTTCTCTTTTAAGCTGTTAGGCTTCCTGTGTTCTCTTAATGCCATATATTCTCTAGTAAAGTAAATATTATCACTTCTGTGTCAATGAAGGAGAGTTGATCATGTTACCCCTTGCTTTAAAGATTAAAATCCTTAGCTTCACAAGAAAATTCTGGATTCTCTGATGCTTGTTGACCTCCACTTCCATTGCTTCTTTCCTCATTCTTGTCCCAGCCACTTGAATTATTTTTTTCATTTCCTCACATTTGCCAACCTATTTTCTCTGCCTGGAGCAATGTTCTGATCCCACAACCCCAAACATCATTCAATCTAGAAACCTCTCCTTTCTTGGCATAAGATTCTTCTGCTACCCAGCCTTCAAGCCCGATGGCCTTCAAGTCCCACATGCATGACCTTCAGAAGACTCTTCAAGCAGTATAACTAACATCCTTTCCAGACAATGCAAATTATGCTACCAGCTACACAAGGTTAGGGCCATGATTGCTTTGTACCTTATATCGCCAGCTAAGTGCCCTGCACATACTTGGATTCCAAATATTTGTTAGAAGAATGTTCTGTGCATTCAAGGAGATGCTGGTCAAAGGTTAAACCCTCCACCCCCTGCAAAAAAAAAGAAAAAGAAAAAATTCTCCTAGCAGCCTAAGACTGAGTTTCCCAGTAAGTATATTTCTGCCAAAATGTATTTTGATTTGGCAGATTTCACTATAATCTGCATTCCTGGAATAAATCAGGAAAGCCACAATAAGAGCATTTTAGTAACTTCGGGAAATTCCTAGATGATTGTGATGTTTTACAGGCCAGACCTAGGTCAATGATAGAAATAAAAACCTCCCAAAGAAGCAAGAATCTCTGTTAGGGATTAAAAACTGAAATGAGCTATCCTAAAATATTTAGAAATGTACCTTTAAAATTATATGTATCCAATTATAAAATTGAACCCATTCTGCAGGGATCCAGGTAGAACCCTAGGAGACCACTACCACCACTGGCAGATGATACACTCCAAACTGAAGAGCCCTTCTAACAAGTTTAATAGATGATAAAAGTAGAACAGAGATCTTGGCAAGAGAGACGTGCTCATTAAAATCAAACACGACCTGCCAGGGATCTAAACCAAAAACGGCAGTAAAAGATCCCTGATCTATGAGATCTGAAATTCAACATCAGCCCTCCTGATATTCACAGATACATTAGACTTCTGTCAGAGCTGCCTATCCCCACACCAAGGATTTCAGAGATCCAGAGCCATCAATATGGCATGGACAAAATTCAGGCCCCTGACAGACAAGGTTACAATTGCTCATACAAATGTCTTTACTTCTGAGGTTGTGTTGGTCCCACTGTAAGAGAATCTTCTTAAGAGAACTCAAGGGCAATGCATGACCACTGTTCTGAGTGAGTGACATGAAACCTGTAAGAAGCAATGTTTCCTATGGAACAACACAGCTGGTATCAGGCACAGGTGTTGTCACTCAGAACATACTCAACAGATCTTTCTTTCTAGACAAAGCCATTTGTACTGCATGGACTTTCCACTAGCAGTCAAAGAAAGAGCTTAGATTCTTTACCTGTCTGATGCTATGAATCCCCCTGAGTCTGGCAAGGCCCATGACCCCTTCTGAGAATGACATGCACAGGATTTCAATGGAAATTAAGTACCAAATTTTAAAAAGATAAATTTGTGACACAGTATATGTGTCTCTACACTGACACTAGAAATAAAAAAATCTAACAGCTAGGTGTAATATTAACCATAATTTCAAAGTTGCAATGATCATAAATGATTTTTAGAAATATCTGCAAACAACTGTAATGGGATATTATTTTGACTTCTATTGATTATAGTATGAGTACATGGTAGGAGTCAATACTACTATGGTTTGTGAACCAAACATGAAATACTGAAAAAAGAATGCTAAATTTCAGTCAGTGGTCAGTGAACAAATTAAAAGATCATTTTCTCTGTCCAACTTTATTGCTATATCAACCACATGTTAAAAACTTTTGTCTTAAAAGAATCTAAGTTGAATTTTAAAGATCCTTTGATTTTGAAAAATCTATAATCAATTTGAAATAAGTTCAGATTAGGGGAAAAGCTGCATATGTATTTACAGAGGTCTTTAAATTTAAAAAAATATATATATAATAGCTTAAAATGAGTAGTATTGTGTATCACAATAATTTAAAAACCTCAGCACATATTATTTTTTTCCTTACTAAGAAAAGTATGAGTCCTGGCTTTATATTCTACCATTACAATCAGCTCCTTCAAGCCACTTCTGCTTTCTACATAACTGTCATGATCTACTTCTGAACCTATACATTTTCCAAAAGTGCCATTTTTTTATGAAACTTTCATGGCTCCTGGCCCATTGGTTACCTTCAGTGATCACTGGCATAGCAGTGAGATCAGCAACCTTCCCTGTATTCTTTTTATTGCCAAGTAAAAATCTACTCTATAGAACACTTCTACAAGTTGTTTATCTATTCCTCATCTGATGGACATCTAGTTTATTTCCAATTTGGGACTGTTATAACACAGCTATAAACATTTGTGTTCTCTGGGTACAACCTTATTTTTAGGCCCTCTGATCCTGGGCACTGTGTTGGCTTTTCCTCAATTTTTCTGCCCCTCTTTCATCAAGTGGCACCATATTAAGTTCTAAATCTGCTGTAGACCTCTATTTTATATCAGTGCAGATAACCTGGGTCCCAAAGTTCCTCCCCTTCCTCCAGAAGTAGATTGTATTTGCATGTAAGAAAAGAATCTCACGGTGTGGGTGGGATTCTGTGCCTGTTTCCAAGAGAAAAATCTCAATATGTATTTACATAGGAACTAAGTTTCCTCTGTAAAGTAGAACTAAGGTTCCTCTGAGAAAAGAAGAACATAGATATTGGCAAGGGAGATGTGTTTATTAAAATCAAACACAACCTGCCAGGGAACTAAACCAAAAATGGGAGTAAAAGAGCCCTGATCTATGAGATCTGAAGTTCAACATCAGTCCTCCTGATACTCACAGATACCTTAGATTGAACCCACCAAACTGACCTCTGTCAGAGCTGCCTATCCCTATACCAAGGATTTTAGAGGTCCAGGGCCATCAATATGGGATGTACAAAAACCCAGGCCCCTGAAAGAAAAGGTTGCAATCTCTCATACAGAGGTCTTTACTTTTGAGGCAATGTTAGCCCCATTGCACAAGGAAATAACGTGGAGAGCTTTTCCTGGTGGACTTCCTTGATCCATCTCATAGCCATTTCTGGTAAATACTGAACAAAAGTCTAGGAGTAGAACTCTGTGAGTGCAGATTCCTCTTGTTTCTGAGTTACCCAGTTATTGTAAATTATCCTTTTGACTTTCAAAAAAGATTTTTTAAAAATTAACTACTTTCCTCTTATTTACTTTTTACATTTTTTTAATTTTTAAAAAATATGTTAAAATACACATAACACAAAATCTACCATCTGAACCAATTCAGTGGCACTAAGTACCTTTACACTGTCATGTCCCCCATCACCAGCATCCATCTCCAAAACTCTTTTCATTTCGTAAAGCCGAACCTCTGTTTCCACTAAACAATGAGTCCCTATTTGCCCATCTTCTACCTCTGGCAACCATTATTCTTCTTTCTGTCTCTGTGAATTTGAGTCAAAGACACAGGGGAGGAACCATTGATGACTGTGGCAGAGATTGGCATGATATATGTATAAACCAAGGTCTGCCAACGATTATTGCAATATAGAAGCTGGGAGGAAGGCACAAGACAGATACTGCCAACAGAAACTTCAAAGAGAGAATGACCCTTCCGATACATTTATTTTGGACTTCTGACCTCCAGAACAACAAAAGAAGAATTTTCTGTTATTTTAAGCCACCCCATTTTTAGTAATTTGTTAGGGCAGCCTTAGATAATTAATATGGTATTTTTGTCTTCCATATAGACATTGTCTAGATAATATTCTCAGGTTGGTTTGTTTTCCTTTTTTCCAGGAACGCATCACTGAAGTTTCTACAGTCTGAATCTATGCAGGAGACACTGGTATAATGTGACTTCTCAGTATTTTCTATTCCTCTTCTTTTGATGGCACCAGATTATAGATAATACCTTAGGACTCTCACACAACATGCCCTTTTCTCTTCCCCCAATTCCTCTTCTCCTTCTCTCTCTCCATCTCCTCCTTCTCCTTGCTCATCTCCCTCCCCACTTGACCCTCTCTGAATTATCAGTCTTGAGGACAGTGACACCATGATGAAAAACAGCTAAAGCTCAGATTAAATCCATCTCCGCAATGGGGTCCTATCCTTTCCAAGATCTTGTTCCTCAACATTTCCTTCAATTCCATGAATTTCTCCATAACCATCCAATGAATTCTTTTCTATGGAAATTAACCCAAATCAGTTTCTATCTGTCAGTGTTTGATAAATCACAACACTGAATTTTGTTCTGTTCTATTTTAATGTTTAGTACTTTTAGTAAATTGCAATGAAGTCTTACCTTCCTTTCCTTCCTCCCACAAGCGATGTAAATGATTAGCTCTGAGCTTCTGTCTAAAGTGGATCTATTGTTTTTTTTTTTAGCAAACCTATGTTTTGTTCCAAGAAGAAATTAATAGAAAAATTAAAAGAAATTAATGCATGGTTTCCTACTGAGCTACTAAACCCCTTTCTATTCATATTCTCATTAAGGATAGCAAAAATAATTTATGAACTGAAATACCAAAGAAAAATTTCCCCATTATATTTAATGACAAACATGATGTGTGCCTAGTAGTAAAACACGGAACTCTTAATGTATAACATAATGAGTAGCTGTACCTGTAAGGCTATGTTAAAATGATATCTTTATAGATCTTTTTTTTTAATTAGAGAATATTCCATCATAACAGAATGGCTTTTATTTTCCTCTTGGCTATCAGTTTCATATTTCAGATAAGTAAACTCGAGATCTTAATCATTCTCATGGCTTCATGCTTTCTCAGCTGTAACTTGTCAATAGGATTACCGACTTAAAATTTAGAAACATGCTGATAGAGGTAAAAATCTCACTTTAATGATACTTTAGTTATATAAAAGATTACCTTTTACTCTCTTGGCCTTCATAAGAACTGGTAGATTCCAAATTGACCAAACAAGTAATGAATGCCTTGCTGATTTCTGTAGTTTTCACTTTTTTACCTTCGTTGTTAAAATCTTTCCTTTTCATGTTGGAAACTTCTATGGGGAAACCAGTTGCTACACTGACATACTATAAGTAGATCACATTATACAGTAGCATAAAAGTTACCTTTAAAATGCAAAAATATGCAACTTTATTTTCCCATTTTGAAACATTTTAAAATAAGGAAGTTACACTTATTTATGTTACTAAGCCATTTGGAAGAATGAAAACAGAAGAAAATATTTTTTACTCAAAGTCATTTATCATAGCTGTTAACATTCTTCTGCTAAATGTGTGATGTGTGCTTGTGACATCTTGTCACTGCCATCTAGGCAAAGAGTTAAAAGTAGATGAGAGAAAAACCTTTGTCCATTAATATACTAATTCAAAATGTAAGACCACATTTTATCTTAAAAATGAATGCATTTGAGAGGCATCTTTTACAGCAATCCCACTGGGGAATGCAGAATTTTTTTAATATACAAAGTTCAAACAAATTAACCTTTCTTGAACATTTTGTTAGCTTCCTATGCTTGTAGACACTAAGAATTGTTTATTGCATATATCATATTAGTCTTACTATCAATTGCACTAAGGTACATAGATACAAGACCAGAGGCCAGCAGTTACCCAGAATCCAAGAGATAAATTATTGGACATTAGATAACAACTTACATAACTACTGTTTCTACTGACTTTTTTTTTTAAGAAAATAGTGATTCTATGACCAAGTACTTCATGCAAGAAGGTGTATTGATTTGTTCCTTTTATGAGCAAAAATAATCTAAGTATCTACCAAGCCCATCTAATGTTGTCTACTGAAGGAAGCAAGCTAATATGCACTTGCTTAATTTAATCTCAAAAATTGTGATTAGTCACTAGAAGAATATATTCATTAAGAAACAGGAAGAATTCTCTAGACTTTAAACATGACTTGGATGAAATGAAACCACAATTCTAACATTTTCCTTTGGGACCAAACAACAATGCAAGTGCTGTGGTGTTTCCTTATTCTTTATCTGGCTAGCATAGGACCCACCTTCTGCAACAGCAACCCCCACACCAGAAATTTATCTGAAAAAACACACCTCTCCAACAAATGTATTTCAATTTTTTGGTACTGTGACTGGTGGGGACTTTTACTTGATCAGAGCCATTGAAATGTAAAGGAATGCTGCTGGGATTCCTAAGAAGGTGAGCTTTCTCTTTCCTCCCCAAGAGGTGCAGGAAGCAGCTCTCCTCTTTACTGAATTTAAACCTGGGAACATGAGACCTGTTAAGACTCCAGCAGTCAGCTCACAATCTGAAGAGATGCCTGCTAGGAGGGGAGCCCCACCTTAGGCAAGGGAAGCTGAGAAAGTTCAAGGGGAAAACAAGGAACATATGGTTTGGCATATGCTTTGGCCCATGAACCAGATCCTATCTTGAGTCAGACAGGGGCCCTTCCTGAACTCAGCTACAGTCATGACATCTCTTTTTATTTTCCCTCAAGCCACCTGACATCAGGTTTTCTGATTGGCAGTACAAGAATCTGAACTGAGCATAAAAGACCACTTGCAAGGGTATATTACCAGTGTACAAAGATGAAAAAAGGGACCAAGAAGCCTGCTACAGTCTTCACTTGCTAATCTCACTTAATCATTACAAGAATCACATAATTATATAATCTGGTAGGTCAGAAAAGGTGGAAAGTTGAACATGTTGTTCAAGTTCTAATAGCTTAGAAGCTAAAGAATGGAGGTTTGAATTCAAACATAACTGATGCTAAAGGGAATATGCCTAAATTGCTATCTGTTCTGGTTTGTAATTTCATATCTTTCATTATTATAGTTGATTATATATTGGTCACCATAAATTACAAATAAGACAACATGTATAATATACTTTGCAACTAAAAAAAATCTCTAACAAATGAAAGGTTTTTTTATTGAATCTACAACTCTCCAAACACACACACACACACACACACACGCACACACACACACACACACATATACACACAGGCAGCAACAACAACAAAAAAAAGCTATTAACTTTTTATCAGACCTGTCAACTAGAACCAATCTTTAATTTTCTGATCATCAAAGAATACAAAAACAAAATCCTAATTAAATGGCATTGTCCAGAGTGGCATTTTTGTTTTGTTTCTAAACATCTTTGAATAAAGCCCTACTTAGTTCATCCCAATTAGGAAAAACATTAAAAGGTACTTGATCATTTAGGTGAACACTTGAGTTGAAGGCTTATAGAAATTCAATTAGGGACCCATAATTTTCTTTTTTTTTTTTTTCCTTTTTTTTTCTATAGAAGAACTGGAATATAACAACTGAAAAGAGAGGTTCTTAAGCTGAATGTGAATTCTTAAAAGAATAAAAGAAACATGGATATAACCAAGGAATTAAGTGCATTCTTAATGTGGAGAAGGTTTGGATGCAGACTTAAAAAAAAAAAAAAGAAGACCCAGCTGACTTGAATGTAGAACAGCTACTTCAGACCTCAGGAGGTCATGGCATAATCCTGAGTCCTAAACCCTCATCTGTCAAAAGATGACATCTGTCTACCTCCCAAATCTCTTGCAAACTTAGGATCCAACCCTGTAATTCCTTTCCATCATACTTATCTCACTAAGGGCTGTCTGCCTCTGTGCCCCCTCTGCTCCTCTTTCCCATACAGTAACCATTAAAATCCCAGCACCAACATATAATAGCACTACTACTACCACCATGATTTAATAAGCACCTCTGCTTTAAAAAACATTTTTTCTGATCCTATAACCAACCACACACACACACACACACACACACACACACATATATATATATATATATATATATATATATATACACATATCTCCATTTTAAAAAAAATTTTTAGTTGTTGATAGAACTTTATTTTTATTTATTTATATGTGGTACTGAGAATCAAACCTAAATGCCTCACACATGCTAGGCAAGTGCTCTACCACTGAGCTGTAATCTCAGCCCTACATATTTCCATTTTAAGGATAAGGAAATCAAAGCTCCATTAAATTGCAAACTGATCTAAAGTCACAAAACTACTCACAAGGAGTGCCAATCAGACTCAACTGTTTTATCCCCTCATTGCCTCAACCCCTTGTGAGGACAATGGTGGTTAGTATTTTGGTTAATCAGTTAGTTTTTCCCAAAAATATCCGTTGGCTTTCAAGCTTGGCCCCAACACTGCTGTTCAACAAAGTTGTTAAAGTTAGGCTTCATAATCCAGAAGGCTGAGATCCACATTGTGGTCAGTTAGGCCCCAGACCAAGATCAAGCAACATGCATGCCCTGTACAAACAGACTGCTGTCTGCACAAATAACTGTGCTTTCAATGACAAACAGTACATCTCTTTTACCTTTTTTAGAAGGACAGGAGAGAAATATATTGCAAAATTAGAAGAGACTATATCAGTCATCTTAGCCTAGGATTCAGATTCCAAACAATGTGACCTGAGGAATATTCCAGAGATTAAAGAAACACTGTAATGAAGCCTGAAAGCCTTGGGAGAAGTTCCAGGCTACTTGCTTCTTGCACTTATTAACAAAGTAAAATGCTTCACAAGCAAGGTTGCCTTCTTCATGTGTGTTATTGCTCAGGCTTAACAATAAGCTAAAATGAAAATTAATAAGTGGAAACTTTTTTTGTCTTTGCTATACCATAAATTTCAAAATTTTTCTCTGTGTATTGCTGTAGTTGATCTTGTTCCTGAACTCAGCTAGGGCAGCTGACAGTGTTTGAAAATATTCCCCCCTCTCATACTACCCTTTTCCAGCTGGGAGAAAAATTAACATACTAGAGTGAGAAGCAAGTTTATATAGGCAAAAGGAGCTGCCATATTATTTCATTCTCTGTCCTTGATCCTGAATAAGAATACTCTGTTATGCTTAGACTCTGATGATAATTTAAAGTGTAGTTATTACATACTACCTAAAATAGAAAAAAAAAGTTTATTTCTAAATCATTATAGTAGTCTCCTTAAAATAGTGAAATGAAATGTTCAATTTTGGAAAGCATCTTCAAAGCTTTCTCTGCGAACCTCAGTAGGACAGAACCAATTTGGAATTCTGCTTCACTCCAACCACCAAGGCCAGGCATAACCACTACCTCCTACTCTATAGCTATTAGAAGTGTAAAAAGGCACACATCCATTCAACAAGCACCTGAAGAAGGAAACTATGTCCCCTTGCACAGATATCAAACAAAAGTAAGAACTCTTTACTAAATAAAGGAGAAGAGAGACAAGATCTGAACCCTTCCACTTCAAATCTCTCACTCCCTCCTTTTCTAGTCTACAAAGAAATCCATGTAACTCCTTCCCTTAAAGGTTTCTTCTGCCTTCGCATTTTATCAATTGTGTTCTGAGGTCTTTTCAAGAATCAGGATATATGTCCAAAACTACTCCAAATTCAATAAAAATGATCATTCATTTTTGTGTTTCCTTTTACAAACAGACTTTGGAGACATATATAAAATATATTAACTTCATATATTAAATAAATGAACTTGGTTTTGCAGAGTGGTCACAATGCACCAGGGTAGCTGGGCATTGCAAATGTAAAGATATTCCAGTGCCTTGAATAGAAACTGCTACTGTTGGATTCACAAATGCTTACTGAATTTACAAGTATGATTATCATTAGTTCATATCCCATTTCTTGAATTTTCATCAAATCCAATGACAGGTTCCCTCGGTCAATACCAGTGTTGTTCACACTGAAGTTCTGTTTTCCTCAGCTGTTTCACTATTCCTTTGGGAAAGAGAGGAAGCTTTTCTGAAAGCAAGATTATGCAATTGAACATAAAATTGAACAAAGCAACCCAGTAAAGATACAAGAGGGGAAACCAACATTGCCTTTGTGAGAAATAAGATTTCCCCCTACTGCTTTTTTCAGAGGGAGTCACAAACCTCTGCTCCACCTAGAAGCAAGAAAGAGCTGTTTGTGTTTGTACACAAGGAGAAAGGGAAAGGCTGCTTTGTGCCACAGAGACTCAGCAGGAGTGTGAAGCCTCTGCTTTGCAGGAGTCCCTGAGGGATATTAATGGCCAAAAGTGCAGGGTATGGTTATTAGAATAAGAAAGGAAGTAAGCAGACTTAATGAAGATCCCTTCAGAATGAATCTGAAACAAACCTACAAACAGTACATAAGGGTGAAAGTCTGGGACAGGGAGAAGGGGAATAAACCCTGACCAGATCTCTTCTCCTAGTCTCCCTGTGATGATGACAAAGCTTTTTACCTCTTAAGTGCTGAGTTTCGGCATGCAAGCAACATTAGAACAGTTCCCAGATCTTCTTACATTTATGCCCATGAGCCATTGTTGCTCGTCTAGGCTGTGTATTGTGCTACAGGATGGAAAGATTTGTTTCTCAGTACATGTCATGCTGTTGATTTAATATGGAAACTAAATACGTGAAAATTATATGGGATTCTTACCTTTCTGTGTAAATATCTACAAACACTAAGGTTTCATTTTGGAATATCTCATGGGGCTTCTAATAAATATTTACCTACCTTTCTTCTTCCATTCTGTTCAATCCCTTACCAAATAAAGAATATACTAGCTGTCATTTTAACCAAAGTAATTTTTAATTTTAAAGCTGAAATTGTCTATTTAAAAAAGCAATTACTGAACGTGTTCAGTGAACAAAATTACAGCAGAGCAGTTTTAATTTGTTTTTATCAAAAAGTGTTTGCTCAGTTCACAAATACATGCATATAACCTGCCTTTTAGAACTTCCCTATGGTAGGGCATTTTAAAAAACCAAAAAAAAAAATGTTATGCTGGAAGGAAACCTGTTTAATTTTAAGTGTTTTTGAACATGGGACTCTTTTGTGATGAAATTCTCTTAGTATTAACTACTCTTAATTTTCAGGATGGACTTCCAACTGGAATATTCAGAAGCATCCTTAAAGGGTTACTTTAAATTGCAAGCATGGCCTGTTGAAAGCCATGGTTTCTTAACATCAGCCTTATTGACAACTGGGGGTGGATAATTGGGAAGAACTGTCCAGTTCATGTAGAATGTTAGCAGCACCCATGGCCTAGCCCAGTGTCACCCCACCCACAAAGTCATAACAACAAAAAATATCTCCAGATATGACCAATGTCTTTGTGCTGAGATCCACAGGTCTATATGCCTATCACTAAAATCCATCCCTGAGGTGAGAGAACACAATTTTTCTTTTTCTACTTTGACTGACATTTCTCTCTCTTATTCTGCCTCATCTAGCCACTATGCCACTTTTTTTTTAATGCCTTTTCCTTAGGGCAGCAAAGATTCTACTATTTTCTAAAGCTTACCTGTGCTTAAGAACAATCCTACAGAAAAACTGTCAAGTTAGGCTTCTACTTAAGAATCAGGAACTAGCCCAGGGGTTGCAATCCTTTGTATTTCAAAAGCAGGAGGTAGAGAATGAAGGATTTTTTCCATTCCACATTAAATTTAGCATTGTATAAGTGAAATCTACTATTCAACAGATTCACAAGGTCTCAGGCATCTAATCTTTGCCTTAACAATTTAATCAGTGCACCCAACCTTCCCTTCTCCTTGATCCTCAAACACAACAATATAGACAGACATGTAAGGTTATTTTTTATTTGAACAGCATTCTAGGGAGAAGAGAAGTAATGGCCAAAATAGTCATTTGTTTTACCTTCATGTGTTCTATAATAATCAACAACAACAACACAAAAATCATAGTAATAGAAGCAGATGACAGCAAGAGACTCTTTATTCAAATGTTCTACCTTACAGACATTTTTTCAAAGGGTGTATTTCAACAGTCTGCTAGCCAGTGGGCCAGCCTCTGTCACATGGAATAAAAGGACATGCCCTGAACTACTGAAAGTGTGATGTCTTCTGTGTCCCTTCACTGGTCAGGCATCACAGTTCAAGCCAGCCCACCCTAGTGTCCTCAATACTCTTTCCAGAAATTCTCACTTCCCTTCGTTTGAATCTTGCCCCTATAGTTTGATGCCCTAAAGATTTCTGATGGTATATGCTGGGTCTCAGATACTGCTCTCTTAGACAACAGATGGTTGACACAATTCACATTCCCCCTTCTTTGGATCCACAGATGATACAGGTTTCCAGCATCACCTTCATCTTTATTTCCTCATCTGGTAAAGCCTCTGGTAAATGTGGCTCAGACGACAAAACACAGAGAGATGGATGGAGTCTGAGAACCCATGGTCACAGTGACAACTTCCCTTCCATTTCAGTTTCTGATCCTGTATGCTGCAGAAGCTTGCTTCTTTCCATTGGTGGGTGAAATGTTTGCTTGTCAAAGTGTTTCTGCATAAAGATATTTTGCACTTGTCTATTTT
The DNA here is from genome assembly GCF_021218885.2 of Marmota monax. Classification (NCBI taxonomy): domain Eukaryota; kingdom Metazoa; phylum Chordata; class Mammalia; order Rodentia; family Sciuridae; genus Marmota; species Marmota monax. Next base: position 13,833,152 of record NW_026694084.1, on the reverse strand, counting down.
ATTAACCTGGTATTTTTAAGTTATATGTACGTGTAATGAACTTGGAGGTGGCCCGGCTGCAGAGAACCCCTAAACGATGGTCATTGCCCCATTTCTCCGCCCCTCAGGCCATTTGGAGACACCTACTTCCCGGGTCCTCTGGCAACGTCACCGCGTCACCTGCAGGCGCACAGAGGGAACCATGGACCCGGGAGTTAAGCCTCAGGGAAGGACCGGTGGGTTCTGGAGCCACTCTGACGGCTGGGACTTCTAGGATTCCCTCCCACAGAGTCTGTGGTGTTAGTAGTTCAGAACGCCGCATCCTTGGAGTGCCATATCAGTGAAGAGGGCCATCAGGTTTGGGATGTAAGGGGGTTCGGGAAGAGGTTAGAGAGGAACATCATTGGATGAGCAAAGAATGTGACCCTGGGGAAAGGAGGCAGAAGAGACGTAGGGAAGCACGTTTCTTTTAATCCCCTCCCCGTGCCTCCCGTGGAGTCCTGGATCTCCTTGTCATGGAGACAGACTGCAGCAACATACGCGACCCCAGGCGGGCAACACGTACATTCACACCACGCGCGCGCACACATGTACATTCACACCACACCGAGAGTTGCACGCTGCAGACTTCTGCTTGACTTCCCTGCCCAAAACACCGCACCTTCAGGGGAGTCTACAGATTCCTATGGCCTAGAACAAACACACTCCCCCTCCGTGAAACACATTCAGACCCACATTGCACGGAAGGTGCTGGGGTCCACCTAAGAAAAGCCTCTGAAGCGCTCCTTAAATGACTACCGTTTCTACAGCCTGATCTCTGACCAAATTTACACTCTCTCCTCCAAGGAGCCAAGGTGCGCCTAAGCCAGGTAAGAGATGAAGGAGGACCCTGGACTGCAAGTGAACCTCAAAGAACCGCTCCTAGATCACTATTCAAGGAAATGCTTGGTAGCCTCTGGCCCTTTCCTGAGCCTTTCGGTTCCATCAGCAGCCCGGTTCTTCTGCCCGATCCCTGCACAGCTCTGCTCCTCCCCTTCACCCAAATCCCTCAGCGATTTTCCAGCCGGCCCTTCCAGGCCACTTTAAGCATCCAGCTGGTGGTTCTCTACACGTAGCCTCGCGCACTCCATCCGTAGGATTGATTCAAGGTTGCCTCTCTCCATCATAATAGCTCCCTTACCTTGTTTCGATCCCCCAAATTATTCGAGTCCACTTGCCCATCCGAAGCCCACTATCCCCGGCACCGGCGTCCTCTGCTGCCGTCAAATCCGCTTTCCGCGCGCCCCACTTTCCATCAATCTTCCCTCCAGCCACCCTGGTTACGGACACATTCACCCTCTACTTTGCCCCCAGCACTGCGCTCTCACCCTACTCGTGGTGGACACCCCACTTTCTCTGCAGCAGTCCCTAGCCATGTTCCTGCACCCCACACCTAGCCTCCTTATCCCGCACCAGCCCACTTCTGGTTCATTTTCCCAAGTCCACCACTTGGCTCCCGCCAGAGTCAGTTCTACCCTCCTGCTTTGCCCCGTCGCCCTTTCTCGAGCATCCCAGTGGCAAGCCTTTTAAAACTGGCCAAGGGGCTCAGAGAGGCACTGAGCAAGAGGGTAGAAGCCGGCCGGCTCTCCCAAGTCTCCAGCCGCGCCTCCCACTTGCCAGCCTGGCTCCCCCGGGCGCCAAACCCTTGCCCCACCGCCCAGCAGCCTCACAAACTTACTTGCGGGTCGCCAGGAGGGGGCTGCGGTGAGCGGCTGCCGGGCCCGCGACGGCGAGTGCGCCCCTCTCGGCGGGGCCGGGCGGCGCGGCGCTGGCGCTGCGCTCCTGCGGTCGCGCGGTGAATGGGCTCAGCCTGACGCAGCTGGGCTCTGCCCCCGCCGCCGCCGGGGCCTCCGAGCGCTTCCAGACATGCTCAGTTTCTAGACCTGCCCGCGTGGACGCTACCAAGAGGCAGCAGAGGTGGGGGAGACGGAAAGGAGCGTTGGAGCGGCTGCCACGAGCTGGAGGCTACCACGCGGAAGATAGAGAAAGAGGGGGGCGACGCACTGCTAAAAATAGCTCCTGCGGAAGGAAGCCACCCGGATGACAGCTCACCCCCGTGCGGCGCACGTCCTCTCTGCCTGGGGCTCGGCTTCTGAGCTCGCCTCCCCGGCGGGGCCAGAGCTCGCACCCTGCTGGGTTCCTGCCCACACTGGAACCGCCCGGGGGAGAAAAGGGAGTCTCCCCAGCAGGCACTTGGGGGTTCGCCCGAACCAAATTCTAGGTGGCCGGATTTCAGGTCCCCAGCCGGCGGGGTAGCCTTCATTTCAGGGTTTCGCCAAAGAAATGGGAGAAAGTAGGGTTGAAGTGATGAAGAAGCGTCTCCGTTATAGACTTGTGGAAGGAAAAACAAAAGTTTTTCGAAGCTTGGTTTGGTTGGAAGGAAAAAGGAGGAAAGGCACAGGGAAACCAACCCTGACACAGGGGACCTTGGGCTGGCGTGAGTCAGGCTGAAAGGCGTTATGGTAAAAGCTTCAAAAATTCAGAATTCTTAAGGTGTTTGCGACACCTCATTCCGCAGAATTTTACATAATTGGTTGACACCCTCCCTGTCCTTGGAGATGTTTGTGTCCCTGTTCCCTGAGTTGTAATTGACATCCCCCACATTCTGCCAGGGCTCCAGCCCTTTCTGGCCAGGCTTTACATTGTAAGTAGAAAAGGAACTGGAGCTCGAGATCTGTAGATTCTGACAGCTGAGCTAGAACCTGGGTGTTCTGTAACCCTAAGAAATATATGTCCGGATGCGCTCCTGCTTTTCTGAGCATCCACCAAACACTTTCAACCTAAAGGCCTCTCAGAATCTACTGACCTGAAAATTGGCTATTTCCTACTATTAATTTTCACTGTAGTCTATTTTAATTCCTACTCATTGTATTTTTTAAATTGCCTTCTTTAAAGTGGGGGTTGTGAATGTTCCCTGGGTGAAATTCCAGTCTTAGGTCTTTCACCCTTTACAACCACCCCGTGAGAAAAATTATTATTTCCTTTTGACCTGGAAAGGCATTGAAGTTTACACAGTCATCTATTGCCTAAAATAATATTGTATTGAACTCAGGGCCTCCCAAATTAGAAAATTCTGATTAACACATATTCTGGTCCCCTGAATCAACAGTTTTACCTGCGCTAAGACTCAGGAAATTTAGTAACTATTCTCATTGCAATGCAATAATTAATAAAAAATGATTATGAATTTTGTTCTCTATTATACCCCTCAGCTTCTTTATAGGTATCCACGGCTTAGATTTTGTGTGTTCTTTTGAAAGTGACTGTTTTCATTCACTCACTCAGAATTTACTAAAAGTCTTCTCAGAGGAGTGTATGGACTGGGAATGTGGTTTACAAATACATCCCAGTGCAGACTGATGAAGATACATTCTTTGGCTATTTTTGAGAATTAGTGAAGTTTTGCTAATGCAACGAAAGTAATATGTGTTTGTTCACAGAACCATATTTGTATGGATATATTTGGTCAAGATGTCTTTTCTTCTAAATTGTCTCCTTCCATCCCTACTTAAAATTTATTGTCATGTCCAGTCCGAAATAGACTATAAATTAACTATCAATTAAAGTTTGATTTTTTTTTTTTTTTTACTGAGGCTACAGGTGTCATCTCCATCACTTTGTGAAGACACTATTTTCCTAATTTTTCATGAGAGATTCATTGGGAAAGTCAAAATGGAATTTCCATAGAGTATCCATACAACTTGTTCATTACTTTCTGCCAGCGGTGAAAGAAGATAAAAAATAAAGTTCATGTTCATTTCTAATTTCATTCTCCCTTTCTCAGTAATTAACCTTAAGATGTGATCCTCTGAACATCTTATGCTACCGCATGCACATTATATATAGTCACCAGACATGACACATTTTTATTTTAAAGATTTTTCACTTTGCTACCTTAGTGCATAGTTCCAAAACATATTGCATTTAAAACTCAATGTCAAGTGACCGAAACTCAACTGTGTAACTAAGGCAAAGAAAATGTATCTATAGGTTTATATAAGTCACAGGTGCAAAAGTTGGAAGGGCTGATCCCAGCTCCACAATGTCAGAAAGAATACAATTCTCTCCCACTTTCCCTCAGTGTTATTTTCTGTATTGGCTTCATTCTCACAGTATGACCACAGTGCAGCTCCAGGCCTACAAAGATGACAAAGTTTGCATTCAAAGGCCTTTAGCTCTGGTGAGCAGATCAGTCTGTAAAGAACTCTGATTGGCTGTTCAGACTCACACATTATCTTGTACATCCTCCTAGGGGAAAGAAAGATTCTCCAAAGGAAAACATCCAGTTAGCAGAAGGCGGAATAGGGGATGCTTGCAAGATAGAAATAATAGATACATACTACATTCACAGAGTGGCCTTTTTCCACATGGACAAAAAAGGACAGCAATCCTGCTAGAATAGCTGTTGGTTTGAGTTATTCAGAAATGAGCAAAAGAAAAATAACACTTTGAAGGGATTTTTCTCCCTCTTTTTAGGCACAGATGCTTTGATTTGCCTGCCTAAGGGTGACATTCCTTCTTTGTAGCCTTTTGATCTTATTTCAGGGCCCCTGTTATGTTCGAGGTGGTGCCACTCATTAAAGCTATCTAATGAGCCACATAGACAGCTGAGGCTTCCAGTTCACAATCTGTACAGGAAAAGGATATTTTCCATACTATTAAAGCCTATTCTTTTTTTTTTTTTTGGTTTAAATACTGATCATTATGTAAACTGATTATAAAAAGAGGGCTTTTCCCCTTCCAATTCCAAACCTGAGCAGATAGGGAAATGCTGCTCTCCTTTCAGCTACTGTTCTGTTTCAACTGGATCATTGTTGGAATTAATTGAAAAATTGGCTATCTTTTCTTTTCCGTTATTCTTGAGTCCCATGTAATTTACTTCCTACACCCTTTAATATTTGTTCATGAATAAATGAAGGCAATCCATGAATCCCTTCATTTAAAATGCATTCCATAGTTACATTAAAACCATAACATCCACAATTGTTTCTTTGACCTTCTTCCTTGGTGACTTCCTACACATTGTCTTACAGAAAGTCTTCCCTCAGCTCCTGTCACATCACACCTCCTTAGCACACATCTCTGATTATTTCTCATTTTTTTCTAGTTCTTTTCTTTCATTTTGTTCCTCTAGCTCTTTGCCTCTCTTTTACTCCACTCTCCCTTTAATGTTAGTTAGCAATATAATTACGTTCTTTTCCCTGATGGACTGCAAATTCTTGGAGAATTTGGCCCTATGGCAAATTTGTATTTGTGTATATTTTGATCTCCAGGATTTAATAGACACTAATGAAAGCATTCATGAATTATTATAGGGTAAATATTTATATATTAATATATAGATATGAAACGAGGACTTCTAGAGTAAACACATTATTTGATACTAAAATTATTTAATTTTGAATTCCTTAAGTATGGCCGACACTGCCAAATATTTATGCACAGAGACTAAACATACTCTGTTAGATGGAGGCAGCCCTTTTTAGGCACTGGACACTGGTCTACCTTTCTGTTGCATCTTTCATACCATATTTGCTTTTAGAATATCATAATCAGTTTGTGAAATTTTTCATAAATGAGTTAAGACAAAAGGAAACATCAAGACAGCTTCATTAACAATCTATGAAAAGTTCTCCTGTTCTTGATAGTTATTTCTTCATCATGAAAAAATTAAATATGAAGAATTAAATGGGAGTGATTCAAAATCACTTATGCCAAAATTATTCTTTCATTTTATGACTATAGATAAGTGTCATAACAGATTATCTCATGATATATACTAAAGATATAAATGTTCATATCCCCCCCCACCCCTGGGTGTACTTTAAGGCTAAAACCGCTCCAGGTAATAGTCATGGGACATTAAGTATGCTCATAGAATTTGTGAATCAAAGTTACTTCTTGACTAAAAGACTTAGCTTTGAGTCCTTTCCTCAGGGAAGAAGAATGTGCATAATCATGTAGTTCAAATATCAGACTGCTCTTTTTTTGCCTCTAAATCTAATGCAAACATGCCTTAGTTATTGAGCAAGCAACAAGGACTTGATAAAGCTGCAGCTAGCTCTTTTTCCTCCTCTTTGAATCCAATGCTACAATAACAAATATTTTTTATGTACAGTCTCAGATTCTCAAGGATTATCAAGAAATTCATCACCATTAATTTATTTTCCCAGTGCTGGTGAATATAACAGATTCAACTACAAATCTGCACAAATGGATAATGACATTGAATATTGCTTGCTATGTGTCTGTATCTGGCTGTTTGGTAGATTCTTCCTTTGCATTCTGCTTCATTCTCATAGCAATTCAAGGATGTATTTAGCATATTTTTGGTTATATATGTAGAACTCTAATAAGCTGGTTTAGATGAAAAGGGAGATTTTTCTGGTACTATCATAGTCTAAAGTCCAACTTCCAAGAGGCATGAGCCTTCTCTGAGCATCAGGAAATAGAAATGCTGAAGTGATTCTGTCCATTTCTCATCAACATCTCTCTCTGTGTCAGCTTTACTTTTCTACCTTGTAAACAGGCTTCCTCCATGACCTGCATAGTGACCTAGGTTCCCTCCATTAATTAAGGCCACTATTGGTTTTGGATTAAAGGTTCCCAGATTTTGATCCCCAATTCAGCTAAAAATAAAATTAAAAGTTTCCCAGAGAACTTAGTGGAACATTCCCAAAAAAATAAATTATGGAAAATAAACAATAAAACTTTTCAGTGGAATTCTGGCATACACTCCCTTAACTTAGTGATGCAGGTCAAGGTCACCAGTGATGTCATATGGACATCATTTGCGATAGCTTGCTATGATGTGAATGAGAAGGGCACCCTATCTCTGTAGAATCTTTTCTAAAATCTAGGACTCCAATCAAACCAGGAGGAAAATTTCAAACAAATCTAAATTGAGAGATGTTCTACCAAATACCTGGCCAGTCCTCCTCACAACCACACACGCACATACACACACACACACACAACATCTATATTCACATATATACACACATTTATTGTATATATGTATGCATTTAAATAAACAGATAAAACATACTTGCACGTGTGTATATATGTATATTTATCTATTAATTTATTCATTTTAATTTATACATGTTTGTGTATTTATATATTTACATATGTTTATGTATGCTCATATATACATATATATTTTTCTATTTATTTAAACACAGGGAAAAAACACAATCCAACCAGCTTATGTTAGATGCCCATCCAACACTCATTACCTGTGAGCTTCTGAAAGGGTTATTTAGCAGAAAAAAAAATGACTCCTGAGGTTCACCCTTCTTACTCCAGCCATTCCCGGAGAATGAGTGCAGTAGAAAATGGTGGAAGAAAGGTGGAAGAAGAGAGTGGTGAGCCAGACAGGACTTTTATTGGTGAATAACCCAGAGAAAAAACTGATAATCAAGAGACTGAGGGTTATATTTTATCAATTCTAAGGTAAAATAGCACATATTTTAACCTTTATGAAATCAGGATACATCTAATCAGTTTTAGTGACTTGTTGAATGGTGTTTTAAATTGATGAAATATGGAAATTTTCTTATGAAGATAGTAAAGGATGGAGACCCAGGATTCCAACCCAAGCTCTTAACCACTCTGATATCCAGACTCAAAAGGACAAAATGAGCACTTGGATTGCCATTTTTCTCAGGCATCCTTCAATATTTAACACAGTATCATTTGAAACCAGTGCTAATATGTCAGTCCAAACAACAAAGACAAAGTAGAATTCAAGCTATGTCAAATCTGACCTAAGAGGTTTTTTTTTTTTTTTTTTTTTTTTTTGGATAAAGTTATTCATATACTATACACCAGTTAGACACATCAAATAATGGTCTGGGAAATTAGGATGGTCAAAGACCAAGAAAGAGTTAGACTATTTTACATGTAATTTACCAGGTAGATTATAAAAGTCCATTTTGGATATCACAGTTTGACATTTTACTTCAAGTAGATAAAAAAGCAAGATACATTTTTAATTAATTTTGAGTGTATGTGTGTTTGTGGTCCTGGAAATTGAACTCAGGGGCACTCTATCACTCAGCTCATTGCCAGCCCTTTTTGTTTCTCCCAGGCTGGCCTCTAACTTGTGGTCCTACTGCTCCAGCCTCCTGAATAGCAGAGATTACAGGTGTGTGACACCATGCCTGGCTTAAAATAACTTCTTAATCATGTGCCTCATTAGTTTAATTAAGTACTTATAAAATCAGGCAACATGGGCATTTATGTTTCATTCCAGTAAGAGTCAACAACAGCATGCTGTTAGGAAAATAAGGAATAAGGCAGAGGTTCTTTCAATTCTATTTTTAAATTCATAATCTCTACTATACAGCTGTTACTAGTCAGCATCCTAGTGATATTGTATTTTTCAAAATGTAGATTGCTTTCATGGATCTTGTGCTTCAGCATGAAAAACAGGCATTTTATAGTGTAATTACAAATGAGGTAAGAATTTAAACACTGAAAGTGTTTGGGGAGCACACAGTCAAGGAATTTAATCTCATTTGGATGAACAAAAATGACCTAAGGAAAGGGAGCTTTAAATGGGACTAGAGAAACAAGTCCAGAGCTTTATTAGTACTTGCTCTGTTCCAGGCATTGCGTTGGGTGCTTTAGCCAGCCAGCCAGATACTGTTTCAGATGGCCAGCTCATCACATTCAGGCTTCTCCCTGAAGGTTTTACTGTAGCAGAAGTTGAAAGGGTGAAACACCACCTTTCCCAAACATCTTTGTAGCTGGGTTCCCAGCTATAATTTAGGTTTCACCAATTAGAAGCAATTCTCTGAGGTGTGAAACTGAAACTGAGTATATGGAGAAAACCACAATGAACTTGAGGTTTGTCAGTATAACTACAGGAGGGACAGTTCCATATACAGGGCCTATGTGAAACCCCACAGCCCTGGTGACAGAGGTAACCATTCTCCTGTCATATTTGTGAGATTGCCCTGAAAGTTGTTCTTGGAAGCTTAGTATATAACCTGCTCCTCTAACTCTTCTACTGACTTTTGTGAGCATCGATTCTATGGAAAAAAAAATCTTCACCATAAGAAAATAGTAATGGCTTATATTTGCTGCTAAGTCATGGCTTACATAGTGCTAAAGGTGGTTGCAGGTTATATGAAAGGGAATCTTGGATAATTTATTTGACCTAATTGGGTTGGAAGGAAGTGAGAGACATGATAAGTCCACAATAGTCACTACAGAAGAGTTATCTGCATTGTAACCTGGATTAACTCAAACTATCACCCATGGGTTACTGATACGAAGTGCACAGTAAAAATGTGACATCTGGTAGTCCAAATGGCTATGACCATTAACACTGTGTGATGGGAATGGTTTCTACAATTTAATGGTATGAAGGATCCTTAGAGTGGAAGAGTCCAGGTAGCAAATTACCACCAGAATAAAGGTGGGTATGATAATTATAACATATTAGTGCAAAAATGGATTTCAGAAAGGTGACCTACAGAAATCCTTGGAAGTGGCCAAAAGACAATAAGGTTCTTGGGACTTGAATATCTGGGTACCACACTAGAGTCTTCCTTAATCCACACAGACAAGAGAACAGAACTGACTCCTCATCTAAATTTTAGACCTAAGGTAGGTGACTAGAGTCTGGGTGTTCTGTGAGATGAGACCTGCATTGTAAGGAGATACTTGATTCTTCCTCCCTGTTATTCCCCAAAGAACCTGTGGTTAGTTACCAGGAAGTCTGTACCTTCCAAAAAGGCATCACCCCCAGACTTTTCTGGGGATTGTTGCATTCTAATTCTGACCCAGTAGGCCACTATGGTCCAATGACAGATTAAATATAGAAATTGTGTGCTGAGTCAGAGTTAGGGGGCTCAGTGGATCGTCAACCACATTTTGTGCTTAATTCCTCACTCCCTGAGTGAAGTGTTAGAATAGATGATAGTCTCAGCAACTGTTATTACCTCCCTATTGTTACCATGAATGCTATGTCAAGACAGAAATATATTCCCCCAACCCAAAATAAAACAATAAAAACCCCCAAACAAAACCCAAGAACCCTCTTGACCTCAACCTTTCTAGCAATGTAGTAAGCCAAACCAGTATCACATACCCAAGAGAATCCCAGAGAAAAGTCCCAACAAATACTTGAAAGATATAAGGTAGTGATTGCGATCACATCCCTCATTAACTCACCTTTTTAATTCATGTACAAGTTGCATGAATCCTGGAGAAGACAGAAGATTCTCAAAACTTTCAATTGCAGTTGATTTTAAAGGTGGACTCATTACTGGAACAACTCAGTGTAACCTCTCACACCCAATATGACGCTGTTTATTTTCCAGATGTGTTTTCTGTTGTATCATAAACACAGAGTTTCTGGAGGTGTTTGATTTCACCTTTACTTGATAGAGAAGCAATATGATTCATGGTCTTGTCTCAGGCCAAGACCAACTTTCATGTTCTGTTGCATAGTATACAATCCTGCAGCTCCTGGATTATATCACCATCCCTAGGTTTTACTCTGTACATCTGCACTGATGACATGCAACTAGGACCTTGATGGGTTAGGGAAGTATACTAGGTGCCATGGTAAGAAACAGATGGGCCAGGTGGATCGATTGAGATGAATATTTATGTTTTTTTCAATTATTTACTTAATATTGCTCCTCTCAGCTAGAATGTTTGGTTCATGAGACCACTGGTTGTGTCTGCCTTCTTTACTCCCATATTTCCTATACAGTCCTGGCACTAGAATAAACATGTGTTCAATGGATAGGTGTGTTCTTTATTGTAACCCTTTTCCAAAGAACAGTGAAAGCTTTATAACAGTTATCCACTGTAGATAGAGATGAATTTTTCACTGCTAACAATCATAATTCAGAAAAGTTTAGAATTCTGCTAAAAGAAGATTCAATGTGAAATCATTTGGAGAACTATGGGTTGGAAAAAGTAATAAATATTATAAATGTGCTCACTTCTCAAGTGACTTGTGTTTGAAATAATTTCCATTTATGAAAAAAAGACAGAACAGTTACTTACTTTGAGAGATGCTAGGAAGATATTGGTCACATAGGGCAATTATAGTGTTCTGTTATGGCTCTGATGTTTGCTTTTAGCATTTAGTATTGAGAAAACAGTTCATGAAACATCAAAATGATGCATATTTAATAAGACAAGAGGTCAAGGAAACAAAAGAAAGGAGTGAACAGAAATGAGACATCACTAAGACATTATTTCATATCAGATTTTGTTAAACAAAGTCATTAATGGGAAGAAATATGTAATGTTTTTTGTCTATCCAAATAACAGTTGGTGAAGACTCTTTTTAAGTAAAAATGAAATTGCAGTTTTTCAAAAGCTTCTAAGGACAGACATCAGAATGAGCAGAAACTCTTTCAACTAACAACTTAGTTATGCCAACAGAGAAAAGTCTCCGCAAGAAACCAGGGATGTGTCATCCACATGCCGCATTTTGCTAGAGCAGGGCAGATGAATGTGTTTCGCAGACTCACCTCCCATCATCTGTCTCAGTTCAGATAAGACACCACTTCCCTGACACCCCATCCATCCCCACCACTCAGAGTTGGGCTGGAGACTCTCCCTAAGTGTTCTCATACTATGGTGCTGTACTCATTCCTCTGTAACATCTAATGGGTGCAGCTGCCTATTTTCTTATCTGTTGACCAAATTGAGGTGAGGGATATATCTTGTTACAGATAATATTCCAACACTTCCACAGTGCTTAGGCACATAGAATCCACCAGTAAACTTAAAAGATGACACAAAAGGTGACACTTGGCACCCTACTAACAGAGCATTGTCCTGAATTTGGGAGAGAAGGGCCTGATTATTCCTGATGACACTCTTCAATTTCTTTTTCTAAGAAAGAGAATTTTAAGAAAACTTGTTCTTTCAGATAATGGAAAAAATGAAAAACTAATAAACCAGAATGCAAGCAGTGGTAATTTCTGTACAGTGGCATTAGATTTATTGTATACTTTTTGTATTTTTCCAAAAATATGAAAGGTAGATCTCATTGTAAAATATATATTTCTCCCTTTGATGTAATGAAAGTTTGAAAACACTTGAAACATAAAGCTGCTGTTTTTTTTTTACTCCACAAATGTATCTGTGCAAAAGACATCACTTTTTGAGTCAATCTAATGCCAAAACCTTCCAGAGAATGTAGCCTTAGGTGTTCCTGTGGCTCTACCTTACAAGAGACATAAAGAGCTTGTATGTCATAGGAATGGCATAACCTACAGAGACTTGACCTTTCATGCAACCACAATGGCTATCACTCAACTGACGGATGTGCAGAAAGACCTGGGTTCATGAAGGCCTCAGATCTCTCACTACCTTGTCCTGAACATTCAGGAAGCTTGGACACTTTCTTGAAGTCCTGCTATTCACAGATCCTGCTATTCACAGATCCTGCTATCCATAGAACCTACGTATCTCCTCTGCTCCCTAGACTAGAGCCAGTAGAGACTACCTCTCCCCTAGCTTCCCTCAAAGTAACCTTTCCTTATGGGTTAACCCCTTTTTAGTTATGTCTTCTATGAATGAAGGAAAGAAAGAAAGAAAGATGGAGGAAGGAAGGGATACAGAGAAGGAAAGAAAAAAAGAAAAAAACAGAAAGAGACTTTCTTTGGTTGTTTTTTTTTTTTTTTCCAAATCTCCATTTTGTTCTTTACAATGTGTACACAGCCAAGGATTTTTGGCAGTCAATGCAGCGAAAAGCTTTCAGTTAGGTGCTGGAGTTGAAAGGAAGTCACAACCCAGCTGGGAAGAGAGGCCTCCCATATGGAAAGTAACCAGCCAGAAAGAGCCAGTGTGAAGATGTCAAGGATGAATTGGTAGTGCTGGTTTTGTTGCCATCTCTTGCCAATGTCTTTAAATGGTTTTTGCATCTTTTTACTTTCTCTCTCTCTCTCTCTCTCTCTCTCTCTCTCTCTGTGTGTGTGTGTGTGTATGTCTTTCTTTTCATTTGTCCTAAATCAGCATCCTCAACCCTTTCTCCCAAATGGAATCAGACAGATTCTTTCTTCCTACACAATTTACTCAGTCAGTATGTCAGAAGTGTTTTTGTTTTTCTCACAAAGCAAATTAGAAATTTGAAATGTCAGGTAGACAGATGTGTTAAAAGTTCTTGTCAGGTAGAGGAAAAGAAATGATTCAACAACTATATATATACAGGAAGCACAAAAGAATTCAGTCCTCTTAGGTTTGGGAAAGTATAAATCTCATAAATTACAGTTTGAATTATTTCAACAAAATATGTGCCTTTAAAAAGGTTTCTCAAAAAATGCCACCTTGTTTACAGTAAAGTGATATGACAACACAGTTGACTGGCTCCTTCATTTTATCTCCTGAGTTGTGAGTTTATTAGATTTTGAATGAATATTTCTTTCTTCCCTAAAGATGCCTGCCTAATGAAGGAAATGTTCTAATCGTTTTCATAAGAAGCTGGTTTTTCTAATATAGCATAAGCTTGTCTCTCTTTCCTAGTCACCTCAGTGCCTATCTATTCAACTGATAGGAAAGAGAGAGAGAAAGGAAGAAAAAGGGCAAGGAAATAAATAAATATTGACCATACTCTTAATACTGGGAAACTGGAATGAGGCACAGAGGAAGCCATTTGAGCCTTTACTCCTCACTCAACATTCCCTCAACCTCACCCTTTCTTATACCTCTTTGATCAGTTTGCAGTTGATATCCATTCCTAAAATTTCCTATTTGGGGGATCTCAAGAAACACTTGAAACACATACACTACATGCATATTGTATTCTGCATTACTATTCTGAGTCGAAAGTTAGGAAAAAGAATATTTCTTCTTGGACATCACTGTTCTAGTGTCAAAAAAACTTCAGTTTTGATTCCATTCCTTAGTTCTCTTTTTATTTATTTTTTTAAGAGAGAGAGAGAAGAGAGAGAGAGAGAGGGAATTCTTTTTTTAATATTTATTTTTCAGTTTTCGGCAGACACAACATCTTTAATTCTTATTTTTATGTGGTGCTGAGGATCGAACCTAGTGCCCCGTGCATGCCAGGCGAGCATGTTAAGGCTTGAGCCACATCCCCAGCCCTTAGTTCTCTTTTTAGATAAGTGATGCTTTGGAAATGACAGCAGCCCTGTGTTTTTGTTTCCTCCTTACCCAAAGGAGGAAAACAACAGGGCCTACCTCTTAGGATTATTGTAAGAGAGATGATAAATTCTCCAATCAAGTACAAAGTCAGAAACATAGAAAGAAAATACATCTGTGGAATTTAAAATACTTCCTTGAATGTAAAGAAAGCTAAAAACTAGTGTATAATTATATTTAGAGAGGTTTTTCAGTCTGTTTAGATTTTCTTCTCTTTGGATACACATATATACCAAATGCCACTAAGCAGTACCTGGAGACTTCAGGGAGAGTCTTTTAAAAATAGCACAGTTCTAAGAAATGCTCTTTGTCAGCTATTTGCTTAGCTTCTAACATTTATTGTTTTTTTTTTTAATTTTGTTTTATTGCGGCTAAGAACATTTAATGTGAGATCTATTCTCTTGATCAATTTTTAAGACTGTAATTGATGCAGTTAACTATATGCTTCTGCTGTTTCTTTAACATGACTTCTGCTCATAACCATTTTGGTATTCACCAATTTAATTATAAATTGCCACCTGCCCTTTGCAGGTTGTCCCCTGACTTTGCCATGTGCTTGCCCAGGGCAATTGGCTTTTTTTCTTCTTGTCTTTTGAAATCTCTCTGGCAGAGTTCAAGATTATGCTGTCCAAAGGAGCATAGGGAAGAATTTAAGAGTTATTTCAGAGCCAGAGCCAATGGAATAGGTCTTAGTAAGATACTAATATTAAAATTTAGTTGTTTAAAACTCAATATTATGTTTATCCTTGGATTTATGTGGCTCTCTCCCCAAAATGAAAGCAAGACTCTGAAAACTTCAACAGTTAGAAAAAATGAAAGATAAACCGTAGTTAAAATTTTAAAAAGAGAAGGAGGCATACAGTGTTCCCTAAGAATTTTCATTTAAGTACATTTGTATATTTATTTGTTTGCTTAGTTGTTTATTTTACTAATTTCAGGTAGCATGTATTTAAAAAAGTGATTCTAGAATTCTAAATATACAAGGTACTTTGTAATAAAGAATAATAATGTTATAAAATGTACATGAAAAGTGATGTGTTAGTGAAATAAAGATTCAATAGTTTTTAAAGGAAAAAAGATTGTTTGTAGCTAAAAAAATATGTAGAAGGTAATATCCTATCCTTTCATCATTCATTGGTATTTTTTTGTGAAAAAAAATCAGCAGAGGTTAAGAAAAATAAAGGAATGTCAAAAGATAAATACAAGGAAATATATTTAAAGACATAAAAATCATTTACTTCTGAAGTGTAGCAGTGGAAAGGTGAATTAAGTTGTGGCAAGAGTGAGACACTCAACTCAAGACTAAGAAAGGAGATGAATTGAGCCATAGTATGAAATGCCCAGAGGAATGTTAGTTTTGAGCAAAACTGGAACTAAGTGCTCAAATAAACACAAGACCTCTAGGTTCACTTCAGCCTGATGAGTCCTTTCTTCTGGTTTGGCCTTATATTCAGAGAAGCTGCTCACACTGGAACCATACTGGCTGCCACTGGATCTAGGTTCCATATTGCTGAGTAATCAAATGGAGTAGAAGTAGTTCCTGGAGCAGACTTCTTGGTTTTCTTTGGCAAAGTTTGGGTTCTGTACTCATTCCTTAGCCAGTTACTCTAGGTCAGTATTGCTTGATTGAGGACATTTGCCTTATGTGCAAATCCTTAGGACCTAAGAATGGAATAAGTCCCACAGTACCGTGCCTTCTGAGTGGGGAGCAGTGGTTTACATGAAAAACCAGGGCATTGTTACTGGCAAAAGAATAACTAAGCCTGGGCAGCAAGTACACCAAATATTCCATTATCAAGGATCAACTCCGGGCTGACTGTCTCCTTGGTTGCTGCCATCGTCTGGCAAGGCACTGTGCAGTTCCTTCTTGAACACTCTGGTTCAAGTACCTTCTTTAAAATGCAAACAACTCTATTGGATCCCTTTAGCACAGCTGAGAAAGAATGGATCTTTAGGAAACACCAAGAAACGGAAGGAACTAAACACAAAGTAATATAAATATTGGCTATTACAATATCAAGATTTCTTTTAAGAAAAAGAGTTATAGTGGGAAATATATTTGCCAACACCCCCCCACCTCCACCCCTACAAATGCGCACAATTTTTGTCCCAATATCCTCAGCTCTTCCATAGTGCCCATGCACTTCAAAGGAAGCTGAGTGCTACTTCAGCTTCAGAAAAGCTGATAGGAATGTCCTCACTCTAGAGCATGAGACCTCATTCAGAGAAATAATATGTGGGGAAAGTTTTCTGGAAGGAATTTTACCTTGTTAAGAATAAACCTCCAGAGGAAACAGTTTCTTATTTGATGATGTTGTATAAACATTAAAACTTGAATCTCACTGTCACTTTATTACCAGAAGAAAAACCTGCTCCTCCTCCTTGTTTTTATCTCCTTCTTTTTCTCTTTATTGAGTCACAGACCTATGGGAGAGATATTTCTAAACTTCATCACTTTGGGTGGAAAGAGATAGGTTAGTCTAGCTTGAGTGACACCTCCAAAAGAGCAAGTGCCAACAAGTACACAATAGTACAGAAATGCATAGACTGCACTTCCTTCCTACATTGTCTGGTTATTTGGTGCGCATCTGGAGCTCAATCAATTTGATCTGGTCTCTTTGTTTCATGAACAATTAGCTGTGAGCTGTTTCATTTACAAAGATTTTTAAATGCCATTGGTTTAACCATTTATCAAGAACACGTTGATTCCTACATGTTTTTCTCCCTTCAACTAGATTAATTTGTCCAATTACACAAATTTAAATAAAATAATTGTTGACCTTTTAATAGATGCATTCAGGATAGGCATTCTTTAAAGTCATAGTCTTTAAATGAATGCCTTACTTCTCCTGGCTTGCTCTGTTGTCAGCAAAATGTCACTTTCTGCTTCTATTCATTCGTGCTGAACTTGACTGACATCACAGAAGAGGAGAGTGGAACAGAATGTGAAAGATCGGGTCAAAATTCATTTTGCTTTAAAATGACGAAGTATCAGGACAGGTTGGAATTCTTGTTTGTTCTTTCTACTCAGATAATGATGGCTGTGATATATTTTCACAGTAGTGTGAAAATTTGTCAAAAACTTGATAAGAATAAATAGGATCTAGCAAAGTTGACAGCTGGCAAAGAGATGCCCCTCTGCACTATGGATCTCTCTGCACTTGTAAAAGTCACACGGTATGAAACCGTTTATGTCTATGTGGAAACCTACATGGGGCACCCATTGAACCATAACATAGCTTAATGCTGAGAATGCAGTTTTTTAATAAGGAATTTTAAAAAATCACTTTGCTAGAATAACTTTGAATTCTTTCACATTTTGTATTCTTTTCCAAGAATTTCTTTGTTTTTGTCTTCCCTGTTTTCCCTGAGAACTGCTTTAGTTATTTTTTATCAGTTCTTATTAATTATACGGAATAGTGGATTTCATTGTGGTATATTCATACATGTATATAACCTATTTTGACTGTTTCCAACCCCATTCCCCTCTCCACATCCTACTGATTTCATTGCTCTTCACTAATAGTCTCTCTTCTACATCCATGTAATTTTTAAAAAATTTCACATATGAGAGAAAACCTACAATACTTGTCTTTTTGTATCTGGCTCTAATCAGCCCAAATACACACTTTGTTTCTTAATGTATGCCTTAGCTTCTCTTAATGGTCAACACTACCAGATAGTTGCTCTTTCTTGGAATTTTACTCTACATTTTATTCATTTATCTATTAATACATACACATATATGCATGTGAATGACAATTTTACAAGGACGCGTTTTGTGAGTTCAAAAATAGTAATTTTGGTCAATTTGTTGAGCATAATTTTCTCTTCCTCCCCTAGGCTGAAACTATATGAACTTTAGAGCAGGTATTTCCAATATTTTGATCTTACTATGTTAGAAAAAAAAATTTTTAAAGTGGGGCACGGTGTCTTAATTTCCATTCTCTTAACACCAAGACTAAAAGAATTATCAATTTAATAAGTGTTGTTTACACAAGAAATAAATCAATTATCCTTCTTATAGTTGGTTTTTGAAGATCTACTCTAACAAAGAAGTAAGGCCTATATTGTTAACCTACTTTTTACTCTTTGCCTTCCCTAGCTTATTGAAATGATTGACAAGTATAAATTGTATACTTTTATGGTGTGCAATGTGATGTTTTGATACATGTGTGCATTATAAAATTATTACAATAAAGCTATTTCACAAATCCATCACTTCATAGAGTCACTACTTTTCTCTGTTTGTGATCTGAAGACTTAAGATCTACTGTCTTAGCAAATTTTAAGCACATAGTACGTTATAATTATCTATAATCACCATGCTGTATATTAGGTCTTCAGAAAATATTCATTTGAAAAATGAAAACACTCCATTTAGCCAATATCTCCCCATTTCCCTCATTTTTCCAGCCGTTGTAACCACACGTCTACTCCTTGATTTCCGTGAGTTCTACTTTTAAAAAAGTGGAACTTTTTTTCCACACATAGCTGGGATCATGTGGTATTTGCCTTCCTGTACCTGTGTTACTTCATGAAGCATAATGTCCTCCAGGTTCGTCCTTGTTGTTGCAAATGACAGGAATTCCTACCTTTTTAAGGCTGGAAAATATTCCATCATATGAATAGACAACACATTTTCTTCACCTACTCATCCTTCAATGGACACTTAGGTTGTTTTCATATCTTGACTACTGTGAATTATGCAATGAACATGAGAGTGCAGAATTATGCAAGGAACATGAGAATCAGCATGTTGAAGACATGCTGACAATGTCTTTTGGATATACTATGTTCCGATGTCATATGGTAGTTGCATTTTTAATTTCTTAAGAAACCTCCATACTATTTTCCATAATGGCTGTGCCACTTTATATCCCATCAACAGCATAGGAGTCTTCACTTTTCTCCAAATCCTCACCAATACTTGTTATGTGTTGACTCTGATGGTAGCCATGCCAACAATGTGAGGTGATATTCCACTGTGGCTTTATTTTATTTGAATTTTCCTGATGATCAGTGATGCTGAAAATTTTTTCATGTACTCA
Organism: Marmota monax; assembly: GCF_021218885.2. NCBI lineage: Eukaryota > Metazoa > Chordata > Mammalia > Rodentia > Sciuridae > Marmota > Marmota monax. The sequence continues at coordinate 13,813,944 of NW_026694084.1, read as the reverse complement.
TTGGCCTTTTGTGTGTCTTCTTTGGCAAAATACCTATTCAGGTACATTGTTTTAAAATCCTTCCTACTCTCTAAATTTTTTAAATAAATAGAAATTAAATTTTTAAAAGCTTCATATCAATTGATGGCATATGGAAGAGAAGAAAACTGCTTTAATCTACAATATTCCAATAGCTGGTGAGTCCTTCCTTTGATCTATGGCAGTCTGAGAAGGAGAGATCCTTATCTGCCCACCTGATAACCAAACACACTATGTTCCTTGCAGTTCCTGGGATCTTACTGTAGGCATCTCTTTCTGGAATGTAGATGCCCAGGGGCTATTCTATCAGCTGGGTTGTCCTCTTACCACACTGTTTAGTACCTTGGAAATCAGGGACTGCTGATCATGCAAGAAGTTTCACCAGAGGTAAGATGAAAAGGCACAACTTCTTTTTCTCCAGAGGACTGTTTCAACTTCTAAATTTAGGCTTTGTTTTCTTCCATTTATATTTCTTTCCTTTTTCATCATTCAGGCCCTCTACTGTATAGTCTCTTCCTTCTATTCTCCTTCTGAAGTAGAGTAGGAGAGTGGAAAGAGTAGTCTGGGGTCAAGTAAATCTCAGTTTGAATATGAATTACAATTCTTATTAGCTGTCTGGTCTTAACACTTCTTCTCAAGATCATATCAGGTGTTATGAACACGAAGGGGTGCTGTACACTGGAATGAGATGGACATCATTACCCTAAGTACATGTATGAAGACACAAATGGTTTGACTCTACTTTGTGTTCAACCAGAGATGTGAAAAATTGTGTTCTATATGTGTAATATGAATTGAATCACATTCTGCTATCTTATATAACAAATTAGAATAAATAAATAAATACATAAATAAATAGATCACATTGAACAGTCACTGAGATAGCTCACATTGAGGACTAATTTTAAATGATAGCATTTTAAAAGAATAAAAATTATATACTGTTCTCAGACAACAATAGAATTAAACTAAAATTCAATAATTCAACTAGAATTCAATTCAATGGTTAAATTCAATTTAACCCTTCTAAATAATACAAGATTGTCAAAGAAGAAATCTCAAGAGAAGCTTAAATTTTTTTATCAAATTGAAAATGAAAATATAAAGCTGTGGAATGCAATGAAAGCAATATTTATATGGATATTTATATCACTAATGTGTATTTTAGAAAAAAAGAAAGACCTAAAATCAATAACCTAAGTTTCTACCTTAAAAAAAAACTAGAAAAAGGAGAGTAAATTAAATTCTAAGTAATTTGAAAAAAATAGATAAGAAAAATTAAATCAGAAATCAATAAAATTGTAGGAAATAATTGAGAAAATTAAAAAATATGAAACCTGGTTCTTTGAGAAGGTCAGCAAAATCAATAAATATTGAGCAAGGCTAATGAACAAAGAGAGATAGAAACATAAATTACTAATGTAATAAATGAAAGCAGAGGTATCTTTACAGATCCCATAGACATTTTTTCTCCTACTCTTTTTTTTAAATGTAACTAATTTTTATTTTTTAACAGAAAGGGAGCACAACTTTTTATTTCTGTGGTTGTGTATGATGTAGAGTCACACCATTCATGCAATCATACCCATACATAGAGGTAGTGATGTCCATCTCATTCCAACATCTCCCCCCACACACACACACTCACCTCTCTCCTCCCTCCCCTCAACTCAATCTAAAGTTCCCTCACCCCCCTCCCCACCGCCCATTATGGATCAGCATCCACTTATCAGAGAAAACATCTTGCTTTTGATTTTTTGGGATTGGCTTTTTTCACTTAGCACAATATTTTCCAATTCAATCCATTTACCCATAAATGCCTAAATGCATAATTTCATTCTTCTTCAAGGCTGAGTAACATTCTATTATGTATATATACCACAGTTTCTTTATCCATTCATCTATTGAACAACATCTAGGCTGTTTCCACAGTTTAAGTATTGTGAATTGAACTGCTATCAACATTGAGATGGCTATTCCACTGTAGCATGCTGATTTAAAGCCCTCTGGGTATAGACCAGGGAGTGAGATAGTGGGGTCAAATGGTGGTTCCATTCCAAGTTTACTAAGGAATCTCCTTACTGCTTTCCAAAGTGTTTGCACTATTTTGCAATCCCACCAGCAATGAATCAATCAATGTACGTTTTCCCCACTCCTGTGGACATTGAAAGTGCAATAAATGTGTATATATGAACTCTATAGCAAATAGATCAACAGAACAGAATAGAAAGACAAGAAATAGACCCAAATAAGGGTTGTTAACTGATCTTTTGCCAAAGCAGTAAAGGAAATACCACATGAAAAGACATAGAGAAAACATAGGGATAATAATAAGTGAAAGAAGCAAATCTGAAAAGGCTAAATACTAAATTCCATTATGTCAATCATATAGAATTCTGGAAAAGACTAAGCTGTGGAGATAGCAAAACCCTCAGTGGTTCCCAGCCATTATAGAGTTCCCAACTACTCTATAACATTTTAATGGTGAATAAATAGAATGTTTATCAAAACTGGAAGAATGTACAACACCAAGAACTAACCCTTTAAAGATAATGTTGCATCAAAATGGGTTTATCAGTTGTAATAACCACCATTCCGGGGCAAGATTTTGGTAATGGATGGGAGGGGCTATGCAGATGAAGATGCAAGGAGTATATAGGGAATCCCTGTATCTTTCATTCAACTTTTCTGTGATCCTAAAGTTTGTCTAAAAATAAAGTCTGTTTAAAAAAATTAACTCAGGGTTGCTCAGTGGTAGAGTGCTTGCCCAGCATGCACAAGGCCCTGGGTTCAACCCCTAGTGCACCCCCCTCACACAAACCACCTTAGTTTTTGAACAGAAGAAAAATAAGAGCACCATTAAGGATGTCAGGCATATCATATAAGATAAATATCAATTAAAACTCTGACACATGATTGGTGTTCAAAAAATATCAAGGTTTCTTTGAAAATTCTCTTTCACTGATCCACTGTGCAAACTCCATGCACGTTTCTGCAATTATTTCCTACTATTAATAAATGTAACAGGGTCAAACCATCTACTGGTTATTGCATCTGACCTTTCAATTCAATAAAACAATGAGGAATTAATTTGCCTAGCAAGTACTTACATGTGACCCATGGGCTCTGCACTGCACAGAGGATGGAGAAAAGAAACTTGAGAGACTGACTCTGTTCTCTAGAAGCATTAAATCTATTTGGGAAGATAAGAAATGAAACAGCAAAGTATCATTTCATAGTTATATATAATTAATTGCAGAAATGAGTGCTATATAAGTGCTGAGGAATTTTAAAAGGAAAAAAAAAACTGGAGATCTTAGTGCAGGCATGTTTAGAGAAGCCCTCGGAAATGAGTTAACCATCTGCACAAGGAGACTTGTGTAAATGTTCCCTTAAGACTATTTGTCTTCTTTTAAGCTTGATGTTTTGAAGTATTGTATGTTTGATATTCTGTATATTGTCTTCAATTTCCTCTGTGATGAAATCAAAGGATTGTTTCTTAAAAGTAAGATAACTTGTAATTCTAAGAGTAAAACAGTCACTCTGTTAGCTATTGAAGAAGGGATTATTTTAAGGGGTTTAAGTTATAAGAATAATACAAAATAATACAAGACGCTATTAGAATTAGGTACATAATACTTTTAATAATATGAATTTTTGGATAACTTTACTTTAAGATGAAGTCACCTAAGATTATAGTTTAGAAAGTACCATCATTACTTTAATTCTTGTTTCATTTTTATATATTTATCAATTAATCTAAATGAATACTAAGTGCCTTTCACAAATTTGAGATGGTACCTGCTCTCTAGAGCTATGGTGGAGTGAGGGAAGCAGGAGTGTCAAAACAAATGTTTACTAGATAAACACTAAACAATTGTCTCATATTTTAATGAGATATAATGGAGAACAAGAATGAGTGCTGTGTGAGAGGGAATAACAAGAGGGAACATATTTAGACCAGGGAAGGAGTTGGAAAAGGCCTTTCAGGAAAAGTGACTGGTCCACAAGGACCTGTAGGATGAGTAAGAGTGGCCAGTTAAGAGCAAGGGGGAAAGAATTTCTGGCTCTGAGATAGTTACGTGTGAAAGCTTCAAAGTTAGGAAAAGCCCATAATTATGGTGGAAGACATTTTAAAAGGACATTTTGTTAAAATCGAAAGAGCAAGAAGGGAGTGGCAGAAATAAGATGGATGAGAGTCCAGGAGATCATGGCACAAGTTTGGATTTTTATCCAAGTAAAAGAGAAAGCCATTGAAAATTAAAAGTTATCTTTACATAGCAATTATGATATAGTAGCACATAAAAATATAGCAATGGACATTTCTTAGCAAATGCTAATAAATGAGGACTCATTTTTATATCATTACCAACATGAAAATGAGTTAAATATGAGATTTCAATTCTAGGAGGCATTTCTTGGAATATAATATTGCTTCCCTGAATCTCTCGATTGTATATACTAAATGCCAGAAGACAAATGGTTAAATTTTACCTTAAGGTGAAATACAGAGATCTTGCCATTTTGAATCTCAATGCAATTAAAGTGCCAGGATTCCTTGGCAAATCAAGAGATGCATTTTTTAAAAATAGTTACTTCATTACTTGAAATATGTTGGGGGCACAATTTCTTAGAATTCAATAATATGAATAAATGTCATTCTTGATGACATGTATTTAATAAACACATACTGTGATAAACATACAAGCAGCAAAATGACAAGCAGGCCCAGAGAAGCTTAAAGACTCAAGTTAAAATTGTACATAAAGAGAGAGAAAAATGTATACCCCGTAAGAATTCAGACAGGGTGATACCAAAATGACTGGAAATAGTCTGAAAATCTTCTCTCTAGGGACAATTAAGCTTGAGCTTAGAAGTGAGGAGAAGGCAGTCCTTTGAAATAATACCTTTCAAATGCTACAAATGTATACAATGCTATTTCACTATAAGATAATTAAATATTGGTACTAAATTCATTATTCATTGAAATAAGATTCTCCTTCCTACACTTCTCATCGGTGAGAAAATCTACAATTAGGGAAATTCACCTAGAGCTGGTTAATTAACTCAGTAAAAATTCCACACTTTAATTAGAAGCAGGAGTTCACAGGAGAAGATCTATTTTGAATCTGATTTTAACATTAATAAAGGTGGAGTCTTCCAAAATGACTTTTTTAAAAGGGGAACAGCAGTGACAACATATTACCAAATTTTGGTGGTAAGTTTATAGCCACAGCATCATTTAACAGGTTTGATTTGGCTTCAGTTCTGCACAACTATTGTTAAATTCAACAGCAATTTTCTTTTAATCTCCTGTATAGGAAACTTGTAACTTTATATCATCTCAAAATTTAATTTTTAATTTTTAACTTACATCTCCAGTTTATGTCATATAATTTCAATTTCCTTTTTCCGAGATTACTTTTTCATGTTTCAAAGAAAATCTTCTTATCTAGGACCTGGTGACCAAAGTGACATCTCCTTTCTTCATCCCATGCAGGATTGCTCATGCCAATCTGGGAAGAAAGTATTGTCCACTAAAGAAAGTATTAGATGGACCATGTAGAACATTTGAATGGTTTTGATACATAGAACTGGAGTTGATGAGTCAATCCATTGTCACCCAATTAAAAAAATTAATAGAGTATTTTTAGAGCTATTTTAGTCTTACAAAAAAATTGAGCAAAAACTAGAGTTTCCATATAGCCTATCATCTCTTACATTCTCTCTGCCCCCACCTACTTTCCCCTTGTTAACGTCTTGCATTAGTGTGGTATATTTGTAATAATTAATGAACCAATATTGTTATAATATTACTAACTAAATATCACAGAAATTTACGTTGACTCTTTGTGTTATGCCTTCTATGAGTTTTGACAAGTGTATGAGAGCATGTATCCACCATCACAGTTTAATAAACACTAATTTTACTTCCCTAAACATTCCCTGTGTTCCACCTATTCAACAGTCCTTCTTTCCTTTAAGTTCCTGACAGCCACTGACTATTGTTTTGTCTCTATAGCATTGACATTTTCAGAATGTCTTATAGTTGGAATTATACAGTATGTATCCTTTCTAGATTGGCTTCTTTTACTAAGCAATACCCTCTTAAGTTTCTTATTACTGAATAATATTCCATTGTAGAGATGTACCACATTGGTTTACTTACTGAAGATTATCTTGCTTGCTTCCAACCAAGTTTTGAAAGCGCTATAAAATTCATGTGCAGGTTTTTGAATGGACATGTTTTCAACTTGTTTATAAACATAAAGGAGAGTAATTGTGGATCCGCAGAAGAGTATACTTGGTTTTGAAATAAACTGACAATTGTCTTGCAGACTAGCTGTACTATTTTGTATTCTTACCAGAAAAGAATGAGTGCTTCTCTTGTTTCAACTGCTAGCCAGTATTTTGTTTTGGATTTAACCATTTGAATCAGTGTGTAGTAGTATCTCATTGTTAATTTAAATTTTTCTGATGACATATGATGCTAATAATCTTTTCATATATGCCATCTTTGTGTCTTTTTTGCTGAAATGCCTGTTTAGATCTTTAGCTCATTTTTAATTGAGATGTTTTTCTTCTTATCAAGTTTTAGTAGTTCTTTCTTAATGTCATTTTAAAGATATGTATGGTTTTGATATTATTAATATGTACCCTTTTACCTTTTTTCATTTCTCCTCTCCCCCCTGCTTATAGGTAGTCATCTGTCTTCTTATTTCTTTTAAATATAATGGATCAATAAATATATTCAGTGTTCTTTTCCCTTGGGATAAATCTTACATGAAAAGTACTAGGTCAAATTATGCAAACATTTTTATGACTCTTGATATATCTTTCCCAACTTAATTTATGAAAACATTGTTCCAGATGATTACACAAGAATAAGTGAGTTGTAGGCTCAGTTCCCAGCCACTTTTTTAATAATAGGAACTAGACTTATAAGATACGTGGAAAAAGTATTTTGTGGTAATGACCATGGAAGTGAGGTCATGTCTTCAATATCTTCATTAGAATCATAACTCATCTAGCTCAGTGTCTGGAGTAATAAAGCATTCAAAATACTTGCTGAATAAATGTATAAATAAATTAATATTTTGCAAAATTTGTGCTAGTTTTGATATTATATCAATATATTATAAATTTGAGGTATTAATGCTTATCAAAGGGAATGGGTGATTCACCAGACTGAACACTGGTGAAGCAAATGGATCCAAGTCTCCAGCAATTATTTCTGAGGCTATTTATATCACGTGTGGCAGTCCAGTGTTGAGATAAATAGAAAAGGACATCTGAGATGAAGTCCTTTAAGAAAAAGCCAACAGCAAACAAGTTCAAGCATAGGCGTGTTTTGACATGTCACCTGTGGGACTTGGGGGTTTGGTTATCCTGCTATTTACATGGTTACTACTAGGAATGCAACTCTGTGTTTTTATGACTCTTGACTTCTCCCTAGTGCGTAGGAAAAGTTCACTGGCTTATATGTGGACCTGTGAACAATGAAAGTCCCTTTTAAGAAACTTAAGAAGACAAAATAGATACATGCAAAAACTGTCAGGATATTCTGAAAGATAGAAAGACTTAAAGATCCTATATTTTGCTTTATTTCACTTGTTATAAGTTATATAAATTATTTCCAAGAAAAACCTGGATTAAGTCTTTCTGAAACATACTTGATTGATGGTAGTTTACCAATTCCATTTATCAATAAAGAATGTAAAGTCACAAGACAAATAGATCAAGCCTCTCAGCTCATTAGACAGGAACGGTCAAGAGAGCATGGCACATTTCACATCTCAATTTTTTCCTATCGATGGTGAACAGATGGGAGCTATGCTATTTAAAGAATAGTAGATCCTGGCATTTGGCCATTTTCCAAAGCAAAATGAAAGAAGGAGCAGTATTCATCTGGCTCAGTAACAGAAGACAACTAAAAATAGGCAACCATCCCAATCACAGCAAGGCTGCAAGTTGCTGGGCAAAGGGGCTTTTTCTTCAGCTTGTCAGTTTCCTCTATTTACAAGTTTTAAGTAGCTATTAATTTGTCTAATATATTTATTTCACTGTGGTACTCATTTAATGTCCACTGCTAAGACCCCTCCATTTTATATTAACTGAAGATACAGATTAAGATGATTTACAAACTGAAGTAGGTCTGAGTTTTCTCAGCCCATTGAGTCCAAGTGTGACATTCTTAGCTCTCAGAAGTTTTTTCCAAATGCTAGTACTTCATTCTGGAAAGAACCATTTTCTATTAGTTATAAAAATTACACTATTGATTAGGAGCTCTATAACCTTAAAGGTATGGTCCCCTGAGAGATATTGATATGACATTAGATGCTTTAATAAGTTGCCACTCATTTCTGGAATAATTACTAAAGTTTCTGTCTTTTTCCATCAACAAAGGACAAATTGAATATGTAATATCAATTTCTTGTGGCAAAGCCTACATCTACATTGGCTGCAATGACCATGATTTTAAACTCAACCAGAGGAATAAAATTAATCAGAGGACTAGTGAACATATAGGCATAATGTTGGTAAGTAGGACAATTTATTGACTGGAAGCAAAAAGATAAACTGGCATTCCTGACATTCACAAGTAGCTATTACACTATTCTTAGCAGATCTTACTTCTTCATACATATTTGAGATGGTAAAATTCCATCTTAAAACGAAATAAACAAACTATGGAAACATGAAACAACATGGAAGAGACTCACAACAAAACTTCGAACCAAATAAGCCAGACACAAAAGAACACATGGTGTATTATACAATTTGTAAAGTTCAAGTTACGTAAAAGTAATCCATGCTACTAGAAACCAGATTGCTTTTGCAGAGCAAGGAGACACTAGAAATGGGGAGGATCATGAGGAGTCCTTCTGTCATGGTAGTCACATTTTATTTCTTGATCTAAGTAGTGGTTACATAGATAATGTGTTCCACTCATAATGATTCATCAAAATATATACTTATGAATAGTGAAATTTTCTGCAGATATGCTACTCTCTAATAGAATTGGAACAACCATAATCCACAACTAAAAGCACAATCTTGGACAGTGATCTTATTAACCATGTAGCTATTATCATTTCTTCTTTATATATGAACTTGTGAATTATGTATGATGACCTAGTTTGAAGCATTGCTTTGTACCTCTGCAAGTCCATTAAAGTGTTTTATTCTTTTGCTAGCTATTTCTAACCAATTAACAACCTCTGTCTCTTGAAAATGAGCATAGTCTGACCTATAATTAAATGCGGACTGACTTACTTGCATTGCTCATTGATTTCTATAACCAGATTGTCCTTAAAACTAAGCTGACTGATTCTTATAGGTTTGAGTCACTGGCAACATTTATTTCAATTTGACTTAGTTCCTTATTCCATGGAATTCTTAAAGGTTGGATGGCTAAAGTGAAATCCAGGTAAATTTTATACCCAAATATGATTTATGTCCATAAAGCTTTCTCAAACCAGTCCAATCTTATGCCTGTGTATTCTCGGGGTCTGATTCTTAAAATTTCTCTGCTCTTTCCCAATTTTTTTAAATTAGATTATTTTTCTCAATTGAAATTTTTAAACACAAAATTTATTTCGAGTTATCCACCACTCAGATTACTCGAAAATGCTTAATGAATATTCTGCTGGTTAATGCAAACATTTAACTTATGGCTGGGCATTTTTAGACGATATCCAGTATATCCTAGAACTCTGTCCTCATACCAGGCACCCAGGTTGATCTAGGTTCTATATTCACCAATTACCATTAACTTTTGTTTTTCCCCACAGATATCCTTACTCATCATCTCATCCCTATCTTAAAGCTCAGTTTCTACCTATGCTTGCTGTACCAGAGTGTTATTAGATGTAATTAATATTAAAAGCAGTAGTTGATCTCTGGTATGGAAACAATTTTCTTAGTTTGTCCAGAAGTCCTCTTGGGTAGTTTACAGACATACTTTAATGAAGAATGCTTCGAAGAAAATCCATGATTCTAAACAGTTTTGGAGACAATGGGAAAAAGGAAATTTTTTTCTAATTATTACCTAATAATTTGATGGCATAAATTATATTTTTCTTAGACTCTCAAGCATTATTTCTTTTTGTAAAATTACTTTGCAATCCCTTCTATATGGTCAAAGGAAATTTTATTTTTCACTTAATAGATGTGGTGAATCATAATGTTATAAATCCTCGATCTGATTTCCCATATTATTTGGTTCTTTTTCCCAATTTTGGCTTATTTTTCCATGAATCATATTATTGTATATAAGTAAATTCCACTCTTACTTCCTCTCCTTTGGTTTCAACAGAGAAATGTTCTTATTTTCATTGTAGTACCTTCATGTAGTTATGACAAAAATATACTTAGGTAGGAGGATGGTCTAATTTATAGATCAAATTTATTTCCTTCTATTCCTTTTTCCCTTTCCTTTGGACTAACCTACTAAGAGGAAAGTAACCAGGGAGATGGCATCCTAAAGACAGGCTCCATGGGATTATCCCCAACCAGACAGGTTCTCCTAACAGACTCAAACCTGCTAAGGTCCAGAATGGCAAGAATGTGGATATGAAAAATCCATTCTATATCCCACTATAGACATTACTTGGAGATGAGAACAAGGTATAGTTTCATTTTGTATATATTCATATTATGACCCACTCATAGACAATACTAGTTGTGAGGTAGTTATTTGGGATCCTCCATATTTGAACAGCATTCTGCACAAGGCTACAAAAGATCTATGCTCCCTTTCTATATTAACTAAATTAAATAAGTGATCCCATAACCTGGATAAAAATAATAAATTTATTGTTTTATTTGAATGGTATATTATGTCCCAGCAATGGACATAATTTATGAAAAGATATTCAATTTTACTCATAATAAGAGAAATGCCAATTATAACTAACCTGATATCCTATTTTTTCATATACAAGACATACAATATCAAAACATGTAATAGCATTATGTAAGTTATGAAGAGAATATAAATAATTACAACTTCTATATGGGGTGTGCTCTGGCAATAGTTATTAAAATCATAAGGACATTTATACTATGACCTTCCATTTCTCTTTCATAGAGTTAATTGTATGGTTGTAGTTCTACCATGTAAAAACTATTCATTGAAGAATATTCACTGAATCACTATAGTTGTAATAGAAAGACTGTAAGCAACTTAAATGTCAGTCAATATGAGAGAAATTAAGTTTAGGATTCAATGGAACAATTTGCAGTCATTTAAAAATAACCAAAAAGCTTTCATTGTACTGAATTGGAATGATTTTTTGAGATACATATGTTATTAAAGCAAGGTGCTAAACAGTTGGTGTAGCATAAAACTGTTTATGCAAAAAAGAGGCAAGAATAGTGAATAGTTGCTCATATAACTATAAGGCATCTCCAGTGGCATAGCAAAAATTGATAATGCCAGTGGCCATGAAATAAAGTAAATGGGTGGCTGGGGGACAGGGACAGAGGAGAGGGTTTTCATTATATATTCTTTTAATTTTTTAGAATTTTAAAATAGTGAATAAATTATCAAAATTAAATATAGTTAGAAAAATTCATTTTCTTGGTCAGTGATCTTATTCCGTTAGAATTTAAAATGTCATCCTAATATTAGAAACAAGACCAGACCCACGACATCTGTAGTTAGCACAAGCTCATTTAGCTTCCAATTTCTACAATGAATTTGTAGGATCTATTCATCTTCATATTAGACAAGTTGGTGGTTTAAAGGGCAAGTCAGTTGGATGGATTACCCAGTTCCTCATACTCTCAAATACCAGTTGTGATTTCCATCACTCCTCCTGGGTCCTGGTACAGTTTCCTATTTAGGATATTAGTGGGGTGGGGAGTATTGGAAGTTTCTTTCTCGTGTCTTATTACCATTTTATTTGGTGTTTATATGACACTTGCAAGCCAAAACTTTTTGCAATGCATGCTCTGGGAGAGGTAAAGCCATTCTAGGGGATATCTTTAGTCTTCTGAATTAATTGTGTGTGTGTGTGTGTGTGTGTGTATCACAATTCTGTAAACTAATTCTTGCTCCTTCAATTTTTTTTCCTGTTGCAGTTGATCCAAGAAATACATCTTATTACCTTACAATAAGGGAATTTATGCTCCCTCTGAACTTGTATCTTTTTAAAAAATTTGTAACAGTTTTTTTTTAGAATTTTTTTAAAAAATTTGTTCTAATTAGTTATACATGGCAGTAAAATGCATTTTGATACATTGTACATAAAGGGTGCACAATTTCTCATTCCTCTGGCTGTACATGGTGCAGAGCCACACAGGTCATGTAATCATACAGGTATACAGGGTAATAATGTCCATCTCATTCCACTGTTCTACACACCTCCACAGCCCCCTCACTTCCTTCTGCCCAATCTAAAGTTCCTTCATTCTTCATACCTCATCTCATTATGTATCAGCCTCTGCTTATGAGAGAAAATGTTCTTTTCTTATTTCACTTAGCATGATATTCTCCAGCTCCATCCATTTACCTGCAAATGCCATAATTTCATTCATTGAGGCTGAGTAATATTTCGTTGTGTATATATATTACATTTTCTTTATCCATTCATCTGTTGAAGGGCATCTAGGTTGGATCAATAATTTAGCTATTGTGAATTGAGCTGCTATAAACATTGATGTGACTGTGTCAAAGTACTATGCTGATTTTAAGCCCTTTGGGTATAAACAGAGGAGTGGGAGCCCTGGATCAAATGGTGGTTCCATTGCAAGATTTCTGAGGAATATCCATACTGATTTCCTTAATGGTTGCACCAATTTGCAGTCCTACCAGCAATGTATGAATATACCCTTTTCCCCACATTCTCGCCAACACTTATTGTTGCTTATATTCTTGATAATTGCCTTCTGACTGGAGTGAGATGAAAGCTTAGAGTAGTTTTGATTTGCATTTCTTTAATTATTGAGATGTTGAAGATTTTTTTATGTTTGTTGATGACTGTATTTCTTCTTCTGTAAAGTGTCTAATCTCCAAGATATATAAAGAACTCAAAAAACTTAACGTCAATTAAACAAATAACCCAATCAATAAATGGGCTAAGGAACTGAACAAACATTTCACAGAAGAAGAAATACAATCGATGAACTTATATCTTAAAGCTTCTGAAATGATCATATTTATATATTTTTCTCCAAAACATCTAGATTAGCATAGGGATAGTTTATCTTTCCAGAAAAACTTGATGATGATGTTATATGGTGGGGGGGGGGCGGAATATGGACTATTTACCCTTCACTTTAGACTGATTAGGCCAAAGAGAATAAATTAATATTAGTTTTCCTTACCATTCCCCTTAAAATTGAAATTGAATACTAGTTGTCAATTATTAAACCATGTTTCTCTTTGCTAGTTATACACACAGTGAAGTCTAGAAGAATGTCCAATGCGAAACTTTAATTCAGGTGTGTGAGAAACACACTTGAAACATACACCTGTTGCACCAGAGTTGTGTGGCTTCACTGAAGTGAAGAAAGGATATTGTGGAGTGTGGAAACAGCTACTGTATTGTGTCTACTATTCTCAGACCACCAGATGACCTGGGTCCTTTGGAAGAGGTACAGGACACCTCACAAGGCTGTTTCTCCTGTGACTCCCAGAGAACATCTCTTTAGATTCTTGTCCCTGCTCTTTAACTGATAATACGTGTTTATTTTTCTTCATTCAGGGTGGAGATCTTCGGACCTTATTAGTGTATCATCTGTGTAATCAAAGTTTCAACCTAGATCTCTAGAACATCCTCTAGGATGCTAAAAGTCTCGTATTCATCCTCTGCCTTGGAAGAAATTGCTAAATGCTGATTTTTGCTCTGCTTTTAATGGATACTATGACTAGAGGAGAGGAGAAAAAAATCACTCTGCTCTACTAGGATTGTAGCAGAAAAAACAAACCAACTTTTAGCTCTTGCTTAAAATCATGCTTGACAGGTACAGTGGCACAAGCCTGTAAGTCCATCTACTCAGAAGCCTAAGGCAGGGAAGATTGCAAGTTCAAGACCAGCCTGGTCAATTTAGCAAGACCCTGTCTCAAAATAAAATAAAAATGCCTGGGGCTATAGCTCAGTTATAGAGCATTTACATAGCATTTATGAGGTCCTGGGTTCCATCCCCAGGATAAAACATGCACACATACACGTACATAAATATATTCATAAAAGCTTGCTTGTTTATTTAATGTGAAATTAAGCAGACCATTTTTAGCTTTGGCGCCCTTTGAGTTCTATTTCTGTTTCGTTCAAGAAAATCATCTATCATCTTTATCAGTTTTTCCTCAACTCAGCTCTTTACTTAATATGAATAATTAAAACTATGCAACTAAACACATCAGAAAGCTCTACAGTCAAGCTAATTTATTTTAATTAAATTTTGATTCACAAGATTCAAACTGGTCCCACTTGGCAAAAATATGCAGCCAAATTCAGAAGATGTGAGCCTGGAGAAGGTCAGTCAGCATTTCTAAGTACCAGCTGAGGCTTAAGATCATTAAAATGACCTTAGGGAAAGTAAATAGTAATTATGAGATGGATATAGATATTAATGTATATTTCAATGTTTGGTCTGGTGGGACTGCAGACTCCTTTGAGCTTCTCTGTTTGCAGATATTGACAATTCTGGACAAACTATCTACAGCATACATATTAAGGTTAAGATAAAACTAGGCATCAAGAACTCAAGCGCAAGAATGGAATGCCTGAATCAAGTGCAGAAAAATTATTTAATTTTCCAAAAAATCTCTATACTGCTTTCCATATTGCCTACATCAATTTGCAGTCACACCGGCAGTGTATGAGCGTACCTTTTCCCCCACATCCTCACCAACACTTATTGTTGTTTTTCTTCATAATAGCTGCCACTCTGACTGGAGTGAGATGAAATCTTAGAGTAATTTTGATTTCCATTTCTCTAATTGCTAGCGATAATGAACATTTTTTCATATATTTGTTGATTGATTGTATAACATCTTCTGAGAAGTGCCTGTTCAGTTCCTTGGCCCATTTATTGATTGGGTTGTTTGTTTATTTGATGCTTAGCTTTTTGAGTTCTTTATTTACACCAGAGATAGTGCTCTATCTGGTATGTGAGGGGTAAAGATTTGCTCCCAAGATGTAGGTTCTCTATTCACCTCACAGATTGTTTCTTTTGCTGAAAATAAATGTTTTAGTTTGAGTCCATCCCATTTATTGATTCTTGATTTTAATTCTTGCACCAAAGGAGTCTTATTAAGGAAGCTGCCTTGGTCTATACCAAAGGACTTTAAAACAGCATACTACAGGGACACAGCCACATCAATGTTTATAGCAACACAATTCACAAAAGCTAAACTGTAGAACCAACCTAGATGCCCTTCATCAGATGAATGGATAAAAATATGGTATATATACACAATGGAATATTACTCAGCAATAAAAGAGAATAAAATCATGGCATTTCCAGGTAAATGGATGGAGTTAGAGTAGATAATGCTAAGTGAAGTTAGCCAATACCAAAAAACCAAATGCAGAATATTTTATCTGATATAAAGAGGCTGATTCATAGTGGGGTAGGAAGGAGGAGCATGGGAGGAATAGACCAACTCTAGATAGGACAGAGGGGTGGGAAGGAAGGGAGGGGGCATGGGGTTATAAATTATGGAGGAAAGTGATGGACATTATTATCCAAGTACATGTATAAATACACAAATTGTTGTGAATATACTTTGTATACAATTAGAGATATGAAAAATTGTGCTCTATATGTGTAATAAGAACTGTAATGCATTCCACTGTCATGTATAAATAAAAGATTCTTTATTCTATAATTATAATTCAATGTTAAAGAACCAAGTTTGTAGTGGTTGTATATTCAGCAGAATCAGTTGCAGATACTGGAGCTCATTTTATTATAGTATCATGTCCTAGATTTTCCATCTCCATTGCATTGCAAATCCTATGGTGAGATTAACCAATCAGACACCCAATTCTTTAATGCTCTTAGGCACTGTCTACTAGATTAAAGTAATTCATGATTATTTTGGGCTATCCAAAATTGTCCATAATGAGTAAATCTTTCTCAGCTATGGAGACTCAGCTAGTCACTGAGTTTGCATTTTTTTTCAAAAGAGCTATCTCTACCTTCAATTAAGCAGAATTTCTTTTTGATTGGGCCCCAACTTTAGTAGGTCATTAGAGAAGGACATAAATCAGATGTTAAAATGTTCCCATTCCTATGGACTAATTACGGTTCCTAGTTTACAGAGGCATCAAAACTACTACTATTTGTGAATGAAAGTTGAGTGAATATCTAGTGAGGAATAGCTTTCAATTATGCTTGTGAGGTATGGCTTCCAGACTTGCTCCTGGATCATAAACCTGTTCTTTTCTTTCTTTCTTTTTCTTTCTTTCTTTCTTTTTGCTTGTTTATGTCATTATAGTTACTGTACCTTTCATCCAGTACAGGTAAATTGAGAGGGCAATTTTTTATAGATGGATTCAGTGATAAAATAATTGGTGAAATAAATCAAATAAAGAATTAATTATGCTTAATGTTAATTCTAATTGTTCTGCACTAAAACATGCCTTAAAAGATTTTGACAAAATAGAAGTGATAGTCTTTACAGAAATTTGAGGTTTTAAAGGAATTGCTTGACAGTTACATGAAAGAAAAAATAGCTAGCACAGGCTAGGTCAGTGTGTGCTCTGATTTGAGGAAGTCACAGTGGATTTCATCTTTCCAAGACTGTGACTTTCTTCAGGATAATGAACTTGATCTATGTACTTCATTTCATCCCAAGGACCACATTATAGTTCTGTGTATGTGTGTGTGTGTGTGTGTGTGTGTTTGCCTTTGTTGGTTCTTTTCTCCATAAAAAAATTATTTAAAGTTATACTTTTCAACTGATATAAAGACAATGTTACATTATGCTATATAAATTTGTTAACATTAGATATTAAGACATTTTTTCCAATCAAACATTCACCTTTTTTCTTCTGATTTAAATACAACTCAAACATTTATGTGAGTTCCTGAAGGCAACACATGCCGTAGGCACTTTCTTACTCTCTATGGATGTCTCTGCCTAGTTCTTCCTACAGTGTCATATGGGAAAGAAGACAAGTCAGAGTCTCAGAGCTAGAAGGATTTTTAAAATGGAATTTCAGTGTTTTTTTGGTACTTGGAAAAATAAACATTATATTAAAATAAAAACTATTTTGTGCAATTCAAGGATGGACTATCTTTAGAGATCTTATGTATGAATTAAAAAGTCCAGAGCTTTGCAAAGAACTAGCTGTAAATGGGCATATGTAAATTAAACATCATAAACCAATATTTTTAAAGTAAATTTTGTATTAAAGTATAACATAGATGCAACAAAACACCCATATCAAAATGAGCAGCTCAATGCATGATCACAAAGTGAATATCTTCAAGTAATTATATCTGAAAATACAAAATATGTACATAAAAATTAGAAAACATGATGCCATATATACTTTGATTATAAAACTAAATATTTTAGGCATTCTTTTTTTATGTTATCAAGTCAGGTTTATAACAGGTACCCCTTACCTTGTTACTGAACACCACTCCACCCTGATCCTTGAAGCCAGGCCTGGCCCTCACTTTTTCCTGACCTGTACCTCATCCCTGACCTTGCTTCCTTTTATCATTGATACCCCTACTCCTGATATTTACCCTGCCACTCCTACCTTGAGAAATGTGTGTCAGGCAGCTTACTAGCTGCTAGGATATAGCAGTGAACAAGTCTAAGCCATCTTGGAGCATCAAAGTCAATACAAGAAACACAGAAATGCATTTCGTGAATCATTAATAAGTTCAATTGTGACAAATGCTAAAAAGGAAAAGTACAGTGTGCCATTGTGAATAATAGGGAGACCTAACATAACCCTGGTGGTAGTTTGTTCTTTCCCTTCTTACTTGATTAAAGATGATGAATATTGAATATGATACTTTGTATAAGAAACATAAGAAGATTTATTTTAAATAATGAATGAGACTATTATAAACCTTTATGGTATCTGTCATTAGTGCTAAAATGTTTGTATTTTTATACTTTAGATTTGTCAGCATCAAAACAAAAGGATTTAATGTGCCCGGTATCCAAATGCCCTTCTGTATGTGTTTCTTCACACACAACACACACACACACACACACACACTCACTCACTCACTCACCCCACCCAAAGCAGATCCCCAAATTAGAGCAACTCTCAGATATCTATAATTCCTTCTCTTTACTTTTAGTATAAACATGAGATTAAAAAAATTCTGGCCACTTCATAGTTTCATAACAAAAGGAATCAAAGGGAAGCAATCATATTACTCCCTCATTAATTTCATTAGCCATTATTTTTGAACCTTTAAAAGGAGATGGTTCTTGCAAGTGCACATTTGCATTTCCTGTGTGTCTCCATTTCTGAGCTCTGCCTGCATGTCAGCTGCTCAGTAAGCAGGTGAGGCAGCCCAGCTTTAATATGGCTACATTTGATGAGTACAGTCAGCTCCTTGCTCTCAGAGACAAATGCATTTTCAATTTTTAAACATCTTTTTCTCATTAGATTCAGCTAAAAGGAGATACAGTTTCTCACAAACTTGTCCTGTTTTACTTTTATCAGAGTTCTCATTAGGAATCTTTCCTTTGACTTTGTGCTTGGTGCTATCATTGAATTAAATAATCCTACTGTGTCAGAAACACCCCTAGCCAATGCCGACAGAGTGAGGACAGAAACGCAGTATAGATCCACTCAGCTGCCTTCTCATTCCTTAGCCAGCCCTGTTGCTCCACCCTTGGAGCTGATGGCTGCCATTTTTGATGCCCTTCGCCCCTCCGTGAGTCTTTTTTCCTTACAGTGTTCTGTTTATTCCTTTCTGTTTAAAGTCAGAGTTCTTGAGGACACTTGGTCTCCTGTTGAATTCCAACAGGTTTGACCTTTGCTATAATTAAGTCAAGCACACAGAAATGAAGCATCCTGATTCTACTATTATTTGAGATAGTTGTAGTAGGAAATGCGAACATAAGTCCTGAAAATTCCATCAAGTTTTAGTACAGTTATATGGATTTGCTCCCCCCTTCCAACAGACATTAAATTGAGTTTTCTTGAGTTTGAGAATATTTTGAAATATATTTTTTCCTGTCATAAAGCCCAGTGCCTGACACCTAGCAGGGACTCTGTCAACGTTTGTGGAATGAATGGATTTGTTTCCTTTATTCTCTCCACATACTCATTAGACCAGCATGATTTCCTCTTCAGAACCAGGTTATCCTCGTTTTGAAATTTTAACGTAGGCAGCGATTCAACCTCTGACAAGGTCTCCCTGGCTCTAGCTTCCATAGTCTTCCAGGGGACTCTTCTCATGCTCAGGGTCTCCCTGGCAAAATCTCATATTTTAGGTGTTTGCATTTTCATTAACAGTTCAACAATTTTATCTTTGGGTTAATTTAAAATTCCAGGTTGCTACCATCTGGTCTCATGGACTTAACTACATTTAGTTAGTTCATAGCTTCCAGAATATCCTGGATATTTTCCAGTGTTTGCTCAAGTATATCCAACCTGCATGATTCAAAAAGCAATTTTGGAGTGAGAAAAATTGTAATAACTTCCTCCCTAAAAGTGTTGACAAATAATTTATTTTACTCTCTCTATTGTCTGTTCTTTTAATATTTTAATATTATTTTAATATTCCCTGTACATTATAGGAAAAGAAAAAAACAGGGGTCTTTTTCTGTATTTAAATACACAGCTTTTACATGGAGTCCCTGCAATAAGGGGCTTTTTGTCTTAATTTCACAGTTATGCTATACCTGCTACATTTTAATGTGCTAAGGTTATTTTTACTTTGCTTATATTTTTGAAGAAAATAAAATGAAATATTTCTAGGCTAAAATTGCCAGGGTTCTAAAATTTAAATATATAATCATGTAGATAACATATTTAATCTCTAGATTCTAATTAGCTATCTTGGAGGACTTTGTAGAATCCTTGTAAATAATGTAGTTTTATAGAGTTTCACTAAAATTTTCCAAAATTTTTCCTATGCTAATATATCTCCCCTATTGATAAGCATTAAAATAGAGAATATTACAATAATCAGAAATGTTTGGGGCATGTAAAAAAGAAAACCAAAACTGTATTGAAATCAACATAAGACTAAATATGTTTTTGTGAGGAATGAATAAATAATGTAAATACCTGGATTCTTTACAGAGGAATAGAACAAATTTAATATTATCCTAAGTGAAGTGTTAATGATAGTTTTCTAAGGTCCATGTGTTTTGAGATTTTTTCCTATTTTCTGAAATTCTGTTTTTATTAAAAATGCTTATCAATAGAGGAAATAAATTATGCATAATGGATTTAAACATTGTGATAGATAATTACATTGTTGAAGAGTTTGAACATAATTTAAACAAGTATCCCTCACTGCCTTGAACACATCAGGTATAAAGTAATTACCAGGTTATGTCAGCCTTGTGGAAGGTGTTTGAAATCAGACACGGGGCTCTGCAATTGACATTGCACTAACTGAACCATTCACTTGAGGAACTAATGTAACCTTGGGTCTCAAGTAAAGCATATAAAAATAAAAAGAATCAGCCTTTGTTCTTATCACACATGTAGACTGTTCTTCCTTCTGAATGGCAGTACATTTGTTTTTTAATCTCAGAAGACAAACAGTAGCTTTACAAAATGGCAACTAGTTTAAAACAAAACTAAATGGCCAAAGTAGGAACATGAAAGACAATTTAAAATATTTATGTGGTGTCATGTGAAACCAATTTATCCAATGTAACTATAGGGAAAAACCCCCACCTAGGGTCAATAATTAGAATTTAAGAAACGTCCAGCTTCAGTTTGATATATAAAGTGTTTTAGATTATTTCAACCACACGATAATCAATCCTTGCAAAGAGGTAAACTCCCTGTCACTAGAGCTGTTGAAGCAGATGCTGAATAAAAGTCAGAATGTCAGAAATCCCAATGGGTTGGAAGTTAAAATAAGTTCTTATTTTCTCCTCCAAATCAGTAATGGCATTACTCTGAGGGCTCCATTATTCTTCTTGCTTCTCCAACTAGGGAAGCAAGTGCTGCACTCAACTTCAAAACTCATTCAGAGAAAGTCCCTGCACTTCCTTGCCATGAAAAAAACAGTAACAGAGGTGGGAGTGAGCTAGTGCCCCCTGAACTCTAATCCACAAAAGAACTATTGAGGAACACACTGTGCCCACCTGAACCTGTGACAATGCTGCTGGTGGTCTCCGTTCCTTATTGGTAGATGCAAACTTCAGCTGGAGGACCATTTTTTATAATCAATATTGCTAAGGGTGCTGAGGCAGATGCTTTGGTTGACTGACTTCCCTATATTTTCTGCCCTGTCCTGATACTGACTGTCTTCTGGGTTGTCACGACATAGAAGCTGAGTCCAGGATTAATACTCCTAGGGAAGCCTTTGGACTCCTGGTAGAGTCCTTGCCGCTTCCTGCTTCCTCAGGACTTAATCATGAAACATAATGATGGGGCCGCAGCAGTTAATGCACAGAACATAAATCCCAGGGAACTGTAAGGGCCGTGGCACCTATAACTGCCTGACCAGCACTCAGCCTCCTTTTGCTTTATTCATACCTGTTCAGATTTTTCTGTTGCCAGCAGCTAAGTGCCTTCCTGATGAAGATATGATCCTTCTTGATTCTCCTCTTCCCTTGGGAATGTACCATTTCTAGTCATAAGATTGCTTAAGCATCCTAATTCATAAAGCAACCCTCACTGGTAACAGAGGTCTGAGGATTGCTCATGGACTCATAGCACCTTGGAGTTTAAAGGGATCTTTAGAGTTATTAAATTCTTAAAATTCTTATTATAACAGGAATTGCTTTCTTAAAAATCCCTTTTTAAAAATAAATGTTGTCATAGTTCATTTGGGATACTGTTATGAAAACTGATAAACTAGACAGCTTAGAAACAATAGAAACCTGTTTCTCATACTTCTGGAGGAAAGTTGAAAGCCCAAGTTGAAGCTCAAGGTTCTGGAAGATTCAGTAAGAATCCTATTTTGGATCATAGATGGCATCTTTTGGTGATCTCCTCCCAAGATGAAAAGGATGAGTGGTCTCTGGGCTTCTTTTATAAGGGCACTAATCCCATTCACGTGGACTATGTCCTTAGGACCAAATTAGCTTCCAAATACTTGATACTTGCCAATATGTAGGTTGGATTTCAGCATATGAATTTTGGGAGCAAATATTCAGACCATAGCCAATGGCCATTCATTCACATAGCAATTTACAAAGTACTTACTGTATTCCTATTAGATTTGAATGTCTTCATTAAAGAATCCCAGTACCTATCAAGGTAATCATTGAGTATCTCTGATTGATAGAAATATTTTCTTTATGAGCTGACACATTTTGATTTTATAATGGATTTCATTATAAAATTCTATTTTGGTCTGTAGAATATGTAATATCTGAAATAATTATCAATGTAATTTATGGGAAAACAACATCCACATGGTGTTTGATGTAGAGCAGAACCGTTTACAGAAGCTATTGACACTGCTTCTAACTGTGTGGATTGTGTATATAATCAAGTTATCTGAACTGGTTATTCTCTATTACTCCCAACCCCCATTGTCAGTGTTGAGCTTTTAGGGCACATTACATAGGCTTCCAGGCCTTCTGTCACCAGGTGATTTTAGTCAATGGGAAGTATCTGCAGGACATTGTAGGATGGGAGCAGAGGGAGGAGAGAGGTTGGGGTATGTTTCCTGAGTAGATGTCCTTATTCCCTGGTGGCCTACCACTGGTTGCATTCCTCTGCAGTTTCAACTCCTTTAGAGTGTCTCTTCTTTCTGTAAACGTTCATACGTCTTTAGTAACATCAATTTTTCTCCTTTCCCTTTGGTGGTGTCTCCCCAAGGTTGTATATTCTCTTTGATATTCTTATATGTCCTTTCCATGTACTTCATAAACCCTTGTAGATTCTTTTTATAGGAAATAGGTTCCTATTTCTACCTTCAAAAATTGTCCTTTTAGAGTATGTTATCTGTTTGTTTTCAGATCCTCAATTTTTCATTATTAAATCTTTCTGAGCCTCAGTTTACTCACATGCACAAAAATACCAACAGCTGCATCAATGAATTCCTGCAAAGAATTAAATGAAATTGAATCTGTAATGCAGCCCAGCATCCAACTCATAGTAAGTGTTCCACGAATATAAGACTGAATAAATATTTCAGATGAAAACACAATCACCATAGTAAAGAGTTCATCAAGGGTGTTCTTCTCATTTTTATTTATTGCAGGAATTCTTTTTTTAAAATATAAAAATAGCCTAGTACATGGGAGTAGAGAGAACAAACAATAATATCAATGTCTCTGTGTATAACAGGGAGTACTGCTTCTTTTAAGATTCTCACTGTCCCCTACCAAGCCTATCTATCTTTTTCTCTCTGGGTGTCTGCTCATTCAAGGATAAATAATAGGCAGAGCTTCACAAGCCAAAATCAGTGCCACCTTTACTTATTTTATGACCAGTATAATGACCTGTCTACAGATAATTTAAAGTCCTGTATATCACTACTATTGACTATATATATTTACCTTTTCTTGATAAATGAAAGGCTGAATAAAATACTTATTTGTAGGTCCACATTTTAACCTGAAGGAAACCTTTATGCACATTCTTCCCAATGCACAAATTCTTCCCTTAGAAGAAATTCTTTTCTGCATTACCTTATAGATTGCCTTTCACATAGTAGGCACTCAATAAATGTTTGTTGACCAAATGATATATGTAATACATTAGCAGGGACTAGTGGTTCTACTTGGGATTCAGGGTAAGATGCAGATGGCTCAGCAGATGGCATGTAAGGGCAAGCAATGCCTTCCCAGGGAGCCTGAAATTATTCACAGAAAGTCATTACGTCACCACTGTGACCAGCTTGAGCACTCCTATGAATCTGACCAGACACATTAATGAGTGATAGAATGACTAATAAGGGAGAGTTCAACATCCTGCCCCCTGCTGCAAAAAGAATATAGGAATGTAGGAGAAATAATGGCCTGAGGACACCAGTGTTGGTCAATGAGAGACATATCTTAAGGTGAACCACAATCAAGGTCAAGCACACAAAAAAAATGATGTAACATTTTTTCCTTTTTCTTCCTGAGATGTTTTTGGATTATATGTTGAACATGCTAAAGTAGGACAAGCAAGAAAGGGTAATTATGAACAATTTAAAGTTATGATTGAAATATACCAGTAAACACATTCAAGGTCTATTGAGAATTTCTTCATTAAGATCGTATGGTTTTGTTATTGGAAAGACAGGCAGCAACTTAGGCCAGGTAGGTTTTTAATGCCTCTTGATGGATTTGTCATGGGGCAGAGGTAATGCTTTTGCAATTTCTAACCTCCAAACCTTACTGATATTACAAGACAAGTTCAGTATCAAATGCCTCAGAGTTCATGGCCTATTTCCTTGTGTTGAGCCTCTGTCAACTGCTATCTCACTGCCCTAAATGCTGTCCTCTCTTCTTTATCTAACTGAATCCTGAATGTAAGGCCAGGATAACTACCCCTCCTACAGATTATCCTAAGAAAATACAATTGCACAATAAACTTTGCCCAGCAGTGTGAATAAATAATACTATCTGAAAACTCACATAGAGCTCGTTAAAATTATTTTGAAATAGTCTAGTCAAACAAGTTCCTCTAGTCTTCTATTTTTCCCAATTGTCATGTGTTTTAGTCAGTTATTTTCTTTCTGTTGCAATAAAAAGACCTGACAAGTTAATCATGTGTTGATGAGAACAATGAGAGGAGAAGAAAAAGTTTATTTGGGGGCTCACTGTTTCAGAGGTCTCAGTACATAGATGACCGACTCCATTGCTCTGGGCCCAAAGTGGGTCAGAACATCCTGGTGAAAGTGTGTGGTGGAGGAAATCAGCTGGAATCCTGGCATCCATGAAGCAGAGAGTGAGAGAAAGAGTTCTCTTACTATAACAAAATATAAACCCCAAAGGCAAACCTCCAATGACCCATCTCCTCTTGCCACACCTGATCTGCTTCCAGTTTCCACTTAGTCCACTGATCGGGTTAAGGCTTTCATTATCCAATCATTTCACCCCTAAACCTTCTTGCATTGTCTCACACATGAGCTTTTCGGGGGACATCTAATATCTAAACCATAACATCATGGTAGTACTACAGGTTTTCAAGAGGTTCTCTGGCTCAGCTTTACTCTTCCCGGTTCCCTCTATGAAGCAGACACCTTCCAGTAGATGAGTTGATATTACACACAGAACATGAAATGAAGGACTCATATACCTAGCTGCTAGAGTTCTGGTGAACAGCCTTCAGCTGTCAATTTACTTTGGAGATGGACTAAGGTGAGGAGAGCTTCCTGACTAAGCTGGATGGTGAGCCAGTTTCTTTCCTCAACTGGGGACAGTCCTGAAGCGTTCTTCTAACTTCAAGACTTCCCATAGAGTTGGTTGAGGCTTTGGCTGAGTCTTCACTAATGCACTAATCTACTTTTTTTTCCTGACTAATCTGCTTTTTTCCTTCCCCATCCATTCTACAGGTATTGACTCAAAGATCACACCCTAATATAGCTCTTGTGTGCTAAGCTATGTCCAAAATCTGATTTAGCGAGTGCAATCTGTAAGAGTTGGTGGTGATAGTGGACCCATGGATGGGACTTGGAGCTGGATCATACACCTGTCTGTCAGGCAATGAGGCCCCTATATCTTTTGGTAAGTAATACTGTCAGCTACCTGTACAAAAATTCAGTATGATTGTAAGATTTTTCACCTGTAGATAACAGAGATGTTATAAAGTTAGAAGTGAGTGGTTCAACTAGCTAGTGGGAGTCTGAGAAATATGTGCCAGTAACTAGGACTGATTTCTAACATAACCTCAACTAGGAACATGGCAGGCATGATAAGGAAGGAAAGGTATTATGTGTCCAAATTGCTGAAGGTCCAGCTAACATGCACCCTGAGGAGAGTTGGGAGAGAATAATTGGCCCTGGATTTTTGGAAGTACTTGATCAGGTTGGGTAAGATTATGTTAGATAAAGAAAAGTTTATTTATCTGAGATCATTCTCTTAATATGTACAGTTTAACACTCTGGCAAGAACATGGGGGAAATGATGAGCATAAGTTATTAATCACATGTTGCAGTTTTAGCAGAGATGCAGGACCAGCTCAGAATAAAGAGGTTAAATGTACAAGGTGACTGTGCATGAAGAATCAAAAAAGACATCTAATTCTGAAAAGCAGTCCAATAAGAAGACTAGTAATGCCACCAGCAGACATGAATGCTGCAGGTGTCACCCACATTTTCATAGGGACTGGCCACTGGATGATGTCACAGTGATACTGTCAGTCCTGTCTTTGGGAATCAGTGTTGCTGTTGCTTTTCCAAAAGAAATAATTCTCCAGTACTCTTGTTTCTTTATGTCATTAGCTTTGGAAATCAAATCCTTGGAAGATGCACTTGATTGATTGAGCCTGAATCACATGTCTGCACAGTAGCTATCTCAGGAAACTAATCAACTGGGCATTTTGGCTTTTTTAGTGGAACATATACTCTGCTTCCTACCAAAACTATGGTCAGAAAGAGAACTTTCCAAATACAAAAAAAAGAGGTTCCTATGTTATACAAGGAAGAAAAGACATTGTTCTCTACATAAGATCTCTCCACTCTTTTGATCCTTAGGCCAATTTCCCCATCATATTGAGGTATGTGTCAATCTTTTTCAGGAATTCAGTTGTTTTACAGAATGTGAGATGAGACATTTGGTAATCTTGAACATGTTATCCTGCAAGCGGAACTTGCTCTAAAGAATAACATGCTCCAAAGAATAACAAAGCTGAAAAAGTAATGAATTGAATTTTTTTCTTCAAGTAGAGAATTTTATACAAGGTGAACTCCAAGTTAAAGAAGACATTTATTTTGACATTAAGAGTTATTTAAGTTTCAGTAACTAAAGTCCACAATCAGCTCTATAGAGTTAGAATTTGGCACTGTATTGTATAAATGAAAATGAGCTGTAGGAAGAATTGTGTCAGAGCTATTAGAAATGAAGTTAACAAATTCAGATTAATAAAACTGAGTGAATATTTTGAAGATATTAGATTCTGAACTTAAGGTCTTCCATAAAAGAGTGAGTCATAATGAATGAAAAATAATTTTATATTTTCTGAGACAACTTCAAATGAGATATTTAAATATAATTTGGCCTTCGGCCTCCTTTTCACACATGGATCATATTAAATATGGAGAAGAGAGAAAGACAGGGCAAGTTTAAGAAATTTCTTTTGCACATGGCTCATGGCATTCATAGATAAAGGGAAATTGCCACAGATTTACCTAAAGACTTTGTCTTACTTAGTTCACCATTCCATGTCAGCAAAGGCCGTGTAGTAAGGGAACGTGTAGTAAGGGAAATTTCCCACATAGGCATATGAGTTAAGAGGTGGGTGTTGGGCAAGTCTGGCAAGGTCCAGGTGCCCTTTAGTCTTTGCACACCCAATGTGGTGGGCCTGAAAGGTAAATTCTAATACCTATAAAGAACTGTGCAGGAGTACCATTGATGGGCCAAACTCACCAAGACACCCATCAGTGGTATGTTTTCCAGTTCATCTATCATCTATTCCTATAAGATTGTCTCTCTCTTTTTCTCTTTTATCTGTCACCCTTCCTTCCTTCCCTCCTCCTCCTCCTCCTCCTTCTCCTCCTTCTTCTTCTTCTTAACAGAAAAATTCAACCACACATACAAAGACAGTAATATAATGAACCTTTAAGGGTTCATTTCCCATCTCCCATAATTATCAATTTGTGGCTTCCTCCCCCCTGCCATATTATTTGGAAGCAGATACCCACACATATAATTGGATCTGCAAACATTTTATTCAATATTTCTGAATGTCAATAACTCTTTAAGAAATTAACAACATAAATACAACTAACAGTATTTTAAAGATCCCCCCTTCACCTTGGTCTTCTTTCTCCTCTCTTACAACTTATTTGCTGAAGAAACCAGGTCATTTGTCCCATTGTGCTTCCCACAGTTAGGAACTGTGAAGTTTTTTGAGAACAAAAAATGGTAATGTATGAAGTGTGATCATTCACAACTCTCCTGGTTCCTCAGAGAAATTTGACTTTGCCATATCACATTTTGGAATTTTGTGCCACAGAATCCAAGCAGTAACAGCAACAGGCTTGGGAAAAGACAGGATAAAAAACTTTGCCTTAATTGACAAG
Organism: Marmota monax; assembly: GCF_021218885.2. NCBI lineage: Eukaryota > Metazoa > Chordata > Mammalia > Rodentia > Sciuridae > Marmota > Marmota monax. Next base: position 13,785,615 of record NW_026694084.1, on the reverse strand, counting down.
ATATACTTAGCCTGATGCAAGGAAGAAAGAATGAAGGAGAAGGAGGAAGAGAGAGGAGGATTGGAAGGGGTTTAGACTGTGGCTGTGAGCTGCTGCAGGCTGGAGCTAAAGTTGGTTGAAATAGGGTCTTAGGGAATAGCTGACTTTTCTATGGATAGTGTTAAAACAGAGGCATTTATTTCTGACTTTTTGCTGTATACTACTAATAGAAATATACTAATCTCACCTCGACCTTTTGGTGATTTGGGGAAGCCAAGGAAATAATGAAATTACTTCCCTTGTGATGTTGTAAAATTAGACAACTATTTTTTATATGTGACACTGAAGAAGAATTGGACCATGCGGGGTTCCAATGATCTCTCTTTTATCTTTTTATTTTTCAGGATTTTTCACGTTGAAAAATGCTCCATAATGATGTTCTTTTCATCCACTCTCCATATCTGTGGTGGCTTGAAGTTGATGTTTGACATCTGCAGGTCCTTTCTCTTTTCTTAGGTTGCAGGTTTTCCCTGGATATGTTCACCTCCTCCCAGTCATTCAGTTATTTGCACACTGATGGCTTTCACCTTGGTATTTTCAGCCAAATTTCTCTTTCATAATCAATCCCTGAAACCAAGTACTAAATGAACATGTCTAACTGAATGTTCCATAGGCTTCTTACATTTCTTGACTCATATATTCTGCCACTAGGTACTTCGAAAAATTAATGGATGTATGTGTCATGGTTCTTCTTAAGCTCTTATTTCATCATTTTATGTTTTAAAGAAGAAAAAAGGAGATAGAGAAAAAAAATGGTGATAACTTTTTGTTTTCTAAATTCCTACATTCTTGCTACGTATTTTTGTGTTCTTTAAAAAAAGAAAAAAAATCTTGTTTTCGTTCCACCGGAGTTGGCTTTAGTAAGAAATTGGGGTCATGCCAAATAAATAAAGTAAAATACTTAAAAGGTAAAATGGAATGATGAAGTAATCCTGTTTTTATCAAGAAGATAGGCTAGGCTGGTGTTGACCTTGAAAGCTTTCATTAAGATTTTAAAGTTATAGACACTGGGGACACAAGAGAAAGAAATCAGTGGTTCATCAGGAATACACATGAAAATGTCTTAACATGAGAATTCAAGTGGGCAAAAATGAATTCAGAAAGGAGATTTGGATTGCACAATTAGCGTTCAAGAATCAGTCTACTTTCTCATCTGATAAAATCTTTAAAATATGCTGTAAAGGTCAGCACAGTGTTATTTCTAAATATAGAACATTCCTACAGTTTAGTTTCTCAATAAAGATGATTTGAAAATAAATGCCTGAATTATGATTTATGTGAAATATTTTATAGGTATGGATTACTGGTAATTATGATGTAAATAAGAATAAAATGACACATGTTGCTAAATAATAAGGACTAAGAAAAAAGTGAGTGTTGATTATGAGGTCCTCAAAGGCACACAGAATATTCAAAATTGATGGGTGAAATGCATCTATCCCCAAGCTCCTTCTAGAAAGGTAAATCTTGAAAAGTTTCATAAAATAGCAGCACAGAGTAATGGTAATTCAAATAAAGGAAATTCATCTTTAATAGTTGGATCAAGGGAGTCTTCATTAGTAAGGCACCACTTAGTCTGGGTCTTGAAGGTGGGTTGAGCAGGCAGAGTTAGATACCCAGCAATTATAGTTGAACCCATTTGCTAGGCACATACAGAAGTGATCATTGAAATTTGGTAAATGAAAGCAAATAAGGCCGACTCTATTCAGAGAACTTGGAGAAAAGGAAGAAGAAGAGAAACAAGAAAAGAATCAAGCCATGATTAAATATCACAGATAAATAAGGAATACACAAACTGGGAAAATGACTTTTGAAAATTCATCTTTTCCAGAGGACAAAAGATGAATTTATAGTAAGATACCTACAATTGGGATGTACATAGTCATGGTAATTGATAATGCCACTCTAACAATAATTACAGCTAGAGTCATGGAATTTTGACCATTATTTTGTTCTTTCTTAATACCTTAAAAGATGCAGAAAGAATAATTTTTGTTATTTATTAAATTTATTTGTTTTGAAAATGTTTACTAAAATATTAAGGATCTTCAACAAAACCACCCAAAAATTACAGGTGCACCTTTACACAGAGCTCTCAGCTTAGTTAGAGGTAAGCAGGATCACTAGAAAACTATGGAGGGGAAATTAAATAAAACTAAGACTAGAAGCAAGAAAGATGACACATTCAAATCTGCCAATGGAGATACCTTAGCTATCTATTGCTGCATAATAACCAACTCAAAACTTAATTCCACAACCATTTTATTTTTTTCTTATGATTTTATGGGTTGTTTGAGTTCAGTGGGGTAGCTGTATGGTTTGGGTAAGTGTCCCCCAAGGAATCATGTGTTAAAGGCTTGGTCCATTGTCTAGGGTACATCTGGGAAGTGGTGAAACCTTTAAGAGGTAAGACCTAGTGGGAGGTCTTCTGGTCACTGAGGGCATGCCCTTGAAGGGGATTTGGGAATCTAGCTACTCTTCTTCCTCTCTTTTTGCTTTCTGGCCACCATCAGGTGATCAGCTTGCCTCACCACATACTCCCTGCCATATCTTGCCTTGACACAGATTGAAAAGCAACAGGGCCAACTGACCATAAACTGAAACCTCAAAACTTTGAACCAAAATAAACCTTTCCTTTTTTTAATGTTGATTATCTCAAGTCACTTATTATAGTAATGGAAAGCTGACTAATGGTTCTGAGTTCCACATGAAATTGACTGTGAATGCAGTCATGTGTGGAGTCTATTAAAATGCAATGTCCTAGATTTCTTACCCATGTGGTTGGAAGTCAATGCTGGCTCTCAGATGATTGGTTACCTGGGGCTATCTCTGAAGTACTTACATATATCTAGCTTTCCCTGTATCTTGATCTTCTAGTGTGGTAGCTGATATTGAGATGAAGTGATTCAAGACAGCATATCAAGTAAGGAAGCAGAATCCTTCCTCTTCTTAGTGGGTTGGAACTGTTACTGGGTCACTGTCACTATGTTATTTACACCACACTATTTTTAAATGGTTCCTGGGTCAGCTGGATTCAAACAGAGAGGAAATAAGTTCATTTCTCAATGGGATGAATAACAAAAATATTGCAGCCCATCTTAATCCACTATGGCTAGGGATAAAGAGAGAGAACTAAATTCTTGGAAACATAAAATACAGTATGAATAAGTAAATCAATTAGGCAGTCAGAGAAAGCTAAGCAAAAAATTGTTTTGCTATGAAGTTTTTTTATTGTTTATATATACCAAGAATGAGGAATGCCTTGAAATATTCAAAAATTCATGGAAAATTACCTTAAGTAAATATCATGTGATAACTAAACAAAATTTGTTTAAAAAAGCAAAGCCAATCCTACCTAGAAAGATCCTTGCATTCAAAGCAAAACATTTAGCAGAAAAAATAAATAAAAGTCAGGTTCCCCCACCACTAGGAGAAAATTCCCAAAACAAAAATCTGGGAGAGAAAACATATTAGTTTCTTCCAGTAAACTGGAGCTTGAATCTATTTAGAAATTGTCATCAAAATGACAATTGACTTGATGTGATTCTTATGTATATTTAATTTGTTACTGTGGGTTAATATTTCTGCATGGAAGCAAAGCATTTCTACCTACGGCAAAAGCAAGGAAGAATGCTATTCAATCGAAATTAAACCATGAATAGAATATTCCACGTGGGAGCAGAAATAATGAATCATTAATTATGTCACCTTTTACCATTTGTGTTTCATCATTAAAATTATTTCAAAGATCAAAAGTCAGGTAGGATGTGAATTTTTTTTTTAAAATGAGAAGGTCTAAAATACTTCCTCATTAATGTTTTTAAATTCTGAAAATATCTTCTCCAGTATAGACCTAAATTCAGACTTGGAACAAGAGATTGCTGAGGCTTTCAAATTCCAGACTTTAATGTGAGTTCAAGCAGTGCATCAGTTGAGCAGGCTATCACATTTATTTAATAAGACAAGCATTGAAACATGTCTATATGTGAATCTACTGCACCTTGTCCTGGGCTTGTCCTAGGTGCACATTGATGGGTGGATAAGAGTGACATGTTTGCTATAGACACTGGAATTCCAAAAACGATATGGATAATGACACAAAAATTCATATTTTAACGAAATGGGTCAAGCATAATTGTAAAATAAATTAGGCACCAGAGCCAGAAAAACATGTGTCAGTATGCTTTCTCTCATACGTGGAAGCCAGAGGGGAACAAAGGGGAATGTCATGAGACCATTAGTGTAGACGAAAGGGATGAGATGCTGGGAGGAGGAGAGGGGAAAGAGAGGCATTGAGGAGTGAAATGAATCAAATTATGTTATACACTTATACAAATATGCCACAATGAAACCTTCTATTTTGTCTAATTAATAGGCATCAATAAAAAACACAATAAAAAATAAATTGTGCAATAAACCTGCATGTTTTTTTTGCAGAGATATTGTTTTCTGAAGGCTGCCTAAGAATATTTTTCAAAAAGTTGTCATTTTTGTTGCTTTTGGAATTCTATGACTACTTGTACCCAATCCTCTTTAGTGTGAGAGTGTCAATGCCCACTTCCAGTTACCTAAGTACATTGATGCTGCTTTCTGTCCTACTGACTGTATTCAGTCCATCTCAAACTTACAGAGCTTTATGTTCCTTTTCAATCATCCATCTAACTTCAGGTCAAACCCCTAGTTGTCTGGTGCAGTGAATAATAAAATATAAATGCCAAGAGAATCTTCAATTGCTCTGACTGAACAACTTCTGATATTCCTGTGCTCAGATTTCAAATGCAACTTACTAATTTGCATTGCCACCTGGGTCCTATATACCTACCATTTTAAAAGCTGAGCTGACTTCTCCACCACATGTGCAGCTCCCTCTGTGATTCATATAACCATTTGACTCGTATTCATCAGGTACTGCAGTCTATGGGCTGTGCTAGCTTTTAATCAGATCCCATTATAACCGATTCTTTTCTTGTCAGCCTCCCTGACTGCCATATAAAATAAACATCAGTGATTTTTCAGGTTCTAGCACAGATTAGGAGAACTCTAATATTAATCATTTTAGGGAAAGAACATGAATGCCCTCCTTAGAGGACCTATATATACCTCCCAAGGCTCTTCATATTTATCATCTTTTTAATTTCCCTCTTTTCACTTTCTCTAAGCATTGCCATTTGCAGTTATCCTCAATTTTTCTGTCCAGCATCCAGAAACCTTCCCCAGATTATCTGTTTCTGTAAGGTTAGCAATTACACTGATTGCCGAGTTGTTTCTAATTTTAGCAGTATCATCTTCTTTTAGGCCAGAACATAGAAAAAAGAAGAAGAAAAAAAAAACATTTAACTATCATGTCTCAAGTAGGATTATATCTCAAACAGGGACTCATAAAACATATCTGTGAAAATAACTTTTAAAAATATATCTTTGAAGAGCCTAGTATTGTAGGCATAAAGATGAACATGCAGCCATCATATGACAGGAAAAAGGACTGAAAGAATATACCTGCCTTGAAAATATAATTCTCACCTGGTAAACCAGAAAAATTACATGAAATTTTAGAATCAATTAATATCTGGTCCCTAATTTCATGACCTAGATCAAAGTAATATGTTCAAGTTTTTATTTACAGAGGAATAAAGCATAGTGATATATTTACAAGTGAAAATAAAAGAATATTCTTTTCTCTGGTTTGCCAGTACTATGATTTACTTGTTATAATTGAAGAATCCTTTCTATTAGCTCTGTGTTTGAGGAAGTACCAATTAAATCAAGAGAGAACCATAGCTGCTTTTGGCTCATTGGCAAGTTACCCATGGAAGGATCTTCCATCCAGATCATTCACTCTGGGACAGAATGAATTTTCTTTTAGTATTATGCTGTAGAAAAATTTAGGTACCATCTAATTTAAACTCTTTATTTTATCAGACTTAAAAGAAAAAAAAAGGAAGTGAGAGCTTATGCAACTGAATTGTTCAAATTGACCCAGAAGAGATACGTGACAGATTTACGCCAAGCTTGTAAGCATCCTGAGGCTACAGAACATGTCTGTTTTATTCATGATCCTATCTTTAGTGCTTGCCATACAGAGTGCCATAGGGTGAACATGCAATACCTACATGTTGGGAGAATGACACAATAAAAAGCAGGTTATTTCAACCTGCAAAATTAATAATCCATGAAGTTCCCTCAGCTTCAAATATGCCATTCATCGTTGCTACTTATTTCTTCTTATTAAAGTTGTTTATTAGCAAAATTTGTTCTAAAGCAAGTGTGGCCAGGGCAGATTCTATTCAGATTCTATTTGAGTCTATCCCATAACATTTAACTAAGGTGATAAAACAATCTCTCCCCACAGGAAAAAGAGGAAACTAGCCTGTCTCCAACTGAGAATCCATAGTGGGTGGCAAATGGGTAGGGAAGAAAGAGTCCCAATGGAAGTGAGTCAGAAAGTGTTTTGCTTGATAATGGGTTTAAATTCATGCTAGCACACCTAAAAATCCAGTAATGACAATTGAGAGCACTTCTTCATTTTCCCCCAATTCTGAGCCACTACCACTGTACCATTTTATTTAAAACCTCCTGTGTGAAGAGTATAAAATGTTCAGAAGGAGATGGTAGATTAAAGGCCATCAGCACAGACATTAGGTGGTTATTTGGATGCCTGGCTTTTGGTTGGGGGTTTAAAGTCAAAAACCATGAAAGTCTCTGTGATTGTCAGAGAAGAAAGGAAATTGAAATTCCAGCTTACTAAGTCAGGGTAAGCTTTTCTTGACCCCAGAAGGGGGTGAAGTACTGAAAAACTACTGGAGACATACTGAAGTTAATGTACTCGAACAAACTGTGAACCACTAAAATTATAAGTAGGTTAAAGTTTTCACATAAACTTTGGGCTCTTTTAGAACATTATCCATTTTTGGTAGCACTCTCAACAGAACATATTCACAGGAAGAAGCTGAAGTGTTACCCTTAGCATAATATAATATTCAGTTAGCAGCAAATAAAAAATGTGGCAGATTGATGACCAGTACTGCTTTTTCCAATCTCTTTTTATTCTTCTAATTTATAGTCAAGGTTTATAACTAGAGACCTTAAAAATTCAAAACTTTTTATTTCTGTTAAGCATGAATTTCTAAGACAAAATTTAAAACTAGAATCTTATCACAAAAGGCTTTGAAAGACAAAATTAGAATATTCCAAAGAAACTTTTATAGATGTATTATAAAACGTAATGATTATGAGAAGATGAATTAATTCAAAACCATAATGGATTATTGTATAAGATACACAATAATAGGAACTGGATTATAGATCCTTACTAATCCTGACATAAAAATAAGCTCAGGCACATAAACCAATGCCTCAATTGAAGAGCAGGAAACTCAATAGACAAGCAGCTTTTCCATTTTATTTTATTAAAAATTTGGATCTTCACAGTAAATTTTTTGGACAGGCATTATATCTTTGAAATGGCTTCATGCAGAGCTAATATAAAAAAAACTGCTAATAAATGCTGATTATTGATGACATTGATGGTGGTGGTGGGGAGATTACTGATCTGGTCAGATGCCCAGGCAAGTAGTGAGAACTGTATTAGAAAGTCAAGATAATTTAAAACCAAGCCCCAACATTTTTGACCTATAGTTTTCTGGCTATTATTATCCAGCGACTTTAGTGACTTGAATGATGTGGCCCTTCTACTCATTTTCTACTCCTCTTGGCAGGTCTAGGTCAGGATTTACTGATGTAGGTGAGGGCAAAAGTTTTCATACTAACAGCATAGGGTGAAGTAGAGAGGTAGAGATGTATCTGCTGTTTCCCTTTAAACTATGAACCTTAACAGTGACCTCCATTTTTCCCATGGGTTGGCTTTTCCCCAAATAAGATTCTGAGACTATTTCTTTGTGTTTTGTGATTGAAGAATTTTTAGTTCATTATGTCAGTGCATGAGAATCACATCAGCCTCTAGCTGTGGCTGCTTTGACATTATCCCCAGTTCTCAACCCTGAGTTCTCACCATATCCTTGTGAATAAGGCCCACTTGCCCTGTAGTTTCAGAGATGCTAGCATATATCCAAGAAAAGATCTGGGCTTAAGACTGAGTGAAGATCCAGGAAGATGTGCTTGTGGTCTAAGTTGGGAGTTCATTTTAAGATTTTAAGGAATACGATGGAACAAGATGGAAATCCAGCTGGTACAGCCAGACCTAAGGTCTGTCTGAGCAGAATCACCACTCCTGAGTATTCTGAGCACTGACCAGGATCTTATTTAAACCCTCCTGTGTAAGGAATACAGAATTGGGATATTGGAAATGGACTAACTATCTCAGTGACAAGGAGAGGAAAGTAGCTGGTAGCCAGCTAAACAAGCACCAGTATACTTAAAACCAATGAATATTTGTAATTTCTTCTTTGAGCTGGAAAGTGGTAAAAACTGACTGAAAAAGATATTGTTATTCCCCACCAAGGATGCATAAGCCAATGAAACATCAGTAAATGATTGAACATGAAGTGAACTCAACTTGTCATTTTAAAAGGTTGCTGAGAAAATAGGCATAACCTTCAGTGCCAGTATTGGAGGGTACAGTTATTAAGAGACCACTTCAGCTGTGATTTCCACTCTAGATTGTTTATGTGCACACATGCATGCATCTATGTTTTCTCTTGATGTTTTTTTTTTTTTTATGTGACAAGGATTTTGTTTAGAAAAACTCTGAAAATAGGAAATTCTTTTAAAATTTGGGTCTGTTTGGTCCTAAATCCCTGTAATTCTGCCTGTCAAATTCTACATGCCTCATTTCTCTCTTGCTTTCTTTGGAGGTAATTCTTTTCTTTTTTTATATTTCACATATGATGTTTTGGTAAAATAAAGTACCCCAAAACGGGTTGACTGTTAATGTTAGGCAATCAAAGTATTTGTGCTCAAATGCATTTAGAAAATTCTGGGCAAGATAAAATTGAATAATATTCTTTACTGTAGGATTTTGGAGAGCTTTAAAAATTCCAATAGCTGTTATTAATACCTGAGCAGAATTAGATTGATGGATCTATGTTTGAAAAAAGAACCCTCCACTGTTCTTTTCACCCACAAGAAGCTTGGGGAACAATTCTGTCTTGGAGTACAATTCTGTGAAACCAAGAGGAAGAGTTTCAATAGAACTTTTTTATTTTTTTTAAGTTGATTCCTTCTTGCTACTCTAAAATCAAGAGGAAATATTCTTGTAAAATGTATATCACTGGAATGAGCCACGGGTTGAGGCCTTTAAAGTGTTAACATTGCAGTCCCTGTTCCTGTGTTTGGCCCTGATTCCTTTGCTTTGGGGCATGAATTTTCCTTGCCTAAAATAGCAAAGGTTGCTGTAATCAGTGAAGCACAATCATGGTTCTGAAAGGCTCATTTTTAGACACAATTTGTATCATAGACATGACAGCTATATGCTAAAACCTACTAGAGACATTTTTATAAAAAAACATCCCTAGGCAAGGTTGTATTACTGGATATTTGACATGTTTATTTTAGGCAAAGATACATAAAGTACTATATAAAAAACTAATAATAGCAAAGAGGTTAAATAATTATATGAACTATAAATTACCATTAATCAGGCTTTGTGACAAGGAAAGAAGTACCTTTGAAAAACAAGCATCATGTAGAAGTGACCAAATATCTGGGGGAATAGAATTCATAATCAAAGTTTTCATATTATTTTATTATGCTATCCTTGATTTGGTTGCTTTGAAAATTTTTATTTTTTAAAAAAATCAATGATAACAGTAATCACAATTTAATATAGTTTTACATAATACAAGATACAGTCATATCATTTACTTCCAAAAACTCTGTGAGGCTTGTGTAATTATTAATCCCCTTTTAGAGATGAAGAGGATAAATAAATTACCCAGTCATAAGTGAGCATTAATGTTTTAGAACCAAATATAGAACTACTTTGGATAATGCCAAACCTCAAATTCCAAGTGCCATCCTTTGTGACATTCAAATAGCCAGACCACATAATGTATATATTTAATTATATATTTAATGTATATGACTATGTACTTAAAGATTTGAGTCCACATCTAAAAAAATACCTGAGCAAAGTATCCAGGGGTATGATTGGCCATCATATTTCACTTAGCTCAGTGGTAAATCTTTTTAAAGATCATGGTTATTTTAAACTCCTTATTATTTCCCTTTATTTATCTACCTTTTTCCATTTCTCTGCACCAGAGGAAAGAGTGAACATTCCCTATGAGAAACAATCCCTCTAAGTTAATTATAAAATCTGCTGGACAATTTTGTGAAATATCAGTGCTACATACTGGGTTGTCCAACATCCCTGAGAACACAGGGATAACCTACAAATATCAGAAAATCCCCAGATATACCAAGTGTCATTCACCTGGATAAGTAAAACATTTTGCTATATATCTGGTCTCTGGTTGTTTCTACCCTCCTTTAAAAAGATCACACATGTATAAACCTGCAAACTCAGGCTAGCACACCCCAAAATACAGTAGTGAATATTGAGACTGCTACCTCATTTCCCCTAATTCTAAGCCATGACTGCCTGTTCTAGGGTTTCCTATTTTTTTGACCTCTGCTTGGTTCTCGAAGCATCCCTACTTCATGGTCCATTAGGACATGATACTTGACTTAGCCTAGCATTCTTTCTTTAATATGATATTTTTTTGGGGTGGGGAGGGGGTACCAGGTATTGAACTCAGGGGTACTCGACCACTGAGTCACATCTCCAGCCCTCTTTTATATTTTATTTAAAGACAATATTTTTTTAAGTTGATTCCTTCTTGCTACTCTAAAAATCAAGAGGAAATATTCTTGAGCCACAGTGAAGCCAAAGTGAAGCCCTAAGCAACTCTCACCGAGTTGCTTAGGGCTTCACTTTGGCTGAGGCTGGCTTTGAACTTGGGAGCCTCCTGTTTCAGCTTCCCCTCTGCTGGGATTACAGGCATGGCCCACCTTGCCTTGCTAATATAATCTTTATTTTCTCCCTGCAGCACAGTTTCTGCCTACCAACTCCCCAGCAGCTGCAGCTTTACTGAATTTTTCTTTTATTCCCAAACTCCTCCTTCTGGCCTCCATAATATGGAAGGGGGATCATATAGGAAATACGGACAGAAAGTTAGGTAAATATTTAAAATTAAGCTGCAAAAATACTATTTTAGCTTGAGCAATTGGAAGCTTTATTAATATAACCATGCATTTATTCAGAAAGGAAACAATAAAACCCTCAGTCCTTAAATATTTGTTATGCTTAGTATATGCTATGTTCCCTGTTGAATGATAGAGATACAGTGATGAATAAGTCAGATGCGCTTACCATCCTCTCAGAAACATCCATTTAAATTGCCTTTAGTCAATCCTAGGGGTCATGAAGTGTATCAAAATGTAAAGGAGATAATGAAAGAGAAATCAAAGACTACATTATTTGCTTAAGATTGATTGAAAACAATAATCTTGAAATGCTCTGCTATTTCATGAAGATCATAAAGAGTAAAAACATATTGGTCAAGATGTTTGTGTGTGTGTGTGGGAGAGAGAGAAATAATATGCTAATATACACAAATTGGATCACTACAGTTGACCTGTGTCATAGGGCTAGATATAAGATGTATTTGGTAGCTTTCCAAGCCAATGACATGGCTGAGTTTTCTTCTTTGCCACACATCCCTTTCCAACATTTGTTTGCAGTCCTCATGGGAGTAATGAGGCAGATAGTGGAATTATTTCTTCCCATTCTGATCAAAAATCGCACCACTTTCATTTCCTCTTCCCTTTAGTCCCTTAAGAGAGTAATATGAGAAGATACTCTTCTTTTCAGAAAATCTCTCCTGTTAATGGTAATACACTGTAGAAATTGTTAAACCATAAATATAAAATTTGTTTAGAAATATTTTAAATGGACTCATCTCTACCACTTGGATCTACTAATCACATTACTTGCTCAGCTATATATAATTTCCTGCCTGCTGTAAAGGTCTTATCAATTCTCCATACAGCCTCCCAGAGAAAATGACACATCGGACTCTTCCTAAGATTTACTGATTAGATCCCACTAGGTTTGTTCAGATTCTTTTTACACCAAAAGCCTATATGTAGCAGTTTATTTCCATGGTTATCTTTAAGTGAAATTTCACAGATTTTAAAAATATTTCTAATAAACAAATGTACTGATGGAAAAGCTTGGGTATGGAGGAATTAAGATCAACCTAAAAATCACAAAGGTGGACAGAGAGATAGGTGGGAAATGAATTTCCATATCCCCTTTCTGGATTTGGTATTTGACAGAATATGAAAAGCATGGTAAGGAGAAAAAGAAGCAAAAAAAAAAAAAAAAAAGCACTAGACTTAGATTCAGGGACTCTGAGCTTAAATTCCAGCTCTGCTAATTAATAACTGTGTGGCCTTTGTAAGTTATATGACCTTTCTGGGCTCTAGTTTCATTACCTGTTTGCTGAAATAACCATACTTAGAGAGTTGGTAGGAGGATTAATGAGTTAACATATATATGTGCCCACTCACTGTTAATTGATATTTGTAGATTTCCAATGAAGAGTTTCACTGAGAGAAAATGACACAATCTGCCTCCTTTATGTATCTGACATTGGGATAAGTGGTTATTGATGTAGAGAGGACTTGAGATTTTAACACGAGACAGATATGTGCATGCAAGAAAAGTAATATTCCAGCCAGAGTTCCATGGTGTGAATAAGGGGAAAATGTCTGCTAAGAAACTGTCATAATATAGGAAAAATAGTCTGAATAGTGCACCCAGGAAATGAAGATAATAAACTGAGCCATGTAATCATATCCTCAAATAAGAAGAAAAAGATAAATTAGAAAATTCACAAAACTCTAGAGAAAGAATACTTTGTTTTTGTCTTTACTTTTTTTTTTCACAAGGAAAAGAAATGGAAATTGAACCATAAAAGTGGAACTGAGGATAGGGAGTGTACCCCCAAAGGAGAGGATTCAAAAGGAAAAATCCTTTGGCAACACTATCAGAAAAAGCCATGCTATCAGAACACAGTACTCTCTAAAGGGCTGCACTGTCCACCTTGGAAACCTGTGGTGAGCTGCCGGTCTGTAGGGGCCCTTGCTGTTGCAGTCCTCATTACAAGGCACTGGCCTTTCAGGCAGGGGTTTTTATGTTGAGATTTGACTGACTGTATTGTGAAAATGTGGAAAGTAGGAGCAGAAAACTGGTCCAGAAATAGAGTAAGATTCCAAATCTCAGAGTGGACAGTAATTGGAAATAATTGAGTCACTTAATTTGTAGTCTAATCATTCAGCAAAACTTTGTTTTTTCAAGATTCAGTTAGGAAAAGCATCTATTTTATTTATTGTTGAACCGAGTGACTCACATTATGCTTGAATTGTTGACACTTGCAATGTGAAAGTACTAGTTCTACTAGGCCTAGTAATTGGCTGGCAGGGGAATGTTGAGAGTCCTGCAGAAAGAACAGAAAACGATGAGACACTGAATACCAATGAGCCACAAGAAACTGTCATAACTGCCACATGTCACTGGACTCGTTTATACTATGTTATACTATGTTACAAATTGATGCTTTAACATGAAAATACAGAGAATTAGGAAAGTCTGATGTACTGTAAATATTTAATAAAATTATGTTAAGGCTTTATTTTTCCCTTTCATGCCGAACTCAGAATATGAAGAGTTAGAAAAACAACAACAACATTTCTATTCCCTGAAATAAGTTTTATTTTAAGCAAGCATTTACAGTCTTACAGTGTGACCAACAATTTATATAATCTCTTGTGAGTCACCAAGGAAAGCTGGCATGGTTGACCTAAATGCCTTTGATGTGCAACAGAGGAGACGAGGAAGTAATGGAAATGGGCCTCGAATGTCACTCTAATGTTTACCAGTTTGGGAGAAGTCTCTCTTGGGTCTCTTTGCAAGACTCAACACCATGTTGGTCACAGAAATTACTATTAATTAAGATCAGTCTTGAATCTCATTTTTCTGTTTTCCACATTTTGGTAGTACGTTTCTTAAGAGCATAAAGCAATGATGTGATGAAAATATAAACAGAGAGATAGAAGACAAGGAATCCACCTATTTAAGATGAAATAAGAGTTTTGGTGGTTTTCTTGGGGGTTTGTCATTTTAGTTTATTTTGTCTCTTTACTGATGTCTTTTGGCTCAAGGGAATGTCAGTGTTTTCAAGAATCCTTAATCTGATCCTTTGCAGGAATTTGGGTATTGCCTGTCAAAAACCCTGAGATATGATTTTAAAACCATGATGAATTTTCAAAAAAGTTACAAACATTGTAAATGTTTCTCATAAATAATGTAAACAATTCTGAAGTGCCCACATTAACAAGTAAAAATCTTGCTCTATCATCTCATCCCTTGTCATTAGGGTAGTCTGCAATTTTAAGGAAGATTTCTCAGTGTTAATTCCATCATATGTAGTAGCTTTGCTGTAGTTTTTACAAAACCTAGCAAAGGATCATACTATCTGCACACTCTTTTCTGAACAGTAGAAGCCTTTGAAATTGTTTGTTGGAATGGAAAGAGCCATTTTGTTCTTATTAATTACTATAAAATATTCTGTAACAAATAAACGATAGTTAATGAAATCTTTTCTTTTGATGGGCATTTATACTGACTCTAATTTTTTGTTTTTCTTTTGCTGAAATAAACTTTTGATGTTTTTCTTTATTAGTAATACTATTGTATAAATATTTCTGTAAGATAGATTCTTTAACGTGAAATTATGAGACACAAGGACTGAGTATTTTATATTTGAATGTAGTTCTCTGAAAAGTCAATTCTCTGAATACAAGTATTTTATACTTCCATGTTTTTTAATCCTCCTTATATTCCTATTAAACACTTTATGATAGAATCACAGAGTTCAAGTTTGGTGGAAATTCATTTCCACTCATCTGGTGCTTGGTTAATACCACCAACCCATAAGTTTGATCACTTGTGTTTTAGCATGATACAGGACTTAAGATTGTCTAAGGCAGCTTGTTCTAGTTTCCAGTGATATTTCATTTCATGAAAGATTTTTTCCAAAGAACCAAAGCTCTTTCCCTGTTATTTCCAGCCATTATAGCTCATGAGCTTTCAAATGTAAAATTGAAGTTGGAGGTGGTCCTCCCTTTGCCACCAATTTTTTGTAGGTGTGCTTGTCCTAATGCTGATTTGCATATGTATAAATTAAGTCAAAGTAATTACTAAATGAAAACCTTGCCCACATCTTGTGGGATACTTGAAACATTTCCTATAGCAGGTATATTTTCTTCTTGAGCAAGCAATGGTTTTGCACTAGGTCTACTTGTATGCCACATTATCATTCCTATTGTTTCACCTAGAGATATTACAGTTTCATAGCATGCTATTTCGTGAAATCAAGAGAATAAACAGAGGCATTCACAGAAGGTCACATATTTTCTTCTAAAAATATCAGTTATAGTTAGATCTGTTTATTGGTGAGTAGATAAAAGTTAACTAGACTGGATGTGTTAAAGGAGATTTAAAGTGACAAATTTCAGAAATGAATTCTCAAGTTGGAAGCTACACCTACTGGGGAATAGGGAAACACATTTCTTTTCCTTAATATTTTATTTTGGCATTTTAACCTCTGCAGTTATGTTTTCTTATTCCAAATATTTAAGCTAAGGGAGATATTTTTATCTGAGTTCTTGGTAATGCTTTTTCTCTCATTTCTCAAATAGAAATTTTATTATTTAAGATAAGCACATTTCAGTCTCTATTCTTTTGTCCTCTAAAGTCTTTTAAGCAGAAGAGTCTGAAACCATGAAGGGAGGTCTTCTTTTCACTTGGGAATGGACTGGGGATTGAGAGTGGCAGTTTGATCTCTCTTTCTCTCTCTCTCTTTTTTCTTTCACTCTGAGTCAGTACATTAATTATGGTGAGTCTGGTCTAAAGCTCATCAACCAGGTGCAGGGCACTCAGTGTGACAATTACAAGTGTGCTTGTGTTCCCTTTTCTTTTGTTTACTTGTGCCATATTCCAAGTCATTTTAATTATGGGTGAAACTGTTTCAGAATTTTATCTGTTTTCTTTCAACTTTTATAGTTATATGAAGGTAAGAAGATAATTTGGAAAGCAAGGTCCTGGAAATGTTCTAAGGAATTCAAAACTTCTAAGTTTCTATCTGTGTTTGGATCAATCTATAGAAAAGCTAACTAACTGAACAAAAAGGTGACAAAGTTATGAAGATATTATAAAGAAACTTATAAAGGATATTTTAGGTTACCTCCTTAAAAAGTAATAATGAAATGTATTTCTACTGAAAAATATTTTTAGACACATAATAACAAAGTGCAAATACTCATATTAAAAGGAAGTGTTATTCAAGACCATCACTCTTAGAAACATTTTCAAAAATTACAATTTGGAAAAAAGACACTTATGATTCTCAAACATTGTATGCAGTGGTCAACACCATGGTTGTATCAGAAAATCTCAATTACAAACAATACAAAATATGGTTACAAACAGTTTGAGGGTAGAGGGATAAAGTAAAAAGTAAATATCTAAGCACAGTCAATGAAAGACAGAAAACAATGGAAAGGTATACATAGCATACTTAAAAGAAGTAGCTTCTGCTATGGTTTGGATGTGGATGTGAGGTGTCCCCCAAAAGCTCATGTGTGAGACAATGTAAGAAGGTTCAGAGGAAAAATGATTGGGTTATGAGAATTTTAACCCAATCAGTGGATTAATCCTCTTAGGATATTAACTGAGTGGTAACTGAAGGCAGGTGGGGTGTGACTGGAGGGAGTGGGCATTAGGGGCATGACTTTGGGGAATTTTGCATCTGTCATATAGAGTCTCTCTCTGCTGTCTGATCATCCTGTGAGCTGCTTAACTCTGCCTCACTCTTCTGCGGTGATGTTCAGTATCCAGAGGAATGGAGGCTTCTGTTTATGAACCGAAACCTCTGAAACTCTGTGCCCCTGAATAAACTTTTCCTTTTCTACAATTGTTCTGGTCATGCCTTTTAGTCACAACAGTGAAAAAGCTGACTAATACAGCTTCTAACCCAGGATTCTATATCCAGTGAGAATACCTCTCAAAACCTCAGGGAAAAAAATTGGTTTTAGACAAACTAAAACAGGTAATTTATCATCAGGACCTCAGTTGAAACAAAGCAAAACTTACAATTAAAAAAAAAATCATATCCTAAAGAGAAATTTCCAACCAGGAGGATAATTTCAGATAGAAAAATTGAATTCAGAAAGGGTACATTTGTGTATGAGTTAACTGTTTATCATTGTGACCAAAATACCCAACAAAGACAACTAAAAGGAGGAAGTTTATTTTTGGCTTACAGTTTTAGAGATTCAATCCGTGGTCAGCTGGGTCCATTGCTCTGGGCCGCAGATGAGGCAGAACATCATGGTGGAAGGCCTTGTGGAGGAAAGCTGCTCAGCTCAACGGCAGCCAGGAGGGTTAGGGCACACAAGGATCCAGGGACAGCTATGGTCCAAGGCCATGTTCCCAGTACCTACTTCCTTCAGCCATACCCCAACTACCTACATTACCACCTAAGAGTCCATTAAAGTTATTCATCCATCAAATGAATTAATCCACTTGATGAGTTTACAATTCCCATAATCTAATGATTTCAACTCTGAACATTACTGCATTGTCTAACATGAGATTTTAAGGTAACAAACCATAACATTGCACAAATATGAATATATATATATATATATATATATATATATATATATATATATATATATATATAAAATCAATGTAGACCACACAGAACAATAATTGGATTATTTTGTAGAATTAATGTACAACAAAACATGTAACGATCCCACAATCAGATTTGGATATTTTAAAGTCACTCTCTCAACAACTTAGAGAAGAGCTAGACAGAAGATCAGTGATCTTAATGATATTGAACCAAACAACACTATCAACCACATGGGTCTAATTGGTATTTATCCAATGCTAAACACAACAACTTCAAACAATGCGTTTGAGAGAGGACAAATGTCACATTTACCAAATTAGATCATGTGCTAATCCATCAAACAATTCACAGTGAATTTTCAAAAATTGCTATTTTTTTTCCCTGAGGGAAGTTAATTAGACATCAGTAGCAATAAAATAACTAGGAAATCACAAAATATTTGGCAATTAAATAATTTACTCAAACGTTCATTGTAAAAGAAGAATTCACAAAAGTAACTGGAATACACTTTGAATTGAATGATAATGAAAATAGAGCATATCAATGCTTGCAGGATGAGGTCAAAGCAGTACTTAGAGGAACATCCATATACTTCAGTGCTTATATTAGAAATGAAGAAAGAGCAATGATTTCAGTTTCTACCTTAAGAATCTGGAAAAAAAGAGAAGAGTATGTGTAAACAACTACAAGGAAATAAAGATAAAAACAAATAATCAGTGAACAGCAACAGTTGATTTTGAAAAGAGCAACAAAATTTATTAATTCCTATCTAGACTGATCAAGAATAAGTGCATGAACTCAGGAATGCAAACGTGGTTTAATATTAGAACATCTGTTGATTCAATTTGTGATATTAACAGAGTAAAAAAGAAAAAAAAAACAAGCTTATCTCAATACATGCAGAAAAAGTGACAAAATCTAATTTCCATTTCTAATATTCATTCATGATAGACAGTCTGAAGAACTAACAATAGAAATAAACATCTTGAAGCTGATAATGAAAATCAGCAAAAAATCTACTACTAATATAATAATAGTGAAATAAGGAACTTTTCCCTCTAATATGCAGAACAAGGAAAGGATACCCACTCATTATTTTTACTCAAAGATATACTGTTTATTGTGCACAAGTATTTTATGTACAGTGCTGGTCATACAGTAAGCACAGAGAACATGTCAGGTGTTCTTATTGTTTTTATAGTACCTATTGGGTCTTGCCATGTACATTTGTCAAAAGGAATCATTTCGCTTTCTTTCTTGGTCATGCCCTTCCTGATTAAATGACAGTTGCAGAGGGAAGCAATCATGCCACCAAAAGTACACCTCATGTCCTAACCAACAACCACCTTTCAGATGAAGATGGGGGCAAAAGTTTATGCTTAGATTATCACAGAAGCCCATTGCCACTGAAGGAAACGAGATTGCATGTGAGTAGTGATTGTTACATTTGATTGTTTTCATTTATAGAGGGAAAAATGTTTCCTAAGTATTATGTTAATTTTGTCTGCATTTTGCTGGAGTGGCTAAGACTATTTATTTCACAAAAGAAGAAAATGTTACAGCTCTCCCGGGTACAAGAATCAAAAGACTTTTTTATGTTGTTATGGCATCTTTAAGCCAAACTGTGTTTATCTACCTGCCTACATCAAATCTGCTGCAACCTGACAATTATAATACAATACCTGCCTGCACTTCTACTTTAGAAGTGACATTGCCTCATTAAACAATGGTGAGGGGCTGCCACATGTCATGAGAAGATGAGACAGATGTTAGATCCAACTGTTTAGTTGTTTTGGGCATCCTGTATTTACCAGGTCTATTATTTAGTTTTAAAAATATGAGAATTTTAAAAAAGTGTTTCTTTTCATAATTTTGCGTAGGAGGTACCTGTGAACAAAGAGTATTTCCAGGTAAAAATTGTGTTATGGAACACATAGCAAGAGCAATGTGTTTTGTCTTCATTCTCCTCCCTACATCCCAGATGATAGAAGAGATGTATTTCTGGTATTGAGGTGGCTTGATACATGCATTCTGCCTCAAAAACATTTTGCTATAGGTCTATCCCAAATTTGAGGAGTGATCTACAAATAGGTTAAGAGCCTTTTGGCATTTGTTTCCAAACCTGGGTTTCTCTGTTTTCATTACACATGTCTCAAGCTAATGTCCTCAAATTTTCTAATAAGAACTCTAATAAGATCAGTTTTCTCCAGAAATAAATACACAGAACTAGAAGAGGGAGAGTCCCAGGTAGGCTTGTTCTCTTTTCTGCTTTGTGTCTGTTTTCATCCTCCGGTCCCTCTTGCAAATTTAGCCTCTACTGTCATACACTGCATGCAGAGGAATAGATCTCTGATAATGGACATGACTTAATTTACCTCCTAATTTACTCCTGTCTATTCCAATGGACTCAACAGCAACAAAGAAAAAAAAGTAGTAAAGTTGAAAAAGAAAAAAAAAATTGTTTTCTCCCTGAAATGGATTTTATTCTTTACCCACCCTACAAGCAAATCTAGGAACTAAATCAAAATTTCAGTCCTGGGAGAGATCTTAGGCAATGTTTACCTCTTAAGTCTTGTACTGACTTAAAAAAAATAGAAATTTTTATAAATTCCACCAAAGTTTTGTTTTGATTTAGAGATAAATGAGTGAGTAAAAAAAAAATTGATTGGTTGGGGTTAGAGTGGAAAGAGGGCAAAGTAATTTCTTATGGGTTTAAAAGAAGATGGTAAACAAGTTAGAATCGGATAATGAGGAGGAGGCACAGGAGAAAATAAGATAATTTTGGCCAGAAATAAATTAGTTTAGATTCACACAAATTTTTTTACATAATAAATTTTAGGTTATAAACTATCTAGATGAAAATACCTAAGGAAAGCTGAGATTGAAGGAATAGACCATGAATGGTAACAATAATTTGTATTTGAGAATCAGAGAACCACAGCATTTTGTTGACTGAAAACTTCTTACATAATACATGGCATAATCTTCTCAGTTTACAGATTTTGAAGAGCTTAAATTATATGCCTCAAATTGCAAAGCAATTTGATGTAAGTATTCACACACTATTTTAAAAAAGTAAAATGTATTCAGAGACATGTAAAATATGTGGACCCCTTACAGAGAATTGGGGGGCAACTTATAAATAGGTTATGTATGCAGAAAAGCAAGCAACCAATATGGTAGATTGGTGATTAGGAAATTGGGAAGGATGCTGTAAATTTTTTCCTAAAACTGTATCATCCAATATTTTGAAGTCCTTTTCAGTGGCTCTTTTGTTTGCAATTGAGTTGTCTAGGAAATATCAATGATCTATTAATTGAGAATTTCTAGAAAGTAACTTTTAAAAGAACAGATAATGCTTTGTTCATTTTGTTCACTATGTGTCCCAAGCACATAATAGTTCTTCAATAAGTATTCACTGAATAAATAAATTAGAATCTTCCCTACACTCTGACTTTTTAAAATATTGTAACTGGTTCTTTTCATTCTTTGTACCTCAGTTTGAATAGCTTCTATTTGTCTTGATATAAATATATATGATGTATTTTGGGCCTATTAAATCATAAACAACCTATTTCTGATTATACAAAATCTTTCTCTAGAAATTGTAATGACTTCCAAAATGAAGAATAATACCCATACCATAAAGATCAAATTTCAAGTCATAAGAAATTTGCACTTTTTAGAGCAATAAGTTATGCAAACATGTATTCTTATGACTCACATATTTAATATTAATGGCATTGGCATTCTGAAAATTTGGAATCATTGTTATGTTTTAATGTAATATCTATTCTGTCATAGTTGTTAAGTTTTAGGATGTGGAATCATAAGCATATATAGTTAAATAATACAGAAACTCAGAAGGGCCAAAAAAGTTCATTTCTATATAATTCAAATTTGTTTCTCATCTTCTTAATACCCTATTTATTTTTGTATTTTTTCTCTTCTAATTAATGTTTATCCTTTTATTGAAAATTAGAATGTTGAGCACTTAGTATATACAAGGCTGTGCTCTATATACATTTCATGTATTAACTTACATAATACTCAGAGCAACCTTATGAAATCATTACTAGTATTGTCACTATATATATCCTTACATAATAGGAAATTAAAGCACAAAGGAATTAAAGTAGCTTACTTAATAATACAACTAGTAAATGAAGTAGCTGAGATTTAAACCCAAGAAACCCATCTCTGAAGACCATGTTCTGAGCTGCTACCTTATAGTGTACAATCACAGAATAATTATTTATTCAGTCGAAAGATATTTCCCATATATCCCTTCCCACTTGGAGTTTAGCTTACTTGGGGTCTGTTAATCATTATTAGTCTGTGGGTTTATATATTTTGGTCAAACTTGACAGATTTGGGACCATTATTTTTGCCCAAATTTCTTATTCTTTCTCATCTGAGACTCCAATTATGCATATCTTTTAGAACTTGTTATTATTCCATGAATCACTAGGTTTCAGTTTCCTTTCTTTTCCATTCTTCTCCTTCTTTGTACCTCAGTCTGAGTAGTTTCTATTTGTCTTGAAGTTCACTGATTCATTCTTCTCTAATGTCTGTTCTATTATTAATTCCCTTCAGTAATTTTTTTAAAATCTCAGATATCATGTTTCTTTGTCCTAAAACTTCCATATGATTTTTGTAGCTGCATTTATCTACTCTGATTCTCCATGCATGCACTTGTTATATCTTTATTTTATTTTACATTTTAAAACATATTTAGAATAACTGTGCTATTGACTTCACTTGTTAACTCCAACATTTTTGTTATCTCATGGTCTGGTAGAAAAGGAAGAATGAATAGCTTCAGTCAAAGCAGAGACTTGGTGTCCTTGTGTTCAGGGAGTGGTCTGATAGAAAGGATTAATAATCCACTTACACAGTGGATTTATATATAGCCATTAAAATCAATGGCCTACATCCAAACACATCAACACAGATGAATTTTTGTAGCATATTGTTAATGAAAAATGAAGTCATTGAGGACTTTTCACAATGTTTAACTATTTTTTTAAAAGTTGGAAAACAGGCAACATCAAACAGTATATTGTTTAAATATATATGTATGCAATAAAAAATATGAGAAATATTCAGGTTAGTACTTATCCTATTCTGAATAGGATAGTTGGTGAAGAAGAAAATAGGTAGATGTTAAATTATAGGTGATGTTTTAGTATTGGTTTGGCTACTGGTTTATGGATATTTACATATTATAAAATATAAAGTTAAATATACAAATAAATAAATAAAATAAGAAAAAGAAGATTCATCACACTAATGATAATGGCATACTATGAATAAAAGAGTTTTAAGGGATTTTTATGTTGGGCAACTCTGTCTTCCTAAGATACATACCAAAAAAAAAAAATCAAAAGAAAACGAAGAAACAGATAGCAGGTAATATTGGTAAAAGAGAGCATATACCTCCTTTTTTTTAATACCCTTTCCTCACTTTGGAACTCACTGCTATCTCATTTGCAAGTATTAACCATCAAATTCTAACTTTATTTGAATTATTGGATCCATTACTTCTAAAGCACACAGTACCCCAATGAGATAGTCAGTCTAGTCTTCTAAAGGGTGTTCCACTTATAAGCTATCTAAATCATGGATCCATTAGAAAAATGAAAACCCCAGGCCCTTTAATTACTTGATACATATGAAATCTCCAGATTTCCTGGTGATTCTGCAGAATTGGGCAGCCTCTACTTGCCTGTATCCATTTTTATCTTCTGTGCTACCAGCAGAATCATCATTCTCTGCCTCATTCCCATGCATGCACGTACCAGGGATGGCTGCAGTTGATGATGCTGGGCTACTTCATTGGCCTCTCTTAACTATATTATTTCTGTCCTCATGTCTGAATTTCTCAATTCCCTTATAAGCCTAGATCCACACCCAGGTCAGGAGCTAGGCTGCTTGTTCACTTCCTTAGCACTCTGTGGCTCCAGAGTGCAAATTTTATTCTGTATCTCCAAGCTTGCGGCTAAAGTACAGCCATTGTTTGAATTCTAACTCCATCCTATCATGTGTCTCCAACTGGATGATCTTTCAACCTTGCTCTCCACAGTTAACTCATTCTTTTAGGTTCAATGCAGATATTCTCCGGGGAGCCATTTCAGGTTGGTATGCCCTACTTCCTTACCCTTCCAGCACTGATAACTCTAGCAAGAAATTTCTTTGCTCTATTTTTTTTAAAGACACAATACTTCTAATATGTGAGCATTCCCAAATTACTATCCTTGTGTTTTTGCAACTCAAGTTGGGTTCCATGTTTTTTTTTTTTTTCTGTAGGAATAATTATGATAACAGAAAGATAGGCAAGACAAGAAAGGCTGCAGAAAAATATCTGTTCCTGGGTTTGCTTTATCGGAGCAAAACCCCAGTAACTGATTAAAAATAAGTACAACCCAAAGCAAAGCAAAGCAAAACAAAACAAAACAAAACCCAACTGGAATTCCACTTGGGTAAACTGGGGGAAAGCTTTTAAGGTTTTAACAAATAATAGGCTTTAAAATATTTTCAGACAAAGGGGTAATTTTAGAGGACAAGAGAGGAACATATTCTTTGTGGAGTGCTTCTGTAGAATATAAATTGAATTTCTGATAATGTTTTCCAAGAAGAATCTATAAAGACTGGAATTACTTTTCAATTACTGTCAACTGTTTGACTTTTTTGTCCTTGTTGTTACTGCACAGTAGTCCTACTTTTTTGTCTTTTGTGTTTAAAATTGTGGCCCTAATTCTCAATTTAAACCTCATAAGGGGAGGAAGTAAATACTACAACATCTAGGTTGTGCCTGGATGTGTGTGTCCTCAATAATATTACTTAAGCATACAAATTTGTGTTGTTTTATATTCTACACAGGAGTGTAGTGCAGAGTTAGTGAAGGGTTTTTTTACTTTCAAATAACTGGATTGGATTTCTTTTAGAAATGGTAGAGCAATGTAGAGGATCATCTGGATTTGGGAATCTAGATGAAGGAGTGAAACAGCTTGTGAGACTGTAACAATGGACAATAGGAGAGTTTATATATGCTTGAATTAGAGTTCATCAGAACGAAAATAAATGGATGAATGAATACAAGAGCCATTGTGTTAGGGCTCTTAGGGCTGACCTCAGTTTATAGGCATCTTTTGAACCTTATTCCTGATCTTTGCATCTGCCGTAGCAACTGAGAGAATTCCTTGTACTTCTTTAAAGTGATGTCAGTATTTACAAGGACTGAGAATAGGGTATGAGTTACAGGGATAGACAGTAACAAGTGAATAAAGAATCTTAGAAATTAACATGATCGAGTGGTCACAACTGGGGCCAAACACACTGAATGAAGAAAGATAGGATTAAGATATAAGATATTTATAACTTATTATATCTGCCTGAAAGACTCTGTTTTTTTCATGCTAAGCACAAGTTTGTAAGATATATGTATCTAGTTTGAAAGAGATTTCATGGTTCAAAATATTTTATTTGCGAATTCTTTGCATAGAGCTGATCATGAGAATGATGAGTTATACTTCCGTACGGGCTGTCATATAGATCACAGTGAGATGCACAATGCTGAGGAATAAACTTTGAGGAACACATATCTTAATGTTGGACATTTAGAAACATGCTGAAAAGTAGAATGAGAAGAAATCAGAGAAGAAGGAAGAGACCTAGGCCACTGTAGCTTGAAAGAATACCAGAGGAAAGAATTCTAAAGAGGATATGACCTGTGAGGAGGGATCTGTAGAGGTCAGTATAAACTGGAGAGAAGATTGACTTGAGGAAAGGCTGGGACTCAATGGCAACTGGAGACGTCGGTAGTCTAGTGTAGCACAACATTAGCAAAGCTTAATAAAGCAGTTTCATTAGAAGTGAGGACAGTGCCCAGATTGGCTGGAATCAGATTAGAGAATGAACCATAAAATGGAGGCAATAAATGATGTTCTTTTGAGAAGTTTGCAGTAAAAAGAAGAAGTTAACCACCTGAAGGAAGGAAGAAGGTTTAAAAATAGTGGTTGGAAATCCTTTGCAGCTTGGGAGAAGGGAGGAATGGAAAGGGAAGGTTTGAACAAGAAAATGGAGTAAAATGGTGCAGCAAGAAGCTGGAGAAACCAGGGAAGAACGAATACTTCGATAGGAGAAGGGTGGCGTCAGCATCCAAATCCTTAAGAATAGCACTGAAGCACAGGAAAGAGAAGTAAAAGGATTCATAGCAGACATTTTCAGTTATCCCTGGGAGGCAGGCATTCTGATTACCTGTCAGAAGAAGCATTCTGGTGCTGGGTTTAGGGTTTCATGGTGAGTAGACATAAATTCATATTATTATCTCCATTTGTATATTTCTAGAGCAGATGTTGACAAATTTCTGAGATCCTTTGAAGCTCTTTGGAGAGTACATATTTTATAAAGACAAAATATTGCACTTAATTTACTTCACCCTCAACATGGATTTATGGCTCTTTGCTCACCTTGGAAACTTGGGAGCCATTTGCTGTGAATCTGTATATTATGAAATATCCATTACAATAAGATTTTTCTCTCCAAGTGGTAATTATCCTCCCATCAGCTGATTCTCTGCCTATGACATATTGCAATGAGTTTTCTGTGGCAGTCCTGGGTGAGTGAATATTCAAGCAGATCAGGAGCAGCTCCAGGCCAGACTGCCAGCAAACTGTTTCCTCCCAAAATGTCAATGCATTTAGTGATCAAACCTCATCATACATCACTTTAAAAGGACAATTCTCTGTAGATAAGATCAAAGTCAGATAATATTATTCCAGACAAATAGCTTAGATTAAAATTGCCATTATATCCTAGGAATATTATATATTGAAGTGAAACATTTACTTATCTATTATGATGAATAACCCCAGCTAAGGATATCTTTAAAACAAAGGCTGTGCCATCACCCTTAAAACATGTTGATACCTCTAACTCCATAACAAAGAGATTCCAGAGTCACCTGGCATTTGAATTACAGCTGTAGGCACCAATAATGTACTTACTGGTCAACATCTAAAGGAGTTCTGATCTAAAATGTATCATATGTGGTTAAAGTAGTTAGATTTTGCTTCAGGTGAGTGACTAAACAACAAACAATAAAAATGGTGTAAAGAGGACAGAAGTATATTCCCTTCCATTTGTAAATCTAGAGCTACGCATCTGTGATGGGTATGGCAGTACTGCTCTGTGAAGACCTCAGGGACCTAGGCTCTGTCCATCTTAATTGGGTTTTATCCTCATAATTCAATATGGCAGACTTATATTCCAGACAGCATGATGGAAGAATGTATAAAGAAGAAATCTGGCAAGAGACACATTTGGAACAGCCCCCCAAATTTGCCACCCATGACTTTTGCCATACTTTACACATTTGGCTAAGAATTTTGTGACATGGCCATGCATTGCTATAAAGAAGGATGAAAAAAATGGTCTTTTCCTAGGTGCTTATCTACTAATATAAAAATCAAGGTTATGTTGCCAAGTTTAACTAGGGATTTGCCATATTGGCATCTCTTTTTTTGTAACTTCCCTGGAAGGAACTATTCATAGGCATAATTAGTAAAAAGTTCATCTGCTAGATTATAGAAAAAGAGTAAGGAAGTTTCTTCGATCAGGAAACAAAAGAAAACTATCTCTGTTCTTCAAAACATCATTGAGAATTCTACACCACTCCTTTCTAAATACAAATGTATTAACACCATCTTGGGGGCCCTTCCTCACTTTTACCCTGATATGTGAGATCTGAAGATCTCAACTATGACCATTAGTGCTTTGAGAAGACAACCACAGTTGTCTACATTCCATTGGGTGGAGGTTGAGTTGCTGAGAGAAGCTGAATGCTAGCTATAGAGTGATAACCATGTGCACATAATTGTTACGTTGAAAATACATGGTCTACATGTTAATAACTTAGTATACCAATCTAGAGAAGTCAAGATTATTTTCTTAGTAGTTAACTTGTAGTTAGGAACAAAAAGCACTAGATCTTAGAAATTATTTTTTTATTCTAGCATTGTCTACCCTTAAAATTTATTTAAAAAAATTGACTCAGAGTTGATAAGAATTAAACCAACGTTTAATAATTGGATTCTATCTGTGACACATGGAAATCTCTTGGTAGGGAAAGAAGTGATGGTATTTAAAGTATTTCATCAGCAGGTTGTTTAAGTACCCCTTAGTAATTAGTCCCCTGCCTTACTTATGGTGATGAGTCAGCCAATATTCACCATTTTTTTTTTTTGTAAAAGACATTGCAATTAAAGGAAACATAAGAAGTCCTGAAACCCTATTATTTAGCTTTGTTCTTTCATCATTATAGTTCTTGGTCCTTAATACTGGCTTTGTCCCTGACAAATAGGAATTGAAAAGCTACTGGGTTTCATCTCTTTGCAATGGGGCAGAGAGGGGTTTCAAAATCCATAGTACTTGTCTTGGCATTGATTATATTTTTGATCCTGCTTGGTAGCTTGCCTCGCCATGCTGACAGACACTTCTTGTCTTTGGTGCTGAACAATAGTAAGATGATCAGTAGTTTAGCTTAAAGCATCTCTTTCTGCCTTCCCCTCCTGTCCTCTCCTCTCTTCCACCCCTCCCTTTTGCTTAAACTCACTTATTTCTCTCTTTTCTTTCTTTTTTCCCCTTCCCTTCTTTGTTTTTCTTTCCTTTTTTTCCCCCTCCTGTCTGTTCTCAACGTCAAAGAAAGGGAGGGGATTCACCTAGTGGTGAATCAGACTTTTCAGCATAAAGATAAATATGAATTTAACTCCATAGCATTTTTCTTTTATTTCAAAGAAAAAGCTAGCCCTATACAATGACAGAAGTGGCAATGGTTTACTAACTTTTGATGGTGTATTATTATTATATCAGAAAAAATGTTGGAGCTCTCATCTCCAATATAAGTATATATACAAGTATATTGATGATATGTTCTGGCACTAAAATATTAAAAAATTAGATATTTAAGATTTGCAGTTAGTAGAGACCAAACCATAAGAATTAATGAGGAGCAGGACATCAGATCATCCATGAACTGAAGAAGTTGGAGAAATGGGTGAGATCATAAGATGAGGGCATGAACTTTGCAAAAGGAACCAGAAGTTCCCTTACCACAACTGGAGTTCAATGGAAGAATTCACCAGAAGGAACAAAGCACAACAAATCCAAGTCTTTGAAGCAGATTCAAGATTTAGAGACACACCAAGGAGGAATCCTGGTAAAGGAGGGTTATTGTGATATCTTCAAGTAATGAATGAGTTCTAACTATATCAACTTAACACAGTACATTATGTCTGTGGGTGATAATGGAGCATGTGGGCTGAGAGCACTTCTTTAAAATGGACAGAATCATTTTGGAATGTCACTTACTTTAATATCAGTGAGAAATTATTTTTTAACTTCTCTGAGCTTCAGTTTTATCTGTGGAATGGATAAAACTGTACTCACGTTTAAGATGGTGTATATTCCAAATTATATAATGTATAAAACATGCCTAGAATGGAACATGACACAAAGTCAGTGAATTTGTTAGAATTATTTTGGAAGCAAGTAATGAAAACCCCAAATAACAGAGGCTCAATGAGATAGAAATGAGTTTTTTTCTCTCACATAAATGTAGGCAAGCTTTGAATTAGTATGGCAGCTCCAAAATCATGAAGATTCCAAGCTCCTGCTCCTTATTGCTCTACCAAGCTTAGCATGCCTTCCAGCTTGTGGATCAAGATGTATATCCTAGATATAGCCTTCACTTTATTTGCCCAAACTTAATCACATGGTTAAATTACTCACAAGTTGGGCTGGCAAATGTTAACTCATATCGACAGGCCCCAAGCTATAAATTTTGTGTTTCATGTTACTGTATAAGAAAGAGAGAATGGCAGGGCATGGTAGTACACTCTGTAACCCCAGTGACTTTGGAAGCTGAGTCAGGAGACTAAGTTTGAGGTCAGCCTTGGCAACTTAGTGAGAACTGGTCTCAAAATAAAGTACAAAAATCAGGATGGAGATGTAGCTCAGAGGTAGAGCACTCTGGATTAAATCTCTAGTGCCAAAATTAAATAAATAAGAATATGGGAATGGATTTTGGGAGAGAGTCTCTGTCATGGTTTATATTCATAACTGGTACTGGCAGAAGTACTTTAGAAGTTATAGTACTTAATATAGGAGTTAGTAAGACACTAACTTGTGGAAGTAGAAGAATTAGATGAAAACTCTAGAAGGAACTGGTATCTTGAAGAGCCACACCTGGAGAGGTTCAGGTCTTATACTTCAGACTTTTATTAGAAGAAGTCAGGAATTTAAGATTGATTTTTACAGGCAAAGACAGCTACTTATTCACTAACCCTATTTCTTCTTATTCAACTCATTGTATTTTCAAATTTGCCTTGCAATTAGTGATGGCCATTATATGGCA
This sequence comes from Marmota monax, assembly GCF_021218885.2. Classification (NCBI taxonomy): domain Eukaryota; kingdom Metazoa; phylum Chordata; class Mammalia; order Rodentia; family Sciuridae; genus Marmota; species Marmota monax. Next base: position 13,755,438 of record NW_026694084.1, on the reverse strand, counting down.
TTCTTCCTGATGAAATATGTCTACAAAGATCATGTCCTTAATAGACCTGACACATAAGAAACTTTTCATGTGTGAGCTTTTGGGTTCTTTTTTCTTCTGGGGTAACCAGGAAGTCACTTGTACAAGATGGCAGAGGCAGGAAAAGGAAGGAAGGAGCTGATCTTATCCTCGCATCATGGGAAATATAGAATTCAGAAGAGTTTGTTTTAGAGAGGAAAAAAAAAAAAACCTTTCCCATTAAAACCTTTTAATGCTTTCCATTGTTCTCATTCCCTGTAAGGGACTTCAGAATCCTACACAGTGAACTAGGCTTGTATCTATAATTATTTATATAACTCCTCTCTTCTCTCACTCTTCTAGTTCATTCTTCCCTCTTCACACTGACCTTCTGAGATGTGATAAACTCAACCTTATTAAGAATCCTTTTACTTATTCCTTCATGGCTAAAAATTGATTTTCTTTAGGTTTTGGCTATAGGATTCTGTTGGGAGCAGTGACTGAATTATGGGTCTTGAACTGTCCTGTGACAGAGGTGATTCTCCTCCTGGGAACTCTTGATGCGAAGTCATTGATATGAGACTATGCAGCTGCTCTGGTGATTCCCTGTTCAAAAGGAAGTTCGGTGCCAGCCACAGCATCATCAGTTTATAACCTTGGGTTCAAACACCAACTCCTTATGGGTAGAAAGTTAGAGGCACAAGCTGATAATCATAATCAGGTTGCTCATACTCGTGACCTTGGTTCTGCTTACTTTGAAGAAACTCTCTCACAATAACCCCTTTTGATGTTTAAACCTATATAATAAATGTGCTGAGCTTGTTGTATGTCACTAACTCCTGACCAGGATTGTAGTCAACCATGGAGGCCCAGATTTTTCTCTATTTGTGTGTCTGTTCGTCTTTTCTTCATATCCTTACTTCCCAGTCCGGGAAGGTCATGCAGGTCACAGAAGGATTCTTCCCTAAAATTGGTTTCCTCTTAAAGGCAGTCTATTTCTTGTCTGCTACTTTTTAAAACTTTCTATAATTTACATTACTAGTATCTATCTATCTATTCATCCATTCTTCCATGTATGTGACATCCTTAAATTAGAATATGACATCCATAGTGACATATGACATTGTTTTTTTTTATATTTTTAATTTTTTATTGTGGGTTGTTCAAAACATTACAAATTTCTTGACATATCATATTCCACACTTTGATTCAAGTGGGTTATGAACTCCCACCTTCACCCCATACACAGATTGCAGAATCACATCAGTTACACATCCATTGATTTACATATTGCCATACTAGTGTCTGTTGTGCTCCGCTGCCTTTCCCATCCTCCACCCTCCACCCTCCCCACCTCTCCCCTCCCCTCCCCTCCTCTCTCTCTACCCCCTCCACTGTATAACCCTGAGGGTCTCCTTCCATTTCCATGAAATTTCCCTTCTCTCTCCCTTTCCCTCCCACCTCTCATCCCTGTTAAATGTTAATCTTCTTCTCCTGCTCTTCGTCCCTACTCTGATCTTAGTTACTCTCCTTATATCAAAGAAGACATTTGGCATTTGTTTTTTAGGGATTGGCTAGCTTCACTTAGCATAATCTGCTCTAATGCCATCCATTTCCCTGTAAATTCTATGATTTTGTCATTTTTTAATGCAGAGTAATACTCCATTGTGTATAAATGCCACATTTTTTTAATCCATTCGTCTATTGAAGGGCATCTAGGTTGGTTCCACAGTCTTGCTATTGTGAACTGTGCTGCTATGAACATCGATGTAGCAGTGTCCCTGTAGCATGCTCTTTTTAGGTCTTTATGGAATAGACCAAGAAGGGGAATAGCTGGGTCAAATGGTGGCTCCATTCCCAGCTTTCCAAGAAATCTCCATACTGCTTTCCAAATTGGCTGCACCAATTTGCAGTCCCACCAGCAATGAACAAGTGTACCCTTTTCCCCACATCCTCGCCAGCACTTGTTGTTGTTTGACTTCATAATGGCTGCCAATCTTACTGGAGTGAGATGGTATCTTAGGGTGGTTTTGATTTGCATTTCTCTGACAGCTAGAGATGGTGAGCATTTTTTCATGTACTTGTTGATTGACTGTATGTCCTCCTCTGAGAAGTGTCTGTTCAGGTCCTTGGCCCATTTGTTGATTGGGTTGTTTGTTCTCTTATTGTCTAATTTTTTGAGTTCTTTGTATACTCTGGATATTAGGGCTCTATCTGAAGTGTGAGGAGTAAAGATTTGTTCCCAGGGTGTAGGCTCCCTATTTACCTCTCTCATTGTTTCTTTTGCTGAGAAAAAAACTTTTTAGTTTGAGTAAGTCCCATTTGTTGATTCTAGTTATTAACTTTTGTGCTATGGGTGTCCTATTGAGGAATTTGGAGCCCGACCCCACAGTATGTAGATCGTAGCCAACTTTTTCTTCTATCAGACGGCGTGTCTCTGATTTGATGTCAAGCTCCTTGATCCATTTTGAATTAACTTTTGTGCATGGCGAGAGAAAGGGATTCAGTTTCATTTTGTTGCATATGGATTTCCAGTTTTCCCAGCACCATTTGTTGAAGATGCTATCCTTCCTCCATTGCATGCTTTTAGCCCCTTTATCAAATATAAGATAGTTGTAGTTTTATGGATTGGTTTCTGTGTCCTCTATTCTGTACCATTGGTCCACCCGCCTGTTTTGGTACCAGTACCATGCTGTTTTTGTTACTATTGCTCTGTAGTATAGTTTGAAGTCTGGTATCGCTATACCGCCTGATTCACAATTCCTGCTTAGCATTGTTTTTGCTATTCTGGGTCTTTTATTTTTCCATATGAATTTCATGATTGCTTTCTCTATTTCTACAAGAAATGCCGTTGGGATTTTGATTGGCATTGCATTAAACCTATAGAAAACTTATGGCAATATCGCCATTTTGATGATGTTAGTTCTGCCTATCCATGAACAGGGTATATTTTTCCATCTTCTAAGATCTTCTTCTATTTCTCTCTTTAGGGTTCTGTAGTTTTCATTGTATAAGTCTTTCACCTCTTTTGTTAGGTTGATTCCCAAGTATTTTATTTTTTTTGAAGATATTTTGAATGGAGTGGTTGTCCTCACTTCCATTTCAGAGGATTTGTCGCTGATATACAGGAATGCCTTTGATTTATGCGTGTTGATTTTATATCCTGTCACTTTGCTGAATTCATTTATTAGCTCTTATAGTTTCTTTGTAGAGCCTTTTGGGTCTGCTAGGTATAAAATCATATCATCTGCAAATAGTGATAATTTAAGTTCTTCTTTTCCTATTTTTATGCCTTTAATTTCTTTCATCTGTCTAATTGCTCTGGCCAGTGTTTTGAGAACTATGTTGAACAGAAGTGGAGAGAGAGGGCATCCCTGTCTTGTTCCAGATTTTAGAGGGAATGCCTTCAGTTTTTCTCCATTCAGAATGATGCTAGCCTGAGGCTTAGCATAGATTGCTTTTACAATATTGAGGTATGTTCCTGTTATCCCTAGTTTTTCTAGAGTTTTGAACATAAAGGGATGCTGTACTTTGTCGAATGCTTTTTCCGCATCTATCGAGATGATCATATGGTTCTTATTTTTAAGTCTATTGATGTGGTGAATAACATTTATTGATTTCCGTATATTGAACCAGCCTTGCATCCCAGGGATGAATCCTACTTGATCATGGTGTACAATTTTTTTTGATATGTTTTTGTATCCGAGTGGCCAGAATTTTATTGAGGATTTTTGCATCTAGGTTCATTAGAGATATTGGTCTGTAGTTTTCTTTCTTTGAAGTGTCTTTGTCTGGTTTAGGTATCAGGGTGATGTTGGCCTCATAGAATGAATTTGGAAGTTCTCCCTCCTTTTCTATTTCCTGAAGTAGCTTGAAAAGTATTGGTATTAGTTCTTCTTTAAAGGTTTTGTAAAATTCTGCTGTATACCCATCTGGTCCTGGGCTTTTCTTAGTTGGTAGTCTTTTGATGGTTTCTTCTATTTCCTCAATTGATATTGGTCTGTTTAGGTTTTCTATATCCTCCTGACTCAGTCTGGGCAGATCATATGACTTAAGAAATTTATCTATGCCTTCACTATCTTCTAATTTATTGGAGTATAAGGATTCAAAATAGTTTTTGATTATCTTCTGTATTTCTGAAGTGTCTGTTGTGATATTGCCTTTTTCATCCCATATGCTAGTAATTTGAGTTCTCTCTCTTCTTCTCTTCACTAGCATGGCTAAGGGTCTGTCGATTTTGTTTATTTTTTCAAAGAACCAACTTTTAGTTTTGTCAATTTTTTCAATTGTTTCTTTTGTTTCGATTTCATTAATTTCAGCTCTGATTTTCATTATTTCTTGCCTTCTACTTCTTTTGCTGTTGTTTTGCTCTTCTTTTTCAAGGATTTTGAGATGAAGTATGAGATCATTTATTTGTTGTTTTTTTCTTTTTTTAAGGAATGAACTCCAAGCAATGAATTTTCCTCTTAGAACTGCTTTCAATGTGTCCCATAGATTCGGATATGTTGTGTCTGTGTTTTCATTTATCTCTAAGAATTTTTTAATTTCCTCCTTGATGTCTTCTATAACCCATTGATCATTCAGTAACCTATTGTTCATTCTCCAAGTGATGTATGCTTTTTCCTTCCTTCTTTTATCTTTGATTTTCAGTTTCATTCCATTATGATCAGATAAGATGCATGGTATTATCTCTACTCCTTTATATTGTCTAAGAGTTGCCCTGTGACATAATATATGATCTATTTTTGAGAAGGATCCATGTGCTGCTGAGAAAAAAAGTGTAACTGCTTGATGTTGGGTGGTATACTCTATATATGTCAATTAGGTCTAGGTTATTAATAGTGTTATTGAGTTCTATAGTTTCCTTATTCAACTTTTGTTTGGAAGATCTGTCCAGTGGCGAGAGAGGTGTGTTGAAGTCTCCCATGATAATGGTATGGTGGTCTATTAGACTCTTGAACTTGAGAAGAGTTTGTTTGACGAACATAGCTGCACCATTGTTTGGGGCATAAATATTTATGATTGTTATGTCTTGTTGGTGTATGGTTCCCTTAAGCAGTATGTAGTGTCCCTCTTTATCCCTTTTGATTAACTTTGGCTTGAAATCTATTTTATTTGATATGAGTATGGACACTCCTGCTTGTTTCCGAAGTCCATATGAGTGATATGATTTTTCCCAACCTTTCACCTTCAGCCTATGTATGTCTTTTCCTATCAAATGCGTCTCCTGTAGGCAGCATATTGTTGGGTCTTGTTTTGTGATCCATTCTACTAGCCTGTGTCTCTTAATTGGTGAGTTTAAGCCATTAACATTTAGGGTTATTATTGAGATATGGGTTGTTTTCCAGCCATATTTGTTTATTTCTGTTACTAAACATGGTTTGTTTTCCTCTTTGATTATTTTCCCCCCCTTTACTGTCCTACGTCCCACTGTTGGTTTTCATTGTTATTTTCCATTTCCTCTTCCTGTAATGCTTTGGCGAGGATGTTTTGAAGAGATGGTTTTCTAGCTGCGAATTCTTTAAACTTTTGTTTATCGTGGAAGGTTTTAATTTCATCTTCCATCCTGAAGCTTAATTTCGCTGGATACACAATTCTTGGTTGGAACCCATTTTCTTTCAGTGTTTGAAATATGTTATTCCAGGATCTTCTAGCTTTCAGAGTCTGTGTTGAAAGATCAGCTGTTATCCTGATTGGCTTACCCCTAAATGTAATCTGCTTCCTTTCTCTTGCAGCTTTTAAAATTCTCTCCTTATTCTGTATGTTGGGCATCTTCATTATAATGTGTCTAGGTGTGGATCTCTTATGATTTTGCACATTCGGCGTCCTGTAGGCTTCTAGGATTTGGGATTCTGTCTCATTCATGGAGTAGGGGCAGAGTAGAGCCGCCGCCCGCGCCTGCAGGGTAGGCAAACCTGCAACCGACCGGCGGATCAGGCCTGGTGGCCTGCCGGCGTGGTAGTTTTCTCGTATTATTTCATTGAATAGACTGCTCATTCCTTTGGTTTGGAGCTCTGTACCTTCCTGTATCCCAATGACTCTTAAGTTTGGTCTCTTAATGTTATCCCATATTTCTTGGATGTTCTGTTCATGGTTTCTTAACAGTCTTGCTGAGCTGTCTATGTTGTTTTCCAGTTGAAATACTTTGTCTTCATTGTCTGATGTTCTATCTTCTAAGTGTTCTACTCTGCTGGTAGTATTCTCCATTGAGTTTTTAAGTTGGCTTATTGCTCCCTGCATTTCTAGGATTTCTGTTTGTTTGTTTTTTATAACCTCTATCTCCCTGTATAGTTGATCCTTTGCTTCCTGGATTTGTTCACGTAATTCATTGTCGAAGTGATCTTTCATTGTCTGATTTTGCTGTTTAATGTCTTCCTTGATACTCCAGATCATCTGAAGCATGTATATCCTGAATTCTTTATCTGACATTCCATCTGCTGCAGCTGTTACCTCTTCTAAAGTTGCGTTGACCTGCATTGCTTGTGGTCCTTTCTTTCCTTGTCTTTTCATACTGCTTGCGTATCTTTCCTGCAGGTGCGGGCGGCGGCTCTGCTCTCTCCTTATTCCAATTGGGATGTCGTGGCTACCACGCCGGCAGGTCACTGGGCCTGTTCTGGGCGCTGGCGGCGGCTCTGTTCTGCCGCTACTCCAATTGGGGTGACAAGTGTACCACGCCGGCAGGCCACCGGGCCTGATCCGCTGGTCGGTTGCAGGTTTGCCTACCCTGCAGGCATGGGCGGCGGCTCTACTCTGCCCCTACTCCAAATGGGGTGAAGTGTCTGTCGTACCGGCAGGCCACTGGGCCTGTCCCGCTGGTCGGTCGCAGATCTGCCCACCTTTCGGGCACAGGTGGAGGCTCTGCTCTGCCCCTACTCCAATTAGGGTTGTGTGTGTACCACGCCGGCAGGCTCCTGGGCCTGATCCGCCGGTCTGTTGCAGGTCTGCCTACATTGGAGGCGCGGGCGGCGGATCTGCCCTGCCCCTCCTACCACACCTGCGGACCCCTGGGCCTGATCTGCAGGTTGGTCACAGGTCTGCTCACCCTGAGGGCACGGGTGGCGGTTCTGCTCCGCCCCCACTCCAATTGGGGTCACGTGACCACCACACCGGCAGGGCCTGATCCGGGCGTGGGAGAAGGATCTGCTCTGCCCCTACTCAAGTTGGGGTGACGTGTGTACCACACTGGCAGGCCACTGGGCCTGACCCGCCAGGCTGTCACAGGTCTGTTTACCTTGCAAGCACGAACGGCGGCTCTGCCCTGCCCCTCCTACCACGCCCATGTACCACTGGGTTGCGGGTCTGCCCACCTTGCGGGTGCGGGTGGCGGCTCCGCTCCGCCCCCTCTCCAATTGGGGTCACGCGGTCACCACGCTGGCGAGCCGCTGGGCCTGCTCCGGGCGCTGGCGGCGGCCTGTCTCCTCCCCTCTGGCTTGACGACAAATTGAGGAGACTCGGGTGTCTGTGCCTCACCCCCCCTACCAGGAGACCAACTGTTTATGTTACCGCTGGTATTGATGAAGTTCTCTCCTCTGCCGCTTTCTGATGACATCAGATCTCTGCCATGTTGGTATCCTATGCGAATTGCAGCATTTCGTTCCCCTTGCCGGGCAACCAAAGCAACGGGTGAGTCCTGACCGGCCCTCAGCAGGACCCGGACCGAGAAGCAGTTTCCGCGGGCTCCTAGCCCCGGGCCAGGGAAGTTCCGGGAGCCCGAACTCGGCCACTCCGTGCTCGGTATAAGCTCCTATAAGTGTAGGCTCCAAGAAGCAGTCCCCGCGGGCTCAGTTCCGGGAGCCGGAATTCGGCTGCTTAGTGCTTGGTGTATGCTCTGATAGGAGCAGGGTCCAAGAAGCAGCCTCCGCAGGCTCCGCAGCCCTGGGCCAGGGCGGTTCCGGGACGGTTCCGGGAGCCGGAACTCGGCCGCCCTGCGCTCGGTGTTCGCTCCGATAAGATCAGGTTCTAAGAAGCACCCAGGCACTGAACCCTAGCAATCTGTCTGCAAGCCGCAGGTGAATTGCAGCCTGAAATTACCTGTTCTATGGCTGAATGAGCTGCGGTCAGTCGTCAGTCGAAAACAGGGATGGTGACGTCAGCTTTCCAACATGGTGGGTGCTGGCCTCCTCTGTGGTCTGACCGGTGTGGAGAACCGAGATGGACCGCTTCCTTCCCCCGTCTCGAACCCAGAATTCAGCCCTGAGTACGGTGCTTGCACGGCTGGCAGAAACTGCAGCGCTGTATCCCTGCGTCGCTATCTCCTCGTTTCCCAGCGCGCGCTGCAGACTCTAGCCGCGGGGCGATTTGCTGAATAAGCAGTGTTACCCTCCGTGCGACAAACCTCTCGCGTTTGAGTCCCCATAGCCGATCCTCGTGCGATGGAAATCCTTCCTCCATGTTCCGGAGCACCCCACTATTGCTGGAAATTCCTAACAAGATATCCTTTAGCCGTCCTGACTTGTCATACTCCCACACAGTGAAGCAGCACACGGGGGCAATGCACTCCCCTCGCCGCCATCTTCGGTACCCCTAAAATTAGCATGACATTGTTTATTATGTATTTGTTATTAACAGGAAACTTTGTTGTTTGTTATTTTGTATTCTAGCACTAGAGTAAAGATGTGTAAGTTCTAAGTATTTGTACAAAAACCTAGAAAGGAATTTTTTGCCTAGTTTTAAAACTGAAACAGTATTTCTAAAGTATCAAATTTAGAAGTAGTTTCTTCTGCACTGTGGGATTTAGGGATTCATCTTATTGCAAAGGACTGGGGAGCATAGATTCATTTATGTTCTGTGTGCCATTAAGTGCTTTATAAATAGCCTAGATATGATTTAAATAGAGTACACAGCACATAACGTTTATAGACACAGCATACAGTAGGCACATGGATGTAGTATGCATTGATTGTGAATTGATGAAAGATAAAAAACTTTTATATATTAGATCTTCATCTAGATGGTAAATCCTTCTACATTGTTATATCTTGTAAGATGCTTGACTTTTTAATTGAACATACATATTTATCATCAGGGGATTCTTGAAACTGCAGATTCAGACGCAGCAATTGCCTGAGATTTGGTATTTCTCAAAAGTTCCCAAGTCATGCCTATGATGCTGGCAGTACTCAACATTTTCTGATTAAAGAGATACCATTGTTTTGGTTTCCAAATATGACTATACATCAGAACCACTTGGGAGTCTTAAAATATGTATACCTGGACTATACATAGTTTAATTAGTATGAGGTCTGGTCTGGACATTGGGGTTTGTAAAAATCTTCCCATGGTGTGAGTACTGCTAGCACTGCAGACAGACCATGGTGGGTATGAGGAGACAGGATAGTTGCAAGAGAAGCTTATCATAAAAGATTCTTTTCTTTGACGTATGTGGAAAGTTACTGGTAAAAAATAGTCCAGAACATATTGTCATTTTTCACCTTCGGATGTATCTGTTAGGAGCAAGAATAGTTATCCTCTGTCAAGGCAACAGTGCCACCTGATCTCGGGATCTGTCCTTGTTCCTTACTGGCAAAGCAGTTAATATTCTCAAGTACCCTGAGTTAAAATAACAGGGAAAAATCCCCCAGTGAGATTTTTTCATTATCTTTTAAAAAGCATAGTCATATGTTGCTCATCTAATTCTAACTATATGGCTTCCTGAGGGCTGTTTGGTTTGATGGGGAAACTGAACTTAGATTGCTTCTAGATAAAAGGTAGGCATGTCCTTTTCTAAGGGGTAAATTTGCTGTCTGAACAGGAAGTGGTAGCTCATCTCTGATAAGCTCAAGGGAAGTCAGTGAGTCACTAAGATGAGTAAAGCTCTAGATGGATCTGATAAGAAAAAGAAAATCCTTCCCTATCCATTCGTATGCGTAAAGTTTTGGAAGTATCTGATTTGGAACCATATTTTTAGGCATAAATGCAATAGAAAGAAAGATATAGGAAAATGGACGGAGTTCTGGCTATAATTGAAAAAATTCTTTGAGGATTAATGGCAAAACATTTATTCATTCTGTAAATATTTATTTATTTTTACTATATTTACATTTCTACTGTGAATTTAAGACTGTTTCAAAATTAAAAGGAAAAAGAATTTTAAAAAGACTAAAGAGAAAGAGAGAGGCAACCCTGGAATTTTAAAGCAGAAAATCATCACACATTCTGGAAAGTTTCACAAAACACACATTTAATTGCATAATAAAATATGTATAGTTCTCAGATAGCAACATGGGCTCAATAATCTTCCAGATATTGCTGTTTTCCCCAAATATAGAATCTCACCAGGTTTACTTTCAACAAACTGCCTGGAGTGGCTGACCATTCTATAAACATTGAAAGAGAGCTTTATTTAATTTGTTTCAGGTACTGTTCAAGGTCTTGGATATATAGTACTGAGTAAAACAGACATGTTCCTGGACCACAGTGAACATTAAATGGAAAAGACAAGCTTTGAAGAATATTTGGGAGAGGTGTTCTGGAAAATGGTGACCAAAAAGACTATTTTTCTATCTCCTTATTCCAATAACCCAAATCAGGTCATTTGACTCTAAGGATACAACTGGCTTCAAAGTCCTATAAGCAGATATGTACAACTATACAAGTCATCATATAAATGTTGTTGAGAGTGATTTCTGATGCAGCTTGAATCATTAGCCTGAAGATCAAGTTTAAGAAATATTCCAAAGGGCAGAGGGACACATAAAAGGAGTATATAAGATGGAAAACATAAGAGAGTTAGTGGATAAATGTAAGGAAAATTGAAAAGCGAGAAATAAAGATTGTCAGAGGAGGATGGGACCGATATAAGAAAGGTAATTTTTAGATTTATTTTTTTCCACTGAAGAAGATACAAGTTGCCAATTGAAAAGGATTAATTAAGGATGTTTTCTCATCCATCCTTTCTGCACATACTTAGGCATATTCTGGCAAAACTTCCAAGTTTGCAAGTATCATTTAGAAAAGAACAAGCAGTCTACAGAGGGATAGAAAACATCTAATTTACAACAGAACTGAAACACAAAGAAATCATATCTACAGATTACTTGGAGAACAGAGCTATCATACAAAGATTCATACCCAGCTAATCTACCATGAGTTTACTGAGCAAAAGATTTGAAGGGCCTGCAATATTTTTAAGTGTTAAGACTCACTGTCATAAAATATATCTTTCAGGAATTAATTTATAATGTTATGCATTTATAATTTGTTAGAATCTTGGTAAATTTACACTCAAAAGTAAGTTATACATAAAAGTTAAATTTTTACTTACAGGTATGGAAAATAATTTAATACCAAAATATAGCCTGATATACAAATTTACAAGAATAATGTGTGCTGTTTTCCTTATATCATAGCTAAAAATAAAGGCTTTGTAACCATATCAACATAATATTGATGTAGCATAGACAAACTAGGGAACAAAAGAGAAAATCCAGAAATAGATTTATTACATATGCAAAGTTGTCACATTGCCAAAAGTAATTTCAATTCAGTGGGAAAGAGATGCACACATCCCATGGGTGGTGGAAATGGGGTTCCCCTGGGTGGAATGAGCTGTCTGAGAAATAAAAGCTAGGGAAAACAGAACCATGACAAAGACCACAGGACACATAAAGTAGTTTCAAAAGAGGGGTCAGGACAGACAAGCTGATCAGACAGATGGAGCTTCCAGACTCTGGCCTAAATGGAGCCCACACCTGATTTATTTATGTCGGGAAATATTAAAGGCCTTCCATAAAATGTTCTTCATAAAAAAGGTTAAAGGTGGGCTGTCCAGTTCCCAATGGGTTACACCCATCTCCAGAGCTATTATGAGGGATCTTCCTAGCAGAGTGGAGATAAATAAAGGTCATGTACATTGGGCAATCTATTGCTGTGGGAGAGACACTACAGGAGGAGAGCCTCCTATTGCCAGCAAGAATAAAGGGAAAATGAAATTCTATATATTGTTTGTAAAATGACCAGATTTTATAGCTTCTTAAAACTCAATATGACCACATCCATAATAAAATAAAGTACATGGGTTCTTAAAAGTAGTGTCTAAATCCTTAGAAACCATGTCCGAGAAATAAAAGCACCAGCATATAACACTTAAATCTATGAGGATTTTTATGTCAATGTTGGGAATTTTAAGTAAAATCTGGCAACCAAGTTAATGTCCAATGATTAATAAATGATTGAGTAAGTTAGAATTTGTCTGTTTTATGGAATGCCATGTGGCCATTTAAACAATGAATGCAAGTTGACTCGGAGGCTTGCCTGTGGGATTTCTGAGGGACAATACAAGGTGCAACAGGGTGTGTAAAATGAGAGCAAATTAAGCATTCCTAAAGCAAAATAATGTCACATATATATGAAAAACAAACCATCGTGATGAGTGTTGAGAAAAATTTCGCATCACTGAAAAGGCACATCTTCTCCCTGAGGAAATGACGTGAAAAACATGACAAAGAATATATAAAATTTGCTATGTAAAGAGAGAGAAGAACATTGTTCTAGACAGACCAAAGTTTGCATATTGGAAAAGAGCTTGAATTGGGCCCAAAGCAGAATTGTAAGAATTCAGAACGGGAATTTTGTAAAGGAAAGGCAGCTTTAGCCAAGTTAAGATCTAAAGGGTAGGTAGACAGGTGAGTGTTCAGACTTTTATGGATCTTGGTTTTATCCCAAGAGCATTGAAGAACCTGTGAAGGATTTAAGTAGAGCAGAAAACACAAGTCCTTTATTTAGTGTTTTAAGAAGACTACTCTTTTTTAAGAATATTTCTAGTAGGTAGAATTTGGATTGTGGGAGGCAAAAGTGATTGTGGATTGTTTGGTTTTACAGACATGAAGACTGGTCCATTCAGGGGTGAACTGGACTAGGATAAAGTTAGTGATTTGGGAAAGATGAAAAACCAAGTTTGAAATATGATTTGTGCCTCAGTGAAAAAAATTAAAGGCGTACTATATTACAGTGTCATTAAAATTGATATTATTGGGGGACTGGGAATATAACTCAATGATCTAATGATAAGTAAATGTTGTCATTTGTATTTTGAAAACATTAAAATTATATCAACATAATGGCAAAAAATAATGAAGATAAAATGTTAAAGGAAATTTTGTGCATTATGATCCTTATTATATAAAGAAAAAATATGTATATATGTATTTATGAACCAGAAAAGTAATCATGTTTGATCTTTCATTATAATTTCTTGTGGTTTCCAAGTTTTCTCTAGGAACTACAAATTATTCTATTAATCAAAGATTTTTTTAAGTAAATAGAAACATAAAAGATACTTTGTCATAGAATATTTCTGAGGTCCATTCAGATGACTATATAAACAAACTCAATTTATCCTCTATTTAAAAATTTATTCATCAATATTCAGATTATAAGTTATCATCTTAAACACCATTTTCTTTAAACATTTCTACATGTAAGTGGAGTTAAATCATCAAAAATAAATGTAGAGTTTAGTTAACCTCAGGGTTCAAGAAGTATTTCTTATTTTCAGTTTGCTTGACTGCATTTCTGGAAATAACTATTGAATCCAACATATTGTTAAATGTTTAGATTTAGAATGCCACAAAACATTCAGTTAAGAAAGTCCAAAAGCAATGAAACATCGACAATAATGAGAATTTAATAAATCACAACTCTGAAACCTTATAAATAATAAACTTTTATTCTTACCATATAAGTAAAAAAGATTAAGCTGTTCTATATTCATACCACAAAATGTTCTATCTCAAATACAAGAGCAGCTCAGTTTCATTTGGATTTCCAAAGCTTAGAAATAGCTTGGTTTTGATTATAGGAATAATATATTGGGAAATATATATTTTCACATGGGAAATAGGAAGTAATTATTTATTTATTTATAAATATATGCAAAATGTGTTTATAATATACATAATGCATACATATTAAGATATTATATATTAAATTTTTTCTAACCTCTAAATCTTCTAAAACTTCAATATGTGTTAAGATATATGTAAATATATCCATTAAAGTTTAAAAAAGATTATCTTTTATCTACACAAGTAGAATAAAAGTTTATATTAACGTATACATCAAGCTGGGTGTGGTAGCACATACCTTTAATCCCAGCAACTGAGGAGTCTGAGGCAGGAGGATTGCAAGTTTGAAGTCAGCCTCAGCAACTTAGCAAGAACCTGTCTCAATTAAAAAAACAAAAGAGCTGGGGATGTAATTTAGTGGTAAAGCATCCATGTGTTCAATCTCTAGTAGCATAAATAAATAAATAAATAAATAATAAAACAAAAAAACTCAAAAAATATATATCAGCATTTTGTTTTCATATATGTTTGTATCTTTCACCTAATTCTAAATTATTACATGGAGTTGATTGTCATGGTGAAAGCATGAGTTATATAAAACAAAACAAAAAATTATTAGAGGACCTAGGAGAGTATCCCATGTTATATATTCATGTATATGTGTAAGACTACACCCAAGTATATTATATAAATATTTTAAAACATAAGTATTTATAATTCTTATACATTTAAACATCTGTACCTAGAACTAAATAATAATAAAACAGTACTTGAGCACAGGTGCTGAAGAATTTCTTAAGTAATTAGCTAAAACTTTGTTTTCCTGCAAATACTTTAATTTCATTCTTTTTGTAAATTCCCCAAATAATTAGATGACCTTAATGGTTTGGGGAAGGATCATTTGATTATGTTAATTTATCATAATCAAATGATCCTTCACCAAACTCTTAAGGTATTCAGTAAATGCCAATGGGATAAAGTTAGGCTTAAAGTGGAATTATGAAAGCAAATTTTTCACTTGTTTTATATCAAATTTTAATTTCACATCTGAAACTCATGATTGAAATATTTGAAATTAAATTTACATTATGCTGTCTTGAAACATATTGAGAAATGTAGCATATGATATGATTTTTAAAATTTCAGCTTATCCAGATTTAACATGGCTCACATTCATTCTACAATATTACATAAGCCCTTTATGATCTAAAATACCATGGTGAATTCTATGTATTTTAATTTCTCTGATGTAGCCATACATATAGAACCATAAAACACAGAATGAAATGAAACAACAGTAGCAAAGACTTTGGAAAGTTATCTGGAAATTATATCTGGCCCAGAAGAATGTCAAAGATTTAGATTTTACTTAGACACTTACTTTCATACCAGCCAGCAATCTAAAGACTAAAAAGAATTCTAAAAAATTCTGCTTTTTCTTATTTTAGTTGGTAATATAAAACAATTTCATTGGAGGAATTTGGAGCAAAGTTTGGAAGCTGGGATGGTCATAAATTCTAGAAGTTTTTTTTTTTTTTTGAACCCACTTAGAATCATTGACTCCTACTATCATTTCTCAGATGACTATGTTAGAGTTGACTTAGTTTTATTTGTGTAGCAAACCAATAGTAGAGGTAGAATTTGAACCAAAATTTGCATCCTCTATGTTTTCGTTTACATTCTTTTGCAGAATCAATTTTTACCATTCATAGAAAGGCCTATTCATGTAGATTAGGTATTCTCTAATGTCACCCACCATTAGTGGTGACATGATGACATGATTTTAGTTGGTAAACAAATACTGTTTATTTTAACAAATATTTATTTTAATATGTGTTAGAAAAATACAGTAGAACTTTAAATTATGATTCATTGATGTTGTCTTGATTTAATACCGTTCTAAACAAAATTAACCACAAAACAAATTTAAAAATATTACTTATAAAAGAGTGCAGATGATAACTCTATAGCTAGCTGTATAGTGACTAAAAAACAAATTCTAAACATTTCTGTTTTTTTTTTTTTGGTTTTTTTCATTTTTGCTGATTATGGAAAACAATTTCCCTTAGAGGAAAAAAAAAATTAAGTGATTTTAATTCTGTGAAATGCTTAGAATGTCCTTAGAACTCTGATGACTATCAATTCTCTAGAGGTCTAAATTATTGAGTCAAAAATAACTGAAAGACTAATAAAAATTGTTTCATTAAATTTTTTAGTTAAATTATTTATTTTGGCCAAGGGAATGTCTTTTAAAAGAAAATAAATGGCTCCCTATTTATTGTATAAACTGATGGCTTCCTCTCCTTGTATTTATCACCTTTGGTTCAGAGTCCTAATTTTTTCTTTTTGACAAACACAAAAACCTTATCATTCTTTTCCTGCTTCTAGTCTTTGTCCCTTTCAATTATACTCTACAATATAGACAGATTATCTTTATACAACAATTCTGATAACTGTCATATCTGACTGAAAAACATTTTGTAATGTATTTTTTGCATTCAGAATAAAGTCATGAACACTGAGTGTGATCCCTCTCCAACAGTTTCACCTTTTCCTTTCCTAGTGTCCTTCTGTTCTTGTCCCATACACTTTGAGAAAGTTTCTGTTTCCTGAAGGGGCTCATTTCTAGATCTTCATCTATAGGTTGATGTATTTCAAGGCTTAGCTTGTTCATATAATCTTTCCCTCATTTTAACAAACATTTATTGAGTGCTGCTTGTATATCCTGTATTGTGCTAGGCAAAGTGTAAAATGGACATGTTTCCTTCTCTTGGGAGACTTGCATTTTAATGGAGAGACCCTAAATAAGTTAAACAGTAATTATATTGTTAAAGTGTCATTACTTTCCTCAAAAATAAAAAGGAACTCAGAAGCTGTAAGAGAATAAAAGGTACTTATGTATAAGGGACCAAAGAAAGACTGCAGAGCTGGCATTTAAGATGAGATCTGAGACCTAAAGAATACCAGCACCATTTCCTATTGCTGCTCTAACAAAGTTTCCACAAACCAAGTGCTTAACACAACACAAATGCATTAAGTTACGGTTCTGGAGTCTGGAAGTCCAAAATGGGTCTTCTGAAGCTCAAATCAAGGTGTGGCAGGACAGCATTCCTTATGGAAGATCTAAGGAAGCATCTCTTCCTGGCCATTTCTGTACTCCAGAGCCTGCCCTCATTCCTTGCTTTGTGACATGCTTTCTTCAAAGCCAGTAATCTCTGTTTCTGGGCCTTCACATCTCCTCTTTCTCTTGCCTCCTTCTTTCTCTCATAAGCACCCTCGTGATGATGTCCAACTTTTCAGGATAATTTAGGATAATCCCCTTGTCTAAAGATTCTTATTTTAATCTTATTTGCAAAGTTCCTTTTGCTATGTGAGGCCAAAAATTCACAAGTCCGGGGGATCAGAACATGGATATTTTGGGGCAATGGGAAAGTCATCTGTCAACCAGTAGATCCAACCACCAATGACTAACTCAGCTTTCCCCCCTAGTGTTCCCTAGCTGGGTGACACGTACCCTGTATCCTCTCATGGTTCTGTGAGCCCTGCCATTGTACTGCATCATACAGTAGCGTGTGGTAATTAAACAAACAAACAAACAAAACAAACAACAAAATGCCTTCTCTTTCTCTAAAAACTGAAAGGGCAAGGTCATGCTCAACTGATATTCAGATTCTCAGGAGAACATGGTACCAGCACATAGTAGATATCTTATTATTACTAATTAAAAATCCACTGTATCTAGTTTTCCTGAGAATATGGTGAGTGTTGTTATTTAATTGCTGACAAAAGATCAAATATCAGTAAGTGAGTTCCACTGTGTGTGTTACTAATAATTATCATTATCATACATCATTAAAATTTATCAGAACTTTTCCCCTTATGTTTTTAAAACAGTGGCTAAATGTGTGAGCTCCAGCCTGCCTATGACTGGAACATTATCTCACTAGCTATTATGTTAAGCACAATTAAAAAAACAAAAACACAAAAACTAAACCACATTTTTTTCCATGTTACTGAGATTTGAATCCAGGGATTCATGCAGCCTAAGCAAGTGCTCTGCCACTGAGCTATATCCCAGCTATTTTTAATTTTATTTGGAGACAATATCTCACTGAGTTGTCCAGACTTGGCCTTGAACTTGGGATTCTCCTTACTAAGCCTTCTGAATTGCTGGTATCACTGGTGCGCACCACTGTGCCATGCTTATATATTCTAATAATAGAATCAGTTCATTAATATGTTTGAAGATTTAAAAACATTTAGACTCTGAGCAGACCTTTTATATTTGGTATTTTGAAACATTAAAATTAATTGTCAACTAATATTTTTGGGGGGTGCTGGGGATTGAACATAGAATCTCAAGCAGGCTATGTAAGTGCTCCATCACAGAGCTACATCCCCAGCCCTTTTTTAAAATTTCATTTTGAGAAGCTCTCTGAGGTTCCTCTCAAACTTGGATCCTCCTGCTTCAGTCTCCTGAATAGGAGGATTACAGGTGTGGAGTACCACACCTGGTTCACCTTTTGATGTCTAATTTCTTCAAATGCAAAGTAGGACTGATCCACACCTGGTTCACCTTTTGATGTCTAATTTCTTCAAATGCAAAGTAGGACTGATAACAGCAGGTGTGTGGGGAGGATTACTATTACATTAATAATGTAAAACTGTTAGAATTTCTCCAAGGAGTGCTAACAGTTATTATTACTATTAACAAATATTTATTATGGTTATGGCTTAGATTCTTCTGAAACTTCAACTTTATACTTAATCATGATTTCATGTAGTGGAGAGAAAATCAACACCTTAATAATATTCACTTCACTATAGATTTTAAAAACTTTAAGAACTAAATAATACACCTTGAAGTCTGAGAATAGGAGTTTGGTTTTAATAGTGACAATTTTTATTTGTGAAATGAGATTTATCATATATATATATATATATATATATATATATATATATAGAGAGAGAGAGAGAGAGAGAGAGAGGGGTGAATATGTGTGTGTATATATAGAGAGAGACATAGATATTAAAGTTGCAAGTGATCTGTTGCAAAACATTGACATTTCCAGAGATGAATAGCTTGGCTCTTTGAAAATGTCATCTAGCCTTTCTAGCCTTGGATAATTTGATTGAAACTAATCCCAGTGATAAATACATAGGTTTTTTTCAGGGATACAGTTGGATTTGGGTGGAGGGCATTACCTCAGCCACAGATGATGAATCTTTCATTGCAGACTGTCTTTCAAAGGTTAGAACACTACTTCATTTTGCTTCTTATCCCCAAGTGAGTGCTTCTCAGCTCTCTCTTTTAATTGGTGGTATTATACTTTTCCTATTTGTAGATAAATTACATTTTACTGTGGATGTTTTCCAAGATTTGTGATTAGGCTCTATGGTTTATGATGTGCTTTCAGTTTTCTGTCAGGTTTTATATCTTATGATCTTCAGAATTCCAACAGATGGAGACTCTTTCTAGAGGTTAGATGAGCAATTAAAATGCTGTCTGGTTGCTTTGTGTCAGTACATATGCTGTTCACATTTCATGCTAAATGTGAACAAACCACACAGTCTTCTTTTGCCTTACTTTCCTCTTTGAGAATTTAGGAATAGAAATATTCATTTTTCCTGACTGCTGTGAGGAATGAGTCAGAGGAAAGATGTGACATCCTCCTCAGTTAATATCCACCAAAGCTAGGTGAAACCATAAATCCTCAAACCAGCTTCTAAAAGTAGTTTTACCAAAAAGTATCCTCAATAGTGGTTCACATTAAACACTCAAATAATCTTATAAATGCAAGTTGCAAACTAACCTTCAAAAAATTAATTACCCAGAAATACTTCTATGCATTTCTTAAAGAAAAATATGTCCAGTATGGACATTACCTTCTACTTTATTAATGTTTGATGTACATTTTCAACTTTGTTAAGTGTTAGAGGAGACACATATATATAGCAGTCATTCTAGCTTTACTACCTGGGAGTCTATTAAAAATTAAATGAAGTAGTGAATTGTACTGGCTTCATAAAGGATTTTCATTAAATTCAAGTAACCGTTATTACACATCACATCTGCAATAGAAAAAAGTTTTATACTTAGCATGAAGGGTTAATCTGGAGAACAAAAAAAAAAACAAAAACCAAAAAACAAATAATGCAATAGTTGTCCAGAAGGAACTTATAATAAATTTAGACAGACATAACTATATTGTCAGTACCTAGAGTACACTCAATAAATATTTATTAAAAATTGTTAAATGTGATAGAGGAGTAAAGAACTGCTACTGGAACACAGAGTGTGGATTCATTTTGAGTGGGTGTCTTAAGGAAGACCTGACAGAAAGGGCAATACTTAAGGTTGACTTTGAGCAAAGTAGATTTGGCTCTTGAGAAGAAGAATTCTTGGTATTGGAATGGTACATTCTGGGTTATTAATTTGGTATATTCAGGTAGTTAAGAGAATTTTGATGTGACTGAAGATTATGATATATAGACCACAGGATGGTGGGATATGGGCTAGACACCCAGATTTACAGGATGAACATGCTAAAGACTTTGACTGTAGGTAATGGCAAAAGACTAACTTTTGAAAATTAGCCAGTGGTGTTCTAGTAAATTCCTTTTCTTAAAAAAATCCTGACTTGCAATATTTTCCAAATTTTATAGTGTAAATCCTCCTGCTATGACTCATTTCAAGCTACAACCTGACATCACTGAACTGGTAACTGGGAAGAGAAACACATATGCAATCCTTGCCAGCCTCTATGAGCTCACCCCAGGACACCACTGCTAGGGCTTGGCATGCACAGATATTTGTTTTGAATGTTTTTCTTGGCATCTGGTTAATGACTACATTGGAGACAGGAGTTGGAGAAACAGGGGATATATTAAACTGTAATTCAGGTGAAAAATAAATGGGATAGAAAACTGAGATTGACTTAGAAGATCAGGATTTTGAGACTTGGGGTCTAAAAATGTACGCCAGAATCTCCGGAAACTATATGCCCTTTTTTTTTTGTATGACAGCCCTTAGGGAGTGAGTTTTTATTGGATTTTTCAATAGATCTCTGACCCCCATTTTTAACATTTAAGAGCTATAATTTTTAAGTAGGACAGATGGCCAAAGTTGACTAGCAGTCAAATGTGTTGTGCACTAAGATCCAGCCACCTAAAAATGTAGAGTTGCAGATGATTTGGAGATTTGTAACTTGGGCATTTGAGAGACTATATGCCAATTTTCTGAGACAGGGAATAAAAAAAGAGACAAAATCAGACAAGTAAATATTTTCCTAAGTAAACGTGATATTCATGGGAGTTCTGAAAGAAAATGTCTTGAGACACACTAGAGCACAGGAGGTGAAATACTAGGAAACTTAGTGCTAAGATCAAGTTTATTCCTAATGATTTGAACTCAGACTCAGTAACACAGTATGTTTTGTTATTAGAAGATAATTTTGATTCTATATCCAGGCTAACTCAAAGACTCTTTTGATGAAGAAGAAGACTAGGAGAAGAGAAAGAAAAAGACAAAGAAGAAGAAGACTCAATTCTATTCTAAGTTTGTTGTTTTCACGAAATAAAGGATAGCAAGCATCAGAGTTCAAGGAAAGTGCAATATAGTGGAAACAACGGAGGCTAATAAGTCAGAGGACCTTTATATTAGATTAGCTTTATGACCTTCAACAAACAACTTCAGCTCTCTCTCCACTTATTTCTACAACGGAAATACTAAAACCTACTTTTCAAAACCATTGTAGGAGTGGAGAAAAAGTCTATAAAAAAATCTGGCAATAATTGTTCAAATAAACTATTAGTATTAAAACGAGATAATTCTTTGGCATTTATTGTAACAGAATTGGATATAACATGGATGTAAAATGATTTAAATAGTTTTCATAGGATTTGTAATAAATTACTAGAAACTGTTGGCTTAAAAATCAGAAATGAATTAGCACACAGTTCTGGAAGTCAGAGTCTGAAATTAAGGTGTGTATATGCTAAGACTCCATTGTTTTCCTCTTGCGGCCTCTGGTGGCTATCATATCCTGATATTCCTTTGGCTTACAGCCATATCGCTTCATCCTCTGTTTGCTTTACTTTGTGTGTGTGTGTGTGTGTGTGTGTGTGTGAGAGAGAGAGAGAGAGAGAGAGAGAGAGAGAGAGAAAGTTCAGAACCCAGAAAAATCCATAATATTTTAATTTTAAAATCCTTAACTTATCACATCTGCACAGACTCTTTTTCTAAATAAGGTTAGCATTCACTTTTTTGATATGTAAGGTGATATTCACAGGTTCTGGGGATTATGAAATGAATATATATATATATATATATATATATATATATATATATATAATACCATTTTTTCCTAATATCACAGAGCTTGCCATGAATTTAATGTAAATAGAAGTTTGTCGAGAATAAATTCTTGTTTTCAAACCCTGCTGAAAGTAAAACACATTATGTGAGTAAAGAAATAGAGAGAACAAAAGATGAAATTAATTTAGAGAAAAGAGATTCTTCTTCTACTTTGGTCTCACCTTAAGTTTCCATGAATGCATTTTACATTTTCATATTTTTGAGTATTTGTCCAGTACGTGTCTGCAGAAGTTCTTACCTAGGGTTAAGTCAGATACATATGAGGACTTTAGAATACAATGGAATAAGTAGAAAAATGCAGTAGAGGCCTTTAAAGAGAGAGCCTCCAACATCAAGCCTGCCTATATGCCAGGACTGGGAAAACTAGCTAACTCACAAAGGAACTCTTTCCTTAATCCACATGGTAGAAGAACTGGACTCTCAACTGTGATTGACAGCAGTTCTGTAGAATTTGTGCGATGTTATTATTCCCAATTCTGTCTAGGTTATTTGTGTCTTTCCTGTTTTCTGAACATCTGATACATCTAAATAGAGATTTTTTTATGTTCAATTTTATTTGTAACCAATATAAGATTTCAATGATTTTTCTCTATTTTTTGTTTTCTATTTTCTAGATCTTGTCTTGACCCTTATGTCTGTTTGTTTCTGTTCTCTTTAGCTTAAATTTCTCCTCCTTCCCTCCTTCTCCTCTTTCTCCTCCTCTATGTTTCTTAAAGTGGAAGCTGAGATTATTAATTTGAGACCTTATTCTTTTTCAAGACAGACATTCAGTTCTACTGTTTTTTTCCTATTTACTACTACATCAGCATCCCACAAGTTTTGTAAAGCATTTTCATTTTTATCCAGTTCAAAACACTTTGCAATTATCCTCCAGATTTCTTCCTTAATACTGGAATTATTTTGAAAGATATTCAAAATATTTGGGGATTATTTTTCAGGAGTTCTTCTGTTAGTGATTGCTTTTGTTGTAGTTAGAGAAAAGAGTTTGTATGTCTTGAATATTTTGAATTTTTGATAGTTGTTTAGTAGCCCAGAATATAGTTCATTTGGGTAAAAATTACATGTACTCATAAAAACTGTGCATTCTATTGTTATTGTGTTGAGAGTTATAAAATTCCATTAGTTGAATATACTCAAATCCTAGTTATTCTTAGTATAACTTTATTCATAGTTTTCTTACTTTTATAAATTTAATTTCTATGTCTATAATTTCTACAATATTGACATTTGCTCTTTCAGTTACTATGTACAGTGACATATAGCTCCCTCTGGTGACTAAGTTACAACTTTTATATTTCCTAGAGTACTTGTTTCTGAATCTTTAGAGAAATTTATTTAGTAAAAAATAAGTGCTTCTGGGATTACTTGTTCTTTTAAAATATTTCCCAAGGTGATGAATTTAGCTAAAGTATAAGGAATAATAAAAGCTTTGTAACATACATACATACATATACATATTGTTTGAAAAACATTTTGATCATCACAGAGGTCTAACTATATTATTTTCTATTCTTTTTTAAAATTCATTTGTTACATAGAATTTTTGTATATAAACTGAAATATGGGTCCCTTCGTCCCATATTTAGGCAAATTAATCAATCATAACTTCTATATCCACATAGATAATATAAATTCTTCATTTCCCAAATCAATTATTCTGCATGTATTAATTGAATACCTATTGTGTGCCGAGTTCAATTGTGTGTCCAAAATTCATGTTGTGCTCCTAATCCCCAGTTCCTTAGAATGTGACCTTATTTGGGGATAGGCTCTATTTTAGTCAGCTTCTTTGCTGCTGTGACCCTAACCAGAACAACTATAGAGGAGGAAAGTTTTATAGGGGCTCATGGTTTCAGAAATCTCAGTCTATAAGTGGCTGGCTACATTCTTCAAGGCTCAAGGTGAGGAAGGACATCATGGAGGAATACTGTGGCAAAGGGAAGCAGCTCACATGATGATTAGACAGCAAGAGAGAGGTCTCCCCTTGCCAGAGCCACACCCTCAGTTCCACACCCCCAATTCCCATCTCTTCCAATCACAATTTACCACTCCAGTTACCATTCAGTTAATCCCTATCAGGTAATACATTCACTGATTGGGTTAATACTCTTACAACTCAGTCATTTCTCCTCTGAACCTTCTTGCATTGTCTCACATGTGAGCTCTTGGGGGACACTTCACATCAAAACCATAACAGGCTCTTTACCAAATTAAAATGGGGTCAATAGTTTGGGCCATTATCCAGTACTATTGTTCCTTATTTTCAAGAAATTTTAAGACAGACAGGTAGAATAGCATATGAACCTAAAGATGGCCACCAAAAACCCTAGGAGAAAGGCTTGCACTAGATCCTTCTTTCACAGTCCTTGCATTTCAAAGTTACATAAGCAAAACTTTCTTGCAGGGATATCTGAATGAAATTTCTGATTAATTTTTCTAGGTCAGAGTTAATTTTGCCTCTTAGATTATATTGTGTGATCAGAAACTTGTACTTCATTTTATGAAATGTAATATATCCAGAATTGCTAAATGAGTTCTAATTACTAACGATGGGAAATCTAAAAATGCTTGTTATGGTTTTTATGGAAACTCTGTTTAAAGAAACCCAAGCTTTTTACATTACTAAAGCTGTGTGCTCAGAGTCAGGTTTATTGTTAGAAAGAGAGCCTTATACTCTTCATAGAGAATAGCAGAAATTTGGGTAGAGATGACCAAGTTATAGCAAAAACCCTATATTCTTTGTAACTGGAGTCATTATCAGGTACTGAAAAGACAGTCTGACTAAATGCTTCTAAAAATAGAAGCTATAATTTAAAGGAACAGAGCCATGTTAAAGGTCATAGGCAGAATATTACAAATTGGTTTTGCTCCTGAAACAGATCTAGCAATAACCTGTTTTGGAATTATATTCTTTACTGCTATTGTGTTTCCTACCTATTTTTTTCTTAATTTCTTATGCAAATATGTCTTAACTAAACACTAGTTTCTAATGTTCCATGTTTTTAATTTTGTGTCCTGCATTTTAAACAGATGGGATTTCTTCCAGTTATTTTTAGGTAGAGAATGGAAGAGACCAGGGGAATTGAAATGATTACTATTCTGGAAGTGTATTTCAAGTTGCTTTGATTCTCTCAGGTGCTTCAGAGAGAGTTATAAATTCTTCTTCATGACTGGCTCACTTGCATCCTACTGACGGATCAATATTCATAGCTAGTTCTCATGTGGTCCTACTCACAGATCAATAAGCGCTTCTCTCAGGCATACTAACCTCTTGGCATAATCAGCTTGCTCATTCAAATATGCCATCTGTGTTCCACCAGGGACATCCTCTCACAAAACTGCCAATAGTGGCAAAGTTTATTTGAATTCCTGGTGCTCATAATCATCAAGTAGTCTGAAGTTCTTTTTTGGTAAATTCAACCTCTTCTATTTGGAAAACCTACTTCCTGTTACAGTAAATCTAGGTTTACATTTGTTCTCCATGCTGGGAAAAGAATGTCTCATGATAGTTCTCTTAGGTGTCTGATTATTTTACAATGTTTTCTATGTTCCCCCAAACAGCCTTCTTTTTTGACATCACACTTTTTCACCTAAATCTACCACCATGGAACTGAAGGAAATTGGATAGAAATCTCCATGGGAGCCATTCTTTAATCAGGCCTACAGGTTACCGCTCAGGGACATGAAATGTTCATTTTCTTCCCAGAGATTAAGAATGATCCGCTCAGAGGCAAAGTGCAGGGAAGCATCCCAGTTGCCTGTAAAAACATCTTAAATCATCAGAGGTTTGTTTCCTCCTTTAATCTCTGAAAACAGCAAAACAAAGAGTAAAGCTCAAATAAGAGGATAGTACCATCACTTGGCCTAGGTATCACTGAGAACAGAGTGGATGCTACTGACAATAAAATGTTCCAATGCGCCTACAGGGTATAAAATATGGATTCCCCTAAGCTTTCTTGGCTTTGTTACTGTGTTTATTTCTGTATTTAACAAGGAACAAGCTACTGAAATGCTGTAGGGAAAATCTTTTTCCTGTTTGTAATTTTAAATCTCCCAAAATTTCACAAACACATTTAAAAGATAGTATTGATTGGGGCTGGGGCTGGGGCTGGGGCTCAGAGGCAGAGCACTCGCCTGGCATGCGTGAGGCACTGGGTTCGATCCTCAGCACCACATAAAATAAAATAAAGTTATTAAAAAATTAGTATTGATTGAAAGAAGGTGAAATTAACCTCTTTAGATAGTCCCCAAAGAAAAGAGGAAAGATTAACCAATTTGATGGGATTCTTGTTTGGTTCTTCATAGTGAAAATGATCTTTTGGTTTTGAAAATTTTTGCTCCATTGGTACAATGACAATGTCTTCATATCTCATTTTAGACAGCTAACGTTTCCTTTGGCAATCAAATGTTCTATCAGCTCTGGTGTCTGGGCTATGCTCAGTTTTGAAAATTCCATAGTAGGAGTCTACAAAAGCTTTCATTCATATTTCTTCCTAAACATTCTCAACTTTCAAGAATATGAAAAAAGCAAGTCAGTGGATTAGTTTATTGCTTCACTTTTAGGCTACCATTTGATCAAAAACTATTTGTTAATGCATCTAAAATACTGAATAAGTGCATATTATGTCCAGTGATGTATTAGGTATTGATACAGAAGAGGAAAAACATGAATAGAAATATGGCAAAATTTCTCTTAGAACTCATATTTGCTATTTAAAATATCTGGCATTTTTATAAAAAGGTATGTATAAATCAAATTTTATAAATAAAAATTTTTAAAATATAAAAACAAATATCATGTTTCCCCCTTATAGATATGCACATATTTGCATATTTATTTTTAAAATATATACACATATAATATTATTGGACAGTGGATGAGTTGTACTTTCATATCTAATTCTCTCTTTTTGCACAGTCCTGTATATACATCCCAAATTAGAATGCATCCTGGAATTTAAACTTTTCTTGTAGAAGAATGCATTAAGCGTTGTAGGTGCTAAAGAAAAAACTGATATAACATATCCGCATAACCAATTCAATGGGAATGGTCCAGTGAAGGAGTTGCTTTGGGGAGAAAGTCCTCTGCTAGGACTTTCTTTTATATATATATATATATATATATATATGTCTTTTCCTAGAAAAGCATAAAGAATTTCAGCATAGAAACAATTTTATATTCCATTGAGATCCAAGCTATATTCATATTCCAAATCCCTAATGAACATTCCCACTAGAGTCACAGTACATAGATGTTAAATTTCCATTCCCAGAATCTTAAGTCTTTATTGCGATTAGATCTATACATTCATGTTGCAAGACACTGAAAGATGGTAACCAAATTTTCATGGTTTTAGCTTGGATAACAGAAGAAAAAATAAAGATGTGTTCTTCTTTTGTGTTTGGCAAAAGAAGAATTTCTTCCAAGTGGGTTATTAAACATCAAGGAAGAGTGCCAATGCTGAGGGTTGGTATGTGCCATTATCATTGAAATGTCTACATGGTGCCTCAGTCATTTGTAGACACATTTGTATTCCCACAAGATAATGTGCCACCAGGCAGTGGGTGTCTATGTCTTATTTAGCTTCGTGTTCCCATTTCATAACATATTGTTCAACAAATCTTTGGAGAATAAATTTGGGAGTCCTCAGCTTAGCTTTGAAGCTTCCTCTCCATGAGTAAATTTGACCTCAGTTACTGAAAGGATCATGATTATAAAAGAAAGTGGGCTTTGTTTCCTTCCTCAATGCTCCCATAACTGCATCTCATTATAGTTATTTATTCTTGTGTCTTTTACAATATAAAGGGATATCTTGTAAATCTGGGACTAATTCTTGCTTTTCTATGTTTTCTTTTAAATTCTGTCAAATGCTTGCCAATGGCTGTTACATGTTTGTGAATGAGTAAATGAATAAATGAAGATGCTACATTGGGGCCAGCTGGAGGTCCTGTGAGGTTCTCATTTCATGTGTCTCTACAGATGATATGTATTCATTTTAAGAATATTGATGTTTATTTGGAAAACTGTCCAGTAATTCCTAGGTATTAGTTTATCAAACAATATTGGATACTACAATTTGGGAGTTCCATGTAGTCAGTCTCTGGTGAAGTCATGAAAGAAATTAAATTCTCAATCCCCCAATTAAATTGATACATTATTAAAGGTACACAGAGAATGAAGTGGTGAGGGATATTTGCTTTTAGTTCTTTCATCCAATATAAATTTAAAAAATCCAAAGAAGAAGGAAAATTTTGTTCTATGGGTGAAAAATTGGCATGTTTCTATTTTGTCTGGTATACATGCCTTTATGTATTTAGAAAGACATAAAATGGACAGTAATCTTTCTTAGCAGCAAGACAGCATTTCCTATCATTCTTGTTATTTTATATTAAATGAACATTGGTGGGTTAATTTAAAAAATGGCAGCTCCTACTGCAGAATTATTCCACAGATACTCTTTATTCAGAGTTGGACAAGTCACATATGTTCTCAGATTCTCAATTAACTCTTCTGCAGAATAGTTTAGGGGAATGAATGAAGATTAGAGATAATAAATGTGAGTATTTAGAGCAATATATGGTACATATTTGATGCTTGATAACTAATAGATATTTCATCATCATCTAAACTTATGTCTTTGTTATGAATACCAACTTAAAGTTTGAAACAGATCTTAGACTCAGTGCTACCAATAATTCCTATTGTTAAAAAAAAGTATTATATTCTTGAATCTTCCTGCTTGTCTTTAGTAGAGGCAATTTATTGATCTATCAAGTCATCAGCTGAAGTTGAACCAAAACCCAGGGAGACACACACAGTTACATATGCGCTCAGTCTCACTGGGCTCCTTGAAACCTTGTGTCCTATAATTCCACCCTAGAGACCATGAAAATCCCAGTTTTTAATGAGCTTGCCAATCACATCACATATCCTGAATTGTAAGCTTACTTTTACATTGTCCAAATTGAGATGCACTGATTATATGATTGTTCAGAATATTATGGCTCATTAGTAATCAGAGAAATAAAAATTTAAAATAATATTTTTAGTCAACAGCATAGTAAAAATCGTGATGGACCATTTTGACATTTTTTAAAAACTACTTTATTAGTTTGAAAATTGGTGTCTTAATATATTTTTATGACATTAAAATTCAGTATAACATTTTTAGGAAGAAATTTTATCAAAAGTCATATAACACGTCCTATTGAGTATGAACAAATGCAATATGTGAAATGTATTCTTTAGGGGAAAAAAAGCAGATGATATCTGGGAAGTTCATTGAACTTCATTTCTTCCCAGCAGGTAGCCATTCACTTTTTCTAAGGAGAAAAAGTGAAATAATAGTCCTAACAGCTGAGGCAGATATATCGCTTACCCTGTGGCAGGCACAGCTGTATTTTAGATAGAGTTCTCATGTAATGCTCGGAAATGTCTTTTATTCTCCCAGATAAGGAAAATGAGTTGCAACGTGCATTAGTAACTTGCCACTGAGCACCAAATATCAAAATAAGAATTTTGTACTCGATATCAGTATATTACTTCGTCTCCTAAGAAGAGGCAACAATTTAACAGATAGCAAGAAGCAAATGGTTATATGATTTCAACTAATAGAATATTACGTGATCATTAAAATGTATTATTATGGAAAACATGAAGCAGTTTGGATTTTAAAACTTAATATTAAACCAAAAAATAATGTAATATGGTCAACCCACTATGGTAGCCATAGTAAAAAATGGCTCTCATGAGAGTCATAGTTCATATCAGTGTGAAGGCCAGCCATATATGCATAATGCATAGCTAGAGACATTAATTAAGAAAGAGAATTAGAAGAGCTAATCACCCACTAAATCATGGTCAAGAAGACAGCAGTTCACACAGTCCCAGGGACTGTGCCAACATATCCATCTGATGCTGCTCAAACAACATTTGAATCATAGCAAAGAATGCCTTACTTCAGAAATATGAAATGGAGATGGAAGGGGAGCCACAGACAGAAGGAAGAATTTTCCTGGGTTAGCTAGCAAAGTGAGGGAGATAGGAATGGGATCCTCACACCTAGACGGATGGATATTTGAGGGCAATATCTAGCCTTCTGGCTCAGAGGGAGAACAGAGCTCCCTCTGGTGTTAAAGACTGGGAAGCACAGTGAATCTTACAAATCCAAAGCTTCCAGCAAAGATGAGCAGTTGTTGATGGTATTGGGGATATCATCAAGACCAGAGAAAAAGTTGGGTCTGCCTTTGATTGGAGTCATTTCCAGTAATTGTGAGCTACTATAGTCATCAAAGACCAAGTGCTACAAAATTATTGACTACAGGGCAGTAAGATGCTCTAAATCCTCCAGAATAGGACCTTGGGAGCCCCTGGGATCTCTCTAGCCTTTGCTCCTATAGACCCAGGGGAGGGCCCACAAAGGGCCCGAGTTGGGAGCACAGATGTTGGGATAGAGTTTGACCTGCCCAGGGCTTGACAACATTAAAGTGAAATACAAAAACTAAGGCATTTGATTAAAAAGGTGAAAAACTTATAGATATTTTTATTTTATAAATTTTTGTTAAAGTCATAATATTTCTTTCGTAAGTTTTAAAAATATGGTAATTTATGGAGGCTGTACATAGTGAAGATTTTCTTTTAGCCATGTCCTCTAGCTGTCTGTTTAGGTTCTTATAAATGTATGATTTAGAGGAGCATTTCTCTTATTTGTCTTTCTCTCATACATGGACACATGCTAATGGCAACACAACTGGATTCATTTCTTCCCAGCAGGTAGCCATTCATACTAGCTACAGAATATAATTTCTCTTAGTGAACTAAGATAAGGTTGCTTCTTCTTAGAGCAACCTGACAAGTCCATTTTCCAAGATGGCAGCAACACCCTTGACCTTAAAAGCCATTTGTTTCAAAGTTAACAGATATTGAGAAGCAGTTAATTATTTTCCTTTTTCTTGTATTTCATGGGACTCATTAACCTGTAATTGATATTCTTTTTGGAGTATTGCTATGGAAGAGAAATTATGTGACATCCTACCAAACTATGACCCTAGTGGCAAATGATAGATGCTCTTCCCACCCATCAATGACAAAAATCAAATGAGTTAGGAGAATTTATGTAAATATATAAACTTTTCTTCCCACCCTCTCTCCCTTCTTCCTTTCTTTCCTAGACAATTTTGAAGACGTTAACTGATTGGCATCAGATAAATTTTTGGTGTGTTACGTTTAATATTTTAATTATATAAACTCAGCAAATATTTTATTAAGTTAAATTGGAAGAATTTTTAAAATATGACAATTTCTTATTCTAACCATGCATTAAAAACAAGATATGAGATAAAGTGACAGAAACATCATATCCATTTTTGTTTCATTTGGTGACAATAAACAAACTAATATTTGGTTTCTGGTTTTTGGACTTTTTAAAAAAATTAATGTTGGTATATACTGGTATATATTGTGTATACATAATTTTTTAAAAAGTTTGGACTACAACTCATAGATTTACATTTTAACAGTACACAAATTTTACTGTGAAATCCTCATGCAATTGACACTGGATGTTCTTGGGGGTTAAAACATTCAAGTGCTACTGGAAAAGTATACCAGGGCCCTGACTCTCTAGATTAATATTCATCAACCTGGACCATTGACCAGATGTCATATTTATTAAATCACTAACATTATCTAAGAATCTTTAACTTTTCTTTAAGTAGCAAATCTGAAATACAAGTCAGATTGTATACCAAACTGAAGTTGTTCTAAGAGATTTGCAAGAGAAGATAAACCAAACCATTGAGTTTTGTAGTGCCAAACTGAAATCATAAAGCATAAGTAATCTGTCCTATACTGGTGCTAGGCCAGCCTGATGCTAATGAAATTTTTTTATAGGGCCTTAATCTGTTGCATTTCCTGTGAGTCAGCCAAGTCTCCCACTCTCTGTTGAAAAGTGTTGTGGACCATTTTGAAACAGTTTGCCATGTGCACCATTTATACTTTGATGACATCAAAGATAATTATATTTAGTCACTAAAGTGCAAGCATTTGTCCATGGAACCAGCCACACCACCCGCTTCCAACAAAATAAGACACCACTTTCTACCAAGTTGTTAACTTTTACAAAACATTCATCATAGTCAGGTAATTTTCTAAACACTTTTCATCTATTAACTCTTTGAGTCCTTTTAGTAACCTTAGTAAATATCATTACATCCATTTTTTTTCCAGATGAGCAAATGAGACACAGAATATTGATTAACTTGTTTAGGTCACCCAGAGAAACTGGGTTTTAAAGTCAGGGTACCTGGTACCATATCTCTGTTCTCTCCTGCCCCAGTCATCACCTCCTTGTATTGGCCATATTTTCTGTACTCCAGCCAATCTGTACAGCCTTGCAGACCTACAAATCTATTCTCTCAGTTCTCAGTCAGATCTCCTTGCTATGCACTGCTATTGTCCCTGATGCCTTCTGTACAGTTGTCTGATCTCCCTATGAGGAATATATCCCTACTTGCTTTTTAAGCCAAGGTATAAATAGGTCTTTGGAGAAATTCTGTATTTGGGAGAGTGTTTTGGAGAATATTACACAGGGACAATTAGTTCTCTTGCCTTAGTGTCAGCCTGATAAATTTGCACTGGTGACTGAGAAGAAAAATGATCAAGAGAAAAATTATAGTAAAGAAAGGCAGGAACAGAGGTATCCTGCTGTGCTATGCAGTAACTCCTCAGTTGTTTAATAATGGGAAGGTAAGAATACTATGGGCCAGAGTACCTAGGGAGCTAAAGAAACTTGGGGCAGGCTCTGTGATCAGTGAGTATGACATTATTTAAATATTTATAAAACCAGTAGGGCTGATTATATTTGTATAATCAGTATTTCCTAAAGATTCTCATTTGGTAGGATGTTGTATTAGTGGTCTGAATAGCATTCTAAAACCCCTCAATTCTCTTCTTATGCCTCTTCTTTTACTTCTTTATCACAAATTGACCATGAATTTGCTTAATAATAATCCATTTGTATTCTTGTCTAAGAGATGGAGGAATCTGTAGTTCTTCCCTGTCGAGCTTTACAGAGTAGAATACATCAAACTCAGATTATTTCATCTTTGAGTCAATATGTACAGGTGACCGGTTTATAATACATTTCCAGTTCTGTGTTCTCTGGTGTCATATTTTAACCTCTTTTACAATTATAATTCCTGTTTGGTTTCTGTGCTGAATATGTACTGCTTTGTCTTTCTGTTGATGACATATCTAAC
Source organism: Marmota monax (assembly GCF_021218885.2). Lineage (NCBI taxonomy): Eukaryota > Metazoa > Chordata > Mammalia > Rodentia > Sciuridae > Marmota > Marmota monax. The sequence goes on along the minus strand of NW_026694084.1, from coordinate 13,722,021 downwards.
GTCCTCTGGAAGGTTAAGAACTGGAAATTCATATTTTGGAGGATGGATAATTCAGGTGTCCATACTGAGTACCAGCTAACAGAGTGGGTCTCAGCTAGGTTCAATTTGTCTCCAGGATCTCACACTTTCACCTACTTCATTACTTCTTGCTTTTGGATATCCAGCTGCTCTGGCATGAACCACATTAGTTCCTTTCATAGATGACTAAAGCCCCTACTACCTTCCAGCTTTCTTTTGATATGTCCCTCTGTTGATTTCTTCACCCTCATTCATTCTTTAACTCAGTCAAAATGGTTTCTCTCTTCCCCAATTCTCTTGTCAGTGACTTCTGCATTGTCTAGTTTAATCGGTTCCTCTCTTCCGGTTTTACTCAGCCCTTCAGCAGCATCTGCCATAGTGTCTCTTAAAATGAAGTGTTCCCGGGGCTGTCCTAATATGACACTCTTCAAATTTTGTTTCTATTGACTAAGCAGGTCAAGCTCAGTCCCCTTGCTTGCATTTCCTCCTCTTCTGACCTTTAAAGGTCTTCAGGAATATCTTTGTTCCTTTTAAACTTATTTTCTCTCACTTAAACTTCCTCTTTGACTGATTATCTAATGAAAACTCCAAATTTATGTTAGACAGAACTGTGTGTAGCTGAAGTCTTTATAATTAAAAATCAGGTAAGTTTTTGGCAATTTTTTGATCCAGTCAAATATTTCCAGTTCAGACTTCTTCTCTGGGCTCTGTACCTAACTGTTTGCTTGACATCTCCGTTGGCTAATAGGCAGATCAACATTAAACATGTTCCAAAAGAAAGTTTTGCATTTTTTCATCTTGATCAGTTCTATATATTCTTGATGTTATTAAATGCTACCACCTAAGAGTCATCCTGACTTTATGCATTTTCCCAATCTCCAAAATGTAATCCCTCACCTTGTCCTCTAGTCCTTTCCCTTCATCCACAAATACTTATGTTGGGTTTCTGAGTCCACTGTAAGATATTGCATAGTCAGATAATATCTTTTCCTGACTGAACACTGCAATAACTCCCTGTTTGCTCTGCTTCCATTCTGTTCTTGTCCTCCCTACTAAACAATCTCCAATAGCAACCAGAGTGATCACTTTAAAGTATATATCAGACTCTTACTAAAGGAATATTCAAACAGACAAATGAAAATGATAGAAATGAAAATACCTCTTTAAAGACTTTCCATAGCATCTGGACTAATTTACTAATTTAATACCCTTAGCATGCCCTTAGCATGTTTTTTTTTTTTTTTTCAGTTGTTGAGGAACCTTTATTTAATTATATCTGTGCTGAGAATCTAACCCAGTGCCTGACACATGCTAGGCTAGCGCTCTGCCAATGAGCTACAACCCTAGACCCTTAGCATGGTTCTTTCCAGGGGTTGCATGTAGGTCACATTGAGTTCACTGCCTGCTTTTGTAAATAGTTTATTGACACACAGCCATGATCATTCATTTATGTATTGAGCATGGCTGCTTTTGCACTGCTATGGCAGATTGAGTAGATGTGACAATGACCATTTAACTTACAAAGCCTAAAATTTTTACTATCTAAACCTTTACAGAAAATGCTTGCTGATCCTTGGTTTATATGGCTTTGTACAACATAGATTCCATCCAGCTCTGAAGTCATCTCTAGCCACCCTCCCCTTAACGCATTTATATCTCTTCTCAAGAAATGGCCTTCTTTATTGTCATGATGAATTTCTTTGCAGTTTTTCTTCCCCCTATGGGGAATGCTTTTCTCCTGGATCTTTGGTTGGCTGGAAATTACTCACCTAGCTCTCATCTCTTTTGGAGAAAGGTGTGCTGTGACTTCCTTTCTAAGTTGCCCCTAATTGCACACTATCTCACTATACTTACTTTTAATATCCTTCAGAGGAATTATCATAGTCAGAAATTATCTTTAGGCTTTTGCTAATCTTTTCTCTTTCTAGAGAAAAGAAATACCATTAAATTAGAATACTGTATATCATATTCATTGCTCAATTAATACAGTGTTGTGTATTCTACATATATTCACTAAATACATAGATTAATGGATGAATGTGGTCCCAGATAAGTTGGCTTCCCAGATAAGTTTCTACCATGGTATTTCCCCGTAAGAGTGCCTTCAGCTAACACTGGTGCTACTATTGCAGATTCCTTGGTTTCTGGACACTAAAGTAGTATTTTGTTCTCTATACACCTCTGGGTAAAGGAAACTATGCTATTCCAAGTAAAATTAAGAACACTGTCAGTCGTTCTCTTCATTTTAGTATTCTAATTTTCCATGTAGGTCTTGGAGCAAAGATGTTAATGTGATAACACTTTTCATCATATATATCTTTGATTTTCTATTCATAGGTCCCAGCCCCAACAAGGCTTAGTTATCAGCCAGTAATGGTCAGGGATAGGGAAAAATCTGGAAGATAAATACATGCTGCATTCAGAATCAACTTTCCTCCAGATATTAAAGTTTTGTCCCTGTTCTAGGGTTGCCCCTCTGAGTCTGTTTCCCTTAGGATGAGTTTCAATCAGGAGACTCCTTAAGTATTCTGGTATTTAGTATTCTCATAGGTCTACCTCTAGCAACACATTACCTTCCTTTAGCAAAAACTTAACCTCTCTGTTGCATTGTGATCTTATCCAAATGCTGAAAATATAATGATAAACCTGATGAATGTAGAACTTACAATCTACTGGTTAAAGTCTTGGCTCTGGCATGCCTGAATATTTTTGATCCATGGTTTCATTATTTGTAACTTAGGAAATTTTCATCTAATTGAATGTGTGTTATAAGGGTTAAATGATATGTATGTAAAACACCTACTATAAAAATATTACAAAAAGCAGATGCTCAGGATATTATAGGTATTAATTATTTACTATGTGGTTTGCAAATTGGAAATAAATACAATGAAATACTAATTCCAAGACTTTTTACAAAACAAAATTCTCTTTCAGCTTACACCTGAATAATGATATATTTAGAAACATAAAACTTCTAACATTCAAATGGTGTAGCTTTTAGCTAAATATTATTATAGGCATAATGTAGATTTATTTAGTAGAATTACATTGTTATTTAGTAACATTTAAAATTAACATTCCTAATTATTCTTCACCACTATCCAACATCTAGTTGAGTGACAAGAAAACAGATGAGCAGAATCTGAGAGATGGTGCTTTGAACACCTTTGAAATAAGGACAGAGCCCTTGCATTCAGGTGTTTGAGGTTCTGGGTAGTTTTGTCTCTGAAGGCTGCACACTGGCAGAAGTTGTGCATTCTCAGCAGTTTCTTCTCAGTGGTGGGACTGACCATGCAGTTACAGCTGCTGTTTCATCCTTTGCCAATATCCAACAGAGCAAAACTTTATTGAAGTAACACTTCACTTCTACTGACTTGCTTACATTTCTTTTTGCAGAGTATTTGGGAGCCTGACTGATCGGCTTCTACAACACCAAATATCTCTCAGCATTACAGACACATTCTACACTCATCTGCTTACTTAATAGCTTTCCTTTCTAGACAGCTTGAAAGTAAATATTACCAGCCTTATTTATAGGTGGAGAAATTGAACCTCAGGGAATTAATTTATAGTGGGTCATGCAGAAAGTAATCAGGCAATGGGACTACAACATTAAAACGATGGCTGTCTGACTTGTATCTTTCCCCTAGATTATACTGTCTGCCTGATGAGTGACTCAGCAATTTATTGCTTCTTTTTTCTGTAATTACTATAATCTATTTTATTCCTCATCATATATATACCCAGATGGGGACCAGCAGATATTAATTCCACCATTAATGATCTAAAGGGTGTAGGGATAGTAGTTTCTATCTTATTTCTGTTCAATTTGCCAGTCTAGTTCTTATAGAAGGAGATGGATCCTAGAGAATGATGGCAATATAGACCACTGCATGCTCAAATTAGTAGTATCTCTGTTCACAGCTCCTGTGCTGGATGTAGTCTCGTTATTAGAACAGATTTAGAAAGCCTCACATTCCCAAGACATGCAGTATTGATTTGGTGGATGTATTCTTTTATTCTGGTCAGCTAAGAGGATCAGAAGCAGTTTGCATTCATGTGACTGGCGCAAACATATTCATTTATGCTCTCGTTGCAGGGCTATGGTGACTCTCCTTCCCTGTGTCATAATGCAGTCTGAGAGATTAGGACTGTCTGAATCTATCAGAACATTACATCGATCCATTATATCAATGATATCATGCTGATTGGACAAGAGGAACCAGAGGTGGCCAGCGTGCTGGAAGTCTTAGTGAGACATCTGCATTCCTGATGAGAGAAGATAAAACTGGAGATTCAGGGACCTGCCATTTCAGGAATATTTTTAAGGGCCCAGAGTTCAGGGGTATATTATAACATTCCCTCCAAAATGAAAGACAAATCAATGCCTGTCAGATAAAGAAAGAAACACTTTGGGTTTGAGGGTTTGAGATAATACATTCCCTATCTAGGAATACTGTATGTACCAGCCCAAAGAAGGCTGCTGGCTTTGAATGGAGCCAGGAGCAGGAAAGAGCTCCAAGGTAGGTCCAGGAAGGATCGTGTGGACTGCCAATTCCATAGGCCATGCTGAGGTAGGATAGCAGAAATAAGAAATAGGTACATAGGAGACAGAAAGGAAGAAAAAAGAAAAAAAAATTTCAGAAGTTCTGCATGCTTTTCCAGGCCGGTCACTCCCTAAACCAGTCTCTTTCCCAGGTCAGTTAGTCTAATTCCTGGGAAATCTACAAATCTTAAAGCTAACTATAAATCCATTCACCTATACCTCTTGTCCTGCTTGCTAATTAGTACTCCCCTACCCATAAACAGATTAATTAAACAGAGAGAAGATATTTTGAGAAACTTATAATTTAGGGAACTTTGCAGCATTATCTATTGATCAGACAATGAAGACCAAGTCATCATAAGGATCCTGAGACTGACCAGACCACCATAAACTATCTTGAGATCACCAGACTAATATCATTCCCATATAGCTTCCCATACCCACCCCTCACCAAGTTTCCTTTAAAAGAAGAGCTGGAAAGATCCCACAATGCATCTCTCACTGTCAAGATGACCTACATTCTCCCTTGAATGTATTCTTTGCTTTACCCCCAAAGAGGTCTCTCTCTTGAGATTGCCCACATTCTCCCTTGAACGTGCCCCTACTTTCCTAAATAAACTACTATCTGTCTCTGACTGGCATGTTCTGAAACTCTTTTCTATCACATAAACCAAGCACCAGCCAGTTTTGAGTCAAGTTCCCCCTTCTCTCCAGGAAATCCTTGGATCCTTCTCCAGAGAAGGATCTTTTCCCATAACAGTACAACATGGCAGACTATGAGGCTATGAGGCTTAAGAATTCTGTGGTGAAATAAATAGAGGGTAGAGTTTTGGCAAGTCCCAGTGGGAGAATTATACAACCCAGGTCAGAGTTGTAGATGGATGCCTGACTGCCCTGTGACTATATCACCAGCTTCCTGGGCAGCTGTGTGTAAATGTGACTAACTTTTGGCTAATGGGACATAAGTGTAAACAACATGCCCTACTCTTGTTTGTGTCCCTTAAAAGGAATTTGTGTTTTCTTCACACATTTTTCTCCTTCTTACCGGGTGACATTTCAGCTTGACTAAGTTCCAGACAATGCTTTCAGAGTATAGGCTCAGACTTTCCTCAGAGTACAAACTAGGTTATAAGATGTTAAATCATACTAGATTTGAGCTTCAGAAACCCTCATAGAGTCCTGAGTAAGGAACCAAAACTGATCTTAGTACATAAAAAACCTGAAAATCTAAATTTGGAATTTGCTTTCGTAACTAACCGATGAGTCTCAATGAATCACGTAGCTGAACTGCCAACTCTCTGTCTCTGTTCCTCACTTTTGTTTTCTGTATGTCATTTCCCTTTTTCTATCCATAAATGTTGTTCAACCATGTGGTAGACTTGGAATTGTTCTGAACCTGTTCTCATTCTGGGGCGCTGCCCAACTTACAAATCATTCTTTGTACAATTAAATTCTGTTATGTATAATTTGCCTAAGCTGTTATTTTAATAAGAGAAGAGTAATAGGTTTATATCTATATTTTTCAAATATGAATCTGGTCTTGGGTATCTGGATTATAGCAGGGAGACTATCTTAACTTCTGCCATTGAGGTCACATGCTGCTAGGGGTGGGTTTCAGGAGAGTAATAACTTCTCCCTATGAGAACTTGTAGTGAATCCTCTAGATAAGAGTTCATTTGCATAGCCAGTTTGATTGGTTAAAAGGCTTCTTGTTTGTATTGGGTCTGAATTTAGTCCCAGGTTTGGGACTGAAACAAGCACAATATCTACCCAGGTATGTATACAGTGTTCCTACCCTGGTACTATTTAGTAGGGCTTAAAGGTATCACTGATGAGGATCAGGGGCCATAGGGCAATTTTGGATATTATACCCTAATATGTGAAAGCTAAGATTGAAAGAATCTCTGATGATGAGATGGCTATTTCTCTGGAGCAAACAAACAGCAAGCACCTAGCACAAATTCCCATTAGCACTCCACTTATGTCTACGTTGTGCTTTTATTAGTTATGCATCCATATCTTCTATGTATAAGGAATGTTTTTAAATTTTTAAAAAATCCTCAGCTCTCCTTATGAGTAGCACCTTGAAGTTAAATCAGCTGGAATTAAATCATTCATGAACTAATTCACATGCAGTAAAAAAATCCAAAATAACTGTTCTAGTATTTGGCAAATTATTATTTCAGAAATGAGCATATTTGAATAATTAATATAAGTAATTAACATGCTTTAATACTATTCTCGTTGCATTGGCATTGTTGGAAAGGGATTTTTCTCAATGTGATTTCATATATATCAAAAAATTATCTATCTATCTATCTATATATATTGCTTTCTTTTGTAAAAGGCAGATACATGAATTAATGTGTTGTAAATGGTCATGAGTTAGAAAGTCTCTTTATACCATCCAGAATTGAACTGTTATGAAACATATAAATATTTTCAAGATATAAAATTTTAACTGTTGTGGAACTTGACTAAAGCATCATATAAACCAAAACTAACATAACCCATATAATTCTATTTTTAACAACCTTGTCTAAACATTTTTTTTAATTAAGATTTTTGGAGCAAATCAGTTTTAATGACTATGACCTCACTTCCTCAAGTTATCCTCAGGCTTCATAGGTAACATCTACCATCCTCAGATTCCAGAATGGGAACCCAGAATGGGAACCCACATTTTCAAGAAGAAAGCTCATCTAACTGCTGCAAACTCCCACCTGCTCACTCATCCCCTTGTCTTTGTAATTCAAATGCTTTGAATTTAAATGCCCCTGGGAAAATTAAAGTCCAATTTTGCAGCATTTACTTGTCCTTCCTTTAAAAGTCATTTTAAAATAAGAAAATGTAGCGTACAGAATGGTCCTTTGATTTTCTCTTCCAGTATTTTTGGAGATGAGTACAAAAGAATTAAATTTAGATCCCATAGCATTGCTTGGGAAGGGAGCATCTGGACCAACAGGAAGAGATCATGAGAGGAGATCCAGAGATTTGGACAAGGAAGGAGAGAAAGAGAGACATCCATTGTTGTCTAACAAAAAACAGACAAACAAAAACCAACTCTGGATTGGATGCAGGAGATCTTAATTTTTAAACTGGATGCAGGAGAGCTTAATTTATAACTAAAGTGATCATAACTATTCAGGTGAAGTAGGTACAAGACAGATCCACCTAGTGCAAAGTTTATACAGATCTAGGAAACTTCTGGGGAAAAGCTGTTGAAATTATGAATACAAAATTAGGTATGGAGGTCTGGAAGGAAAGTATGATGCTTAAAGTCTATTAGCTTCATGATAAACCCTTTCTGGAGGTAGATATCAAAATTTCAATTATCAAATGACAGAACTGAGATTCAAAAATAAGACACGGCTTCCAGCTAGTACTTTGGTGGGGGTAAGTATACCATGAAGCTGAAATCTCTGTTTTTTATTGTATAATGGAACCACCCTATATGGTCTCAGGCTTTGGATGCTTGAGCAAATTACCTGTTCTTTCCTCATTTATTAAATGGTGTCAGCAATAGTTCTGACAGCACACCTATGGTGACTATTAGAGAGTTTCATTAATAGTGCAATAGGAATTAACCATTATTTATTCCAACCAGTCACTAAATTAAGAAGAGCTCCATTCCATATTTCTGAACATATTCTTCCTCCATTTCTTTAATATATATATTTTTAGTTGCAGATGGACACAATATCTTTATTTTATTTATTTATTTTTATGTGGTGCTGAGGTTTGAACCCAGTGCCTCACAGGTGCTAGGCAAGCACCCTACCAGTGCTCTACAACCCCAGCCCCTCTTCCTCCATCCTTAAAACTTGTTTCTTACAATTTCTAACCAGAATGGTTCTCAGAAACCCACTGATAATAGGTCTCACATAACTAATTTTGTAGAACATACCATTCTTTTTGTTGCTCTAGTCAAGTTTTTATTTGGAAAGACATGCTATGAACTTCCATTTAACCAATTTTTCTTGACTATTGGTCAAGTAACTCAAAGTTTTGTTGGTTGGTGGTGATGAGGATGAGGGTAAAAATGCAAAGAGTTAGAAAGGACACAGGTGCCTAGGGCAACAGAAGCACAACCCTTCACTTTGCACAGTCTGGGGAAAGCTTCATGACAGTGAGCTCAGACTAGAGAAAGTTTCTCCAGCAATCCATGAGCAGCCAACTCAAGGGTAGAGCAAGAGCAGAGGCATGGACATGCTAGAGTGATCTTTTCCCAATTCCCTTTTCTACAGAATCCTTCACTCCCTCTCTCTGAAGTTCCCCAACTGGTAGCAGCAAAATCAGGTACTATTGGGCTGGGATTGTGGCTCAGCGGTAGAGTGCTCACTTAGCACGGGCAGGACCCGGGTTCGATTCTTAGGACCACATTAAAAAATAAATAAATAAATAAATAAATAAATAAAGGTATTGTTAAAATTTTTTTTAAAAATCAGGCAGTATTTACAAATATGCTTTGGAGTGAGAGAGTAGAGCAGAACTTGCCTTTTTTTTTTATTATTGGCATTTTGGGTTTACTTTTGTGCTGCAGAAAACAGGATGTTTGCTGAGCAATGTAACTTATCCTGTCGACTTAAGCCAGGCAGGGCTGCAGATACATTTCTTTTTTTTTTTTTTTTAATAAAAGAAAGCATGTGAGAGTCAGCATACTGGGCCCAGTTTATAGAATTATTCCTTTAACCTCATGTTCCCACTTCTGTGAGTTCCCTATAACTTATAAGAGGGGAAATTTGGACACAGTTACATAATCAGAGAAAATGATACGAAGACGCAGTGAGATGCCACTCAGAAGCTAAGGAGAGAGCCCTGAAATCAACACTTTCCTCACTATCTCCCAGGTAACCAACCCTGCCTGCACCCTGATTTCTGAAAATTCTCGTCTCCAGAACTGTGATAACATATTTCTGTTGTTTAAGCCACACATCTGTGGCACTTTGTTATAATAGCCCTAACCTGAAAAATAGAGATGATTTCTAGTGATGATTTTTTATTTCTGGTGTTCTAAAATGGAAGTCAGTGGAACTGTTCTTTTCATTTCTCCTTTCCTTCTACTATTTTCCACATGTAAGCAATTCAGGAGGGATACATTTCTCAATATACAGGTCCACCACCTTTCTCCTCTATTGTCATCCATCATTTGTTGACCCAGTATAGGTCTTTTCCTTTGGAAGACCATGTTGTCTGAGACTGCTCCCTCCTTTCAGCTGTCAATCTCCACGTTCCTTGCTGAGGGAGTTCTAAGACAGCTCCTTTATCTAGGCATTTAGCCCCACCTAAGTAACTGCAGACTGAAAGAGAAAACTCCTGACAAGTCTGACTGGGGGTAATGTGAACTAAGTATGAGTGTCTCAAAGTCTTCTTTTTATCATTTATAAACTGAAATCATCATGGCTGACTGTGGTGAGGATGAAGCTAAGAAAGGCATGTAAACACCTGTCCAGCACCACACACTGCATGCACTAAAGAGGCCTTGACTGCTGCTCTAGTAACCAGTGCTATCTCCAGGGGAGTCTGGGAGGATGGCTGCCTTTTCCCTAGTAAAATACTTTCTAGAACAAGTTCAGCAGACATGCAAGTTCCACCATCTGAAAATAATAATCAAAAAGTTAATATGTTGGTAAGGTTGTCTCCTTACCAGAAACACCTCTTTTCCATTCTTGTTGTATCCATTCTTGTTGTGCTGATTCAAAGGAAACATGTTTCATTCTTATACATTTCTGGTTTTCCAAATAATCTTAAATGGTTAAAAAAAAAGTTAAGACATACTTATGCTGTGATAGAAACTGCAATGTACTTCTCTAAACAATTTTTTAATAAGTAATTTCAAACAGTATGTTCAAAATAAGAATGCCATCAGGGAAGTGTGGATGCAGATGGAATGTTTTTAGAGCTCAAAGCAATTAGGAGCTCTTGGCAAGAAGAAAGAAACTTTGAAGATATAGAATCCAATTCTTTGCCCATGATAATTTAATGATGTGTCTTTAATAAGCTCCCTTATTAATACTTATTATTTTCTGCTGTACTAAAACTTGGGAGAAATGCATATAAATGAAGCTCTTATATTCTGAGTGCATGAATGTTTTAGTCAGCTTTTTTGCTTCTGTGACCAAAAGACCTGACAAGAACAATTAGAGAGGAAAAGTTTATTTGGCAATCATGGTTTCAGAGATCTCAGTCCTTAGATGGCCAATAATAACCAGGCCCAAAGTAAGGCTGAACATCATGGCAGAGGAAACCAGCTCAGAACATAACAATTAGGAAGCAAAGACAGAGACTGTCTGCTCACCAGGGACAAAAGTATAAACCCTCAGTGACCTACCTCCTTCAGCCATAACCTATTCTCCACAATTACCAACCAATTAGTCCCTATCAGTGGATTAATGAACTAATTAGATTCATATTCTCATAGCCCAATAGTTTCACCTCTAAACTTTCTTGCATTGTCTCACACATGAGCTTTTGGGCGACACATCTTATCCAAACCATAACAATGCATTTAAAATACTGATTAAGTCAGTGTCCTATTGTATAATGTTTTACTTTAATACAATAGAGACAAAATATCAGCTATTTTTAAGAATAACTCTGAGTGCTAGAATTGATACATTTCATATAGAAAGATGACATACCTAAAAATGAAATAGTTTATTGGCTCAGAAAAGAGCTTTTGAACTGCTTACAGATTAGTATTATTGATTAGGTCTCTGATGATTGATCGACTGGTGTGAGGACCTTTGGTTAAATGTTAATACAGTCCCTATCAACAGAGAGTAACATTTTGTTTAATTGAAAAGTGAGAACTAAATGAATGTTTTATTAATAGAAATCATAAGACATAGGGATTCAAAGCATTAAAAATCTCAATTATCATTATTGACTAAATCTCTACTAAAAATTTTGTCCCAGAAACTATAAATCAAATCCAAGAAAAGTACCAGAACATTCAATCTTTGCTAATTCATTCAACATTATCTGAGAATTACCAGTTATATACCAAACCTTAGATTAGTTACTACATATCCAAAATGTTAAAAGATATAAGCTTAACAGTGCTTCAGGGAATTAGAAAAATTAATGAGAGAAACGGTAAATGAGTAAACAAAAAATTAAAACTGTGTCCCGTATTTTGAAAGAAATAAAGAGAAATAAGTAGGGAAGAAGGGTGGGAGGGAAAAGGAGGGAGAAGGGGAATTGCATGGATGGTGGAAGGAGACCCTCATCGTTATACAAAATACATGTATGAAGATGTGAATTTGGTGTCAACATATCTTGTATAAAGAGATATGATAAATTGTGGCATAAAGGTGTATTAAGAATTGTAAGGCAAAAATAATAATAATAAAAAAATAAATGAGGGTGGTAAAACTTAGGGTGGTAGTATTTTCAGAGGATGTGAGAGTTATACTGAGGCCTGAATGAAAGCCCAGGAGCCTGTCATAGGGAAAAAGATTAGGAGGAGTCACCTAGCACCAGAACTACACACGGAATGACTTCCAGGTATACGAGAGTTTGAGAAATAAGGGGAATATCAGAGTGGCTCAAGGTTGGTGAATGGAGAAAAACATGAATCAAAATGATTTTGTACAGATAGGAGTCAGGCTATCTGCATAACACAATAGGAGTCCCATTTCAAGAAATTTGCAGCGGATACATGAGATTTGTGAAAAGAAGCAATTCTATCATTAGAAGTTGCACATTCAGTTATTTCTTCCAGATACTAGTTCTTCTGAAGTCTTGAAGCAAATCAGGAAGTAATATATGGAAGGAGGAAGGATTAGGTGGTGAAGAACTATACAGAATAGAGAAAAAGAGGACATAACACTGTGAGTATGGGATTTTGGAAAGATGAGGGGCATGGCTTTCAATATAAAATTTATTTTTAATTTGAGTATTATCCTTTCTAAAGATTAGAAACTTGAGTTTCTAATAAGGTTACAATTCGTTCAATAATTTTTAATGATCATTTGATCCATGCCTAAATTTTACAAGATTTAACTGCATTGGTAACACAATAATGGAAACTCACTAAAGAATGGGGGAAAGTGATCATTCTATAGAATCAGACAGGTGGTTTAGTTAGGAGAGTATATATCATTATCCATTTGAAAACTATTGTGTGTTGATCATATGAAACCATGGCAAGATTCTGAACACACTGGGTACACAGAGTTGAGTCTAATCTGCAGCCTTCCCTCAAAAGGCTCACATCCAGTGGATGTCAGACTTTGCAAGAGAGTCAAAACCTGAGATGGTTTGGAATGTACAGGATACTTGCTATACAGGAGTTGCACCTTTATTCATTTTTACCACACTAAAATGTTTTGATAGCCAGTCCTATGCTTATTATCACCAAACATCATACATGTCTGCGTTAGCATATTATTCCTTCAGGAAATTTTTGACAAAGTAAATGAGACTCATATATTATGGGTACCTATTTTTTCTCAGATAATACACTGGATGTGATTCTACTTCATTTTTATTCATTATAAATAAATAATCCACTGGGTGCAGTGGTGCACACCTGTAATCCCAAAGGCTCAGGAGGCTGAGGCAGGAGGATGGTGAGTTCAAAGCCAGCCTCAGCAAAAGTGAGTCACTAAACAACTCAGTGAGACCTTGTCTCTAAATAAAATAAAAAATTGGGTTGGGGCTCAGCAGTCAAGTGCCCCTTAGTTCAACCCCAGTACCAAATAAAAATAAGCAAACTAAGGTTCATAAGGTATATGTATTTTGTACAAATCAAGTAGATATCAAATAGGAGAGATTCAAGGTGAATATTCTACTATTTGTTCCTCTCCTATTCCTGGCTATTTGTGGAACCGTGCTTACAAAATAAAGGAAAATGTGACATGTTTTGATGTGAACTTTAGAATAATACACTTGATGGTAGATTTAGAAGTACAGAAGTAGAAAGATATCCAAAATACACAGTCAAGTGCAAAAAATGTACAGTGAAGCTCAAAACCTTCATTTATAAAACAATGAACCTTAAACCAAATACCACCACACAGTAGGAACCCATAAAGAAGGGGCTCAAAGATCATACACAAAACCGGTAGCCATGATTGCCTCTGAGAAGGCAGTGGAATTAAGAGGGAGCAAAGGAAACTTTTGTCCAATGCACTGTATGGTTTAATTATTTTTACAAAAATGAATCCATAGGTTACTTATGAATTTAAATAAAACAAATCAGTAAACATATACATTGTGTCTCAGTTATAATAACTGTGTGCTAAGGAGAGCAGAGACACTTCCTACCATCCTGGGCAGAGGCCTACTTTCTCTGGAGGCTCTCTGGATAAAGAGATTAGCCTTCAAATAACAGATCTGATGGCAATAGAACAATTCATGCCACCAGGGCTGCCCATATTGTTCCTTGTAGGTAAACCCAGGCTGAAGAGTTTTGTCTGTCACAGGGTCCTTGGAGAGCATCAGGCCACCTGGGAGGTCAGTCACCACACAGCATACTCTGGGATGGGGATTCTTGCCTCCCAACCTTGTGGTTACACTTTCAGCATGGTCATGGCATCAAAAGGCCTTTGTTTACCCCACAAGCACAGACTCTTACCTTTCCCAGTGTTTGCCAAGCATTCCTTCTGTCAGTTTTTTGATGTTTTTATACACCTCTTGAGACATCTGGTGTGCTGTTTCCATGGATACTCTTTCTCAAGAGTTGTTTGGCAACTGTACAACCTGCATGACTCAGGGAGTTTTCAGATCATCAACAGAACAGGCCCTTTCTGTGATGAGGCTCTGACTGCCAGGGCACTGGGAGTATCATGTATTCTGGGTCCAATACTTATATTAACATTACTGTTTGTCTTACAAAGATTTTCCCAAAACGTATTGGATCAGAAAACTTACACATGGATATAGGAGAACCCGGATTCTAAAAGAAAAGCCCAGACCCATATCATTGCGCATGTCCAGGGGCTGGACCATGACCTAGAACTTCCAGCTCCTGACTGCCCCTGGGATGTCGGTTCCATCTATATTGCGGCACCCATACAAGAGTAATGGTCTCTCTCTATTTTTTTTAACCTTGATTCATCAATCATCTCACCATCACGTGGACTAAACCTACACTAATGGAGTATTACTTAAGATTTAATGAGGAAAGCGTGAAAAGAATTCTGTTTTTAAAATCACACCACAGAAATTCCATTCAATTAGGAGCCTTTCTTGTTTCTTCTGAAATCCTCCTCCATTTGAGCCTGCATATCCACTCCACCCGCCTCTTTTCTGCTCTACGCAATTTCTCAAATAAACAAAATAAAATTATTATTATTATTTTTTTGTCTCTGGAAATTCTGCTCTAGCCAACAACTGTCATCTTCAATTCAGGGGAAATTTGTTGAACTCCCAGGCTGACATCAGTATTCAGAAACCTGCCCCATTTAAGCATGTTCCTTGAAAGTCTCTTTTATTTTCATACTTTCACTCAAGTTATATATGGTTGACACAACAGTTTAGCAGGACTAAAAGAGAATTTCCACATATAGATGAAGACATTGAGATCCATTAGATAGACCCAGCAACTCACCATGGACATTTGAAGCAGAGGTTTGACTTTAGGCTAGCTTTATATCATCTAATGCTTTTGTATCTCTACCCCTGTGAACATTATTGATCCAAATTTCCATTGCCTAAATTCTGCTATTCTAAATTAAATAAAGCTATATTTGTCTTAAAGGAAGTTGGGACCCACAATAATCGTGAATTACTTTTAATTTGAGGATGTACATAAAAATTCTTTCCTATGAATATTTTTGGTAGAATTGATTAAGAGAACAGAGAAATCCTATGAGTATTTTAGTCTTCTCGTGGGCAAGTTTATAAGAATGTTTTGATAAGTATTTTAATTGAGCCTAAAACCCCCAAAGAGAGATCCTGAATTTGGAAATTGACTTTTTTTTTTTCCCCACTCTCAAGTCAGTAGGATTAATGGTTCTACAGTCAACAAGATAGAAAGATAAGACACTGAGTTGCCTCCTCTGCACTGGCCTTGGGTGCTGCCCTTTTCTGATTAAAGGGTGATAGTGACCTAGATGGCTTAAGTTCCTTGAACAGTGATGTTGTCCAATCTCCTCTCAGAGGATATTGTAAGTCTAAATGGTTTGGACAAGAGGTAGTATAGAATGATGAAAGATTCTTCAATGGAGACTCAGAAATCTGGCTCTAGATCCTTGTCGTCTGATCTTGAGAGCCAGATAGGAGGCAAATGGAGATGGTACCAATGGAACCATTTTGCTGAGAAGACAGTGAATCTCATTGGCAGCTGCATCTTCTAGGTACTATGTTATAGACTTTATTGGTACTTCATCAGAGCTACCTAACTAGTAGTAGATATGCTATCAAGGTCATAAATGATCCTAACTCCTGTTTACCAGGAGGTATCTTGATTACCTCATTTAATTCTCACAATAAAATTGCAAAATGGATATCACTGCCCCATTTCAGAGAAGCAACTGAGACAAAAGAACTTTCCCAAGATCACAGTTATTAGTGATAGAAGTGGAAGTAGCATTCTATTCTTCCAAATTTCATAACCAGAGATGTTGGACAATATACTATGATATCTCTCCCTAATGGATCCTAGACTGCTTTAATCCTTTTATACCTTTACAGAGTAAAGCTGTCATTTGACAACTTGTATTAGTCTATTGGCAAGGAAGCAGATGTGTGTGTATGGGGGGGGGGGTGATTCCCAGGGATAAATATTATCCTTGAGATTTGCATGGAGATACTAGCAAGGAAACATGGGTATGATCCATCATCTTTGAATTTAAGACACTCATTATGATGTTGTACAAACTAACACAGTAAACCAGGAATAGTCTGGGTTTTTCTACCTTCCCATTTACCTACAATGTCTGAACAATATATACACACCTAGGTAGAAACCATTAAGTAAAGAAGAAAAAAGGAAAGAAGTTAAATAACAAAACAGCTAAAAGCTTAGTCTCTGCATTGCCAGTAAAGACATCTACAAAACCTTTTAGAAAATGCTGATTTCTTTTTCTTTTTCTTTATGGTGTGTGTTTCTGTTTGTGTGTGCATGCACATTTCATATATATATATATATATATATATATATATATATATATATGCAAGTCCATTATCAAATGTATTTGGAAAACTTGCATACCATAGCTCTCACTTTAAAATATACAACAAAACTTTAGTAATGTTAACAACAAAATCAAAAACAAAAAAACCCAAACAAACAAATGCACTTAATTTAGTTCAGGTTGTTTCAAATTCATGTGAGCATAGAATTCAACCTTATTCCTTTAGCTCACATGGATATCCTGTAAAGCACCTCTCCTAAAGGAGAGCAGGCTGTGTATGTGTCCACTACCTGTCCAGACCATTGTCACTGTAAGACCTTCTGCACTGTCTTAGTTTGCTTTTAGATCTATTCATTTGTTTTAATATTTATAATTACCATTTCTTGTCAGTTGTCTCCCAACCACCATTTAGCCACTTGATAAATGCTCACACTCACACACATTTTATAAAGCATCTTAGGTGACTGTGAGCAACAGGAGAAGACAGCAATGCTCTGGGTATCAGTAGACCAGGAGGCTGAGCCTGATGTAATGTATAACTTTGGAAAGGCAAAGTTATACATTATGGCATCATGGCATGGAGGAGGTAAAAGCAATATCTTCTCCTCCTCAAGTCCTGTATAATTCTATAAGACTGTCTTCCTCAATGTTCCAGGACAACAACTTGATACATCTAATAGTTTCGTAATTTAGTAATGGAGTTCCCTCAGGCATTGGGGTATTTGTAGATTACATCAACAGGAAGATCAAAGGATATTAAAAGGATAACTACCAGTTACCCTCACAAATAGATCTAAAGAAACACTTGCAATTTCCTGAAGAGATGAAAGGACTGCAAAAGCAAAGGATGTTTCTAGTCAGTTTCACAGTGAAATACAATGAATGAGAATTTAATGGCAGATAATACCTCTGCTATAATAATGCTAGCTGCTTTAACAAATAAATCCTAAAGTGTCAGTAGCTCACAGAATAGAAGGTTTTTTTTTTTTCTTTTCTTTTCCATGTAACAATTCAATGTAGGTAGCTTCTATTCAGATGGTGATTCAAGAGCCAAAGGTGTTTCTATCTTCTAGTTTGGGGTTCATTGCATCTAGTCCCAGGAAGGGAATGGATACCTAGTGTTATAGGGCAAGGATCTGAAAACAGAGCTGAGGCAGTTGTAAAGGATCTCTCTTCACCAGTTCCTGCAGTCATGTCAGAAAGATTTCAGTCATGAACTATGAGAAGCAGCCATGGGATTATTAAAAGTATAGTAAAAAAAAGGAAAAGGGGATACACTCAAGGGAGTGTGCACCCATCTTCCGCTCCAGTTTTATTGGGGGTGCCAAGGAAGTTTCCAGAGATTCCTGCCCAGGACTACCTCTTTACCTTTGATAGCTGGATGACATCAGACATTCAAGTCTTTACTGACATGACAACTCTATGTCACTTTGGCTCATGCTAACCAGTTCTATTTAGAACCTTTTCTTACAGATTTTAGGGTCAGGGGTGTTATCCTTATGTCCTCAAGTCCTGGGATCTGGTCTGCATAAGGGTCACAAATATCTCCCCTTTAGGGTTACTCATTTTTTTATGGGCATTTTGGGTCTGCATTTCTCCTGCAGATAACAGGTTGTTTACTGAGGAATGTAAACAACTTAAGCCAGGCATGGCTGCAGGTAAATTGCTTTTTAAAAGAAAGCATGTCCCCACAGTTGGCCCAGTTTATACAATTAGTCCCTTAACTTCATGCTCCTACTGGTCACACCTATTTGTTCCCTTTCACCTCCTATTTAACTTCATGGGTCCAGAAGCAAACCAATTTTGTTTTCATGGTTTCACTGGATGCAAGAGTTTAGAAAATGGAGTCCCTGGCTAGGCAGCCCCTTCCAGCAATATCCCTGCACCTCAAAGTATGAAGCACATATTTTGGTGGACAGCAAGCTGTTTTTGCATATACAGTAATAGCAGTATCCATTCGATTCCTATTGCCATTATCACAAGTTACTGCAACCATTATTAATGGCTTAAAATCACACATTTTTCTTGTCTTATGCTCTGGAAGCTAAAGTCTGAAATGAATCTCGCTGAGCTAAATTCAAGATGTTATGCAGGGATGTGTTTCTTTTTGGTACCTCTAGGGAAGAAGTTATTTTCTTTCCATTTCCAGCATCTAATGTCTACCTGAATTCCTTAGTTTATGAAAAATCAGGGCTCCTTTCATTTCCATTTTTTTTCTGGTCATCTTTCTCCTGCCTACTTCTTCTACCTAGCAGAGCCCTTGTTCCTAAACTGGGCCAACCTTTATAATCCAGGATGGTCCTCTTGCCTGCAGGTCAGCTCATTTAGCATCTTAATTCCAACCTTAATTTTCTTAATTACAACCTTAATTTCCCTTTGCCTTACAACCAATATTCATAGGTACTGAGGATCAGGATGTGGACATTTTGAGGGAACATTATTCTTCCTGCCACGTAGTAACCAAAAGCTTCGTCTCAGTAACATTGAATATCTTCTGGGTACAAGAGCCATTGCTAGCATAACATTCTTCATCTTTACAATAGTTCAACTAGATAAATATTTTTAATCACCATTTTACAAGTGAGAAAATCGAGGAGAGAGATGTTCAACAGATTAAAAGTCACAATGACGGGAGAAAATGAAATTTAAATCCAGCACTGTTTGATTCTAAAACTTCCACTCTGGCCCAGAACTTTTATCTCTTTCCCAGCAGATCTTTGTTTATTTTCTGCAGATGTTTTTGCTTCTCTTCTTTTTGACAAGAATTAGGCAATATGATTCTCTTCTATTAAAACCCTTTTACATGTTTCAATGGTTAAAAAGAAGAGTAATAATTTATGAAAAGTGAAAATTCTGTGAAATTCAAATGTCAGTGAGTGTAATTAAAATTTTGTTGAAATACCATGCTCCTTTGTTTACCTATATGTACTTGGTTGTCTAATTCCATCATCTCACCATTTCCTTCAGGCAGAAGGAGAGGAGTCCATTTCCTCCAGAGGCAAGTAAGAAGAAATTCTGCTGGGATCCTCTCAGGTTCAAAGAAGAGCCTCAGGGGAGATAGCCAATAAGACAAGGCCACTTCTTAGAGCAGAGCACAATTCTGTTTGGAAGCCTAATGAAGCCAAGGCCCAGAAAGAGTCCATCATCAGGGTTGGATAAGACCAGATGGCTCTGCTTTTTTTTTTTGGTTAGGGACAGTAAGTACACTGAGAATCAAAGAGAATTTACAGATAGAGAGAGGAAAGAAAAAAAAAAAAAACTTACACATAATCAAGTTCATCATTATATTTCACAGATGATAAAACGGAGGTCCCAAGGAAACTTGTTACTGGTCCCAGGAGGCACAGGATTACTGAATTGTTTTCACATTTTTTAAATGATTGAAACAATTTAACTCATCTGCTCTGGATCATAATCAAGTAGTTGGAATCTATTTTTTCCTCAAAACAAAGGTAGTGACCTTTACTCTGTTCTGTGCTGCTGACAGGGCATGAGCTGAGAAACCCTGGCAGTCGTTTCTCATCGGATTCTTGCAATCATGCCAGAAAGATTTCAGACATGAACGAAGAGTAGCAGCCATGAGTTTATTGAAGGAATCGAAAAGGGAAGGAAGACGTATAGCAGGGAGAGTCATTCTCTCAGAGAGAAGGATGGTGTACCCCTCCTTCCCTCCAGTTTTATTGGGGATCCCAGGGAAGTTTCCCAAGAATCCAGCCCAAGTCTACCTCTTGACATTTGACTGACAGCAGGATGACATCAGACATTCAAGTCCCTACTGACATGACAATTCTAGGTCACTTTGGCCCATGTTGACTGGTTCTAATTGGAACCTTTTCTTACAAATTTTAGAGTCAGAGGAATTATCCTTATGTCCCAAGTTTTGGGATCTGGTCTGTGTAAGGATCACAAAAACAGCCCCCTTCAGGGTGACTTCTATTCTTTTTATGGGCATTTTGGGTCTGCATTTCTACTGCAGATAACAGGTTGTCTGCTGAGGAATGTAACATATCCATGCCTGACTTAAGCTGGGCATGGCTTCAGGTAAATTGCTTTTTAAAAGAAAGCATGTGGGGGTCAGCACAGTGAGCCCAGTTATAGAATTATTCCCTTAACCTCAAGTTCCCACTGCTCATATCCATGTTCCCTATCACTTTGAACTCTATAATAAAAAAATGTTAAAATTATAGTTTTCATTGTTTCCAACTATGAATCTGAAAAAACAAACAAACAAACCAGTTAACCAAATAGGAAAACTCTGACCTCAGATCCTATAGTACAGTTTATGTAGAACTCTCTGCTTCCCCTCCCCAATTCCCACATGGGACACTGGGGTGGTAGCATACTCCCCAATGGCTCAAGTGAAGGAGGGTTCTTCAGAACTGAAAATTGAAACTGAAGTGCTTTGCCAATTGACTCCCAATCGATTATTCCAAGTGTTTGTGCTCAGCAAATGTGATTTCTCCCAGGGACTCTGAAGAGTAGTGCTTAATTATTCATCATGAAATTTAATTTCAGGGCTTGTAATCATGTAACTATTTAAGATGGGATTTGTCACTGAAACACATTGAGAGGGAATGGAGAATTATTTAACATCTACTCATCTCACTTCAAGAACAGCTTAAAATTGGATGCATTTCGTGATTTCACCACCACGGCAATCACATAAGGGCCACATAAGTTAACCTCCTACATGTTTTCTGCTAATTTGGTTGATTTAGGTCATTTTGTATCATGAATTGGAAAGGATATTATAGATTAAGGGAGATAGATACAAGTTTTTTCTTTCCTCCCAAAGGTCTAGCTCCACAGAAACACAATTAACTTACCCTAAGCCATTTCTTGAGAAGCTTAGAAAAATATTAGCTCACAAATTAAGTCTAAGGTAGTAAGTGGAGAAAGACATTAATGGTTTTCTTAAAGGTAAGGATGCAGTAGTTCAAATTAGTTTTAATCGTAATTAAAAAGAGGCAAAAAATGTCTTTAAACTTTCAAATATTCCTGAAAAATATCATCACCAAAACCCAGCCTTGAGTTTGGATAGAATTGGCATCCTATATATTTGTCTCTTAATGCGCTACCTGGACAGCAATGACCAGATAGAAAATCATCCAACATGGAATTAATGGAAAGGAAGTTCAGTGAAATTGAACCAGTGGCATTTTATATCACACTGAAACATAAGTAAAGTGTCAGGATTCCCTAGAAATAATGAAACAATCGATAGTTTTAAAAAAAAATTCTGACAATTTTCTATTGAAACGGCTGCAAAAGTTGTTGTAAAATCTAAACCAGAGAAGGTATTATGTGCCATTGTCTGGGGTGTTATCATTCAAAGAATGACATAACTTTTGTTAAAAAATAAGCATAAACACTTTGTCATATTGGATAGTCTTCAATCCATATTCCACACAGCAGTAAAGATGAGTTTAAACTACAAATCAATTTACATTTCTGTAAAATCAGATTCACAATTTTTATACAGCAATGATGCCCTATGTGACTTGGAATCCTGACAACCTGTCCAGCCTTGTCTCAGGCTACTCTGTCCTCGCCTTACTGGCTTCCCTTTATTGCTTCAAGACTACCATACAATGGCATATGAAAAAAAGTCTTAAAAAGACTTTTTTTCATATGCCATTGTGAAAACCTGAAAAGTCCTGTTGCTTTCTCATCAGATGACTGGCTCTTCTCTCTGGGATTGCTCAGGAGAGCTTATTTAAGTTACACTCTCTCCAATTTTCTCCATCACTGCATCTTTTTTATGTCATAGCCTTTAAAACAATGTATTGTCATGTGTTAGATAATGTGTGCAATATCTTTTATCTCAATTGGATTGAAATATCCATCAACGTGATGGCATTGAATTTTATTTGCTGATGTTCTCCCAGTGCCTAATAAGGAAGAGGTTGGGAATGAAGATTTAAAGAAACTAATGAGTCCAGTTAGCTTTTTCCACCTCTGTGCCACTCCCTTAACACATGTTTGTGGATAATTGGCCAAAATGTCTGTCTTTAGAAAATAGTACTAAAACTAGTAATAATGTTCAGGGTGATATAACAAAAGCCAACATGATTAAGTATTTTCTACCAAGCTTTTCTTTTTTTTAACTCAAGTTCATAGGTGTATCACTTAATGCTAGAACTTAAGAGACAGATGTAATTTTTTTTTAATTTTTTATTGTTGGCTGTTCAAAACATTACATAGTTCTTGATATATCATATTTCACACTTTGATTCAAGTGGGTTATGAGCTCCCATTTTTACCCCATATACAGATTGCAGAATCACATCAGTTACACATCCATTGATTTACATATTGCCATACTAGTGTCTGTTGTGTTCTGCTGCCTTTCCTATCCTCTACTATCCCCCCTCCCCTCCCCTCCCCTCCCCTCTTCTCTCTCTGCCCCCTCTATTGACATTCATTTGTCCCCCTTGTATTATTTTTCCCTTTCCCCTCACTTCCTCTTGTATGTACTTTTGTATAACTCTGAGGGTCTCCTTCCATTTCCATGCAATTTCCCTTCTCTCTCCCTTTCCCTCCCACCTCTCATCCCTGTTTAATGTTAATCTTCTTCTCATGCTCTTCGACCCTACTCTGTTCTTAGTTACTCTCCTTATATCAAAGAAGACAGATGTAATTTTAAGATACAATTTCTAACAGCACAAATTTATTATTTTTTTGGAACTATATATATATATGTGTGTGTGTGTGTGTGTGTGTGTGTGTGTGTATACCACATACTAGATACCCATTCAAAATAATTAAATGAGGTAGTGAAATAGAAGAAAACAAACTGTCAAAGGATTCCCAATGGCTGAGGTAGACAGGATATCAATTTTGTTAAGGGCAGGAGGAACGAGTTTAAGAAAGGATCTTTTAAATGGGGGTAAATATGAAGAATGACAAAAAGAAAAAAATCATGTACCATATAACAAAAAGCAGCACAATAATTCTAGATCAGAAAATATCTGTCAGGAGATTGTTTAGGTCTGATCGAGTGGATGGTGTAGCCTTGTGGAAGAACATTAGTGACAGACTCAGTTGTGTCATGGAAGTTTTCATTCAACAAGTTATTACAGAAGGCAAGAATGATAGTACAATAAAACTAGAGTTCTAGAAGAATCATCCATCAGGACATATTGGAAGACAACAATTTTTTGTCCATAATAAGACAAATACAGAGGTTAGTGAAGCAATGAATAAAGATGGCAATGCAATTGAAGAAGGTGGAATCAAATACATATTGGAAGTTGTCATAATTCCTTTCAGGAGTAGAAGAGAGTGCATCGTGCTGGAATGGATTAACTAGAAAAGTTAAGAGTCTTGAAAATTGAAGTTGTAATTGTTCTTAACCACAAGAACAAGCTTAAATAATAATAATAATAATAATAATAATAATAATAATAATAATAATAAATTTAAAGGAAAGTTGATTTACTTTTAACAACAATGGCACATTGACAACTCTTGACAGGCATCCCTCATGCATTTGTTACTGAGGATTTTGTGATCTAGAATGAATCATGTTGAAAGTAAAAGCAATGCGTTGAAGTTTGGATTAAAACTTCCTTGACCCAGATGCTTTAAGATTTGTCTTATGGAACGGGCTTTAAGATGTTTAGCCTGTGTATAATGGAAGTTTTCTTCAATTTACATTTTTCTCAGAAATTGTCTCATACCTCTTTGATCTATACCAAATTCTCAAAGTCTTTAGTATAAATTGAAGCTAAGCACATAAGTCCTTTGAATGGAGACAAGCTATAATAGAACATAGTGTTTGTTGGAAAAATAAGAGCAGGATTCTTTGAAATACCTCTCCACCCCCAGCTTGCCTGGTTTTGTAAGTTTTGATTGTGTTTCAATCTTAACGTATGTGTAAGTTATTTGCAGAAAAGTCATCTTCATGAAAAATTGTTCTTGAGGCTTAGAAATAAAGTCTGCTGCATCACCTGAAAGCATCTTTGAAAGTCACAGAAAAATAGAAGAAGAAGAAGTAGCCCAGATGGTGGTTTATGCTCTGTTCAGCAAAAATTCTTTTATTACACAGGCATTATAGACATAGAGAGGTCTGCTTTATATAAGATACCACAATCTCAATGCATGCTCATATACTCCTTTCAAAAGTAATATCCTATTATCTCTTTTATATCCTTTAGAACATCAGATTTCTCCCATCTTATAAAGGCAGTTTCATTCATTTGGAAACATTTAGAAAAAAAACAGAAAAAAAAAAGTAATTGCTTGTTATCCCATCACCTAACTTACTCATTTATATACAGGGTCTGTATATAAATTTATAAATTGGTATCACTCTGCCTGTTTTATTTTGTGACTCAACTTTTTTTATGTAATAAACATTTACCATATATATATATATGTATATATATATATATATATATATATATATATATATATAAAATATTTTTAGTGGCTGCTCACCATATCTTGTGTAGTAGAACCATACTTTATTTTACCAATCACCTATTGTCAGAATGTTACAAGCTTTGTGATATATATATATATATATATATATATATATATATATATATATAAAATAACTAATGGTGAAATTAATATCCTTATGTAAAAAATGTGAAATACATGTATTTCTCTTTCATTAAGTTGAATTTCTAGGATTGGAATGATCCTGGAAAAGAGTAGTTACATTTTATTGACATTTAGTATATTTTGCCTAATTATCTTTTTACTATCCATATAAACATAGCTTCATTTCAAGTCAATGTCTTTTCTATAGTCACTCATTTGTGACTGTATGTCATGGTGCTGGATTTTTGATCTGCTTTGTAATTTTGTTCTTCGAGCTAGTCTTCAGTGGAAATGATATGCTTTTTGAGGTCCTGCACACATTCTGGGTGTGAATGCATCCTGCAGCTCAGTCTCCTGGTTGCCACTGCTGGGGAGCCAGTGAGATTATGGTGCTACCTGCTACTGAAGAGACATCAAAGGCCAGCTCATCTAGGAGCTGAGGGTCATATTTAAGAGTTAGGCAGGCACTGAAGAATTAGTCTATGAATAAAACTCTCCAGTCATAGCCTTCTCCCCCTCACATTCTAGAGATACTTCTTCATTGTTTTTCCATCCCTTTGTTTTATAGTATATTTTTAAGCATTTGGAGGATTAGATTTACTAAGTGCTTATAATCTGTCTTTTTCTGACTAAACACAATTCTCAGATATTCAAAGTCTTTGGTGAAATTTGTAGGCCTCATGTATTACATGAGACTGAAAATATATAGGAAGATCGCTTTACCTTCTTGGCTAATGAACACACTGTTGGTATCATCCAGTAAACTGGGAAATCTATTCCTTTATCTGGAGAATGCTTCTTTCTTAGGTATGTATTCAGAGAACAGAATTTTACCTCCCCTCCTACATTAAGAGTCTCCAAATGGGGGACTGAGGTCTTGGCTCAGTGGTAGACCACTTGCCTAGCATGTGAGAGGCACAGAGTTTAATTCTCAGCACCACATATAAATAAATAAAGATCCGATTAAAACTAAAAAAAAAAAAAAAAAAAAAATTAAAAAAGAGTCTGCAAATGCTGGAAAAACATTAAACTGGAGTTGGAATATAATTAGTAATGAACAGGAATAAGGCAGAGACAGGGAGGCCACTTGTAACCTTTATCATTTGATATAGGTTCTCGGCTATTCTATCTGTTGAGAATGCCAAGAACTAGCCAAAGACCTCACATGTTAAAGCACAAATTTCATTAGCAGAATCCTGCTAGAAAAATGGCATTTAAGTTAGAATTTGTACTCATTAGGCTGTACTTTTCTCCAAATTCAAGTTTGCAAGGAAAAAGAAATTAATCCCAGGGTGTGAAAGAGTTTCACAGATATAATTGTTTCATAAAACCATTCCTAGGAACCCCTCTGAAAAATCATGGATATCAGATTTTACTTGGTCGAAGGTAAAGAAGGAGACATGCCCTCCTACAAAGGGTCATCTGTAGACACAAGTTCCTGGAATTTGTATGATTCTCTGAGAACAGATAAATAATTCGAATTTTATTTTTATAATGTCATTAGGGTTATATATTATCATATTGTTGCACATATAGCTTGTCTTGTGTTTTTAACAAGAAAAATTCACAATATTCATGTAGACAAGGAAAATAAATTCAGACTGGATCACTACATATTTTAGTTGAATTCACAGCTAATTATAATGCATTTTATGTACAATAATTAGTGGCTCAATATCATTGTGCCTTAATTCATTTAACAAATACATATTTATAATAAGCCCTGTTATGTGAAAGCCACTACACTAGGGCTTATTTTATAATAATCAAAAAATCAGTCACAAATACCCAAGGGCACATAGCTTTTGTTAATTTGGATTCTTTTCTGACAGCAAAGACTGCTTGCTTATTGGTTGTTTAAGGTGAAAAAAGGTCCTAGGAAATTAGAGGAATGACAAAAAGAGCAAAATAGAGAGATAAAGACAATTTAAGCACTACTGTCATATATGAATAGAAAGAACCATTAATAAAAAAAAATCTGCTGGAACAAGGCACCCTACCCCTTTCAGCAGCTGAATTGCTCTGGAGGAATCTGCTCGCATTCCCTGTAGTGTGAGCAGCACATCCTTGAAAAGAGAATTAAAATAATGACAGAAGACAGCCACAAGAGATTTTCTTTGAGCTCTTTTGGTCATTAGATCAACCTAAACTTCAGTTATGTCAGCAATGGGAAATGGTGTCCTACTAAGATATATAGACTGTCAGATTAAAACAATAGATCCATTAAAGGTGCCTTTGCCAATTCCACACACACACACAAAAAGGCAATTCAAGAATGCATCATTGTACTGGTTGCTGTGGATGCTCTGAGTGTTGTATAAAATCATGTTAGAATAGTCTAACCTTGACAATGAAGTAAGTAATTCTATCCACTGGATTCCATCTCCCATTGGCCAAAGACTAGGTTTAGAGTGCATGGATGCCTTACACTTCCAGGTACACCATACAGAGCTTGGTTGAACAAGCAGATTCAATTTGCCATGTGGAACAACTAATAAAGACCAGGATGGCAGGCAGGTGTAGTGGTGTATGCCTGTAATCCCAGTGACTTGGGAGGCTAAGTAGGAGGATCACAAATTTAAAGCTAGCCTACACAACTTAGCGAGAACTTGTCTCAAAATCAAACATAAAGAAAGGTAGGGATCTGTCTCAATAGTTAAGCGCCCCTGAGTTCATTCCCTGGCAGATAGAAAGAAAGACAGACAGACTAGGACAGAAAGTAAAAGATAGGCAAGATACTACAAGATCCCAAGATACTACAAGAATACACTTGAATGCAGTTGGTGACATAGCAATAGCTGCGGGACAGGGAGTTGACCAAAGAGGATGCATGAGAACCTTCTTAGCCAACTCCTTACATTGTTTGAATAGACTGGACATAGATCCATAAAATACTTACTTGGCTGCAATTTCTACAAGAGAAATTTCATTGAGAGGTTCTAACTATCTCCTGGGATTGCTGTAACTAAGTCCTTCCTAGAAGTTAAATGACTTAAAATAACAGAATTTATTTTTTTCAGATTTCTGGAGACTAGAAGTCTGAAAACCAAGGTGTTTACAGAGCCATATTCCCTCCAAGCCCTCTAAAGGAGGATCCTTCCTTGCATTTTATAGTTTTTGATATACCCCCAGGGATTCCTTTCCTTGTGACAACATAACTCTAGTCTCTGTCCCCATCTTTACATGACTGTATTCCATCTGTGTCTTTCTTCAAATGGCATTTTCTTCTTTATGTGTCTCTGTGTCTAAATTTTTCTCTTCTTTCAAAGATATCAATCATATTGTAACAAAGGTCCATCTTATTTCCTCATGACCTCATTTTAGCTAATTACATCTGAAGTACCCGATTTCTAAGTTAGATCATATTCTGTGGTTCTAGAGGTTAAGACTTCAACATACATCAGGGATAAGGGTAGTGGGATTCAGTCCATAAGAGGTTAATGGAAAAATCTAGAGGTCACACTCCTTAAATTTGTCCTGATGCTATAATTGGCATTTGCCATTTCTTTTCTCCACCACTAATTCTAGTTTTTCTTCTTACTCAACCAACATATGAATGGATCTAAGTTACCTGACTGGTGAACAAAACTTAAATACTAAAGGGAGCTAGAGTTCTTAGTTGCTTTACATTTGTTGGTATAGTTGCTTATTTTCAGTTATGACTAGAGAGGAAGGCAATATAAGATGACCCATTAAATCTCATGATTCAGACAGAGGGTCAGATGTCTTTTCCTACTCACTCTTATTGTATATTAGAAACCCTAGCTCCTCACAATTTCTATAGGCAATTACATTCCCCAGGATGGTAGTTTTTCCTAATCTACTGCTCTACTGACACAAGAAAAACAGGCAAGTCTTGTGAAACTTTTACTGTCTAATCTGGTGGAACCATTCCGCATATACTGGCTTTCTATCTCCTCCCAAGATATCAAATAAAGCAGAGTCTAAAGTGCAGTAAGTAATAGCTACATTTTTCAGTCTTTCTTTTTTAATTT
The DNA here is from genome assembly GCF_021218885.2 of Marmota monax. Classification (NCBI taxonomy): domain Eukaryota; kingdom Metazoa; phylum Chordata; class Mammalia; order Rodentia; family Sciuridae; genus Marmota; species Marmota monax. The sequence goes on along the minus strand of NW_026694084.1, from coordinate 13,692,823 downwards.
TTATGTGGTGCTGAGGCTCAAACCCAGTGCCTCACACACATGCAAGGCAAGCTCTCTACCACTGAGCTACAGCCCCAGCCCCACCACAATTTTTTTAATATTCTGAATTTGTTTTTATATTCTGCATTTGTTTCACTGGGGGTTATGATGATAGGTTCAATTCTACTTTCACTTTTACCTCCCAGGTCAGTGAATTTTAGCTATTGGAAATAAGGCATTTTATCTTAGCCATTGGTTGATTGTAGGTGCCATATTCAGAAGAGGGAACCCAGCCCTTCATGGTATTATCCCTCAGCTGGTACTTTAGCCTTTATTATTAGGTATGTAAGCATTCTGTCTGACTAGCAACTTTAAGGTCATGTTATATAATGCAGGACTAGTGAAAACCAAGATCAGGTAACTCATTATCCCACCTTTTTACTCTTAAATGGAATCTGTTCTGAGGTGATATCATGTAGGATTCCATGTGAACAAATCACATATTAGGTAAGTCTTTGCTCTGGTAGAGGGCAGGTAATGCAAATTCACAACTGGAATACATGTAATTTTCTTTAAGGGGCAAATGTTCTCTACTCCAGGATTGAAGAATAAGGAGCCTGTGAAGAGAGGCTGATTGCCCTCTCCAGAGGGCAGGCTCATCTCCTAGAAGATGTGTGTAGGACTTTCCCGAGTATTCAGGAGAATCAGTAGCTAGATAAGCCTAATGTGGCCCTTACATAGCTTTCATTCCTGCCACTGTGTTCATATATCCATTATGCAAGAACGAGGAGGTTGAGAAGGTTGAGGAGGGAGTTTGGCTGATATCCACAGGTTGAGTGTCCTCCGCTCTGGATTGTTGAGTGCTTTCTATGAAAAGCATGTTCTCTGGAAGGTGACGGGGGATACAACAAACCTCCACACCTCCACTACTCCAAAATGTCCATAAACTTGGCTCAACACCAAGTTTCCCTTTTGGGTATCTTCTCGTCTTTCCTCCACTCTCAGGCTTCTGCCTGTGCAGACAAGTCAAATTGATATTGCTCATTTCATATATCCTTACCTCAGATTATATCTCTCTCCAACTAAGATAAATAATGAAGATGCTGGCATCTCTGCTCATGGGGTAGAGGTTCCTTTACCATCCATATTCAGGAAAGCGCTGATTGGGCTGAAGGGAGATGGCATTCCATTTAATACTTGTGCTAACATGTTTCGCCAACTCATTCTGAGGACCAAGCTCAAGTTTTTCCCTGCTGTTAGCTAATTGTAAGAAGCCACCATGAAGTCATAGTCTCCAACTGAAATGCCAATACCTGTTGAGAGCCACAACTGAGTCGGAATGGCCCATTTGAGGTCTTTTGTTCCTTTTCTCTAACCACACAGACCATGGGGAATTTGAAAATGATTTAAAGAGCCAGTGCAATGGCTCATGCCTGTAAATCCCAACAACTTGGGAAAGATAAGCGGGTCCGAAGTTCAATGCCAGTTTAGCAACTTGGTGAGGCCCTAAACAACTTAGTGAGACTGTCTCAAAATTAAAAAAACTAAAAATGGCTGGAGATAAAACTCAGTAGTGAATTGCCCCTGGGTTAAGTCCCTTGTACCCATCCCCTTAAAAACAAAAGATTGAAAGAGATAACATTAATTAGGTGGGCAAAATGATAATTATAGTGCTAAGTACCAAAATCCTAACTCATGAGCTGGTCAGGAAACGCAAAAGAATTTACATTTCTGCAAAATACTGAGTATTGGGCAGATAGAATAAAAATAGGAGATTCAAAATTAGAGGATGCTTTAATGTAGACAAGAGAAAAACTGTGGATTTACGTTTAAACACACTGGGATGGAGGTGTTGAGGTGATGGAGGTATTATTCAACCACAAACCTATCATCAACATGCCCAGCATTGTTGAATGTATCTAAAATGGATTGTTTATTTTTTATGGTGAATCCACTAGGTTGAGACTTTTGTACCTATTTTGTGACTAAAGATTTTGAAACTCAGAGAATCAGTATTTTCATCAGAGTGTTAGGTATTAATGTCTGAGATACTCTTTGAAATTAAGCAATAAAATCAAATCAACCATGTAAAACAAAATAAAAAAGAAAAGAAATTAAGCAATTAAATAATTCCCAACAGGTTTTCTTTTCTTGTTTCTTTTTGTCTTTCTTTACTCGTTTTTCTCTTTCTCCTTCTATCAACATATTATTGTCTTGAATTACGCTCTCATGATAGAAAATGCCTGCTTATAGACCATGCTTCATGAATATTTGGGAGAGAAGATCCTCCCTGACTCCTTCTCAACTTCTAAGTTTGATTTTGGAATTGCTTCCTTAGGAAAATTTTTTGAACATTGTTATTGTATATTTAGAATTTTTTCCAGCTGTGAAATTTTAAAATATGAAATTTACCTCAATACAAGCTCCCATGAATGACTTAATTTCATATTACAAAAGCTATATTTGATCCTACCTGTTTTCAAGAAAAAAATAGTAAAAGCCAAATATGCTATGATTTGTCATAGTCCCACATGAACAGTTTTTAATTAAGCATAATTAAAATCAGCTTCTGTCTTATTTTATATTCCCATCCCATATGTTATATGTCCCTCATTCCTATTAAAAAGATATAATTTTAATAAAAATGGATTTTTATTCCTTTCTTATACTGCAATGATTTTATAGTTTTAAATTCATTATTATTAGGTTCAGACACTGATAATTATTAAGCTCTCCATATGTCAGTCATTGGAGATCTAAAGGTAAGATAAAGAAAATGACAATTCCTAACCTTGTCTAGCCTTGAATAGGAGGACTCAGAATAATATTGGTAGGACTTGATCCAGAATGACTCTGGATTTGAGCAAAAAAATGTGGTTATTTCTGCTGTGAATTCAGAATGAAGGATGAGTTTGTGTTAGTGTGCTTAGTGGAATCCGCTGAGATTACCTAGGTATGCACAGGCTCATTCTAGTCTATGAAGCCCTCTTCTAAATCAGCCTCAAATTCTGCTAGCATCTGATAAGGAGAGGGAAGATGGTTTGAAAAGAAAATAGTTTTCATTTATACCTACATTTTTCTTCTCGTTGTTTGTCAACTCTGTTTTAAATACTTTTAGGCATAGTGTCTGAATCTTTGTGCTGCAAAAAAAAAATTGGGGGTACCTTGATGCCGGCTTTTGACCCTGGAGTAGCTTAAGTTCCTGGCCTCCCTACCTCTGTTACATATAGTCTTCTCTAATGCCCTCCATAAACCAAGCAAATACTACAATTTTCTGCATATGCCTTAGGAAATGCACATCTGCACATGTGCATAGAAATGCACATCTACACATTCCCATGTACATAGAAATAACTACTTTAAAGAGTTATATAGTAATGAGGAGAAATACCAGCTCTGATAGTCCACCTTTTTAAAAAACTTAGTAAATTTTATTTAAAATAACTTGTTTTTAATATCAGTGGCTCTTTCATTTTGCTGCATATTAAATTCAACTGGGAAATTTTAAAGCTCCCAAATGGCCAGGCTATTCGCCAAACTAAGTTCATCACAACTTCTGAAGTTGGTTGAGAGTGGCTTTTTTTTTTTTTTTTTTTGAGGGAGGTTTTAGTAAAATAGTGTCACATGCAGAGTTCTTTGACACAGCTATTCCCATTTCAACTATTCTTTTAGAGCAAATCATTTATTAAATGTATAAGTTATGGGCATTAATTATGATTCTATTTTTGTAGGTTAATACTTTGCCACATAAAAAGATTCACAAAACAGGAGCAAAAAATAAGCTCTGACTTAATCTGCCAAAGTAACGTTCAATCAGCCAGAGTAGAAGATACAAAAGCCTGACATAGTCACTTAAATCTGATTAAATTTTGTTTATTTATGTGACAGTTGAACAAATGTGAGATTATTTTTCTTTATTAAGTAACATTTATTTCTATGGACTATGAGTCTTGTGCTTTTAATCACGAAGGGGAAATAAGTTGATTTGGGTGACAGGACTCATATGAGCTTGTGCTGTGGGCACTTTCCTGCTTTCCTCTGGGAGTCCTGATACCACAAGGCAAGGAACCTGGATGAGGACAGATTTGATTAAGAGAGCTAATCATCTTTTTTCCTAGTACGTGAACATATGAACAGGACACATGGTAAAAAAAAAAAAGTAAACAAATAAAACCTAACTGAGCAATTATCTGGGAAGCCTGAACTGTGAGAAACAAATTTGAGAAAGGAAGCCTGAAATTCTAGCTTCTTTAGTATAAACTGATTTACTAAGATATTTAACTCTTTTACTTATAGCATCATTTAACTATTATATTCACACTGAAGAATCTGACTGAAGGAAGATACTTGGCTTTGGTCAAGCATTCTTGACTCCTACAAATTGGCTTTTATGGAATCATTAACCACCTGAAATTATAGTATAACATTCTGAGTTAAAGTCCCTGGAGAATTTACTAAGGGTAAGAATTCACTGTTTTTCATTAGATTCTCATAGAATTATCCAACTCAAAGGATGCCTATTTAGTTTATCCAAAATTTATCCTAATTGACATAAACCCAGATTACCATTTAAATTTAAGCCCCTCCCCCAGGACTGAGTTTGAATGTCAATGTATTTTACTCATTTCCACATTTAATAATATTTTAGGGTAATGAACATATTGTACTCACAGGGAACAAAATTAATAAAAATTGGCTTTGGTCCATTTTTTTGACTTTACTTTGTCAGTATATATTGACCGAGAGTAAAGTGAGTAATAAGTTCCCAGAACCTCCATTTGTGGCCTCCTCCAAAAGACAAATAGTGTTGTCACATAAACATAAAAGGAAGACCGACCTCCCACCACCACTACTCATGAACCCACTAATGCAGAGCAAAAACAATAGGGTTGGCGATTAGAAGATGAAAAACCACACACGCCCCTATGCCGTCCATTTCCGCTGTTCTGACTTGCTCTTTTTACTTCTTTTTGTTGGCTACAGCTGTGTTCTTTCAACAGCTGAGCGATTGTGTAGTGCTGTTAATTTTAATTTAACCTGTGAATCATGGTGATTACAACATCTATAACCTCAGCATGCTAATTAAGTTCCATTGGTATGAGTTCTAAGAGTGCCGAGAAGCCTTAGGTGCCCATCTGATAGCCATGTTTTGTGAGCCCTTAACTTCATCTGGCAATGATGACAGTGCTTTGGAATTAATCTGCTAGTATCAGTTCTGTACAATGTCCCTGTCATTTAAGGCTTTACAGAAACATATACTGAACTGGAGAAAATACATCTTAATACATTGCTTTATTGCTCTTTCTGAGGGACAAGAACCAATGTGCTCAAGAAAGACTATCTGCAACATGCATGTGGAGGCTCATTTATTTAAAGATGTATAATTCATCACTGTCAAAGTTCCTGGGGGCCAGAGAGCAATATTGCCAATGTCTCGTGTGCATTTTGAGCTCTTCCAAGTGTTCAGGAGAAGGCTAAATCTCATTGTGACTTAATATAAAAGTAGTAAATATTTTTATTTGTTTAAATTTTTCTGAAATTGATTGTTTTGTTAAAAAAGAGATTTTTGTATAAAGTTGAGCTATGTGGATCATAAATTATGCTTATGTAGAGGTGTCTGATGTTTAATAGGTTTTATTTATTTATTTATTTATTTTTACACTGTGCCTTCCTATCCTCCACTGGCGTTGAACTTACACAAAGGAATCAAGATTTGTTATTGACTTACTCAGTATTTAAATCAACAACACATGCTTCCATTTGCAAACATTCTAAGAATAAAAACAACAAATCACCCTTTGATATGGAATTATTTGTCACAGAGTTTTCATAAAACAAGCAACTAATTGTTTATACTTCGGAAAATGCAGTGCATTTTCCAGAGCATTTTACCTTGGGGAAAAATCCATTGCGAAAAGCTGACAGAAAAAGCAGCAAGTTGCTTCTTTCAGGTCGTTAGCTAAACATTGGATTTTTTAAAAATATATATACAATTATATACATGATACAAGTATATATTATCAATAATATTTCCCCCTCCACCATCACATCAGCAACACTCTAATCTGATTTCTAGGAGACAACCAGATGAAAAATTATCCTTATGACTTACAATAAAGACTTTATTTAGTTCACTCTAACTTCAAATAATACTCTATAGTTGATTTAAATACATATATATTTATATATTATATATAATACTTATATATTATACATACTACATATATATTACAGCATATATTATATATATTTGCATAAAAGCCTTCCACGAGTCTAGTCTCAGTTTCTTTCTTGTATCTTACACATGCTACTGTTATTGTACATGTCATTTTACATATCATATGCCCACATGTGTTGCCATTGTTTTTCTTTTAGAACATGGGTTGGCAAGCTAAAGCCCATGCACCAAGAAGAGTCTGCAGTCTATTTTTCTGAATAAAGTTTTATTGGAGCCCATTCCATTCATTTTTCTACATATCATATGACCTACAAAACCTAATATTTACTATCTGGCGCTTCTAAAAGTTTGCTGATCCTATTTCAGACACTCATGTAATTTTAGAGTCAGTTAAAATTAGTGAAAAAATTCTTATATTTATCTTTTTTTAACTATTTTTAGACATCTTTAGTTTTGTATGTATGTAGGTATACCTGTTTCTCTTTGGCATCTTATTGTAGATAATTCTGTCTTTTTTTCCCTCTCATTTTTTAAATTATTCATTACAGTTGTACATACTTATGGGATTTGTTGTTATATATATGTACAATATGACAATGTAATTTGGCCAATATCACTTCCCAGGACTTCCCCCCTCCATCTCATCTCCCATCTCTTCCTTCCTTTCCTCTACTAATCTCCCTTTGATTTTCATGAGTTCTGCCCCCATCTTTCTTTTTTTCCTCTCTGGCTTCTGCATGTGAGAGAAAACACAGGACCCTTAGCCTTCTGAGTTTGACTTATTTCACTTAACATAATGAGCTCTAATTCCATCCATTTTCCCACTAATGACATAATTTTATTATTCTTTATGGCTGAATAAAAAATGCATTGTGTATATATACCACATTTTCTTCATCAATTTATCTGTTGATGTACACCTTAACTGGTTCCATAGTTTGGCTATTATGAACTGTGCTGTTATACACATACATCACTGCATATTATGACTTTTAACTCTTCAGGATAAATACTGAGGATTGGTATAGCTGGGTCATTGGGAGGTTCTGGACCTAGTCTTTTAAGAAACCTCCATACTGATTTCTATAGTCATTGTACTAATGTACAGTCCTACCAACGGTATAATGTGTTACTTTTCCTTTACATTCTCCCCAGCATTTATTATTATTTATATTCTAGGGGTGACTGTCATTCTGACTATTGTGAGATGAAATCTTAGTGTAATTTTGATTTGCATTTCTCTAATTGCTAAGGATGTTGAACATTTCTTCATATATTTGTTGGCCATTTGTATTTTTTCTTTTGAGAGGTAACTATTTAGCTCATTTCCTCCTTTGTTAATTGGATTATTTGATTTTTATTTGTTTAAAGTTCTTTTGAACTCTATATATTCTAGATATTAATCCTGTCAGAAAAGTACCTAGCAAACTTTTTCTCTCATTCTGTAAGTTTTCTCTTTATATTCGTAATTGTTTCCATTGTTGTGAAGAAGCTTTTTAATTCGATACTCTCCCATTTATTAACTCCTGCTTCATTTTCTGAGACTTAGGGGTCCTATTGAAAAAGTCATTGCCTGTGCCTAAAAGCTGGAATGTTGAACCTATGTTTTTTTTCTAGGAATTGCATAGTTTCTGGTCTAATTCTGAGGTCTTTGGTTCATTTTGAGTTCATTTTTGTACAGGGTAATAGACAAGGATCTAGTTTCATTCTTCTACACATGGAAAACCAGTTTTCCTAACATAATTTTTTATAAAGGTTATCTTTTCTCCAACATAAGTTTTTGGTACCTTTGTCAAGGACCTGATAATTGCAACTGTGTGGGTTTATCTCTGTGTCTTCTATTCTGTACCATTGTTCTATATGTTTGTTTTTGTTTTCATACCAGTATTATGCATTTTTTGTTAGTAGAGCTCTGTAATATAATTTGAAGTCAGATATTGTGATGCTTCCAGCATTGGTGTTTTTTTTTTTTTTTTTTTAGCTTAAAATGGCTTTGACTATTCTGCATCTCTTATTCTTCCAAATGAATTTTAGGACTATGTTTTTCTGATTCTGTGAAGAATGACATTGGTATTTTGATGGGGACATTGTACGTAGGGTAAATCCCTAGAAATAGGCACATCTCTTTTTCTTCTAGATCATTAGTGTGAAGAAATTGAATAAATATATTTAGGACTTGAACTGGGTGGAGTTTTATAGTTTCTATGGCCTTTTAGTGCATGTCAGCTTCGAGTTCCTCTGGTGTTATCTTAGATTAGGATGGGTTGAGGTGGTGAAGGTCTCTTTTCAATGCATTTGCTTCATTTTTAGCTTGTGATCTTCCCATTGCCTGCAATTCAGAGGGATTATTTTTACATTTTTCCCCCTCTATCATGGTAGACTGTTGCTGTTTGTCTCCTGGAGTTTGCTTGCAAGATACAAAATAAAGTAAGTTTCTTTTGTCCTTTTCCTGTCCTAATCTTAGGTAAGCCCCTTGACCCCTGAGTCTTGGTGTGAAGATGTTTTCAAAAGTGATTCCACCCTTTACCAAACAGTAGAAGACTTATAACCATCTGGACCTGGAGTGATTTTCTTCTTTTTCCCTAGGACGCAATTGTTTTTATTTTTTATCTCTCAGGTTGGCACCATCTGAGGAAGGATATTTTCTTGGATTTCCTGTTCTATCCTCAATTTTAAATGAGCTTCCAGTGCAGTTCCATGGAGTCAGTGTGAACTCCCATAGTGTCTGAGGCGCCAGAAGATTCAATGCTCTCATTTTTTAGCAATTCAGCTACGAGAAATTTTTGGAAATTTTAGCTGAATGCTTTCTTGCAGAGTTTGTGGTCCTTTTTCCTTCTATGCTCTGCTACAGAGAGGCCAGTATTCACTTCATATCTCCTCCTAGAGGCACCCATGTCCATACATTTCCAGTGACTTAGTTGTCCTGTAACCCCAACTTTCTGATGGGCTCAAGAAAGCAAATGACAATTGTAAAGGCTGTTGTTGAGGACAGAATAGTGTCCTCTACAGTCTCAACATCTAGGCAGAAACAGAAATTTGATCCTTATAGAATTTACCTGATCTTTAAATCTGGCTGATTTGAAGAGGCATATTTCTCTTCTACTTTGGAAATATTCCTGCATTGTTGTTTCATAATTTCTCTCTCTTCACTTTTCCATTACCCTAGAAGTTCTGTTAGATAACATTTGAACTTGAATTTTCTTCCTCTCATTATTTTTCTAACATATTACATCTCCTTGAAGTTTTGTTCTACATTCTTAGACATTTTTTATTTTGTTTTTCCTTTAAATGTTTCTTTTGAATCTTATCTGGCAATATGTTTTTAAAAGTCCATGAGCTTTTCCTTGGTTTCTTTTTCTTAATGTCCTATCCTTTCTTTTTTATGATGCATAACCTTTTAAAATCTCTATGAGAATACAAACACTGTTTCTTAAGGTTAGGTATTTTCTCTTGGTTAACAAACACTAACTGTTATTCTATTTGTTTTACCTTTCTCTTTCATTCTGAAGACTTTCTTGAAATAATTGGTGAGGACTGGCAGTTTATATTTAGGAAAAGGGATAAGGATGCTGATTGGGGTCCCTGTATATGGGCAGTTTCTTTCTTGTCAACTTTACTTCAGGGGCAGCAGGCTAGATTCAGCCATTCAGTCTGGACTTTACCAAAACCAGAAAGCAAGTGGTTCTGACTATGGGATGCTAATATTGAATGGCTTCTCTTATTCCCCACCACCCCCCAAGCAATTTTTCCAGTTTATTTAAAAAACAGACAAAAACTAAAAACAAAACCCTTTTGCCAATATTTCCAGAAGTGGGAGATAACCTATGCCTACAATGATTTGTGTTATAAGAAAAATTATCTGAAACATTTTAAAAGCAGATATTCTTTTATTAAATATTCTTAAAATATTTAAATATTTTATTAAATACTTAAATATTTTTATTAAAAATATTCTTTTAGTTTTCTTCTAGGGTTTATTGTTTATTGGTTTTGCTATTTTACTACTCTGCGTAAAAAGAAGTTAATGTAGATTTTTTTTTATTACAGATGCAAATAAATTCTGTCTGGTAGGACAGATGATCCTAAAGCTTACAGTTTATGACCTGAATAGATATTAACCAGATTTGTATCTAAACTTGCATTCTTACCATCCATATTTTTTTGTTTGTTTGTTAAATTGCCTCTCTCTGAGTTTACTGATTCACCCATTTATTGGGTTAAATATCTTTGACATGTGTTCATTTTATATTCATTTGAGAATTATGCTCTTACTTTTTGGAATAATATACTTCATTTGTTAAGGGCTAATCTGCCACAGAGCATCTGGAAAAACATTTATGAACTGATAAAATAAGATCTATTGATCTGCAGTAGGGAGTGCACTCCAGAGTAATTCTGCCAGGCATGAGGGAGGAAGTAGTGTCTCTATTTATAAAGTTGGAGTTTTCAGTGAAGGATTCTGAGGGAGAGGGAAGGGGAGAGGAAGCAGCAACTCTGGGTTGGTTGATCTTTCTAAAGCTGAATTAGAAGAATTGGGATCAATTAGGTACTCAGTGTCATGATAGAGTGAGGAACACTTGGCAATTTGGTATCCCCAGGAATAAATGAAATTTGCAAAACAGTCTGGGGCACCTTTGGTGAGGAAGCAAGAGTCACTCAAACAAGGCACCATTCTAATATTTTACAATTGCTGTATGATCTTGGGAAAAAATATTTTCTGTTAATTTTATAGCTGGCTTAGTCTGTTTTCATCTTCAGAGCCTAAAAAATAACAATGTGCTCTTTTTCTTCTTCAGATCAAGGTGATTCTTACTCTCTTAGTCTGGTTTTCTGGTCTTCTGGTAATCTATTCCATTTCTGAAATTATAGTGGGGTTCAGATAACTTTCTCTGTATACAGCCAGGTAGCAAAGATTTTGCCAGATGGACTCAGTCTGATCTACATCTTTCGGTCATTACACCACAAAAGAAACCAAAGAAAATATATAAATAAATATGTATAACTGTGTTCTAATAAATCTTTATTTTACAAAAAACAGTCATTGGACTAAATTTGGCCCATAATTGCCAACCCCAGTTTAGAGTTTGTCTGGATTTCTACCAAGATGATAGACTTCTTTTTTCACCACAGCCTTTCTAAGCTGGGATTTCCTTTATTGATTCATCCCTCAATGCCTCCACTTGATTTCGATGTTCCAGAAGTGTGTTGAAATCTCCTATTTGTGAATGGCCCTTCTTAATTTCATCTAATTATTTCACTGTTTGAGTTTTCTTTGTTATCTTTTTAGAGGTGTCATGGGTAGGGTGACAAATCCTAGTGCTCAATTCTTACTCTGGAATGGAGGCAGTATAAAACACGCTGATAAAGGCAATGAAAAGCAATGTACCTGCCTAGAATGACCACTTTGTCACCTATTATCATTTTGTAACATTCCAAATTTGCATATTGCTGGACTATTAAATAATTTAGGCATAGTACCTTACCTAAAAGAGCTTCACAGGCAAAAATGCTAGGAACAAACTGGAGACAGGTTATTAGGATAAATAAATCAAACCATAATATTAATGAGTGTGTGTGTGTGTGTGTGTGTGTGTATATATATATATATATATATATATATATATATATATATATTTTAACTCATACTGGTAAATGTCAAAGGGAGACAATATTCTACAAAAAGAGACCTGATTCAGATAAACTAACTTATTCTATTTTTTTTTCTAGTACTGGGAATTGAATTCAGGGCCTCACAAGTGCTAGACAAGTGCTCTACCATAAGCTACACCTCTGACCCACTAACTAGCTTATTACAGATACAGAAAACAAGCTAAGGTTAAATATTTAATTGACTCACAACTATATCCCCTTTGCCTTTTATAAAGATGCAGATAAATACTAAATAGAGATCAATGTATGCATTTCAGAAATTATAGTCCATTAAATTTGTAAAGTACAGAACCTTCTGTCAAATATAGCTTGAAGCATGTACTTGGGATCTGAGGCCAAGAGGAGGACACATTACTACTTACTGCAAATACACTCTCTGACATCTACAGGAGTCTCTGAATTTTCAAAGTAGACCCCAAATATATTTATTTAGCCAGATGCACAGAATTTCAGCCTTCAGAGTAAATCCAGTCACCATCAGAGTATATCATAAAAGGGGGTGCATTGGGTGTCCAGGCTTCCCTTCTGAAGGTGCGTTTACCATGTAGAAGACAAATGGAGAGAAACCTGGGTTCACCATGCCATTCAGTCAATAGGCAGTGCAAGAGAGGGGGAACATCTACTTCCAAGACACAGTAATGTCACATAGTGCTAAAATTAAAAAATTTAAATTATTAAACCATCACCAGTTAGATTAGCTTTTTTTTTTTTTAACTTTGGAGTAAGAGAATGAAAAACAAGGATTCCAATGATTCTCTTTATTATTCTCTGGATGGTGAAGAGAAGTGGAGATCTCATTGTTTTCGATTAAAGAAGGGGAGAATAAGAAGAAAAGCCACCTGTCACAAAATTGTCATTAAAGAAATTCAGATTATGCCATTATGTAAATGCAACTAGCATTCTATGTGCTACTTATTTGATAACATATAGTCATACCAAAATTATTTTTTTCTGTTTGTTTGTTTACCTGAAAACGTGGACATTTTCACAAAGGCAAGGAAACCTGAGGATTATAAATAATAAATTCCTGAGGAGGTTAGCCTAGCCATAAACTAGTTATCAGTGTGCATATCTTAGTGGTATAAATTTTAAAAGTTCATTCATTGTAGAACTAGCAAATGACATCCAAAGTCACGTATGCAGAACTCTTAAAATACCTTCCTCAATAGCACCTCACCAGATAGTAATTAGGTTTGGACTCCAGCAGCCTGCAGCTGAGGCTGTCATCTGGTGAAGGATACTTATGCATCCTAGCATGACTCACAAAAGGTAAAAAGTAAAGTGAATCATCTTGGCTCCTTGTCCTTGTTTTGAAAAGATAAGGAAGAAGCATCCCACTTGAAGTAAAATTGAAAATGAAGCATCCAGTGTTCTATGACAGATGCAGCATTTTTAAGAGCCTAGCATTGTGAATGTAGCTGAGATCTAAAATCTGAAATTACAAATTTTACTGAGAACCAACTGACCTCTTTATTGCATGTTTTTCTCCTTGATTCAGTTTTGTGTCACACAACAGCTCCTTTATAGATATGTTACATACATTCACCAAGTTTCTTTTTAGAACCTGGTGTTTTCAAAGCAAATGGAGGGTAAAATAATTGAACTCTTTCTTTTTATCCACTCTATAATTAATGATGTGGAGTAAGAACCAAACATGCAAAGCATTTCATTTACCCTTTTTGGAAATGCAGCTTATTCATTTTGTCCATGACAAGTTGACACAAAGTCACTATCTAACATATATAATGGCCCTACCATTATTGTACTCCATTTGGATGCTCTCAAGAGGCGATGAGAGTTTGTGCAATTTTATAAACAGGTATGTTCTGAGACAGTCTTAAAAAATTTACAGTAAAATCATGATTCTCATACAAGTGCAAAGTAAATAAATGTTAAATATTTTATCTAACTCATTAATTAATGAGGGATTCAGTAAAACGTGCTAAAAACTGATTCAAAAGAAACCCAGAAAAGTAAACTGGGAAGTTCATGGTATTCAGTTCACCCTTTTTCTGTCTTTCTTCCATTTCATGCCAAGACATTTACAAGAGTAAATTCAGATTTCAGTTCCACAAAACCACTAAATTGAATATTATGCAAATGTCTAATAGAGTCATACACATTTCATCTTCTCTATATTTACACAGGAGATCCACTCAAAGTTAGCTAGAGTAATTGCTTATAAATACTGATGAATCTCTTTGAAGCAGAAAGCTTCTTCTTCTCAATGACTGGTTTATTATTATTATTATTATTATTATTATTATTATTATTATTATTACTATTACTATTTATACATTCAGGCATCAAGAGCTAACTGTTCTTGTGGACTGGTCAATTATCTGACACCTGGCCCTTATTTTTCACTTCTATTTCTCACACCTCAATCCAACTCTTCAGACAATAAATCATGGGGAATCTGGGTTAAGGTACCAGTGGGTCTACCTTCCTTGAATCTGTCTTCACTCCAAAGTGCACTGTACTGCTATATTAAAAATACTATTTTCATGTTACTATCCTACCCAAATATTTTCCCACTTCCCAGTCTTTATATCTTCATATGTAAGGGCAGCTGGTTATTGGAAAAGCAAATACAAGATAGATGAACTACCTTAAGTCCCCCCCCCTTTTTTTTAACAAACCAGTGGGTAACTAAGCAAAGAGAGCAATTAAACTTGATTTATTATGAGTAAAATACAGAAAGATTCATGGGTTTGTGAAATAGGAATTATTCCCCAAATATCATTTAGAGGCTATCAGATTGTTATTCTTTCCTTTTTAGGGATAGCTGTGACATTTAAAAGAGAAGTCCAAGTTCACAGAAGTGCTGACATTCTTCATCTTTACTGTGACAGTGTGGCACAGCTTGATTCAGAAGAGCTTACTGGAGCTTTGGTACACGAGTAATTAGCCAGTGACTCTGCTCAAATTGATCAACCTCTCTGAGCTGTATTTTTATAAAATGAAAATACAACTGATAGCAGTCCTATCTACATCACAGAGTAATTGTAAGGATCAATTGAGATTCTACACATTAAAACAATTACTAATTCACAATCTATGATCAAATGCAAATAGTAATAAGCACAGTAGTACTGGCCTTTCCATACCTCTTCAATATAACTTATTCCTTATTGGGCAAAGTTACCAGATATCAAGGTTTACAAAAGTTGCTAGGAAGTATACTACGTATGTCAAAGACTCTTCTGCCATTTTCTTCCTAGGGCAAACACATGGTTTATAAAATTTTCCCAACTTTTGTTTTTGTTTATCTGAGAATAAAAATTACATTAGTGCAAAGACTTCCAAATCATAGCATATATCCAGAGGATGAAGTTTGAAGTGTTACCTTGACTTCTTACAATTATGTGAAAATTTATACTACATTTTGCATATTTGAATTTCATTCATAAGAAATCCATATGAATTTCATTTGTAAGAAAATTTCAACAAAGAAAATTGAAAATGAAAGAAACATATTTAATATAAGAAGAGGATTTTTTAAAAATTATTAATTTATAAGAAGAGAATTTTTTTTTAAAAAAAGATATTAATTTAAGTCCTATGGTTTGGAAACATATCAAAACAATTCACAATCAATGACTATGACTATTCAAAAGGCAACATCTCATATTGTCCACTCTATTTAATCTAAATGGATACTACTCATCAGTCACAGTTTTCATTTGCATTGGGCTGGATTAAACCTTGTGGAAATGCTTTAGAGAGTTAAGAATGAGCTCATTATTTATTGTATTTGTTTGAGGGTCTCATCAATCAGATTTTGACACAAGGCTTTGAATACAAGAAGTTTATTTTGGAAATGAATGCAGGAAGCAAATTGCAGGAGTATGGAGGTAAGAGAAGAAACTGAGGACCACTAATAGTGTGCTTGGGCAGCATAGGTAAAATCCCACTCACAACCCTCTGAGAGACTGTATGAAACATACATTTCCACTGAGAGTAAAGATGCTGGAGTTTTAATCTGCCAACCACTGACCTTCTTGGTTAAAGATTTCCACATGTCATTAACACTTCAGAGTTTGCAGTCTGTCCTGCAAAAGTACTAGGTATTCCTGATGCTTAGAGAATATACTTAGGCACAAATACTCAGGAAGCCATTGGCCTGTCAGGGGACTGTCTGCAGGAGACACTGCATCAGCAACACTAAACTGATGAAATTTGTCGTTATACTTACATTGTGGGTACTCCAACAAGGCAGACAGACTAATGTGTTCCTTTTCATAGTTGAATTCCTTTCAAGAGTTGTATTTGTCATGTACAGACTATGCGTCAAATATTGAACAAGGTAGTAAGAATGTAATAAATAATAAAGCACAATATGTGCCCTTAGAATAAATAATAAAACACATTTTGTGCTCCAGGGGGATTATTTGCGCATCAGAAGATATACAAAAACTGTATTAGTCAGCTTTTCATCGCTACAATGAAATATCAGCAATAGGCTACTTACGAAGAAAAGGAAGTTTATTTAGTCCACAGTTTTAGAAGCTGAAAGTCCAAATAGCATAGTTTAGGCTTAGTGAGGGCCACCTCTTAGCTGTATCCCTTCCTGGTGCGTGGCAAAGAGCAATGGAGGCAGTACAAATTGGAAGGAACAAAGTCATTACAACTCAAACCAGAGCAGAGAGAGCAAGTGTGGAATGAGTTCGGGATTTTATAACAATCTTCTCCTGAGAACACCCAGGAGTCCCCTGATAACTACCTTCCAAGGGCATGTCTCCAGTGACCTAGGGACCTCCCACTAGCACAAACCCCTAAAGGTTTCACCATCTCCCAATAGCACCACCCTGCGGACCAAATCTTTAAGAAATGGGCTTATAAGGGACAGTTGACATCCAACCCATAGCAACAATATTCCAACAAAAAGCCTGTTTGTATGTGAGACAGAGTGAATGTCAACCAAAGAAGAGGGGCTATTTGTTGGTTATTAAAGAAAGAGAGAAGGTAGCGGCTGGCTCTCTAACAAGTTGATGGTATGAAATGAAGCCATCAGTGAACATGATTGGCCTCAGAGGAAGAAGAACTTAACTTCCCCAGAAATTAGAGGGAAGGAAGAGAGCAGGGCCAGTAACACATATCAGTGAAGAGGGAAAAGGAGCTCTACCGCTCTGTCCTGCAGACTATCTTGTAAAGGATGTTCTCATAGCAAAACTCAGGAGAGATTGAGACAGTTTCCCATGTTCATGAATTAGTCAGCACACAGGTACAGGTTGAATATCCGTGTGCTAGCTATTAAGGTAGGTTCTGGATATGCTGCTTCAGAGCCCAAACAGCTTTGTGAGGGTAGGTTACAGAAATAGAAGCCTGAAGAAATGGCCTAGCTGGGATTAGTGAATGGAGTCATTTTAGAAAGGGAATATTAAGTTTAGTTTTTGAAAAGTAGAATGTCAAACACAAATTAAGTATTCTAAAATATGTCACAATTAGTATTTTTGAAAGGAAGCATTAGAATCGTTTTGGGTCACCTGGTATAACTCCCACAGAGAGGCTGCCAAGTTTAAAAAAAATAAGATCTTCATAAAGTGCCACAGGCACATCAGGAGGTGAGGCTGATGGTTGAAGGAAAAACACTAGCAAAATTATTTTAATTTAAATACAGGGGCCAGTGAATAGGGGTGAGGGTGAGGAAAAGTAAGGGTTGAATATGATCTGCAGAAGAATATGATGTGCCAGATTTTCATTTTAGTTTGGGCTTAATATAGGTTTAATGCTAGGACTTTATACCAGTAAATATGGCAGCTGGTTGAAGAGAGAGAACTTGAAGATCAGATCAGTCTATTTATGTTTAAGAAGAGTGAAGCCTTGGATTGCAAATTTAGGCTTCTGTGATTGAAAAGCCTCTGTGTGTGTATACACACACACACACACACACACACACACACATATATATGTACTGAAAAATATATACTATGTATTATATACATAGGTATTAACAATTACATATATAATATCTGCATTATATATAATTAATAATATGTATAATATGCATATATTATGCATAATATATGAATACATAACAATATATTTCATATATGTACACTGAAAAATATACATAATCATAGTGAAAAGTATATACATAAATGTATTTATAAGAAAACACTAGAATTCTCATAATGAGTCCTTAGCTTCTGGAGATAATTGTTCCTTTTTTGTAGACATGATATGATTTGCAGCCTGAATAAAAGATCCCGCTGGGAGCTGAGGTGAGCAGAAATGAGAAAACTGTTGGATCTGGTACAGTAGATCAGAAATACACCTTTAAATTTCCCAAAGGGCAAAAACAGCTAGAGGAGATGTCTCAGCCAGGAAAGCCCAAGTAACATGACATGAACTTTAACCATTGTTACAAAGACACCAAATGCCATGACAAGACCTGCCAATATTAAGTGATAATAAGGTCGCGCAAGTGTGATTTATACTTGGCTGCAGAAGTGCATAGCACAGTGTTTTTCTATCCCTGGCTGCATCTCAGACATTCTGAATTCAACAGTCTGGGATGAGCCAAAGGTATCAGAGATTTCAAAAATCTCTGCATATGACTCTAAAGTGATGTCATGTTTGGAAAATGTGGACATAATGAAACACTGTGTAGCAGTATGGATGAATACATTTTAAATATTTGGAAAAGAGAAATTGTTATTTGCCCCAGCTTCTATTGTTCCATTCCTTACCATAAAGTGTGCACATTTTCTATTTGTGGATGAGTTTTAAGTGCAAAGGAAAAATAACAATAAATAAATAAATAAAGGGGGGGGAGGTTATTTTAGGCTTGTGAGTAAGTACAATGTTTCAAAATTTCTACTGTGTTGTCCTTCAAAAAGAATATACAGGTAAAACTCTCACTATGGAGCTTATTTCAAGCAAGTAAACCTTGTGTAAATGTGCATATGTACATATATGTATAGGCATGTATATATTTATGCTTGTCAAGTTCTAGATGTTTTGATGGACTAATTTCAATTTGAGGATGTATACCTAAAGCAATAGCGGCCTGAAGATATGCTGATTTTATTTCCTACTTCTATTTCTTCATGTCATTCAAACAATGAAAAAGTGCAGAAGATACTCTTGAATTGAAGACTCCATTCGTCCATTAGTTCCCACATCTGCTGAAACGATCCCTCCAAGAGGTACACAGTGTTTCAAGAGTTCACAGATTTGAAAAGATGAGAATGGAAAAAGGGATCCAATATAGATGCTTTGTTCCTTCTCCTCCTTTCCCTTATCCTAGTTTCTATTCAAGTAACACTGCATTAGGTATGATATTAATCTAGTTAGTCATGTTTAATTCCCCAAGGATGACTTCAGGTACTCCAAGGGACATTTTCTTAAGAAAAAGGTCAGGTCCTGCATGTAGTAGAGGATGAAGAGAAAGAGGGATTAAGGAGGATGATAAAAATCACAACAATGGGTACAGATTTTTATTTGTTTTGCTATATTGTCATACTCCCTCAAAGGAATACATTAAATTTTCCTCATTCTCTTCATCTATTTTTAGATTAGAATATATATTATTTCTCATGATTATATTTTGTCAAGTGGACATTTTATATTGCTTAGAATTATATTTGATTATAACTTGTTTTGGGTGGTATTGAGTCATCATTTTAGATCTCTCTGTCATATCTTCATTTTCTGTTGATGTCAAAGTCAGGATCATTCTATCCTGGAAGTGACTAAATCAAGTTAGTTTAATCTTTGTGATAAGTTTATTATTGAAGTTCTAGAACTTTTGCCTTTCAGGTCACTGCAAGAATAGATTTCTAGGTCACCATTATGGTAAGCCTCAAATGCCCATGAGCAAGTTTTCTGTAAGGTATTAATTTTCCTCTCCAACTTCCGTTATTGCCAGTATCTACCATATATTGGGATTTCTCCACTTGTGTAGTCCAGTGGAAAAGTGTAGTCCTATTGCTTAAATTCTTACTGATGGACCTAAGATACACTATTATGATGATACATAAAAAATTACTGATTATGAAACTGACTGTTAGATTTTACATTTTATTCTGAAATTTTCTCTTAATTTTCAGTATTTTTTCAATTCTTAAAGTTCTGATTTCAAAAACTTTCCCTGATTGCTTTAGAAAATTTTTTATTCTTCTCAAAAATATTTTATTCCCTCTGGATTTCAAATTGTAGCTTGCAATAAATAGAACAAATATATTTAATAATTAGAGAATTTTTAATAAAAATAAACTAAATAGGGCCTACTTTAATCAAGGGTAGTTTAACTCATAAATAATAGAAAATATCATGTTCTTCTAATTTAGGGTTCATGTCCTCTCATAAAAGCTCAGAATGTGATGTCGGGAGAGATCATGATCTTTCCGCATACTGGGGTTTGCTTTAGGTACCTTTAGAGATAGCAAGCTAGCACAGTGATTGGATATAAGATACTGCCTGATTCCATATTTTTTTTAATTTTTTAGTTTTATTTTTAGTTGTTGATTGACCTTTATTTATATGTGGTGCTGAGAATCGAACCCAGTGCCTCACACATGCCAGGCAAGTGCACTACCACTGAGCCACAGATCCAGCCCCAGTCTCCATATTTTTAACCTATAAAATAAAGGAAACAGTGCCCACCTTGCAAGTTTGTTCTGTGGACTGAAATCGTGTCTGGCCTATAGAGTGAACTCAGGTGATGATGACCCACGTGCCATGAGCTCTTTACAGTTTAACTTACTCTTTTTTAGTATTGAGCTCTTCTATGCTTCTTTCACACTTGGTTTATCATAGAAAAGTCCAACATTTTTAGTTGGAAATAGCTCTTCTGGAATAACTTTTCATTTTCCCTCTGCACCAATGGTCAACTCTTCCAAAAACATTGAATTCTGTTTTTATAAAAAATTTTTTCTAGAAAATTATTTTATCCCACATACTTATGGCTTACAGTAATATGGCTTAGAGCTATTTTCCTTTAGTGGTAATGTATTTTAAAAGAAGCCATGTTTTTTAATGAACTTTTTCTATGTATAAAAGTATTTCTTTGCAGTAGTGAGCCCTTGAAATGCAATGCTAATACTGTACTATAAAGTAGTAAACCATTTTTCAAGTCCAGCAAATTTTGAAGGTAAAAAAATTACTTTTAATTTTTTACCATCTGGATTATAAATGATGTTCAAAAATATATAAGGATAATGACTTCTAAATAAATAGTTTGAAGTAATTCTTCAGTACCTGCATATGGTTAAATTAGATGTACATCTCATTCACAGAAATATTCATCTGTTGTCATAATAACTAACCAAGCACATTATAGATGGTAAACACACTGCAATAATTGCTGATTGACCTTTTGATCTGCATGTAAATTATTGAATGAATGGACAGTTTTAGGTCAATAGTATAACCTAAATTATTTTCATTGTGTCTTGATTATAGTTTAATGTGAGCCACTTCCACTTATGGAAAAACATGAAATATATTAAAACAACACAGTGTGTTAGCTAAAGAGTTACTCAGGGGAATGTGATGAGAGTATCTGATCTCTCATTCTTGGGTCTCTGAATGGTAACTTTATTTGGGTTATCATCTTGTTAATGATTCCATTTAAAAATGTATATGCACAACAGGAAAGTCCAGAGAAGCATCTTACCCTTGGATGAATTATATATCTTGTGAGATGCAGCAAAAGACGATTTTCCCCAAATAACAATGCTTTTATAGACTTTCTTCAGTACAGTTCTGTTCAATCATAAAAGCAGTACTATGTTCAAATTGCTTTCTTAACATGAATTATGTGTATAGAAATTGGCTGATTGCATTAACCCTATGCCGAATGTGATTACAAGGTGAATATTCAAACCCAGTTGAGATGGCTGCTGACAATTATAATACTTTTATCTTGAGAGTAGAAAAAGCAACATTTTTACTATTTCATGTTAGAGTTGCTTCCCAAGACTTTGAGTGTTTCATCATAATGTTAAGAGTAAGCTTTGATTAATTAGCAGTTTATATCACCTATGACTATTTCCTTCTTTGCTAAACATGATTTATCAAGTTGTTTCTTTTTTTAACTGGGGTAGAGGGGCCATGCCTTCCTCATACAAACTTGGCTAATTTTTACACTATGAATAAAATTATACTGATCTGAATCTGGACCTATTGGACCTGATAAAAATAATGATAGTTGTATTAGAAGCAATGACCTTATTTTTGGCATTCTTTTTTTAATCTTATAGATCCATACAGTTAATTCAGAATTCTGCTTGTTACATTTGATTTATAAATGGATATATATATATATATATATATATATATATATATATATATATATATATTTCTGTGAACTCTGCCCAATGTTTCCAAAGAAACTGAATAAAATGGAGGATATTTTTAGATCTCATATGCAAATTAGGAAATCAAGTTACAAAGAAGTTAAAATAACTTGCCTGATTCCATTCATTCTCACTCTTCAGGTCATCTTCAGAATGACCCAGACAGAGAGGAACAGAGCTGGAATTCATAAGTCCCTATGTAAGGAAAACCAGAAGAGGATGCTTTGGATAGAATAATTGTGACAAAAGCTGTTTGGATGTTGGACAAGACAAGACCAAAACTACCTATTGGAATTGTTAACATGCATTATACTATTTGGGATCAAGCTGAGAGCAGTTCTGGAGAACTGGTCAGGTGGAAACTGCATTGCAATAGGTTGAAGACGAACTGAAGGTTGAGAAGGCAGCAATATCAAGTATACATGCATTTCAAGAAGTGTGACTATGAAAGTGTACAGGTCTTAAAATAAGGGCCACCAAAGGGGACCAAAACAGGGAAGACTTCATGCACAGCCTTTTGGCAGTTAACAAAGGTGTTATGTATTATAGGCACTTAGATTGAGAAAAAAATTACTAGCACACAAAAATATAATGTGAAGCAAAGCAAATATTCTGTCTTTACTTCTCAAAAGTAGGTGCACCATGGAGAAACAAGTCAATAAAATAGGTTCTGGGGTTTAAGTTTAGCAAGAACAATGGACAATTGGACAAGGCGAGTATTCTCTTTAGTTTTCAATTTTACAATAAAAATCAAGACTAGGAACTTTCCTGGTATAGGGTGTTGCAAAAAAAATATGAATGAAACCATAATGGGAGGTGATTTTAGAGATGAAAACTATTAGAGCATATTTAGTCTCCAAAACAGAAAGACAGTTTGATTTTGTAGGGGAGGAAGGACTAAGAGATGAAAAAAAGTCTTTGAGAAGTAAGGAAGAGATAATTCCAGGATACAGGCAAGTTAAAGGAGCTCTCAGGCTCTAAAAATATTTTAATCTATAAAATTTAAGAGTTGGATTATATTTTTCTCTGAAGTTCCCCATAGTCTACATATCTATGCTTACAATTGTCTTCTTAAAACTTGCTACAAAAATTTTAAAGACTTCTTTCTTTTATTTTTAGGTACTTTTCATGCCATATTTAAAAGCTTAGAAAGTCTTTTTGGCTTTATAGTTGTCATAAAATTTAGAATTTTGAGGGTGATTTTCCTTTTAAATATTTTTCTACTCCTCACTGTTGTCTCCTTCCTGAACTCCAATTACACATATATTAGGCTGCTTAAAGCTATTCTTCAGCTCACTAGTGTTGTTTTAATTTTTAAAATCATTTTTACTCAATCTTTTATTTTTGATATTTTTTATTGCTTTGTCTTCTAGAACATTAATTTTTTCCTATGATGTCCATTCTTTCATTAATAATAACCAATGTGTTTTTTTTTTCTTCCAGGAAATTGTAGTTTTAGCTTAAGTTCTGTTTACTTTCAATGTTTTTCATGAGTTTTAGTCAGCTTTTTTATTGCTGTAATTAAAAGACCCAACCAGAACAATCATAGAGGAGGAAAAGTTTATTTAGGGGCTCATGGTTTCAGAGGTCTTATTCCATAGACAGTCGGCTCCATTCCTTGGGCCTCCAGGTGAGGCAGAACATCATGGCAGAAGAGTGTGTTGGAGGGAAGCAGCTCACATTATGATCAGAAATCAGAGAGAGTTCAGCTTGCCAAATACAAATATACACCCCAAAGCCATGTCCCCAATGCCCCACCTCCTTCAATTACCACTGCTTCAATTACCAGCCACATCCTACCTGCCTTCAATTACACTCAATTAATCAAACCAGGTGATTAATTCACTGATTGGGTTAAGACTCTCACAACATAGTCATTTCTCCTCTAAACCTTCTTGCATTGTCTCACATATGAGCTTTTGGGAGACAACTCAAATCCAAAGCACAACAATATGACTACACCTAGCATTTTTAACATATGGAATACAGTTTTGTGACTGTTTAAAAGTTCTTATCTGCTGGTTCTAACATCTTCCTCAGTTCAGGATAATTTAAAAAATTCTTTTTCCTTATTGTTTGTTATGTTTTCCTACATATTTACATGGCTGGAACTCTTTTGCTGGATGCCAGAAGTTATAGATTTTACCTTGTTAGGTGCTCAGTATGCTTATAGTCTAATAAATATGTATAAGCATTTTGAAATTCTGTTAACTTACTTGGAATCAGTCTATTTCTTTTCTTTTCTTTTTTTTTTTTGTGATATAGGAACGTATTTTTCTCTGTGGTCCTCTGTGAGCTCCACATATTGTTACTTCTAGTTTATTCATATGAATCTTTTCCATATGAATCTTCTAAGATCTTATAATTTAGATAATTTCCTCTCTTTTTGCTGTAATAATTTTTATTCATTATTTTAAAATATACATGACAGGGCTGGGGTTGTGGCTCAGCGGAAGAGCACTCACCTAACATATGAGGCCCTGGGTTCAATTCTCAGCACTACATAAAAATAAATAAATAAACAAAGGTATTGTGTCCAACTACAACTAAAAAACAAATATTTAAAAAATACATGGCAGTAGAGTATATTATGACATATTATACATAAATGGAGTATAACTTATTCTAATTAAGATCTCATTCTAGAGGTTGTACATGATTCAGAGTTCCACTTGTGGTGTATTCATATCTGAACATAGAAAATTTGTGTCCAAATCATTCTACTGTTTCTTTGTTCTCATCCCCTTTCACAACCCTTCCTTTCCCTTTGTCTAATCCAATGAACTTCTATTCTTCTCTCCTGCCCTTATTTGTGTTAGTATCCACACATCAAAGAGAACATTTGGCCTTTGGTTTTGGGGGTTTGGCTTATTTCACTTAGCATAACAGTCTCTAGATCCATCCATTTACTGGCAAAAGTCATAAAGTCATTATCTTTGTGGCTGAGTAGTATTCCATTGTGTGTATATACTATATTTTCATTATTCATTCATCTCATTTACCTCTTAGTATTTTTTTTTATTATTTCATTCATCTGTTGAGGGCATCTAGGTTGGTTCCATAGGTTAGCTATTTTGAATTGAGCTGCTATACATATTGATGTGGCTGCATCACAATTTGCAGTCCCACCAGCAATGTATGAATGTATTTTTTCTCCATATCCTCGCCAAAATTTATTGTTACTTTTAGTCTTGATTATTGTCATTCTGACTGGAGTGTGCTGGAATCACAGTGTAGTTTTAACTTTCATTTCTCTAATTGCTAAATATTTTGAACATTTTTTAATATATTTTTTGACTGATCATATTTCTTCTGTGAAGTGTCTGTTCAGTTCCTTTGCCCATTTATTGTTTGGGTTATTTGTTTTGGGTGGTAAGTTCTTCGAGTTCTTTATATATCCTGAGATTAATACTCTATCTGAGGTACAGATTTTCTCCCATTCTATAGTCTGTTTTTCACATTCTTGATTATTTCCTTTGCTGTAAAGAAGCTTTTTAGTTTAATACCATCCCATTTATTGATCTTTGATTTTACTTCTTGTGATTTAGGAGTCTTGTTGAGGGATTCAGTTCCTAAGTCAACATGATGGAGAGTTGGACCCATATTTTCTTCTAGTAGGGCCTACATTTTCACTAGGACAAAAAAACAAGTGCCTGGGTCCTTGATCTTCTTTGAGCTGAGTTTTGTACAGTGTAAGAGGGGTTAAATTTCATTCTGCTCCATATGGGTTTCTAGTTTTTCCAGCACCATTTGTTAAAGAGATTCTTTCCTCAATGTATGTTTGTGGCATCTTTGTCTAGTATGAGGTAATTGTATTTTTGTGGATTTTTCTCTTTGTCATCTATTCTGTTCCATTGGTATCCATGTCTGTTTTGGTGCCAATACCATGCTGGTTTTGATATTATAGCTCTGTAGTATAATTTAAGATCTGGTATTGTGATGCCTCCTGCTTGACTTTTCTTGCTCAGGTTTGCTTTGGCTATTCTGGGCCACTTTTTTTTTCCAAATTAATTTCATGACTGCTTTTTCTATTTCTATGAAGAACATCAGTGGAATTTTAATAGGAATTGCCTTAATTCTGTGTAACACATTTGGGAGTATGGCCATTTTGACAATATTAATTCTGCCTATCCAACACAAGGGAAATCTTTCTGTCTTCTAAGATATTCTTCAATTTCTTTCTTCAGTGTTCTATAGTTTGCATTATAGAGGTCTTTCACCTCTTTTGTTAGATTGATTCCCAAGTATTTGTTGTTGTTGAGGCTATTATAAATGGGATAGTTTTCCTAAGTTCTCTTTCATCTGATTCATCATATGTGCATAGAAATGCAATTGATTTATGGGTGTTGATTTTATATTCTGCTAGTTTGCAGAATTCATTTTGGAGTTCTATAAATTTTCTGATGGAGTTTTTTGGGTCTTCTAAATATAGAATCATGTCATCAGCAAATAGGGATAGTTTGAGTTCTTTTCCTATTTATGTCCCCTTTAATTTCTTTCTTTTGCCTAATTTTGCTCTGGCTAGAGTTTTCAGGACTATGTTGAATAGAAGTGGTGAAAGAGGGCATCCCTCTTTTGTTCCAGTTTTTTGACGGAATTCTTTCAGTTTTCCTCCATTTTTAATGATGTTGTCCTTGGCTTTTACAATGTTGAGGAATGTTCCTAGTTTTTATAGTGTTTTGAAAATGAATGGATGCCATATTTTGTCAAATGCCTTTTCTGCATCTATTGAGAGAATCACATGATTCTTGTCTTCAGGTCTATTGATTTGGTTAATCACATTTATTGATTTCTGTATGTTGAACTAACCTTGCATCCCTGGGTTGAATCCCACATGGTCATGGTGCACTATCTTTTTGATATGGTTTTGTATGTGTGCCAGTATTTTATTAAGAATTTTTGTGTCTATGTTCATCAGGGATATTGGTCTGAGATTTATTCCTTGATGTGTCTTTGTCTGGTTTGGGAATCAGGGTAAATACTAGCTTCAACGAATGAGTTTAGAAGGGTTTCCTCCTTTTCTACTTTATAGAATAATTTGAGGAGGATTAGTGCTAGTCCTTCTATAAAGGTTTGTTAGAACTTGGCTTAGAATCCATCTGGTCTTGGGTTTTTAGGCTTTTGATGGCATCTTCAATTTCATTGCTTGAAATTGATCTGTTTAAATTGTATATGTCTTCCTGATTCAATGTGTGTAAGTTATATATCTTTAGAAATTTGTCAATATTTAAGATATCATATTTAATTGGAGTACATATTTTCAAACTTGTTTCTGATTATCCTCTGTATTTCAGTAGTGTCCATCGTGATAACCCTTTCATCACAGGTTTTAATAATTAGAGTTTTTCCCTCTTTCTCCTGGTTAACTTGGCTAAGAGTTTATCAAGTTTATTTATTTTTTTCAAAGAATCAACTTTTTGTTTTGTGGATTTTTTTGAAATTTTTGTTTCAATTTCATTGATTTCAGCTCTGATTTTAATTATTTCCTGTCTTCTATTGCTTTTGGTATTGGTTTGGTCTTCTTTTTCTAGGGCTTTGAGATGTAATGTTATTTATTGGGCGACTTTCAATCCTTTTAGTTAATGAGCTCAATACAGTGAACTTTCCTCTTAGAACTGCCTTCATAGTGTCCTTTAGATTTTGATATTTTGTGTCGATTTTCTCATTTACCTCTAAGTATTTTTTTTTATTATTTCATTCATGATTTCTTCAGCTGCATATTGATCATTCAATAGTGCATCAGTTAGTCTCCAGGTGTCAGAGTAGTTTCTATTTTTTAATTTATTGTTTATTTCTAATTTCTTTCTATTATGATCTGATAGAATACAAGGTATTATCTCTATTTTTTGTATTTGATAAAAATTGCTTTGTAGTTTATGATAGAGTATATTTTAGAGAAGGATCCATGTGCTGCCAAGAAGAAAATGTATTCAGTCATTGATGGATAAAATATTCTCTAGTCAGTTAAATCTAAATTATTAATTATATATATTTTTAGTTCTATAGTTTCTCTATTTAGTTTTAATTTGGAGGATCTATCCAGTGATGAGGAAGGTATGTTAAAGTCACCCAGTGTTATTGTATTGTGTTCTGATTCTTAAAATTGAGAAGGGTTTGTTTGATGTACATAGACGTTTCATTGCTCCATTGTTTAGGGGCATAATTAATTATGCTCCAAATTTATGCCCCCATTTTTTTGATGAACAATTCCTTTCAGAAGTATGAAATGAACTTATTTGTTCCTTCTGATTAACTTTGTCTTGAAGTTCACTTTATCTGATATGAGATAGAAACCTCTGCTTGTTTACAAGATCCATGTAAATGATAATTGTCTCATATGGAAGAAACAGTCAACACTCTACTGATCACAAAAGAAAGAACTTCTGTAGATTTTCAGTTTTGACTCTAAACAACTGTTTCTTCTCTGTGACTGTTTCATGAATTCTAGGAACATGGTCTCTTCTCTAGGGATTCTGATTTTACCTCCTTAGACAGAATTGTCCCCTTGAATCCCCAGGATTCCCTTTTCTGTGTCATTGACTGAAAACTCAAGGCAGTACGTTGGGTAATAGTAGGGCTTGGCTCATTTGTTTTCCACTATTCAAGATGACTGTCTTCCATTTTCAGATGTCCAGTGTCTTGGAAAACGTTACTGCTTATATTTTGTCTGTTCTTTTATTTCATTCAATGGAAGTCTAGATCTATTCCTGCCCCAAATGCATACTTTTGATTGTGGATTTCTTTCCTAACCCATTCATCTGAAGAATTAATGTGAAATACTTTTTTTTTAGATTACACTTCTTCCAGTTTAAATATCACTCTGCCCAGTTATCTGCTAAGTTATTTCAAATTAAAACTCGATTCGTTAAATGTTTGTCAGTAAAATTCCATCATGTATGCAAGAAGAAAGTATTTCATTTTTCTAAAATATGTGCTTTTTGCCATCACCTTTATACATCCAGGATGAGATATAATTATCAGAGAGTATCAAAACAAATGAAGAACATAGAAAAGAACAAAACGATGACAGAATATTTAGATAGATGCTTGTGGTAACGTGTACTATTATAATAATCTATAACTATGAAAATTCAGAATTCAAATAGATTTTTTTGGTAAAAAAAGTAACTGAATACCTACCTATCACTGTCAAAAAGTCAAACTATAGAAAAATTAAAAACCACAGATCACTGGAAAAAGTAAATGTATCCACAGAGTACTAATTATTTTATGCCTGTTTGTATCTTTCCTTAAAGATGAAGACTGAAGATGATTTATATGCATTAACTTACTGTACAATTTAAATGTCAGAATATCTATTATATGCTTTATTCTGAAAAACATGAATGCCATCTGTTAAAAATTTTAATGGATATTTTAGACATTTTTAATAGCAGCTTTATGTTGAATACTGAAGGTCTAATGTATGCTTTCAATTTAGAAACAAATATCGAATGTCAGAAACTTTAATGAATATAGTAGACTTTGTTTATAGAGCCTGTATGTTAAATATTGAAAATCTTTCCTTAATGGCAATCTAAAAAATTGAATTTTTCCCCCAGATATTTTAGGTAGTTAGAAACAGAAGGCTATAGATAAAGTGACACATTAAAACAAAGTTTAGGAATCATTCTTTGTGGAAATTCAGATAAATCTGTATTTTTTTCCTTTTTTGGTGTCACTAATATAAAACAATGAAAATGAAGAGCAGAGGGAGAAGGAGCTGTTTAGCATAACAACTGGAGGACATCACCTCTAACATTTTATCACGTCAAACATGTGTAACAAAAAATGTTGTGTATTCCAAAAATTTAAAAAGAGTTTTATAAGAGTGCAGGGATGACTCTCACTTTTCTATTTCTTTTCTTAAGCCTTTCCTCTGTCAATAATTACTCTAACAGCTCTGTCCACATGCAGTAAATTTTTCTTTCTCAGTCACACAGTGTTCATTTCTTACTCATACTTTTTAATGTGCAACCCATTAACAACTCAGGCTATCATAATGTTTTAAAGACAGTACAATAGCAACTACATTGGAAAGCTTCATTTTCAACATACAACTGAAAAGAAAAAAATACAAAATATTTCTTAATGAACAAGGAAGCAATGAAGCTCTTGCTAAAAATTATTTTTGAGGATGATATTCAATGTATACATTTTAAACTCTTTTTCCAGTGATCAGTTGAAATGATGTCAATTTCATGTTTGAGATTGTTTCTATTGAAAGAATTACAATTTAAAAATTTTTACATTTGTACTTCAGAGCAGGTATCCTGCTTAATCACCATCTTCCACAGAGACAAGGGAAGACCCATTGTATTAACTCCCAAGTCTGCCATTTTTTTTTCTGGCAAAAATCTGTTTTCTCTATTAACTTGGGATAAATCCCTGTGAAAGATGGAAGCAAATGAGAAATTTTCCAAACAGGTGAGTAAGCTTCTAATACCTGAAAAGAAGGAAAACCTGGATTTCCACTTTCAGTTTGACTGTAGAAAGATATGAAATATCTTACACTTTTTACTTCCAGTGAAAAATTAAATTACTGCTTATACAAATCTAGATAATTAGATCAGTACAGAGATGAAGTTATTCATGCACATGTACATATACATATTTTATTTAAAGAATTTAGGCACAAAGATATTTAAACCCTAACAGCACTGAACTCAGATGAGTGCTTCTGTAGTGAACAAGTGGATAAGGAGAGTAAATGTTTATACCTGACCTATTGGTCAGCTGGGAGTTGGGAACTGGGAGCATAAGGCAGTGAAAAAGTGTTCTGTAGGATGAAAAATTTTGTTTGGATAAAGTGAAAACAACCAAACTTGTGGCCAACACATGGAGCTAGTGTTTCAGGTGGTCTGCATTCAAAGATAATACTCTGTCAAGTAATTAATTTACACAGAAATATTGCTGAGAAATCAGAGACTACAGACAGTGTTCTAAAAATGAAAGAGCTGTTTGGTGTCATAGAATCACTACTTAAAAACCTGTAGATCTCAAGGTATTTTGTTTTACTTTCTCACTGGGATTAAGTCTTTCTCAGACATTGTCCCTCTAGCACACACTGCTATCTTTCTATCTCAAAGTAGCAAAACCTCGTAGCCTTGCAGCCCCTTAATCTTGAAATCTCACAATTTATTGAATGGAAATCCAACAATCTGTAAAACACATGGTCTCAAAAAATCTTAAGATCTTAACTTTCTCAAGTTCAAGGTCTCAGTTTTAAGATTTGGTCATATCATAATATTTAGTTCCAGGGCACACCTGAAGGAAAAGCCCAAATTCACTTTCAAGGTATTTTGGAAACCATTGCAACAAAATTCTCATATAGTTCAATTTACAATATAATCAAAACTATCAGCCTCTTATCAGCATAAAAAATCAGGGATTGAGATGAAAAATTAAATATGTTAAACATCTAGTGCTTAAAGTTCAAGCATAGCAGGAAGATCAGTGAACATTTTCCAAGTGAGTAGAACTCAAAATCATAGTATAGAAACAGAACAAAGGAATGATGAACGTGGGTTAGTCAAAGATTTCTTAAACAGGGTATAAAAAGTCATGATCATAGAGGAAAAACACGTTAGGATTCAGAGTACACTGTTAAGAAATGAGAAGTTAACACATAAAATGAAGGGAAATATTTGCAAAATGTTTATCTGATAAGTGACTCACATCTAAATATAGATAGCAAATACATAAAAAATCCAACAAAAATTGGCAAACAATCATTTTACATAAAGAAACTTCATATTTAAGTAGATATATGAATGAACAATAAGCATATCAAAACATACCCAAGGTTAGTTATCAGCAAAATCAAATTAAGTAATAATGTGATACTATTTCATACATGCTTTGTGTGTAGTCTGAGTGCCCCAAGGGTTTTGTCTATCATCCCAGATGTGGACCATGCATAGAAGCTTGAAGTATATAATGTACAATTATGTAATTTATAATAAGATTATATAATAAGGATATAATTGTGTTATAAATAATATGGTATAATAATGGTATATATTGACTCTATATTATGATCTCCAACTAATTTTAATGCATGTATGTCAATATGGATGAAATATTTATACAATTGACAACTTGGGACTTAATGCATTAAAGTCTTGGTCCCTAGAATGACACTGATGGGAGGTAGGAGGTCCTTACGTTGTTAGAGACTTGAGATAGTTTGTGTGTCATGCTTTGAGTTCTTGAGAGATGATTGTCATAAAAGGAGCAAATCTGCTCCCCTATTTGAGACATGACTACTTCCTCTCAAATGTACTCCTGTCATTGCTCTCTGCCACTATGTGATGTAGCCAAGAGTTGAGCTGATGCCATCAACATGTCCTTGAATCTCTGAAACTGAAGCCAAAAAAACCCCAAAACAAAAAACAGTCTTTACTTCCTAAGTAGCAGGTATTGTCTCAGGTATTTCACTATAGTAACAAAACTCTATAATACAAATCACATTTTAAAACTTGAAAGTACCAAGTTCTGACAAGTCTACAGAGCAAATGGAAGTCACATACATTGCTTTAGGGAATTAAATTGTCCAACACTAAAGTTGAACACATGCCTACCCCAGGACCCCAGCATTTCCATGCTTGGGTATTTACCCAAGAGAAGTAAAAATACGTGCCTACAAAGATATTTATCAATGTTTATAACAACTTTATTAATTATATGAACAGTTAATGACTCAAATATTCATCAGGGTCTGAGTTGGTGAATAAATGAGGAATATTCATGCAATTCATTCATGGAATGCCCCTTGGCAATAGAAACAAAGAGACAACCAATTCATACAGCAACATGAATGAAACTCAAATATTATATGGAGAGATGTAAGTCAGACACAAAACTGTGAGTATAATCATAGTGTAATTATTTGAAATTGTAAAAGTTCTAAATGTTCATAAAAAATCAGTGAGTAAACATCATTGAAGGTGGAAATGTCTCCTATCTTGGTTCAAATATGAGCTATATGATGCATGTATTTATCAAATGCAACATAAATTACATATATTGTATCATATGTAAAAGCACATTCAGTAAAGTTTATTAAAATAAACAAGAAGAAACCAGTTTACACAATCAAAACAAGTGTGAAAAATCCTTTAAAGGTGTTTATAATGTCTACTTTTAATGAAAAAACTGCCATTTATTAATATTCAGTAATGGTAAAGGACTGGGATAAGCATGATCCCTTTCAAAACATCATAGTGAAACCATAAGTTTATGTTAGACTGAAATACATGGATACAACAGTTTTTACTCAATCAGATGAAAAAGATCATAAGACACACACAGAATTTTCTCCCTTGAAATACTCCATTCAGATATGGACTATGTTCATATTTATAGCTGTGTAACCCTATGTCCATGAGTTTACATCCTGAAACATTTATTTTGTCCACTCTATTGCTGTCAGCAGCAACAGTCCTCCATATATTCCCCTTCCTTGGACATCCTATGACTTCGGCCTCTACAGCTGATCAGCACTTCTACCTGACTGTGCTGCCAAGGTCTCTTCTAACTGGACCATAAAGATAAATCAAAGGTTGTCATCTGTGAGAAGAGCTATCAGCACATGATGAAATCTTGCTTTGTCTTCTCCTTGTACAGCAAAGTGGCTAGGAATTGCATTTTATCAGTTTTGTGTCCTCTATTTCCGTCTTTCAACACACTCTTCTGGAAGCAGAAAGAAATATATGTCCTTCTAGTCCTGCAAAAGTCTAAAAAGACTCAATTTGTTCCTCAGCCTAAGGTATCTTTAAACATTCGAATTTTAGATTACATGCGGATCCTTGATAAGTTTATCAAATGCTTCAGTCTCTCTTCTTGGACTGCAGGGAATGTCATAGTTGAAAGTGTCTTTCTATTATGAATGTCCTATAAAAAATAGTAGGACTTGCCTTTCTTTTCATGTATATTACTCAATCACACATAAGCAAAATTGGAAACATCAAGCCTATTGATAAGCAATTAAGCAATAGCTTGACGATTTTAAAAAATAATCTGTCTTTAATTTCACTTATCAGACCATAAGCTTGTTCTGACCCCACTCTCCACCTTTTCTATATTGATATAATTTATTTCCAGTTGTCTTTATAATAAGAAGTGGGTTATAAATTATTCTGATTGGTGAAAAAAAGATTGAAAGTCACTTATTATAAAATGTGCTTTAAAAATGTTATGACATGTTCTCTAATGTACAAAATAAAACATATAATTTGATTATATTCCATTGTTAAAAGAAAATATAACAAACAACATAGCCACAAAAATGGAACTAAAATAAGCTGTAAATTTACAAACAATAAAATAGAAAATCTCTCACTTGATTAAGGCAAGTTTAAATGTTCAATATAAATGAACTTTATCAAAGCAATTTAAAAACAAACCAAATTTGACTTTTGTATTAGTAGGTTGCAAACATTATATTTTAATAGAATTTTAATATTTAGAGCTGTACACTGGAATATAATTTTTATTATTATTTTTTTTAATTTTGAGATGGGTGTTGCTAAGATATCTAGTCTGTCCTCATCTTTGTGATCCTCCTGCCTCTGCTTCCCAAGTAACTGGAATTGTAGGAGAGTTTCACCATGCCTAACTTGGAATATGATTATTTTCAAATAATCTGTTACAAAGCTATGAATGTTTGTTTGTTCATCTTCCTAAAAAATGTAATTCATGGGCATGATTTTTTTTTATTCCCACAGTATCCTCCACCTAGCATGAAAAATTCTATCTCACAGAGAAGATCTCAAATTATATTTCATTTCTATCTCCAAAATAAGAAAGACCTACCTAAGCCTTCCTCTTGCAATATAATGGTGTAAGATGAACAGTGATTCAGATTTATGATATCCTTCTTTTTTTATTATGTGAATTAAGAATGGGGTCTCTAATTTTATAAACAGCCATATATTCATCCTTTTAAAATATAGCCCTAAGAAAGTCAAAACTATGGCTCATTACATTACCATAGATAGGAGGTAAGTGACCTAAATTTCAGTGTCTTTTTTTTTCAGTGTCCCACCTGATATTCTCAGTGTATGATTTCCACAAAATTTCTTTATACATTTTATCATGGATTTCTTGTGATACAAATATAAAAATACATGGTGTATATGTCTGAGCTGTTCCTAGTAGACACTGATATTGTCTACCTAACACCCTTTTAGTTCCTTTCTTGCTAACACAAATCCAGTTGTGTTCAGAGTACCATGCACCCTGAGAAAAGAGTTAATCTCTCATCTTCAACTGCAGTTATAGTAGCATGTGTTACACTTTCAGAAGATAAAATGCTGGATCTGACTTTCTTCATGAATAAAAAAACCAAGTCTTTCATGCCAGAAATGTGGATATAATAGGTACACGAATTGTGACCATGAGGAGAAAAGATCCACATTAAAGCAGCAGATTAAGATGGTGGAAATTACAGGAAATTTTGAGGGCAAATATGAGCACATGTGCATTTCCTTATTTTATGTTAAGCAAGAAAAGCTAATGTCACAATCTGGCTGGGCACAAAATAACCGAGCCACCACACAAGCCTTGTAGATTCAAACAGCAACTCTTTATTCCCGAACTCTCACCGGTACTCTACACGCACGTTCTGGGAAAATACACTCCCTTCACCAGGCTCTGCATACTAATTTTCTCAGAACCCCAGGAGAACTCAATGGGAACTCAAGGAGCTGGTGCCTGAGGCAGCAGGATACACCCTATTCCCAGCAGGATCCACCCTAAACCTGGAGCCACCCTAATCCAGCAGGATCCACCCTAAACCTGGAGCCACTCTAATCCCTGAGCAGGGTCACCTTAACCAAAAATGCCATGTCATTGCTACTTGGCTATGGCTCTCAGCAAACTAAAGCACATTCGATTAAACTACTGTTTCTGTGATTCTGCTACATGCTATGCACACAATCATGCTTCAGTGTTGGTATTACCTAGTTTGGACAAACACTGCTCATCATCAAAATTTGCCAGACCAAGATCTACCTTGAGCTTCAGTCCCACCTAATTTATGAGTCAAAAGCAAACAGAACAGTAACTATACTAGGCATTTCAGCATGACCACTCTGAAGTTCTTATAGTAAATCTTGCTTCCAAAATATCAGGACTTAGCATCTGAGCAATTAAAAAAACTTTTAAAATTTGTTTTAATTAGTTATACATGACAGTGGAATGCATTTATGCACTTTGATATACATAGAAGGGATATAATTTCTTATTTTTCTGAGAGTGCACATGTTGTAGAATCATATTGGTCATGCAGTCACACATATATATAAATTAATAATATCTGTTTCATTCTACTATATTTCCTATTCCCACATCCCCTTCCCTCCCCTTCTTCACTTCACTCTACCTAATCTAAGGTAATATTCTTCTCTAGTGCCCCCCACCTTATTGTGAATTAGCATCCGCATATTAGAGAAAATATTTGGCCTTTGGTTTTTGGGGATTGGCTTATTTTGCTTAGCATGATATGATCCAGCTTCATCCATTTACTGGCAAATGCCATAATTTCACTCTTCTTTAAAGCTGAGCAATATTCCATTGAGAGTTATATCACATTTTCTTTATCCATTCATCTATTGAAGGACATCTAGGTTGGTCCCATCATTTAGCTGTTGTGAATTGAGCTGCTATAAACATTGATGTGGCTGCATTGCTGTAGTATGTTGATTTGAAGTCCTTTGGGTATAAACTGAGGAGTTGGATAGCTGGGTCAAATAGTGATGCCATTTTAAGTTTTATGAGGAATCTCCATGATGTTTTCCATAGTGGTTGCACTAATTTGCAGTCCCACCAGCAATGTATGAGTGTATTTTTTTCCCCAAATCTTTATCAACATTTATTGTTGCCTGTATTCTTGATGACTGCCATCCTGACAGGAATGAGATGAAATCTTAGTGCCGTTTTTATTTTCATTTCTTTAATTACTAGAGAAACCAGATGAAGATACAACAAGGAAGGAAAACTGCATAGCGATATCCCTGATGAACATAGATGCAAAAATTCTCAATACAATTATGGCAAATCACATACAAAAACATATTAAAAAGATAGTGCACCATGATTAAGTGAGGTTCATCCCAGGGATGCAGGGTTGGTTCAACATATGGAAATCAATAAATGTATTTCATCACATCAATAGACTTAAAAATAAGAATCATATGATCATCTCAATAGATGCAGAAAAAGCATTTGACAAAATACAGCACACCTTCATGTTCAAAACACAAGAGAAACTAGGGATAGTAGGAACATACTTCAACATTGTAAAAGTTATAAATGATAAACCCAGGACCAGCATCATTTTAAATGGAGAAAAAATTGAAAGCATTCCCTCTAAAAATTGGAACAAGACAAGGGTGTCCTCTTTCACCACTTCTATTCAACATGATCCTTGATACTCTAGCCAGAGCAATTTGACAAAAGAAAGACATTAAAGGGTTATAAATAGGTAAAGAAGAACTCAAACTATCACTATTTGCTGATGACATGATTCTCTACTTAGAAGATCCAAAAATTCCACCAGAAAACTTCTAGAACTAATAAATGAATCTAGCAAAGTAGCAGGATATACAATCAACACCCATAAATCAAACACATTCCTCTACGTCAGCAATAAATCCACTTAAAGAGAAATTAGGAAAACTACTCCGTTTACAATACCCTCAAATAAAATAAAATACCGGGGAATCAATCTAACAAAAGAAGTAAAAGACATCTACAATGAAAACTACAGAACACCAAAGAAAAGAGATTGAAGAAAACCCCAGAAGATGGAAAGATCTCCCATTCTCCTGGATAGACAGAATTAATATTGTCAAAATGTCCATACTACCTCAAGTGTTATACAGATTAATGCAATTCCTATTAAAATCCCAATGACATTCTTTATAGAAATAGAAAAGGCAATCATAAAATTTATTTGGAAAAATAAGAGACCCAAAATAGCTAAAGCAATCCTTAGCAAGAAAAGTGAAGCAGCAGATATCACGTTACCTGACCTTAAACTATAGTAACAAAAAAAGCATGGTATTGGCACCAAAATAGACTTGTAGACCAATGGTACAGAACAGAGGATTCAGAGACAAACCCACATAAATAGAGTTATGTCATACTAGACAAAGGTATCAAAAACATTCACTGGAGAAAAGATAGACTATTCAACAAATGATGTTGGCAAAACTGGAAATCTACATGTAGCAAAATAAAATTAAACATTTATCTCTTCCCCTGCACAAAAAATCAATTCAAAGTGGATCAAAGACTTAGGCACTAGGACAGAGACCCTGCACCTAATAGAAGAAAAAATAGGCATTCGAGGATTTTTATGTCCTGAAATTATATTGACCTAGCTTAAGAATTTGTTCTCTCTCTCCCTCCCTCCCTCCCTCCCTCTCTCTCTCTCTCTCTCTCTCTCTCTCTCTCTCTTTTCTCTCTCTCTTTCTAGCATTGTAGTTTCCTCCATCACTGTAGGGTTGCTTTAGCCTCAACCTATTTGAATACAGACTTGATATTAGGAATGATATAGCCTCATTCTTGTCAGTGTTCTCCTAGATGAATGGATTATTCCAGCTAACAAAATAGGAAGATAAGAGGATACTCTTCCACCAATGACGAGAGTTGGGCTGTGAATGATCAGATGGTTGTATTTTCTATTTTCTTAGAACTTCTTGCAGTTATATCACAGTTATAACCTGGTCTATCCTCAGATGTTTTAAAAATTTACAATCCCTGAAAAAGAAAAGCTTGCTTCATTGATTTAACACTGTTTTGAGATATGCAAGTGTTTTATTTTAGGTCAAATTTTGCAACTGTTTGCTTTAATATAAGATGGTGTGAGCTGCTGAGATTCCATTGTACTTCATGGCCCAAACGTCTCTTATTAAGGTGAGTGACTCAAGAAGCAGATAGTACTCATGAATTATAATGCAATTTAAAGTCAGACTCTCCTAGGAAAATAAAAGTTTCAACTAGACATAGGTGAAATTAGAAAATCCACCAGGACTATTAATATTAAAGTCTTGACGTGAAAATAACATAAAATGACAGCTTTTTCATAACTTTTGGACTATAAAATCTTTGAAACTTTCAAGAATTAATGAGACATTGAACTCCAGGGGCAGACGCTTATTCCTTTTTGCCTAAAAGATTTTTTTATTTCAACCAGAAAGATTCCCCAAACACTCAGAGAAGCTGTAGTGCTCTGTTGAGTTCTGGGGGCTCTCTGCTTACCAATGTCAAATGAGAAAGAAGGTTTGAAGCTCTAAACTTTTAACTGTCCCCATTATTGTTGTAAAGATTTCAACACAGATTAGTAGCTGCTTTGTCATTTTGGGAAAGCAACATGAATGTGAATGGTACAAGTGTATGTACATATACATATATACATGTGTACAATTTCTGTGAAATTAATTAATGATATTTACATTTTAAAATCTAGATTCTCAGTGAAATAAGGACCATACACTCAAAGACATTTTGAAGAATTATCTGGAATATCTGAGTTAAGATAACCAATAGATTAATTTTTCTTCCACTAAATAAACTGACCCCAAACAAGCTCCAAAACAAGGACATTTTGTAACTTAAGACTACCATAAAGGTGAGGAATGTGATTTATAGTCTTGCCCTAAATTAGTACAGATAAGAAAGTGTGATGTTCACACACCACTACAGCTTTGTACCCATTGTTGAACTTCATGATGTCACTCGTTAAGTGGTCCTCAAAAAAAAAAAAAAAATGACAGATTTCATCTATTTTGAAGCTCAGAGTCAGAGCATTCTATGATATATAAAATTTTATCAGATAATATGAATATTCCCTCTCTTCCACATTATTTCTTACTTTAATGTTTAGTATAAGGTGCAATCTAATCCCTTTTCCTAACACATCTATTTTCATTTGTTTTCTATGTGGTTTTTAACCTGTTGTTTTAACTTAAAAATTGTTCTCAATTGGATGTTTTAAAATTTTAAACTATGTAATTTTGTGAAGGCAATTTAAATTCAGACTCTCCTTGGCAGTAGGTGGAAAAACAAATACATGTACAGCTATAGTAATTCCACTGAATGTAAAAATTGAAATAATTTGATATTACTGTGAATATTAAAATAATATCTAAAATATCACACAATTAGTTTTCCTACTTAAAATGAATTGTTGTTTCCTTGTATACTATTTACAAACAGGTTGAAAAGTTGGATTCTCCCATTGAATCAACCATTTAAGTAACACTATTTAAATAATAACAAGAGCAGTGTGAAATTATAGGGAAAAAATATAACATAATTCTCTATAATTGACCCCATTTGAGCAGCATTTGAAATTTAATTTTGAAATACAAGTGACAAAACTAAACACAATTTGTGATGATAAATTCATATGAGAAATAATTGTTTCTGTGGTACAGAAAAATTTATAGAATCATTTTGCATAATAAAAAAGATTTATTCAGAAAGCATTTAATTTAGGGAAATTAGAGTTATTGTTGACATCATTTGGTTTTAACTAAGAAGAAATAAAAGGTGATTTAAAGGTTTTGGAACATGATATGTTTTTTTTTTTTTTTTAATATTTATTTATTTTTTTAGTTCTTGGCGGACACAACATCTTTGTATGTGGTGCTGAGGATCGAACCCGGGCCGCACGCATGACAGGCGAACGCGCTACCACTTGAGCCACAGCCCCAGCCCCACATGATATGTTTTGATCCTGCACATTTGTGTTGCAATCAGTGACAAGGCAGCAGCAGTCTCCCAGTTATTGTGCAGCTAGGCTGTGTATTAGAACATGACTAGGTAAATACTGTACCACTTTACCATCCTTATACTGGGGTTTTCCTCTGTACTGTCTCCTCCCTTAGTGATACATCTTCAAATTCCTCAATTTCAGCATACTTCATAATAATATGCCTAAACGTGGAATCATATATAAACACACACACACCCAACATTGATATAAAATAACAATACACACACACACACACACACACACCAAAAACAAAAAACTCAAGTAAATATTGTGTATACAAAAAAGATTATTTAAAACACATTATAAAATTAAGAAAAGGAGGCAGAGGAAATATGGATAGTGGAGTAATAATTGTTCATTTTCAACAAATAGAGTCAGAAACCAGGTAATATATTTAATTGAATCTAAAAATCATTAGTTTTAAAGTGAACAATTTTCATAACACCAAGAAAAAATGGTTCCAATTATGCTAGATTAAGTATGACACATTATTTGTTAGAACTTGCATCCTTGCCTCCTGATTTCAGCAATATTAAAATGTGAATAAAGGTTTATTTTAGAATCCATGAAATATGTGCTGAATAATTTTTTTGTCTATTCTTTATTTTGGGTGATATTCTTATTTTAAGGTCTTCATTTTTAAGATTAATATGTTAGGTTTATATTGAAGCTTTTCCTCTAAGTAACTGAAATTGTAAATGAAAGTGTTAATATAATACAAAAGTTTCCTTTTTTAATCAGTTACTTCTAAAGCCTGAAGGATGTTTGGCACTCCATTTATAAGGAAAGGTTCTCCATATAAATGAAAGGGTTCATGGATTTGATACAAATGAGTTTTTGTTATTCAGTGTTTGGAACCTTCTGGGCTCAGGCATGTGAGTTAATAATTAATGTGGAATTGGAACATATTTGTCTATTTTTTGTTTCTTTTAGACTAATATTTAAAGTACAAATCTCTATTTTTAGACTCATTTCTTCCTCCAACTTAGAGTCCTTCAACAAATGTGCTATTCAGTCTTAAAAAAAAATGCATCTACCTTGTTTCAATTAATGGAATTCTTAGGCGGTTAAATATTCTTTTCAAGTCCCTAAGGTTTTGTTGTTATCTATTATTACATGATTAAATGATGCAATCCAATATCTCACTAGGCTACAGATACAGGTTTTAGCTTAATTATTCCTTTTCTAATAAATGCTAAATATTGGTTTTAATATTTTAAGGGATAAAATGATCAGAGCTGATATGAGGTTTCCTGTAGGTCTCATTGATATAATAACAAGACAACATTGAACTTATTGACAACTTTGAGGTCTGAGACTAGTCTTTAAATTTTATTACTGATATCAATTTATTAATGTTTCTTTCCCAGGTTTGTAATATTTTCATGTAGGTTAAAAAAGTGAAAATCCAATTCTGATTACTGAAAAGCTAGAAGCTCCTCTGCATGTTGTTTCTTTAAAACTTAAAATTTAAACATATTTTTAAATATTTTAAAGAAGCAAAAGCAAATTATTCCATATTTGTATGATTATGTCAAAATGAAACCCAATACTATGTATAACTATAGTGAACTAATACATAAACTTAAAAAACATATTTTAGAAATTTGAACTATCTGATAAATTGAATCTGTCTCTGGCTGCTATACACAGCTAGTTGTACAACAAACTGCCTGACCTTAGCTCATGACATGGTGTTATAATGGGACAGTAGCTTGATTGACACAGCTGCTAACTGAGGTGTAGAGTGTAAAGAATATACAACTAGCAACTGTTCTAAGTCTTCAGTACCTTGGTTGATGGATGTTCCATGACAAGAGAGCAGCATATGTAAGTTGTATTGTAGTAGCTGCCATAGAAATTATTTACTTGAATCAAGATATAACGTAATACTCTTTTATAATAGAGACCTCCATTTAAATATTAATTTTTGGAATTATTTTGAAAATTAATAATCATTGTTACTATATGCTGTATTATTCAAGGTCATATTTTGTTCTCTATGCCTCAATTTCTTCATCTAAAGAGACAGTATTACATCAATCACACCCATTTTTCAGGGTTTTTGTATCAAATAAGATCAGGTACTAGAAGGTATTTTGCACTCCTTCCATGTAGGGTACAACACAATTATATTACACAAAATAAGGAATAGGGTTTATTTTTTTTCCCAATGTTAATGAACCATGTCTCCAAGGAATTCCATCCATCTGACCATTTCTTGTTTATGGTTCAGTGTCACCTGGTGACAATTCTATCTTTTGGCTTAAGTAGAGGTGACAGTAATTATGGGTTTAGTGACTAGTTGAGATTTCAAAACTATCAGCAGAGATTACAGAAATCTCTTGATTCTAGCTGTATACACCATCCATACTGAGGGTATTGAGGATGGATTGTAGTAGGAATGGGGACTCAATGTGTACTACATCTGCTTCTTTGGTTTTATACCCTTTCTTGTTCTTTGCCTTGGACCCACCCCCACTCCAGGATACATATACAGGTTTTAGGCACAGTTCCATGACTATTATCTTTCTTTTCACATGTACTGCATTTTATATTTGGAGACATTAGCTCATAGATGAAAATTACACTAGGAAATGCTCCTTCCTCTAACTATTCCTCAAAATTTAGAATTTCCTCTAATTGGTGAAGGATGGATAAAATATTCTATACTAGGTTAGTACCTCATTGTATATAATAAATTTTTAATGAGTTGAAAGTAAGACCATCTAATCCCTTAAACTTCTTCAAACATATTGTATTGGTGGAATCTAACTATGTAAGAACTGTACCCACAAATGCAAAACTGTCTTTAAAACAATAATGTTTCTTGCTGGATGTGGTGCTGCACCTCTAATCCCAGTGGCTCAGGAGGCTGAGGCAGGAGGATTGAAATTTCAAAGCCAGCCTCAGCAATTTAGGGAGACCCTAAGCAACTTAGCAACCCCATCTCAAAAAAAAAAAAAAAAAAAAAACATTAAAAGGGCTTGGGATGTATTTCAGTGATTAAGTGCCCCTGAGTTCAATCCCTGTTGACAAAACAATACTGGATGAATTAACTGGCTAATGTTGTCCTTTACTTTCATAGTGACAGGAACTCTCAAAATGATGACTTCCTGATGTTTGCTTTCATTCCAGTCAGCCAGAAAGGACAGAGAACTTGGAGGAGGCTTATATCACTGATTTTCAAGGGACTACCATTTTCATTCACATTTTTTTGGCTAACACTTCATTATTTGGTTTTTGCTTAACAGCAAAGGATACTGGGAAATTTAACCCTGAAAGCATCTACTTGGTAGCAACAACTCGGCCAAGCTAATGGGAAACACATGTCCAGTGGACACTCTACATCTCTAGCATACCTACATGTCAAGAGAGCATTTAGTTTGAGGGACTTAAGTAGTGTTTACAAATTTACAAATTGATTATTAACATTTAAATATTTGTGTATTTCATTTAAAAGACTTTCCTAATTCAGTCTTCTCTTGAAAAATCAGAAGATCTAGCAAAACTGGGGTTTTCCACTGGGCAACAATCGTTTGGAGCTGAGCAGCAGCTGCCTGTGTGCTCTACAAAAACCCTAAAAGAGGGTGTGACTGATATAATACTGTCTCTTTAGATGAAGAAATTGAGGCACAGAGAACAAAATGTGTCTGAATAATACAGCATATAGTAATATTGATTGTTAATTTTCAAAATAAGTTAAAAATTAAAATTTAAAATTAATTTAAATTAATCTAAATTAATATTTAAAGAATTTAAAAATTAATATTTAACTCACCAATTATAGTTAGCAGAGACCTTGGAGAGAGCATCTGGCTAACCTCACTTCCCAAATCCATAGCCGCTGAATTTATTCAACCAGGAGCGATTAGAAGATGAAAACCTTCATTTCAG
Organism: Marmota monax; assembly: GCF_021218885.2. Lineage (NCBI taxonomy): Eukaryota > Metazoa > Chordata > Mammalia > Rodentia > Sciuridae > Marmota > Marmota monax. The sequence continues at coordinate 13,648,005 of NW_026694084.1, read as the reverse complement.
AAAACTGAATTTGGAGAAAGGAAAGTTCACATTTCTGTGCTAACTGCTCCAAATATACAATTCAGAGCATGTGTAAAGAAATGTAATAGGTAAAGAATGTCCACTTTAAAATAAGTGTGAAGAAAAATGCATTAACTTTTAGAAGGAGAGAAAGGGAAGGGAAAGAGGAGAGAAATGGGGTGTCAGGGATGGAGGGAAATTTTTTAAAATGGCAAGTAAGAGTGAAATTCAGTTTTCAAGGTAAACAGACATGAGGATTGAAATAAAACAAAGGTTTTTGGAGAATCTAATGAGTAGAAGATTTTTTATTCTATTTTGTATATTTAGCAAGAGATAACAATAAAATGGTTTCATGGTATGGATATGAGGTGTCCTCCCCAAATTCCTGTATTAATGCAGGAGATAAATGATTAGATTATGGGAGATGTTATACAATCAGTTCATCCTAGTTTGAATGGACTAACTGGGTGGTAACAGTAGGGAGGTGGGCCACTGGGGACATGCCCTGGAAAGATTCACCTTCCCTGAGGCCCTTTCCCTCTTTGTCTGCTTCCTGGCCACCATGAGTGGAGCAGTACTCCCACACCATGCCCTTCCTCCATGATGTTCTGCCTCATGTTGGGCTTAGAATAATGAAACTATTTCACCAGGAACTAAACGTCTGAAATTGTGAGCCAAAATGAATTTGTCCTCCACTAAGTTGTTCTTGTTGGGTGTTTTGTTCACAGTGATGAAAAGTTGATTAACACAAATGATGATTATGATATTAGTAATACAGAATGACAACTAAGATTTGTAGATAATTTCCTCTTTCCTAACAATGTGCTAAATGATTTCTACAGATTGGTTCATTTACTCTTACTCAAAGATCATGGCTTAAAACCCACAACAGTAGTCACTGGTTGCCAACAAGATATCAGGCACAAAATGCAAAGATGGACAGTGAGTTACCAGAGATCTCTTCTCTAGGAAGGAAGCTTAAAATAAATAATTTTGATAAATTCTTTATTGGATATCCTGTTGGACAAGTGAGCAGATACATCAAAATGTGCAAATTCTGAAGTTTGCTTCCTTATTTATGACACATTATTACTATATTATCGACTGACTTTCAAACTGTTTTGTCGCATTGAATATACAATTTATGTTTTTTTTTTTTTATTTTTTAATGCCTTATAAATTCTGGCAGTGATGGAGGAGAACACAGATTCTAATGTAGAAAATCAACACAGATGTAATCCATGGTTGAAGATTATTTTCAAAGACAATATTCTTTAAATGAAAGATCAGTAACATGATACTTCTTCCTATTCATCTTTTCCTTCCACAAGTTATTTTCCTGCATAATGGACATAATTTGCTTTTTTAAATCAGTGCGAACTATCTAGAGATGATAAGGTACATGCATCATTACTGTGAAAGTATGCATTTAGATTTACTAATGGGAAACAAGAGAGGAGCTTGATAGAAATCCAAAAAAGCAGAGTTTTGTTCTTCTCTGAGGAAGTAAGCTCCATTTTTATCCTAAATGATTTTTGGAATAAAATTCCCTCCAGTAACTTTAAAAAACCCTGAGATTAGCCTGAAATAGTTTTCTTGTCAAATAATAAGTAAGATACTAGGCTTGTCAATATTTTCTTCAGTGACTAGTTTATCTAGACACAAAATAATAAGAGAAACATTAAGATAATATTTTCAGAAACAATAAATTAATGATATTAAAGTCTTACAAAGAATTTTAAACTAGAGAATCTTGAGGAATTACATATTAGATAAGCCAACAGATTCATCAGACTGTTCTTAGCTTGATGGTGGACAGTTTCAAGGTTAAGTAAGGATTCTTCTTGCCTTGTTGCATCTGAAAACTATTAAATTATTTCCTTATTCACTTCAAAATCTTCCAAGAATTCTTTCTTCTTTTCTAAGAATTTTAATTGAATTTAGTACATAAGGCACTGGGTCATCATCGAAAATATTTATATTTTAAATATTTAGAGTATTCTTTAATATGTGAAAGCTGAACTGTGTTCATCCTGGAAACTTAAAAAAAATAATAAAGCTGAAATGAGGCATCATACAAAAATAAAAACCTTAAACTAGCTTATTTTTCACAATAAAACTTCTTTGATTTCTGTTGAAATATTTTCCACTTTCATAATAATTTTGTAATGGATAATCCTAAACCTTATGTTTACCACACAGAAATTATTATTTTAAAAATGCAAAACTTCATTTATGCAAATACTTGAACTTCTTTGGTTCTTTATTATGAAACAAGACCTCTGTTCATTCTCCCCCTTTTTTCCTTACTCAATCTACCATCTTGTTTTGATTGCTTCTCCAGTCCATAGCAAGCATTCATCATGTATTCCTCATGCACTTAGAAGGTCACTCCACTCTTCTTCAAAGTCCAGCTATCGGCAGGCCAGGGGGGACATGGGGATCTTCCTTGGATTCACTGCTCCTAAAGTGGACCCTAGAGCCTGGCTGTTGTTTCAGCTGAGGACCACTGAGAAACAAAAATGTGAAATAAAGGAGAATGGGTAGCCACATAAGCTGTCAAACCCTTCTTGGGAACCAACCTCTCCTTGTGAAAGCATTAGGATGGAAGGCACAGAGTGACTATGGCTGCTTATGGTCCTTCAGGATTCCCACAAATCTTAGCACCTGAGTAACAGAAAGAACACAAACAGGGCTGGAGCTGTGCCTCAGCAGTAGCGCACTTGCCTTGCATGTGTGAGGCACTGGGTTCGATTCTCAGCACCACACATGAATAAATAAAATAAAGGTCTATCAACAATTTAAAAAAATATTTTAAAAAATAACACAAGCATTCACATCCAGACTCCAGCCAAAATCTAATAGGAGTATTCAAAGAGACACCAGGTAAGTAAAGAAGCTAATCTGTGTCCATTTTCAATATTCAAAAACAAATGGCAGATCCATGTACAAATAGTTAAATTTTAAAATAAAGGGAAAATAAGACCTCTATGCAGTAAGTATGGAGCATAAAGAAAAGCAAGCATAGCACAGTATCCTCCATATGCTTGATAAAAAGCATCCAAAGATCCAACACCTCCCCCAGATAACAGGAGATAGATTGGATAACGTCATTTTCTTAAAGGAAATTAAATGAAATACCAATTCCATGAAATAGGAGATAAGATGACAAGGAAATAGGCTGGAATGAAAGGGAAGTTAGCATGAAATAAATTAAGGAGAAAAATGACATTGATGATCTTAAAACTGCCTTGGAAGCAGGAAAGAGAAGTAATAATGTAAAGGCCACTGAATGGAGGACAGATTTGAGAATATCATTCCATTCAAAGAATGTGATTGCAGAGATGATAGTTGAAATTACAGAAAATGATGGAAATCCATCACTGAGATAATAGTAAAGATGAATATGAAAAAGGAACAGATGTGACTGACAAAATTTCAAAGATAGAATAAGCCATGCCTGAATTGAATGAGTACTTAAAACTATAGATTAATAGGTTGTCATATAAAGAAAAAATGTAGTAAAGACCAATCAACATTCAGAAACACGTTAGTGAATTATTGCACTCTAAGAGTCAGGAAAGAATGCTTTAAATATTGAGACAGTGCAAGAAGGTCACCTACAAGTGAAAAAAAAATTAGCTTCAAATTGTCAACAAAACCACCTTTATATATAGAATGTGTATGTACTAGCAGTTTATACAGTCCCGTCGATGCAAAGACATGAGAAAATGTCAATTATGTGAAGATTCAGAAATATATAATCCATGTATCTTTCCTGATGAATCTACTAAATAATTTAGAATAATAAAAAATTAAATGTAAATGTCATGAAATTCCTTCTTTGTATATATTTGAACGCAGAATTATACCTTAATGGTTATAATTACAAATTGTATAGAGAATAGTACATATTATTTGTTAAGGTAAAAGGTTGCATGTGATAACAATATTATGGAGACCAAAACCCTAGTGTGCCAGGTGCAAAGGTTCCAGAAGGAAAAGATAAAAATTTGCAAGGTTCAATAATCTAATTTCCTCACACTTTGTTAGAAGAGATCCATTAGATACTGTGGCAAGGAGGAAAGCACATATATTGACAAAATTATACTTTCAAAGATGTTATTTAAAGTTATGATTATATACTTTCTAAAACATAAAATTGGAAAGGATTGGGGATTTGTTCAGGGGTAGAGCTGATTGGAATACCCAGCGCTACAAAATACATAGAAATTAAAAAAAATGTTCAAGAGGAAATAATAAGAAACGATAATGAAAATATAACTAAATCACAATACAAACAAGTTGTCTAATAATAACTATTTTAGTAAGAAAAAAGGATGAAGTTGATTGGTTTGGGGAGGGGAAACGGAACCATATGAAATGTACCCTCAGTCTGCTTTAAAAATAAATTAAAAAAATAAAATAAAACACAGAAGGAAGTTAAATTTGGGGCATGCACACATCCACCCACAAACCAAGCAAATGTGAGCAAAAGCAAAATAAGGCACACAATGTCCATGTCAAAGAAACTTACATATGATAACTTTATATGAATGGGGGTTAAATTCACAATGGAGATAAGGATGTAATGAATCTCTATATTTCTAAAATGATTATATAAAATGCATAGAACAAAACCCTTCAGAAATATGAGAGAAAATAAGAAATACAATAATGGTGGATTATTTCTACGTAGCTTTCTCAGTCTTTAACAGACCAAGTAGACAAAACATAAGCAAGGATATTGAAAATTGTCCTTTATATATCATGAATAAATATTTTATGTGGAATACACTTTCTTTTCCATCATTATTTTGTGAACTGATGCTTTGTAAGTCAATATGTCTACCTCAGGAAATTCCCCAAACTAGATAGTATATAGAACACACCCTTTAACTACAATGCTATATAACTTGGAATAGATAACAGAGTAGCAAAAAAAAAAAAAAGAAAACAAACAAAAAAACCTTACAATTTATTTTTTTTTTAAATCTCTCAGAGGTCCAGTAGTTCTGGCATAGTGATGTAAGCCATCCAAGACCCATCCTACCACCACTGACAATAGATATAAATTCTGGACAAAATGCCAAAAATATAAGCAACAACAAACGATATGTAATGATTGTGAAGAGCAAACCAAAGCAGGCAGATGTGGGGAGGTGGCAGGCTCAGAAATGATTTTTCTCATTTGTTTGCAACTTTACCTTGAATGTGGTTTCCAGTGCAGGAGGCTAACATTCAGCTGGAAAGAATACAACTTTCTGCTAGAGCAAACAACGCCAAACTCTAGATTGACAGGCAGAATTCTGGGGAGGAGAAAGCAGGAGGAAGGAGTCCCCTAATTCTGGGTACGAACACTGCACTTCAGGTGATCCCATCTGTGCAGAGACAGAGTAAATATTTAAAGGGAGACCAGATAGTACGGATGCATAATGAGAAGGACACCCAAGTTGCTAAGGCTCAGAAATAGATAACTAGGCTGCAGAGATTGCAGCAATGTGACTTGGTAAAGATGTGGAAACAAGAAGTACATGACAGAACAGAGTCTAAGACAATTGCTAGGATTTGATTTGTGTGATCAGGTAGACACTGGTGTGGCGGTAACAGAGATTTCCCTGGGGAAGGGTGAGGTTTGAGATGCCTGAGATGGTCAAGTGGTGATCTCCAGCTGTTGAAAATATACAGTAGATTTCAGAGCCATCAAGTACAAGGTATAATGAAATCTATGAGAAAACAGAAATTTCCTGAGAGGAGTGACTTAGGTTAGAGAGCATCCTCTTGGAGGACATAGAGTATTGCTAGAGTGTTCATTCATGCATCTTGGATTCACTCATTCATTCAAGCTCTCATGCCCCTTAAATTCTAAGTACTGTACTCAGTACTAAACATGCAATCATAAGCTCTAACCCAAATGTATTTTAGTCTCCCAAATAAATTTTGGGAATTTTAGTTAACACACAAGTTTCTCTGAGGCAGAATGGCGGCTGTTCCTGTATTCATTTTTTATTGCTTCATGACAAATTTGTACCTACTTAGTGGCTTAAAATAATACTACAGCCTTTATTGTCTCAGTCTTTATGGGTCAGAAACGTGAACACATCATACCCCTCATCCTTTACTCAGATTCTCACAAGGCAACAATCCAGGGCTGAACAAGGCTACATTCTCAGGCAGAGGGTTGACTGGGCAAGAGTCCACTTCCAAGATAACTTGGGATGTCGGCAGATATTATTCCCTTGTGGTCCTGAGGGCCTGGCCTCACTGGCTTTCTGTGGAGCTGCTCTGAGCATCTAGAAGGTAACAGCAGTTCCTCCAGGCTGCTTGTCCTTCTTGCCACTTGATTTTTCCAACATGGCTGCTTAATTGAGCAAGTGGACAAAGAATCTATAAAGGGTCTACTGGCAAAGGAGCCCGGTCTTACATAATGTAAGGAATCATGGAAATAACATGCTATCACTTTTGTCACCCTCGAGGCAAGTCACAGGTCCCACCCTCACTCAAAGGAAGGACACTCAATGCCATAAATACCAGAACAAAGCTCATGGGGGAAGGTAACTTCAGGGTCTGTGGACTACAGTTCTTTTAGATGATATTGTGTATCCTTGGAGAAAACTCATAGAGCATACATTCTGTCCCGCATTCGGGACTGAAAACACGGGTGCTCCTAAAAACATGTGCTGAGAAATGCTAGCCCAGGAGAAAGCAAGCCATACACATGAATATGGTTGACTTCCTGTTCATTTTTATCTGCATTTTCATTTTCCTTGCTGTTTCTCTCTATACACACAAATCTTACAATATGACTTTATTAAAACTCAAATCCTACTAAGTCAAATATCACTGGAAAATTTTATTTTTACAGCTGCTCAGTGGGATCACTGCTTCTTAGCAGTATATCTGAGCTTCCTCCAGCTTTTTAAATGTTATTATTCACTAAGAATCCCAGTTTCATTGGCTCCTGTGGCTACTTTGTCACACTTGTGTGGAGACCATTTCACTGTGAATGTCTGAGTCTTTGTATTCCAAAAGGCCTCAGTTTTCCTTGAGACTCTGCTCACAGCTTTCCTCTAGAGCTCAGACAGACATACTAGACCAGTCGGGGAAAGAGAGTCTATTCTGCTCTCTACTTTGCCAGGAACAGTGGTCCTAGTTTTTTTCTTCTTCTTCCTTAGCAAGTTAATTCTGATCAATAGACATTAACAGCCTCTGCTCAACCTGCCCTATCTGCTCCACATTTCTTTTTAAGGCTCAGCTAAATTCCCTATTATACTGTTCCACCACTTTTGACAATTTTGACATTTCAAATGAGAATACTTCTTCTGTGGAGTCTTCCATTTTATGCCATAATGGAGACCAACCAAGGAAGAGGTGGGAGGAATGTAACATTTGGAGAACAGAGTGGAAGTGTTACCAGGGTCTCTGGCCAGATTTCATCACCAAACTGCATTGGAAATAAGAGAAAAAAAAACTATGTAAACAGAAAAATAAATTTATTTTCAGTTTGGCCAAACAGATGTCAGCTAATCTGCCTTGCTAAAACTCATGGAAGCATTCAGATTAAGTAGAGGAAGAACAAAAACAGGGATCCCAGAGGTATTAGGCTGCATGAGGCTGCAAATCTGGTTTGGGGGTCTTATTGACAACCCCCTGGCTCCAGGGCCAGGATCTGGAGGACAGTTTCCAATCAGTTTCTGTTGTTAGAATGAGATGATCCTAGGAGGCTGAGATGGTGAAATAAAATACAGGTAAGCAGGAAATGTCTGGCTCTTTGAATTTTTCAGTTTTGAAGGAGCAGCTGTTCCATTGGGAAGGTGGCTATTGCAGGCGTACTGGGAATGAAGTCACTACATAGTGGCATTGATGAGAGACTGGAGTGGGGATTGAGGGTGGCATGGAAGAAACCCAGTAAACCTCTCCTTTTTCATCTGAGAAAGTTAGAATTTGGTTCTTTTCAAATTATGTTCCTTGGAGTCCTGAGGTTCGGAAAAATTTGTTGCTTTTCTTCAAGGGACAGTTTAGAGATTGATTTGGGCCACTCCATCCTCACAGCCAGAGAAGTACCAGAAAACATATGATTTGAATGTTGTTAGATAATGTGCAAGCAAACATTGCAAGGGGCAGAAACAAGCAAGGATGACTTTATTCAGGCTATTTCATTACAAGAGAATCTGAATTGTACTTCACTGTAAGAAAAGCCTAAGGGTTTTCAAGTTCTGGGGTGAGCAAGTGGAAAAGTACTGGAGAACAACATGCCCCTCCCACCACCCAGTACCAGGGAGATTGGTCAATTCAGTGAGTTGAGCACATCGAGTTATTTCTGAATTCCAGGATGCTTTTTCTCTATGATTAGGCATCTGTGTTTGCTAATTGGTGCTCATGGAAATTAGGCTTCCACTCTCCCATAAAGACTGGGGGACAGGGGTGTTCTTTCATGTTTACATTTCAAAGAGAAGCTTCCCAGGTATATGAGAAAGATATTCTTAGATTATAAAACTGGCAAGAGTCTTTTGAAAAGATTTATATCTCAAAGGGGCAAAGAAAGATTATAATGACAAGTTTTCTAAAATAAATGCTGTAAGAAAAGAGAGGTCAGGACTTGGAGTCAAGAAGGCTCCCTGAAGTTCAGCCAAGTGACAGGACATGTTAAAGTGTTATAGTGGCTAAGGCTTGCAGTCAATAAAGGATCCTGATCCAAATAAGAGGAACTATTCCTTACCTGCTTTTACAGAAGAGAGTCAAAAAATAAAGCAGTACATCTGAATATTTTAGCAGAGCTCTCCTAAACCACAATAAAGAACACAGTTAATGTAGGTGGTATCTAGAGGCTTCACTCCGTAAATTTAAACCCAGAATTTCCACGTTCCAATAAGGGAGAGAAAAACTGCGAAGTGAGTGGGGGAAAACTTCCTGAGAGACTTATTATTCTAGCAGAAGATTCATAGGATAAAGAGAGAGACGAGAGAGCAAACCAGATTCTGTGTTCATTAATAACTGCTCATTAGCAAACTTGTATTAATCTGGTCAATTGTATTAGTAGTGACTCTTCTTTCTTTAGGGAGGCAATGAGAGAGGGGTGAAGGAAGAATAATGAAGAAAATTTCAGTTTGCAACACAGAGCACACGATTTTGTTTCATAAATTATTTCTACAGCTACAAACAAAACTTTAAAAACCTGAGATTGAAAGACCTCTAAAACTCCCTTCAGGTCAGGCACATCATTCTCTATATATCTGCATCTTTATCTGGCTATCTATATCTCCTTTTATTGTGTTTGAATTCTATTCTGTTTAATATTGCTTAAAAGAAACTGCTTATGGTCTGGACTTCATATTTTACAAGAGTTTTCTGATTTTATTGATTGTGTAGCGATGGAATTTGATCGACATTTTTATGTAGCTTGACTAATCTGAAGATTAGGGAAACGTAGCAAACTGTTTTGGGCCTTGAGAATCACATGGATGTACAACTACTGGTGCTATTAAGAAATTGCATTGAAATTGTGAATTAATACTTCTCTCCAATAGACACTTTTCTTCTATCCTAATTTTTCCCATTGAAACACTTAGTCAGGTCATAACTGAATACAGCTGAGCATCTGGGGATAGTTTCGCAGATCCACAGCAGCTGAATGAGATGTAGTTATAAACATGTTGGAGTGTGAATTATCAACTTGATGTTTGTAATATTTATGGCAAAAGACCTTGGTTGAGACAAAACTGGATACAGATATTTCAGTAATAATCAACTCTCGAATAATTTTCTGGGTAAATTTAGCATATTTTTACATAAAGGTTTTGAAATGGCCTTTGAATTTGGTAGAAAAGATGGAAGCACTGTTTTACAGCATTAGGATAAGTGTTATTTTTTATCCTAAAAGTTACTTAGGATAAAAATCACGATTTTTAAATGTTTGAGGGACTTCCACATAGTTTTCCATAACGTCTGTACTAATCTTTATTCCCAAAAGCCATGTGCAAAAACAAGCTAAAGATAGTTTTTCAAAGATTTTAAACCATATTAAACCTTTATTCTTTCCTTCTTTCCTCCCTTCCTTCCCATTTGTTCCTTCTTCCATCTCCTCCTTTCTTTGACTATCTCTTGAGCAATTTAACATAGTAGATTTGCCCTAATTTATTATATTGAACTAAAAGCAGAATGCTATCCAGGGCCCACTATTTTTTTTCATTACTTCATTTGGGATTTATTTATAGCTTCCATCTTTTTTCCCTCAAGAATATAATAAATTGCTATTAATTTTGGTCACCATGTTGTATAATAGCTATCTTGAATTTAGTTCTCCTCTTTAACTGAAATTTTGAGTCACTTGATAATAATCAAGTTCCCCCAACCCCAGTCTCTAGTAACTGCCATTCTACTCCCTGCTTCTATGAGTTCGAGATTTTTAGATTCCATGTGTAAGTGAAATCATGCAGCACTTGTCTTTCTACATCTGGTTTATTTTGCCTAGCATAATGTCCTCCAGGTTATCCATTTAGGTGCAAATGACAGGATTTTCTTCTTTAATAGGCTGAATAAAATTTCATTTTGCCTATATCCCACATTTTCTTTATCCATTGTTCCATTAAGTTGATGGACACTTGTACTGATTCCATATTTTGGCTACTGTGACTGGTGCTGCAATAAACATGGTAGTATAGTTATTTCTTTGACAAACTGTTTTCAGTGTGTGTGTGTGTGTGTGTGTGTGTGTGTGTGTATGTTAGTGATATTGGTGAATCATTATTTTTAAATGTTTGAAGGACTTCCATGTAGTTTTCCATAGTGTCTGTACTAATCTTCACTCCCCAAAACAGTGTGCAAAGATCTGTGAGTGCTGTTTGATGCCTGGAGCCATGGGGGCTAACCAGGAGGCTAGAGCTATGAGGGCAGCATGTGGTCTGAAGCCATCGGAGTCATGCTGGGGATGAAACTATAGGAGAGGCCTAGAGCCTGAATCTGTGCACTGGATCTGGCAATAGGGTCAATATGATGTTTGGGGTTGCTGGAGTTGATATGGCAGTAGGGTACTCTCAAAGGCAGAGTGTGGTAGGTAAGCTTAGAGTCTGGAGTGTGGAGTCTGGTGCCTGGGTAGGTCTGGTGGCTCAGTCCATGGATACCAGCTAAGTGCTTGGGGTGATGAAGGCCTCCCCAGGCCTGCGTTTTGCTGGGCAAGCCTAGTGTTAGGGTCCAAGGCAAAGTCCCGGGCTCATTTCCCTCTCCTTCTCCAGAGTAGAGGATGTACCTTTTCTGGGTCTTTGTCTGGCTCTTTGTCTGGAGGATGACATGGGTATGATGGCTAATTAAATCAAATTTATCATTGTTAATAAAGCACTATCACCAGTCACCTATTTATAATATAAAATGTCTACACCATTTTGACCTGAATTACCTAAATTCAGATATAACTGATATATACAATTTTTGATCATGATTGGAAATTACACAACATTCAAGATTTTCTAGTTGACCTAAAAGTCATTGTACATTAATGGTCAAATTCATAATTTTTGTTCATATCATAACTTACTATTTTTCTGACAAGAGAATTTCCTAAAATGAACGTATGACTGCATCTTGACCCATGAAATGATTGACAGACCCTACAAAAGCTTGAGACAGAACTGACTTAGTGGAGGAGTTTCAAGATGGTGGACTAGAGAAGGTTACTTTCCTGGATGCTACATGGCATAGAACCAAGAAATAGACAAACAGCTTCTCAGCAAGGTGGGTGAATGAGAAAAAAGTGAGGGGAATTTAATACTGGACACTCAAAGCAGATCGAGGACTCAGGAGGTTGGATTTAATAAAATAAGAAAGAAATCCTCAGCACCAGAGCTCCTGCTGTGGCTAGAGTTACCATGCAGAGCAATCCCTCCACAAGCAAAGTGGTGGGATAAGTAAATTAAAGGAACCCATATTTTTAAGAGGACTAAGTTGTATTTGGGTACACAGGGATTAGAGATCAAAGACACTGCCAGAGTAAACTGAAAGGTGCAAAGCACAATATCCTTGTATGGAAACAAAACTGCATCTCTCCCGGCATCGTGTGGTGAACAGAAAAAGGAACCATTTTGCAGCCAGGGTGCAGGGCCTAACAGCTGAGGAAGTCAGCAGCTGAGGGAGCAGATTCTTAGCAAACCCAAGTTTGGCCCAAAATACAGGCCTGGCAAACCCACACCCCATAACATAGAGTGTGCCTAATTGACCAGGAGAAAATCAAACATGGAGAGAGGTTTCCACAGGGGACAACTGGTCATAGAAACTCACCTGGCTCTCCTGTTGCCCTTCCAATCTGGCTTCTTGCAGGACCGACTAGGAAAGAAGCACCTGGCTGAGGTTTTGAAAGGGCAGGGGTGGAAGATATTGAGTTTGGAGACTGAATCTGAGATCAGGAAATGTGTGGTCCATGGGTGATGGAGAGGACTAAGAATTGGCTCTTCCACAACATGAGGGGAAACAAGGGAGATCCCTGGAGTGCAGTCTTTCTGCAAGGACCAGAAAATGCTGGGCTCTGGAGGAGTAATGATTTAAAATCTCAAACAACATGAAAAAGCAAGAGAACAAATCTTCCGAAACAAATCAAGATATTTTCAATAACAGAATCCATCAACATCACAGAGGAAGAAATGTCAGAGAAGGAGTTTAGAATGTACACAGGTAAACTGATTTGCGAGGTAAAGGATGATGTAAAATCAGAGAAAACACAGGAAGTGAAAGATCATTTCAATAAAGAGATAGAGATTCAGAAAAAAACAAACAGGAATCCTCAAAATGAAGGAATCAATAAACCAAATTAAAAATTCAATGGAAAGCATCACCAACGACTAGACACTTGGAATGCAGAGTTTCAGTCAATGAAGACAAACTACAGAATCTTAACATAAAGTTAATTATGTAGAAAGCATGTTAAGAAACCATGAACAGAACTTCCAAGAAATATGGGATAACCTCAAAGACCAAATTTAAGATTTATTGGCATAGATGAAGGTTTGGAGATACATACCAAAGGAATGCTCAGTGGTTTTCAAAGAAATAAAATTTCCCAAACCTAAAGAATGAAATGGAAAATCAAATACAGGAGGCTTACAGGACCCCAAATATACAAAATATAATAGACCCACACCAAGGAACATTATATGAAAATGCCTAACATATAGAGTAAGAATAGAATTTTAAAGACTGCCAAATAAAAACATAACATTTAGAGGGAGACAATACATATCTTAGTTGATTTCTCAACCTAGACCCCTAAAAGCTAGGAGGTCTTAAAATAATATATACCAAGCTCTGAAAGAAAATGGATGCCAACCAAGAATACTATGACCAATAAAATAAGTTTCAGAATTGGCAATGAAATAAAAACCATCTATGATAAATAAGAACTGATAAAATCCACATCTAGAAAGACTGCACTACACAATATATTCAATAAAATATTTCATGAAGAATAAATGAAAAATAACACTGCAAACCAGCAAAGGGATGAACTATGCTAGAAAAAAATCAAAGGAGAAACTAATTCCATTAAAACCCAGAAACAAATCAAAATAACAGGGAATAAAAGTTATTTTTCAACAATAACATTGAATGTAAATGGCCTAAACTCATCAATCAAAAGACATAGGCAAGCCAGGCACGGTGGCACACGTCTGTAATCCCAGCAGCTTGGGAGACTGAGGCAGGAGGATCATGAGTTCAAAGCCAGCCTCAGCAAAAGTGAGGCACTAAGCAACTCAGTGAGACCTTGTCTCTACGTAAAATACAAAACAGGGCTGGGTATGTGACTCAGTGGCCAAGTGACCCTAAAGTTCAATCCCTGGCACTCCCCCCCACACACATGCAAAAAAAAAAAAAAAAGATACAGGCAGATTGAATTAAAAAAAACACCAAGAGGATCTATCAATATGCTGTCTCTAAGAGACTCATCTCATTGGCAAAGACACTAACAGACTGAAGGTAAAAAGATGTGAAAAAAAATATCATTCACATGGATGATGTAAAAAAGCAGAGGTTTCCATCGTGATATGAGATAAAGTAGATTTGAAGCCAAACTTAGTCAGAAGGGACAAAGAAGGACATTTCATATGGTTTAAGGGTAATATATATCAACAAGACATAACAATCATGAATATTTATGCCCCAAACAATGGAGCATCTATGTACATGAAGCAAACCCTTCTCAATTTCAAGGATCAGATAGACTTAAATGCAATAATATTGGGTGACTTTAACATGCCTATCTCACCACTCAATAAATCCTCCAAACAAAAACTAAATAAAGAAGGTACAGAACTAAAAAAAATATAATTAATAATTTAGACTTCACAGATACATATCAAATATTTCATCCATCAGTGATTAAATACACTTTATTCTAAGAAGCACACAGATCCTTCTCTAAAATAGACAATACTATAAGCCACAAAGCAACTCAAATACAAAAAATAGAAATAATACGTTGCATTCTATCAGATCATAATGGAATGAAATTAAAAATCAACAATAAAATAAAAATAGAAGCTACTCTAACACCCAGAGACTAAATAATACACTACTGAATGGCTAATGCAGAAGAAATCCCAGAGATGAAATAAAAAATACTTTTAAATAAATGAGCATAGTAACACAATACATCAAAATCTCTGGGACACTATGAAGGCAGTGCTAAAAGGAAAGTTCATTGCATTGAGCTTATTCATCAAAAGAATAGAAAGTCAACAAATAAAGAACCTAACATTACTTCTGAAAAACCTAGAAAGAAAGAAAAAAACAAACCAGCACAAAAGACAGTAGAAGACTGGGAATGATTAAAATCAGAGATGAGATTAAATTGAAATTAAAAAAAAATCCGAAAAATATCAATGAAACAAAGTTGGTTCTTTGAATAAATAAATGGATAAACCCTTAGCTAAGCTAATGAAAAGAAAGAAAAAATCGTAAAATTTGTGCTGAACAAAGCAATATCAAAATGGACACTACTGAAATGTAGAGGACAATCACATATTATTTTGAAAATTTATACTCTAATAAAATGGGGAATCCTGAAGACATTGACAAATTACATATGACCTACTGATTGAATTGGGAAATCAGAAAATTTAAACAAATCAAATTCAAGCAAAGAAATTGAAGATGCCATCAAAAGCCAACTAAGAAAAGCCAAGGCCCAGATGGATTCTCAGCTGAGTTCTATCAGACCTTCAAAAAAGAACTAACACCAATCTTCCTTAAATTATTCCAAGAAAGAAAAAAAGAAGGAACCTTTCCAAAACCATTCTAGGAAGCTATTATCACCCTGATATCAAAACCAGACAAAGACCATCAAGGAAAGAAAACTTTACATCAGTATCCCTAATGAACATAGATGCAAAATTCTTAATAAAATACTGGCAAATGGGATACAAAAACACATTAGAAAGATAGTACACCATGATCATGTAGGGTTCATCCTAAGGATATAAGGTTGTTTAAACATATGGAAATCAATAACATAATTCATCACATCAACAGACTTAATGACAAGAATCACATGATTATCCCAATGCATATAGAAAAAGCATTTGACAAGATATAGCATCTATTCATGGTCGAAACATTAGAAAAATAGGGATAATAGAAATTACTTCAACATTGTAAAAGCTAACTATGCTAAACCCAAGCCCAAGATCATTCTAACTAGTGAAAAATTGAAAGGATTCTCTCTAAAAACTGGAAAAAGATGGGGATGCCCTCTTTCACCAATGCTATTCAACATAGCCTGGAAACTCTAGCCAGAACAATTAGAAAAAGGAAATTAAAGGGATACAAAAGGAAAAGAACTCACTCTATCCCTATTTGCTGAAGACATGATTCTATATTTAGAAGACCCAAAAAACTCCACTAGAAAACTTCTAGAACTCATAGAATTCTGTAAAGTAGCAGGATGTAAAATTGCCGTCCATAAACCAATTGCATTCCTATACATCAGTGATAAATCAGTCACTGGGAATCAATTTAACAAAAGAGAAGAAAGACCTCTACAATGAAAACTATAGTACACTAAAGAAAAATATTGAAGCAGACCATAGAAAACGGAAAGACCTACCATGTTCTTTGATAGGAAGAATTAATAGTGTCAAAATGGTCATACTTCCCAAAGTGCTACACAGATTTACTGAAATTCCTAGTAAAATACCAATAACATTCTTCATATAAATAGAAAAAGCAGTCTTGAAATTCATTTTGAAAAATAAGGAGCCCAGAATAGACAAAGGAATCCTCAGTGAGAAAAATAAAGCAGAAATAATCACAATACCAGACCTTAAATTATACTACATAGTTATAATTACAAACATGGCATGGTATTGGCACCAAAACAGACGTGAAGAACAATGGAACAGAATAGAAGACACAGAGACAAACCCATGTAAATGCAGTTGTCACACTAGTCAAAGGTGCCATAAACACACATTGAGAAAAGATAATCTCTTTAAAAAATGGTGCTTGGAAAATTGGAAATCCATATGTAGCAATGTGAAATTAAACCCGTATCTCTCATCCTGCACAAAACTCAAATTAAAGTATATCAGGGATCTAGGCATTAGACAGAGACCCTATGCCTACTAGAAAAAAAAAAAAAGTAGGCCCAAATCATGACAGTTTATGAACCAAATTCCTCAAAAAGACCCCTAAACTGTAAGAAGTACAATCAAGAATCAATGAATGGAATGGTATCAAACTAACAATCTTCTTCACAGCAAAGAAACAACCAAGAACATGAACAGAGAGTCTACAGAATGAGAGAAAATCTTTACTACCTTCACCTCAGATAGAGCATTAATCTCCAAGATATATGAAAAACTCAAGTAACTTAACACCAAAAGGACAAATAACCCAATCAATAAATGGACAACAGAACTGAATAGGCACTTCACACAAGAATAAATATAAATGGTCAACAAATATATGAAAAAAAGTTCAACATCTCTAGAAATTAGAGAAATACAAATAAAAAATACACTAAAATTTCATTTAATTCCAGTCAGAATGGCAATTATCAAAAATATAAGTAACAGTAAATATTGGCAAAAATGTGGGGGGGAAAGGTATAATCATACATTACTGGGACTGGAAATTGGTACAACCATTCTTGAAAGCAGAATAAACAATCCTTGCAAAACTTGGAATGGAATCACCATTTGACCCAGCTATCCCATTCCTTGGCATATACCTGAAGGACTTAAAATCAGCGTACTATAGTACTACAGTAACTTGGCCACATCAATTTTTATAGCAGCTCAATTCACAATAACTAAGCTATGGAACCTACTTAGGTGCTTTTCAACCTATGAATGGATAAAGAAAATGTAATGTTTATACATAATGGAATATTTCTCAGACATAAAGAAAAATGAAATGATAGCATTTGCATGTAAATGGATGGAACTGGAGACTATCATGTTAAGTAAAATAAGCCAATCCCAAAATACCAAAGGCTGAATGTTCTCTCTGAAACTTGGATGCTAACACAAATTAAGGGTCAGGGAGAATAAAAGTACTTTGGATTAGACAAAGAGAAATGAATGGAAGGGAGGGAGGATGGGAATAGGAAAAACAGTATAATGAATCAGACATTAATTTCCTATATTCATATAAGAATACATGACCAGTATAACTCCACAACAAGAACCAAAAGTTGTACTCCATGTATGTAAAATATGTCAAAATACATTTTACTGTCATGTATAAGTAAACGGAACAAATTTTTTAAAAATCAATTAAAAAAAAAGAATTGACTTGAATATCAGTCAAGGAGCTCTTTGGGAATCCTGGGCTGCTTCTCAGCTCTTACTAGGGTTTTTTTTTTTTTGTTTGTTTGTTTTGTTTTTTGTTTTTGTTTGTGTGTGTGTGTGTGTGTGTGTGTGTTTCTTCACAATTTAGCTTCATTCTGTAAAGCAATTCCCTAGAATATTATGAATGACCACATTTAATATAAGCATAAAAATATCTAAAGTCAAAGGAAAAATAAAAGCTTATTGTTCTGTTTCTAAAGTATAGCTTAACCCAACTTATTATTTCTCCCTAATAATGCTACTACACTACCTTTTGCGTTTTATAATAATTAGGCTTTCCCCAATACATTAATTCATGTGACATTTATTTAAACTTTTTTTTTTTCATTCTGCAACCCTCCTTCATACCAACACATAGCCCAATGCAAATCCTAATATGTGACCTCTTTGAGAGTACTAATGGACATTAAAAACTAAAGAGGAATGAGTCCAAAAGGAAATAAATGAAAGACTTCAACCAGAAATCAACAACATTATAATGCAACAAGAGAGCTAGACAGTATGGGAGATGGCTAGTATGTTCTCAGTCTTTCCTGATTTTTATGGAATTGGTCCTGAATCAGGAGTAGGAGTACTGCCCTAATCCATGACTGTCTTTTGGTTATAGCTGGAATAGACACCTGACCCCAATGAGGCTCATACCATTCTCTTTCTGAAAAACTGGGGTTTCTGGGATGATATGTTCACACACATGTACTTTACACTTGAGTCATGTCCATGTCTCAAGGCTTAGGCATAAAGCATTAATTCCCACTCTGCAACCTGCCCTTGGAGTAATCTATTATGGGAATTATGATAATTTCTATCCATTTTCTAACACTCTTTTGAACACTAGTATGTTAGGGACTCTGCTAAGTGATTACTGAGGACAGTGCCACTGGATCCATTCAACAACCCTCAAAGGTTGATGCACACTGTCTCCGCATTATGCACATGAGGAAATCTGTTTAGTGCATTAAATAAATGATTGCACTCTCCGCAACTATGGAATATGACTGATTTGCATATTCTCCCTAAGAAAATGCTTACTAAATGACTTCTAAGAGGCAGAGATTTTAAGAGAATGAAACATACACATGTGTAGGGTTGAAAATACCTTAGAAAACCTCGAATTTCTGTCTAAGCCACCCAATTATAAGAGGTTTTCAGGTAGCTATTTAGGAAAAACATCAATTTTACTCATCTAAAACTTTGATTTCTTTACATTTTGTCTGCAATCTAAAAAAATAACAATAACAACAACAAGAAGTCAATTTTCTTTTGTATACTCCTAAACTCAGCAATAGCAATTTTCCCAAATCTTAAACCTCAACTCGGATTCAAAAGAAACATAAATGAATCTGAGGGGAAAGTTTACACAAAAGATGGGAAATTGAACATTTGGATGTGTATAGCAATACCCTACAGGGAGGAACGAAGCACTGGAAATGACAGCAGCCAGTCTCAGTCTGGAAAATAGCAGAATAACAGAAAGTACTCTCTTGTAGGATTCGATAAAAATGAGTCCGTATGCTAACTATAGTGAGAATAGCTTCTGCGAGTTATTTAAAGACACATACAATTAGTTCCAAAGTTAATGTATCGCTGAAGTCCAACAAGAAGTTAAAATTAAAGTTTAGAGCTGCTTCCTTATTATACTGGGACTTGAATTCAAAGAAGAAAAGGGGTCCAATAAGCTTCAGAGTTAGGTCACTGATGTAGTTAGCTGTTGGAAACAAATTGCTTCTGATGGATGCTAGTACGTCAAATGATCGGTCTCTAGTTACTGATATAATTTTCACAGCTCTTTATAGTATCAGTCCAGCTTCAGCACTGGTTTCTAATGCTAAAAATATTTAGACATGAAAATTATAAGCTTTTCTGAAAAGGATTAGAAAGTAATAGCAGAAGAAAACGAATGGTCTTCAAGCATTCACTCATTCAGCAATGGCCAAATTATAAGAGCTCTGACAACATAAGGGTTGCAGAAGTGGCAAGGTTTATGCATGTGTGTCTTCCTGGCTTGGTGTGTACGTTCAATGGAGTCTGACACAACACCTTGCATCTGATTCAGACACTTACTCTATGATGAGAAGCTAAGTATACTTCCGTTATACTCAACTTTTATAAAACTAAACTTTAGCATAGTCACAATTTGTCTATTCAATGGTCAAATGGTCTTATCCCAAAGAACAAATCATAGTACAGGCATTATTATCCCCAACTGGTGGGTATAAAATAAGATTAATAGCTTATCAATGGCAATAAAATAAAACTAAATGTTTCACCTCAAGGTTACAACTTGATATTCTGATTTATTAAAAATTGATTCAAATGTTAAATATTTCACATTAATTATTTCTCTTTGCTCAATCTTGTCTACATAGTTGCTTTGAAACATTCATTTTTTTAGGAGTTTAACAGAACAGCATCTAAAAGAAATTGTTGGAATAAAGAATCAGAAAAAAAGGCAATGAAAGAAGGGAAAAGTTATAAGAAGGAAAAATAAAGTCACAAAAGGCATTGAAAACATAGGTATAAATTTCAGGGTTAATAAAGTTTAAAATAAGTAAATAAATAAATAACTTTGTTTAAAGACTACTAAAATGGCTTCAATAAGAATTGTTGTTGGTCATAAAATTAAATGAGCTTAAATACCAATCAACATCACCCCTCATATTTTATCACATTATACTTGACATAAAATTTATTGATTTTCTATTAAATATTAAGCAAAGATATACAGATGAAAGAAATGGATGTGGTGACACATGCTTGTAATCCCAGTTAGGCAGGAAGCTGAGGTAGGATTATCACAAGTTCAAGGGCAGCTTCAAGAACTTAGCAAGACCCTGCCTGTCCCAAAATAAAATTAAAAGGTCTGAAAACATATATCAGTGGTAGAATGCTTGCCTAGCCTGTGCAAGGTCCTGGGTTTAATCCTTCATACTGATAAAAAGAAAGACAGACAGGGATGGAGGAAGGGAAGAAGGAAGGAAGGAAGGAAGGAGGGAAGGTAGGAAGGAAAGAAGGAAAATAAATGGAAGATTTCTTAATGCAGACAAAAAGTCTCTCAGTATTACATTAACTAAAGAAGTTCAAAACAATGATGAAGCATTTTAGTTAATAGAAAAAGCAAGTAAACAACCTGGTCATGATCCAGCCATATATCAAATCACCCAAGGGGGAGATACAAAGGAAGAAACAGTTTATTTTCTCTGTACATTCTAGGATTAAGTTATGGAAGACTGCAAATGAATTTCTAGCACAGTAGTTCTCAGCAGGATGGATTTTTGAGGCTCAGGGTAAAATAGTACCATTCCCCTGTCAACTGAAATGTTGGGAAAATCGTTAGGGGCATACTAGTTGTCTCAACAACTAGAGCTACCTGAATTTAGAGCCCAAAGGCCAGGAGTCCCTATATGTGCAGCATTCCTGTGCAACAAAGAAGCATCTTATTCCAACTTCCAGAGCATCCTCATTAAGAGACACTGGACGGGTGACAGTTATCTGTACCAGGTAGAAACAAGTCTGTTCAGTGGCTCAAACCTAGGGTGATAGCACTGTTCTGACAATGAGTTTGGCATGTTTTCTTTACCTCTAACAACCCAGAACCTAACAATCCAGTGCATGTACTTAAGTGGTGCTTAGTAGAAGTTTGCTAATAATTTTTGTGTACATAATAATAATAATTAAATAAAATGCAAAAGTTTTAAAATGATGAAGAGAGAAAGCATTGCTCCATGTTCAAGCTGGGCCTCAGCGTATTATGATTTTTGAGTGGGGTTACTAAGGAACAAAAATTTGATCATATCAGTTTATTTAGAAATGGAGAAAATTTGCAAGGCCAAACCATATGAATCAAACTAATGAATCTCAAAGTACCAGTAATTCTCCTTCTGTCTTTGGGTGAACTCCAGATGATTACATGAGAAGCAGCATTGCCAGTGAGGATGGCTAGGTTGTGTACAATACAATTCAGACAGACTCTATTCACACAGACAATATTTTTTTAGGATTTAGCAGACCAGCCATATACAGCAACTCTAAAACATTGGTGAGCAATGAAAGATTAATGTTTATAGGAAAAATTACCATCAAGTTATGAGATTCCATTTGCCATTCATCACTATATGCAAATATTGTAGAGTCAGTAGCAATCTCTAGACTTCTCCCTTTTCCTAGACAGTAAAATTCTAATAACAATATTTTTCTTAGAAGAATCACAAGTAATCACTTGTAAGAATCACATGTACTTTGGTGTACTTGGTAGGAAATAGTCTAAGAACATTATGTGTTGTAATGAATTTTTATCTTCAAAACAATCTGAAGTCACAAAGATATTTATTGATATATTCATCTTAAGAGGAAGTTATAATAGTACATAAATTATGATTCAGTTGAAATGCTTAGACTAGGGTTGAAACATGGTTAAGTTTTAAAACATGGGAACTGTGACTGCAGAGAGCCAATATCAACATTTCCCATTATCAACTCTGTCTTGAAAAGTGACTTTAAAAAACAATCGCATACATAGGGGTTTTTTTTTTCAAATTCATGGAAAATTCCTTGTTTGGAGTTTATAGATCTCTATAGACAAAATTAAAATCTGGTGAGTTATTTAATTAAAGGGAGGCTTGATTTTCACCTTTGACCCTGGGAATAACACCAAACAGGAAGGGAGGTTTCTAATTCAAAATAACATATCCCTTGGCTGGGAGGGGCTAAAAAAAATCTCTGCTTATTGATTAATTCTAAACAGGAAGTGAAGGATCTTAGACCTAAAGGGAGCACTTCTTGCTTCTCCTGTCCCTAGACACTAACATGCCTCCAGGTGTTAGGAAAGAACTGAATTCTTGGTAATTGCATTTCACTGAATTTTCTTTTCCCATAGTGACTACACTGTTATTCACAAACATCTCAGTTTTTATAATGAGAAGGCTAAGAACATAAGCAAAAAGGAACAAAAATGCAAGTATTAAGGTGACAAATGACATTTATTCAGACACAAATTGATTACTAAAAATAATCAATGGATGGTTCCCAGAATTATTACTCAAACATATAAAATGGTACAGAAATTTCGAGTAGTGTAAGGCATTTTCTGGGAATGTTAGAAAGTTCTCTTTTTTAAAGAAAAACAAAACAAAACAAAAAAGCCAGTTCTACTGACTAGACCAGGGAGATAGATTTTTAAATTCATTAGAGTTGTTTGCCTTAGGGAAGCTTCTATGTTCAAATCGAATTGGATGCCAAGCAGGACTCCTGGGGGAATGCAATTAAAATTATAGGGGCAGGGAGCACACCTACATAGAAAAGACCTTGGTATATATATATTTTTGGAGAGCTTGGTGGGGGAGCTCAGCCTTACCTTGGATACAAATTTAAGTCATTACGAGGTTTACCCTCTCTGCAATAAATGTGAAACTGTTTAATAAGCTTCTGTATTTATTGCAATGGAAATGGAAAGCATACAACTTGACAATTAAGTCATAACATTATGTTTGTCACTCACTTTGTGCCTAGCATCATGCTAGAGAATTGGAATAAAGCAGTTTTGACCTGAAAAACTGGAAGAAGGAGGCATGACCACAGGAGGTTGCTATTTAACCCTGTGCCCCTTGCTTCCACAGAGTTGACCAAATATGAATATCTGATCTAAATCAAGCCCAATGTACCATCTCATCTCTGGATGTAAATGACTGGCCCAGGATTGAGTTCTGGACCCATGATGAACCTACAAGGTCCTTCTGCAGAAGGAAATGTTGTGTGAGCAAAGATAGTCAGTCAGTGTCTCTTAGGAGTCTGAATCTGTGATATACGAAATTCTGAAATTCTGAAACCTGAGAGAAAACAGGAGTTGCACCGATCCAAAACATTTATGTACTTGAGATGGAAAGCTACCTGACAGTGAGAGACATAGTTTTTAAGGTATTCTATTCCTACACATGGTTTCATAATTTCTGGAGACTATTAGGGTAGAGGATTGGGGGAAAGCATGACTTTCTAAATGTGGTCATGATTTTCTAAGTGTAGTTGAGACTCAAGCAAGGCCTTGTCCCACTACCACATTCCTCTTCAGACCCTCATCTCACTCAGATATGACTGTTTCCCATTGTCTTGCTTCAAGGGCTGTGAATTCTAAAGGATGCACATTTCCACGTATCAACGGACCTTATATTTATCCTACTTTGTAATGGAATCTCTTTCCCTCCAAACTTACAGGGCATGTGTATAAAGGCAGCTTCTGTGTACAGATCAAATTAGGGGGCAAGCTGTGGGCCTGGAGGAATGCAATTAAACTCACATGTCAGGCAGCTATCTGTAGGATTTGCCAAGCTGAGTATGAATGATTTTGATGAGGTTGATTGTGGATGATGGGCACAGGAACCTAGAAACCTACACCATCTGATATAAATTCTCCTTCTCTCATTTAGAAATTCTCTGTCCAGCCCCAAATAACTACCAGTGCTAATTCAGTTAACAGATACTGAAAACCTGAAGTTAGGAAAAACAGTGTCCTATACTACGGTACTCTACCTCCCAAATAAGCTGCAGCTCCCCAGAGTGCCAGGGGCTAGGAGATGGGGCAGAGGATGATCTTCCATCTAAAATTACATTGAGCATCAAGAAGTATCATGGAGGGGATCCAACATGGCGGCCGGCAAGGAAGCAGCACTTTCAGTATCTCCACATTAACCGGATCAGAAACACCCATTAAAACAGCTACATTCTACCTACTGAGGAACTTCTAGCAAAATTCCACTGAAAGGAGACCTGCCAGGAATTAGTAAGTTTATTAGAGGTGACAGTTTGTCCCAGACAAGTGAATCTTGGCTGGCCACATGGGCGCAGAGGTCCAATCCCGCAGCCACCGCCCGACCGGCTCTGCAAGCAGCCCCCGGCGGCCCGGCGCGGCATGGCAAGAAGGGTCCCTGCCCGGCCTGGCAGACGGCCCCCGCCATCCCGGCTCTCCTGGCGGCCCTGCTCGCTCTGCGATAGGCCACCCCGCCCGCCCGGCTCTTAGCCACGAGGCCGCTGCCTGCCCGGTTCTACAAGCGGCCCCCTGGAGGCCTGCGCGGCGAGAAGGGTCCCCGCCTGGCCTGGCAGACAGCCTGCGCCCTCCCGGCTCTGCTAACGGCCCCGCCCCCACTGCGAACGGCCCCCGCCCACCCGGCAAACGGCTCCCCCCCCTGAGACAACGTGAAGGGAATCTAACCAAGCCTTTATGAAATAGCGAACTGGGAACTAAAACCAGAGATTGTGTCAGACCAGAGACAAGCCAGTTCCACCCCTCCCTTCGGACACTCCAGCAAGGAGCCAGGGGCCCGCCATAGTAGAGAGGGGAAGTCACCAAAGTTCGGCCAAAGAGATTCCTTCCCAGCGGAATCTACTTTAGCAGGTGTGTGACTCCCACCCGCATCAGATACAAACAACCGGGAAACTTCAAAATCTCTCCGTGGGCGTGACCGTAAGGGCCAAAGGACTCTCGACCCCCAACTCCCCATACTGCCAGTGACGTGGGCGTGACTGTAGGGGCGGAGGGAAGCAGAGAAGACTCCCCACCCCCAACTCCCCCAACCGCCAACTGAGAGGGCGTGACGGTAGGGGCGGAGGGAAACAGAGGACACTCCAGACCCCCAACTCCTCCTACCGCCAGAGGAGTGGTCGTGATTGTAGGGGCTGAGGGAAGCAGAGGGGATCCTCGACCCCCAACTCCCATTACCACCAGCGGCGACACCAATGGTCTTAGCCGCCAGATTCCGAAGGTGTGCCCACCAAAGGGGTCCGGAAAAATTAAACTATTGACTCCCAGAACACAGCTCCACAGCACTGGGGCTTAGATGAATGACAGAGAGAGTGCTCAGTCGTTAGGGAAATAGAGCACTCGGAGGGGCTGAAAGTGTAACCAAATCCTTGGAGAACCGCCTCCGGTGAACAGGACCTGGCTGGCTGGCAGGAGGAAGGGGAGGAGGGGCCGTAGAAGTGAAACGGCTCTGGACCAACAGGATTGAGAGGCTCCCAGGAGCCGCCTTACAGGGATTGCTGTTGACACATTGAGGGCAAATCTCAGCCCGGAGGGCACAGCTTTGCCTACGGGAAGAGAAGAAAATGGATCTCTAAGACCTAATTTTCTTATTTTGTTTTATTTTTTCTCTCCCTTTTTCCCTCTTTCTCTCCCCTTCCAAGTTTTATTGTTCTTTCCATTCTCCTCTATGCTATCTAACTCCCCATCCTTCTTTCTTTTCAAGAGCACCTTCCTTCCCCTTCCCCCCAACTTTCATCCCAAGCATTACAGCCTCCATTTCGTGTAACTGTCTAAATGCAAACAGGTGAATGTTTCGAGGCTGTCTATAGTGCTCCTAAATACCTAGCTACTACCAACACCCTGATCCAATCGACGGTTAGTATCCCCCTTCAGTAGAGCAATCTTCTAAAGTAGCCAAGACATACTAACCCTTATACCTTCATAGCACCTAACCTAAAGTCCTAAGAACAAAAAACAAATCACTATATGCATACAAAATCCGGAAGCCCTTTATAAATTGAATGAATTAGCTCTAAAGTACAATAAAGCCCAACATCTAAAGGCATAATCTCCCACCACAAAGGAGAGACAACAGAGATAAACAAAGCCAAAACAAATGTATAGGAGAAAGCAGTTACAAAGCAGTCAAACAGAGCTGGAAAGTAACGTGAACAACATGAAAAAACAAAGGAAAAAAGGAGTACAGATAATGCAGGACAACTTAAATCTACAGGAGGACCTAGAAGCATCAGAAACATGGACAGGGAAAGAAATCAAGGCATACCTAACTCAGATGGAACGGAATTTTAGTGAAGACATGAGACAGCAAGTCCAAGAATTGAAAGTATATTTTGAAAACAAACTAAACAAACAAATTCAAACTGCAAAGAACGAGCTTTACCAGGAGATAGAGATCTTAAAAAAAAACCAAACAGTGATTTTAGAAATGCAAGAAACCATAAACCAGATTAAAAACGCTAACGAGAATATTACAAATAGACTAGATCAAGTAGAAGTCAGAACATCAGATAATGAAGACAAAGTTTATCAACTTGAAAATAATATAGTCAACACTGAAAAGATGCTTAAATCTCACGAGCAATCTATCCAAGAGATATGGGATCTCATCAAAAAACCAAATTTGAGAGTCATTGGGATAGAAGAAGGCACAGAGGTTCAAACCAAAGGAATGGACAACCTATTGAATGAAATAATCCTAGAAAACTTCCCAGAGATGAAAGATGGAATGGATTGCCAAATCCTAGAAGCCTACAGGACCCCAAACATCCAAAACTATAATAGGCCAACTCCAAGACATATAATTATGAAGATAGCCAACATACAGAACAAGGAGAGAATATTAAAAGCTACGAGGGAAAGGAGGCAGATTACATTCAGGGGTAAACCAATTAGGTTAACGGCTGATTTTTCTTCACAGACTTTGAAAGCGAGAAGATCCTGGAACAATGTATTTCAAACGCTGAAAAATAATGGATTCCAACCAAGAATACTGTATCCAGCAAAATTAAGCTTCAGATTTGACAATGAAATTAAAATCTTTCACGATAAACAAAAGCTAAAAGAATTCGCAGCCAGAAAACCAGCACTGCAAAGCATTTTGGGCAAAATTCTACAAGAAGAGGAATGGAAAAATAGTGCCCAAAACCAACAGCGGGAGGTATCTCAGTAAAGGGGGAGGAAAACAACCAAAAAGTAAAAACTAGCCAAACTAAAATAAATAAATAAATAAATAAACATGACTGTTAGTACAAATCATATTTCAATTGTAACCTTAAATGTTAATGGACTAAACTCACCAATCAAGAGACACAGGCTGGTAACCTGGATCAAAAAAACAAATCCAACAATATGCTGCCTTCAGGAGACTCATATGATAGGAAAAGACATACACAGGCTGAAGGTGAAAGGTTGGGAAAAATCATACCACTCACATGGCCCTCGGAAGCAAGCAGGAGTGGCCATACTCATATCGAATAAAATCAACTTCAAACCTAAGTTAATCAAAAGGGATAAAGAAGGACACTATATCCTGTTAAAAGGAACTATCCACCAACAAGACATAACAGTTATCAATTTATATGCACCAAATAATGGTGCAGCAACGTTCATAAAACAAACTCTCCTCAAGTTCAAGAGTCAAATTGACCACAACACAATAATTATGGGTGACTTCAACACACCGCTCTCGCCATTAGACAGATCCTCCAGACAAAAGCTGAATAAAGAAACTATAGAACTCAATGACACAATCAATAACCTAGGCTTAACCGACATATATAGAATATATCAACCATCATCAAGTGGATACATGTTCTTCTCAGCAGCACATGGATCTTACTCAAAGATAGATCATATATTATGCCATAGGGCAACTCTTAGTAAATATAAAGGAGTGGAGATAATACCATGCACCATATCTGATCATAATGGAATGAAACTGGAAATCAATGAAAAAAGAAGGAAGGAAAAATCCTGCATCACATGGAAAATAAACAATATGTTACTGAATGATCAATGGGTTACAGAAGACATAAAGGAGGAAATCAAAAAATTCTTAGAAATAAACGACAATTCAGACACAACATACCGGAATCTATGGGACACAATGAAAGCAGTTTTAAGAGGGAAATTCATTTCCTGGAGTTCATTCCTCAAAAAAAGAAAAAACCAACAAATAAACGAACTCACACTACATCTCAAAACCCTAGAAAAGGAAGAGCAAAACAACAGCAAATATAGCAGAAGACAAGAAATAATTAAAATCAGAGCAGAAATCAACGAAATTGAAACAAAAAAAAAACATTGAAAAAATTGATAAAACTAAAAGTTGGTTCTTTGAAAAAATAAATAAGATCGACAGACCCTTAGCCATGCTAACGAAGAGAAGAAGAGAGAAAACTCAAATCACTAACATACGGGATGAAAAAGGCAATATCACAACAGACACTACAGAAATACAGAAGATAATTAGAAAGTATTTTGAAACCCTATATTCTAATAAAATAGAAGACAGTGAAGACATCGATAAATTTCTTAAGTCATATGAGCTGCCCAGATTGAGTCAGGAAGACACACACAATTTAAACAGACCAATAACAAAGGAAGAAATAGAAGAAGCCATCAAAAGACTACCAACCAAGAAAAGCCCTGGACCAGATGGGTAAACAGCGGAGTTTTACAAAACCTTCAAAGAAGAATTAATACCAATACTTTTCAAGCTATTTCAAGAAATAGAAAAAGAAGGAGCTCTTCCAAATTCATTCTATGAGGCCAACATCACCCTGATCCCGAAACCAGACAAAGACACTTCAAAGAAAGAAAACTACAGACCAATATCTCTAATGAACATAGATGCAAAAATTCTCAATAAAATCCTGGTGAATTGAATACAAAAGCATATCAAAAAAATTGTGCACCATGATCAAGTAGGATTCATCCCTGGGATGCAAGGTTGGTTCAATATATGGAAATCAATAAATATTATTCACCACATCAATAGACTTAAAGATAAGAACCATATGATCGTCTCGATAGATGCAGAAAAAGCATTCGACAAAGTACAGCATCCTTTTATGTTCAAAGCACTAGAAAAACTGGGGATAACAGGAACTTACCTCAACATTGTAAAAGCTATATATGCTAAGCCTCAGGCTAGCATCATTCTAAATGGAGAAAAACTGAAGGCATTCCCGCTAAAATCTGGAACAAGACAGGGATGCCCTCTCTCACCACTTCTATTTAATTTAGTCCTTGAAATACTAGCCAGAGCAATTAGACAGACAAAAGAAATTAAAGGCATAAAAATAGGAAAAGAAGAACTTAAAATATCACTCTTTGCGGATGATATGATAATATATTTAACAGACCCAAAAGGGTCTACAAAGAAACTGCTAGAGTTAATAAATGAATTCAGCAAAGTGGCAGGATATAAAATCAACATGCATAAATCAAAGGCATTCCTGTATATCAGCAACAAAACTTCTGAAATGGAAATGAGGAAAACCACCCCATTCACAATATCCTCAAAAAAAATAAAATACTTGAGAATCAACCTAACAAAAGAGGTGAAAGATTTATACAATGAAAACTACAGAACCCTAAAGAGAGAGATAGAAGAAGATCTTAGAAGATGGAAAAATGTACCCTGTTCATGGATAGGCAGAACCAACATCATCAAAATGGCAATATTACCCAAAGTTCTCTACAGGTTCAACGCAATGCCAATCAAAATCCCAACGGCATTTCTGGTAGAAATAGATAAAGCTATCATGAAATTCATATGGAAAAACAAAAGACCCAGAATAGCAAAAGCAGTTCTAAGCAGGAAGTGTGAATCGGGAGGTATAGCGATACCAGATTTCAAACTGTACTACAGAGCAATAGTAACAAAAACAGCATGGTACTGGTACCAAAACAGGCAGGTGGACCAATGGTACAGAATAGAGGACACAGAGACCAATCCACAAAATTACAACTTTCTTATATTTGATAAAGGCGCTAAAAGCATGCAATGGAGAAAGGATAGCATCTTCAACAAATGGTGCTGGGAAAACTGGAAATCCATATGCAACAAAATGAAGCTGAACCCCTTTCTCTCGCCATGCACAAAAGTTAATTCAAAATGGATCAAGGAGCTAGATATCAAATCAGAGACTCTGCACCTGACAGAAGAAAAAGTTGGCTCCGATCTACACATTGTGGGGTCGGGCTCCAAATTCCTTAATAGGACGCCCATAGCCCAAGAGTTAAATACAAGAATAAACAAATGGGACTTACTTAAACTAAAAAGTTTTTTCTCAGCAAGAGAAACAATAAGAGAGGTAAATAGGGAACCTACATCCTGGGAACAAATTTTTACTCCTCACACTTCAGATAGAGCCCTAATATCCAGAATATACAAAGAACTCAAAAAATTAAACAATAAGATAACAAACAACCCTATCAACAAATGGGCCAAGGACCTGAACAGACACTTCTCAGAGGAGGACATACAATCAATCAACAAGTACATGAAAAAATGCTCACCATCTCTAGCAGTCAGAGAAATGCAAATCAAAACCACCCTAAGATACCATCTTACTCCAGTAAGATTGGCAGCCATTATGAAGTCAAGCAACAATAAGTGCTGGCGAGGATGTGGGGAAAAGGGTACACTTGTACATTGCTGGTGGAACTGCAAATTGGTGCGGCCAATATGGAAAGCAGTATGGAGATTCCTAGGAAAGCTGGGAATGGAACCACCATTTGACCCAGCTATCGCCCTTCTCGGTCTATTCCCTGAGGACCTTAAAAGAGCATACTATAGGGACACTGCCACATCAATGATCATAGCAGCACAATTCACAATAGCTAGACTTTGGAATCAACCTAGATGCCCTTCAATAGATGAATGGATTAAAAAACTGTGGCATTTATACACAATGGAGTATTACGCAGCACTAAAAAATGACAAAATCATGGATTTTGCAGGGAAATGGATGGCATTAGAGCAGATTATGCTAAGTGAAGCTAGCCAATCCTTAAAAAACAAATGTCAAATGTCTTCTTTTATATAAAGAGAGCAACTAAGATCAGAACAGGGAAGAAGAGCATGAGGAAAAGATTAACATTAAACAGAGACGAGTGGGGGGAGAGAAGGGAAACTATGGAAATGGAAGGAGACCCTCATTGTTACACAAAATTATATATAAGAGTTTGTGAGGGGAAAGGGGAAAAAAAATAACAAGGGAGAGAATTAAACAACAGCAGATGGGGTAGAGAGGGAAGATGAGAGGGAAGGGGAGGGGGGATAATAGGGGATAGGAAAGGTAGCAGAATACAACAGTCATTAATATGGTATTATGTAAAAATGTGGATGTGTAACCGATGTGATTCTGCAACTTGTATTTGGGGTAAAAAATGGGAGTTCATAACCCACTTGAATCAAATGTATGGAAGATGATATGTCATGAGCTTTGTAATGTTTTGAACAACCAATAAAAAAAAAGAAGTACCATGGAAAGGAAATTTGATTAAGAGTGTAAAGAGCTATGTTCCAATTTATACAAACTACTTAATAGTCAGCCAATCAGTTTGCTAATATTTAAAGTTGGACAATCAAATCATCTATATCATCTTTCTGTAGCTGTGTGAAGATTTATAATGACAATGGAAGTAAGAGCAAAATAATAGAATCCAAGAGACATAAGTAATCTCATTTTCAATAGTCAGAAAGCTTCACAATGGTGAAAGAATTATAATGAAGCCAGTGAGCAGAGGCAGAGATGAAGGGCTCATTAAATTATGTGATAAATATATATTGAGTGATGATGATTACGAGGGACTCCCTAGTGGTGTTCAGTACCTGAATTCAGTTACTCCTGAGGCCCATCTGCCTTACTGCCTTTCCTAAACTTGATCATTTCTTTATATTTTCTAGCATTGTTTCAAAAATTTCCTTTTTTACTCAAATGAAACTCTTTAGTCACAGGTAAAGGTTGATCAATAAAGTAGACTAAGGAGGCCAAGAAGGAGGAAAGAGACACAAGAAAAGGAAAGAAATCTGGAATGAATCTGACTGAGCTTCCATATGCACATACATGAATATACCACAGTGAATCCCAACATCAAGTATATACACAAGACACTAATTTTAAAAAAATTGTAGATAAGTTGCAGAAAAATCAGTAGAAAAGAGTGAGGGCAACAGTGGGGGGGGGGATGTACTAGGGACTGGATTAGAGCAAATCATATTCCATGCTTCTGAAAGTATGTCAAAATGTATCCTAATGTTACATATAACTAAAAAACATCAGTGAAAAAAAAAGAACAAAAATATCTAAATGAGGTAGAGAAGAGAGAAAAGAGAAAGTCCTGTTTGGAAAGTATAATTTCTGAAGAGACCATTAGAGTTGAGGAAGGAGAATAGGGGAAGGGAGGAGAGGGAAGGAAGGGAGGTTTAGGGGGTGAAATTGATCAACTTGGGTTTAATGTATAGACACATATGCCACTATGGGAACCACCACCTATGTAATTAATGTAGACTAAAAAACAAAACAAAACAAAATGACATGTGACTTTAGTTGAGTTAAAAAGAAGAAGAGGAGGAGGAGGAGGAGGAGGAGGAGGAAGAGGAGGAGGTGGAGAGTATAATTCAGGACAGACATTGCTAAGGAGCACAGGATGGAGTAGGATACCATCTGAGAGGAGGAAACCATGAAACTCAGACTGACTCCTGATATCTTACAGACCAGTGTTTGTCAAAGATTTTTATCAATGGAAAAAATGTCCAAGTGAAATATAATAACAACTGCTAATGTAATAATAAAATGATTACAGGTGATATCTCTTTAATATTCTTAATAAGTTCATAGTTTTACCATTTTATTTTATCATTTTACCATTTTATATAGTTAATCATCAAAGACAATGAGCCTGTTTGGATGAGTACACATTTGATATGGAGAATTATGCATAATAGGCGTTTTAGGCATGTCAGCCTTGGGATTCATGAAAATTGAAATATTTTCAGTCATCTCTCTTAATGTTGTTTGTAAATTATAGACCATGACCAGGTTTTTTCATTTCAAGGTACATTATTGGATATGGAATTAAAATGAACATCTCACATTAACTAGCTTATGCACAGTATACAACATTACTTGAGTTTCAAAGAATATACTAAAGCTTATAATAAAATGTATTCAATTTGCTTAAAATTCACAAATAAGTGTATGAATATATACTCTAAAAATTTGATCCAGAAATTGCCAATTAACTCTTTTAGAACATAGTAAAAATTTCAGCCAGTTCAGGTTCACATTTTGTAAAAATATTCATGAATGCTCTGATTCTGGCTGATTACTATTGATTGAGCAATTGGAATAAAATCATTTGTCCTCATATGACTCTCAACTGCACCGTGATTAGTTTGAGCTCCCCTAAGAAGTCTTTGCACCATGATTATAATATGACTAGGTTGAGCTCTCAGTGGAGAGAAAAACTACTAATTTGGAGTAATTGTCAAGGATATCTGTTAAGTTCTCTTGGCAAAGTGTCTCATTCTAGTTTTCTCTCTCCTTCCCTCCCTCATTTCTTTCCTCCCTGTTTTCCTTTCTCCTTTCCCTCCTTCCCTCCACCCTTGCTTTCCTTCCTTCCTTCCTCTCACTCTTTTTCTCTTCCATCTTTAACCTTATTTTCATCTCTTAATAATGATTTTTTTCCACTTAGATTAAATTCCAAATGGAAATTAAAAACTCTGCTCATGAAAATAGAAGTACTTACCTGTGTGTTCATTAGTGAAAATCTGATGGAACATTTGATATGTGTACAATTTGAATTAAATATTAAATATTTCGGCACTAATGACAGAGAACTATTTAAATTAACTAAAATTAAACAAAATTAAAATTCAGTTGTTCAGTTGCTCTAACCACATTTCAAATGCTTAATAGTCACATTGTTAGGCTCTAGTGTCAGACTACACAGATAGAGAAAAATTTCATTATTATAGAAAGCACTTTTGGACAGCACTGTTTTAGAGAATACTAAAGTATGAACCTACATTCCTGCTTTGTTTGGCTAAGAGAATAAAAATAATATACATGGAGCAATTAGGTCAACAATGCAGATAAGGGGAGAGTTACATGTTAAAGCAGAGTAGAGCTAACTTTAGAAAACATATCCCAACTTCATAGGTAATAAAAAACAGTTAAAGTAGGAAATCAAACAAATAAAGGAGTAACTAACAAGCAAAATTACTCCAACCTTCTGAGACACCAGAGGAAAAATATGAGCATGAAACTCAGAATTTAACAGGGTTGGAATTAAGAAAGAAAGAAAACAAAAAAGTCCAGAGTTTAGCACAAGAAAGATGACTCTGCCATCTGAAGGCTTACATGGCAAAGCTGAAAAGAATTAGAAAAGAGAGATTAACTGAATTTTGCCTCCTCTCTTCAAGCACAAACTCTATTGGGGGAAGAAACGAAAGAAAAGAAAAGCTCTTTGCAAATGAAGGGACAGTTAGGAAAATGTTGCTTCACCTCTTTATGGGGTTAAATTAAAGTCTATTTACTATCTTTAAGAATTAACCTTTTCCCTGTGGATGAAGGCTTATATTGCATCTAATTTAATGAGTCTCTGGAAACCTAAAAGATTATAAAGTATTTCTACTATAAGGTCTTGGAAAGATACTAAACTTGAATGGTCCACATTTTCCCTGGAATTTTCAGCAAAACTTGAAAAGTGTAGGCTACCAACAATTGTCCTCCTGGTCATTCCAAGGCATTATTTTAGATGAAATTACTTAGACATAGGAAAACATATTTGTTGGGGCACTTGGGTGGGAATGCAGTGGATATAGGCTCAAAATACACGAAACACAAGGGCTAGCTGGGCTTGAGACTTGTTTATTCTTTAATATTTTGTTGTACTAAATAGCCCAAGTGGTAATTTTACCATATTTTTCTGGTCTGAGTGAAACCACTTTATCCAATGAATAAAAGTCAAACATAATTATAAATAAATTTGCTTATAAATTTAAAATAAATACACACGAGTGCCTCATTGCCTCAGTGCCTCCAGAAGTTAATTAGACCTTGAATGATTTCCTGAGACAACCTTAGTACCTGGAGATTCCAATTCTTTGCCCATGGAATAATTTTAGCCTCTAAACAGCTTGCTGAGTTATTGCTAGGCTGCCAAGTTAAGGTTCAGTGGGATTGTTAATGGAGAGTATAATTTGGTGCATTTTAAAAATAATTATTATTGTCCCAGAAAAATTATATTTGTGTCAATTGATGCATACAGGTGAACATATATTTAATAATGCAAACAAAGTTTTCAACTTGTTAGAGGCAGATTTCATTTGTCCTCTTCTTCAAAAGCAACTCTACTTTTCCTGTAATCTATGCCATTATATGATATTGTGAACTAACAATAAGAGCTCAGTGACTTCCTTATTCTAAACTGCTTTTTTTCAGGGGGAGGAGGTACAGGAGATTGAACCCAGAGGTATTATACCACTCAACTACATTCCAGCCCTTTCAATTTTTTTTTTTTTTTTTAAGAAAGTGTCTTGCTAAGTAGCTGAGAGTCTTGCTAAATTGCTGAGGCTGGCCTCAAACTTGCAATCCTCTTATCTCAGCATCCTGAGTCACTTGGACTACAGGTGTGTGGCACATTGCCTGACTTAACCACTTTTCATTAACCCTTCAGCATCTTCATTGTTTTTTGTAATTTCAAAATTATTTTATCTGCTTTATATTCCTGGATTTTCCCAGTGCAAGCATGAGAGATAATTCATTGAAACAGAAAGAGTATGGACTTTGAAATTACACAGGATTGGGTTGGAATCAACTTGGGAAATTATGTGTTGCCTTCTTCAATTTATTTAACCACTCTAAGACCAATAGTAACACACAACGATTTGTAGAACTACAAAGACCAAATGAGACAGAATATATTAAAATACCTGGCACACAGTAGAGAATACATTTATATATTCTTTCTATTTCACAGATAACTCAGAGAATTAAGTTTATTTGTTGATGTCATCTAGTAATGGCCAGTTCAAATTTTCTTTTTCTTCTTGATAATTATTTTTGGATTTGTGTTAATTGTAAAATTAATGCCATATATTTTTGTGTTAAATTATGCAGTGTGGTAGTTTAGCATTGTGTAAAAACAGGCGGAGATGGATATCCATTCAATGATTGGCAATAATTATTAAAAGAAGACCAAAATCTCTGTGAACATTCATTCATTTACCATCCTGTCCTTGGAGGATGCTTAGACTCTTTGGAATATAAAGTAGGTGTGTGGTGTTGCTGGCCTATTGATACCAGCTGCCACCCCACAGGACTCTGAATTCACTTCTGGGTTCATTCTTCCTCAATTGATGGTCATACACATTCTTGATACTAGTTGAAAGAAGGAAGCCATCTGGCATTTAAGATGAGATTCATGTATTAATTTTCAGAAAAGATACAAAACCCCCAAATACAGTTAAATAAATAAGCTTGGCATGTCTAAATCCAAACTCATTAAATCTTTCTCAAAATCTACTCATCCTACTGACTTTCCTGTTTCAAGTGCACACTCAGGGAACCTGGCCACTCATAATGTTGACTAAAGAAGTCACCTCCTTAGTTTAGAAGAGGTCTCATATTTTAGAAATGCTCAAACTTGGGAAGAAGTTCACAAAGTGGGACAGGAGAGACGGGATCCTGGTGCAATTGTTCAGATGCACAGAATGAGCACAGCTTGTCGGTTCAGTGAGAGATGGGCATCTCCTCATCACTTCCCAATTGCTAATTTTTCTTCTGCTTTGGGAAGATATTGAAGTTACCAGAACCGGAAGCCCTGTGCTAATCTTCCTCTCCTCCTCAATTTCACCTCTTAATTCAGTCATTCGTAAAGTCAAATGGCAACCACAACTCCAAAGTCCCAGGCTTCATACCATCCTTTCTATTGCCAGATACACTGCACTGGCTCATGTCCTTGTTACTGAAATAGCCTCACAGCAGCTCATCCTTGTCTGTTGCCACCTGCAACTAAGTCATTCAGGGTCACTCCAGGTGAATTTGGATTGGCACAAAATAACCTCACAGAGACAGAGAAGATAACTTTTTCTTGGGATTCTTCAGTGATGGCTTCTCTGCTCCAGCTCCTACAAAGGAAGCAGGCAAAAAAGAAAAGGAGGATGTTCTGAAGCCCCTTTTTATTGAGGAGAAGACACTCAAGAAAGTTCCACCCCAATGAGGAGGGGTCAGGTTTCATGAGGTTGAGTCTAGCTTCCTGATGTCTTAAGGTCAGATTAAGGAAGGCCACACCCATCTCAGGTGCTGTGTGGGATCAAAAGGCAGAATGAGCAAAAAAGACATAGCCATGCACAGCCCAGACAGAGCAGCAATGTTAGTCCTGTCTGATTGTGTGCTCAAAATGCTCACAGCTCCCACACTCAGCCCAAGGCTGGCCCGTGACACTTGTCTCCTGCAAATCTAGTGCTAATGATCAGGCATATGATCTTCAAATAGATCAGAGCCTATCATTTCCCCACACCATGCCATTCTTCCCTATTACAGATGGAATGGAGTATGATGTCTTTCCCCTTAAACTCTTCATCTTGTCTCAGCATTCTGCTCTGCTTTCTGTCCCAAGGGTCTCAGACTTTATGCTTTAGTCAATCTTGGTTCTCTCCCAATGCATCTCTTTACAGTCTCTATTTCTTTCTTCCAGTTCCATATGTAGAAACACTATTTGTCTTTCAAGAAACATCTTAAACATCAACTCTTCCCATCATACTTTCCATGATTGCCCAGGTTGCATGAGGTTTCTTCCTCATTTGAATCTCCATATACTTCCCACATGCATTTGCTTTCCTGCATTTTACTATAGCTATGAAGTTATACAGCTCTATAAATTTTATATAGCCTGTATTTCCTATTGCTAACTAACACCTTGCACATAGCAGAAGCTCCATAGATGTTTGTTGTAATGGAAATAGGAGATATCTTTCTAGCTCAAAGAAAACATAACTGGATTTTCTTGTTTCTTTATCTTTAAGCTGGTATTCCTTGAGTTTCTCTTAGCATGGTGTATACATCTGTAGAAGACTCTCTGATATCCTTGATTCACTACCTACCTATGATCTATAATACATAATAGGATGTTCTTTTTCATAACTCTATATTGCCTTATGTTAGCAGCATAAATACTGCCAAATAAAAAGCATAAATCCAAATAATATTCAGTTTATCACACAGGAAATTGTTTGGGTTTTTTTTGTTTGTTTGTTTGTTTTATGTTTTGCAGTGACTAAAAGACCTGACAAGAATAATTTGAGAGGAGGAAAAGTTTATTTGAGGGCTCATGATTTCAGAGTTCTCCATTCATAGACAGCAGACTCTGTTCCTTGGGGTTCAAGATGAGGCTGAACATCATAGAGGAAGTGCTCTACCACTGAGCTATAGACCCAGCCCAGCTGGAAGGAAGCAGCTCACATGATGACGAGAAAGCAGAGAGACTCCACTCATCAGATACAAAATATATGCCCTAAATCCACACCCCCAAAGTCCCACCTCCTCCAGCCACTTCCTTCAGTTTCCACTCAGTTAACCCTATTATGGAATTAATTCACTGATTGGATTAAGGCTCTCATAACCCAATCATTTCTCCTCTAAACCTTCTTGCAATGTCTCACACATTAGCTTGTGTGGGATGTCTCACATCCACTCTATAACAGAAGTGATATGATTAATGTACACTGAGACTTCCAGTGAGCCAAAATATTCATTAATTTACCTATCATACCTGATAAATTATTATCTAAAAAATGAGACTAATTTCACTGGTGTTATTCACATATCTTTCTCAGTTTTTATGTAAAAGTGCTTTTAAACAGTAAAATGCAAACATAAAGTAGAATTACAGAGTCTTTTTCAAGAGAGAAAAGATATTTGACTTGACAGGATTGGGGATAACAATCACAGTCTTTAAGGAGAAGAAATTTCCTTTTTAATGTGGTACAACAATACATTATCTTGACCTTGTTTTCAAGATCCTCTACAGATCTCTAACTTCACCGTACTTGGGCATAAACCGTATAGAACATTACCATTCATAAGCTCAAGGAGAATACTATTTGAGAACCTACAGTGTTTTAGGTATTGTCCCAGGACATTATCAATACACATTTTCTTTCAGTTCTTACCCCAGAAATCAGGAATCATTAACCCTATTTATGGATGATGTGAGTGAAGCTTAGTAAAGATATATCACATGCCCCAAATCAGATTACTAGTATGTCAAACAACTAGTATGGTTTAACTTTTTGTTTCATCCCAAAGCTAAATCAGTATACAACTTCCCACACGAATTTCAAGGACCATGAAAATGATGCTCCAGCAACATAGAAGTGACATCATTCTCAGCACACATGGGTTGTTTCTAATGTTCACTTTGTTGCAAAGGTTGCTCCCTCATTGTGAACTGCTGGTTCCCTTCTTCTCCCAATGTCACACAAGCCAGTCCTAATCGATCCAATCTTTGCTGTCCTTTCCTTCTCAATTCAGATCATTTCACTCCTGCAACGCTTCAGGCTAGTCTGGTTAAATTGGGCCCCCCAAATTCTGTCTCTATCCCTGTGCACACATCCGTCATAACAGTTGCCATAGGGGATGTCTATTGGGTCTTTGTGTTCTGGTCCCCTCCGCTAAACCATGAACATTGTAAGTATATTTCCTGTTTGGATTATCAATAGAAAGAAAATACAAACAACATCAGAATTCAAATGTTAATGATATTGAAAGATTTCTTCTTTCTGTTTTGATACCCCAAATCTACACTTCTGATTTGTATTGGTATTATAGGAATCTTTTTAATCTTGATTTTATAAAATTACCCATAAATTACAATCATTGAACTCTGCTATTAAAGCTGAAAAGGTACAAATTGATAATAGCTATGCATTTTAATTTTAACATTAATTTGCTCTTTATTTTGCTACATAATAGAGTCCCATGTGTTCATAGAACAGACTTTTGCCAAACACAAGAAAAATAGTTTAGTTCCAAACAGAGACATTAAAATATAGCCTCTGGTTAGCAGGAAATTAGGTTCTACATGTACTTTGCATCAGAGAAAAGAACTCAGATTAGACCTGCTGACTTGCACAAGAGATTAGATGACAATTTGGATGAGATGAATTTTTGTGCTGCTTCCTAAATTTAGAAATTCTTTGTTTCTAGCAG
This sequence comes from Marmota monax, assembly GCF_021218885.2. NCBI lineage: Eukaryota > Metazoa > Chordata > Mammalia > Rodentia > Sciuridae > Marmota > Marmota monax. The sequence goes on along the minus strand of NW_026694084.1, from coordinate 13,607,413 downwards.
CTAGCAACAAAATAAAAAACCGGTAAGTTCTTATGTCTTATATACATGATGTATAATATATGTACTTATAATGTTTAATAATATGACTTAAACAAGACATATTTAAGCTTATTTTTGGAAAATATTAAGACATAACTTCATGAATATACACACACGTGAAGTACAAACCCTAAAAAATGTAGGAAGGAAGCTTCCTGTTTTTTTCATTGTATCTGCATCTCATCTTCCATGAACATCTATTTAAGACTTTACAATCCTATGAAACTTTCCTTGAGAAGTCTAATTCATGTTACTTCCTCTTCAGCCCCAGGAATTTATTCCTTACACAATCAGCTTCTTTTCACATGATATCCTCTTCTCTAATGTCAGTTACTATTCATTTTTGTACATGAGGCTCAGTCACTAATTCTTTTATGTATAATTTCTCACTTCTATTACAAGGCTATTATATTATTTTGAATGATAATCATACCATATTGTTTGGCAATGCCTAATAATTTTTAGGGTGTTGGAATTATTAATTGGCAAAGGATGAGGCATGGCCTCATAATGTAGTTTATATTCTAGTAAAAAAATAATACTATATACAGATACAATGCTATCTTTTGCCTACTTGGATCATATGTGGATGAATAAGATTCCTTTGAAATCTCCATCAAAATCTCTGTAGATAATTTAAGTGTGTTTCCTATGCAAAGTTTTAAAATACATGTAAAATATATTGGACCATTAATTTACCATTAAATTAATGTACCATTAATTTAGAAGTATTTGTAATAAAATTATAAAATATGAAAAGGGCTTTTCTTCTAACATATTCTGCTCTGTGTTCCATAATTCTTTTAAATTGATGCTTTAAAATAGTTTCATGAGACTTATTTTAAAGGACAACCCAATATTTTTAAAGTCTGAAATAGGTTCTTCTCAAATGGAAATCTTTCTCACTCCAAACACATTACAAAAACAGGCTGAATATACACACATGAAGTATAAACCCTAAAAAATGCAGGAAGGAAGCATCCTGTTTTTTTCATTGTCTCTTCATCTCATCTTCCATGAACATCTATTTAAGACTTTACAATCCTATGAAACTTTCCTTGAGAAGTCTAATTCATGTTACTTATTCCTATCCTTTACCTGATGTTCAAAACTCCATTTACCTTGAACTTAAATATTTCCCCAGAAGTATAATGCCCAGTGCTGATCATTGCCACTCATCTTTTACTCAAGATAACAGTAGGTGTTAGGTCAGGGAAGACATGTGTCAGAAGGTGTCATTTGTGCTTTGATTAAAATTATGACAGCCAGCCATATGGAGATCTTTGAAAAGATTAACCCAGAGAGAAACAACAACAAGGACAAAGTCCAGAGGTAGGTAAAAATATAACATGTGCATAGAACTAGAAATCCAGTCCAGTGCTGTAGCTTACTGAACAATCAGGAGCATAAGGAAGCAGGGGTGGGCATCCAAGGAACAAATAAACTAGGCTTCCCATGAGGTCCTTGTCCTCAGCCTCATGAATTTAGTCCATGGCAGATGATGCTCAGTTCTTTCGCAAGTTCAGGAGCACGAGAGAATGTACTCTATCCTGTGATCAATGCTCTTTGATACAAAATTTAAAATAGCCTGGCACTAATAGTGGAACAGAATTGCTCATCTCATTACACTTACAAGACATATTCAATTATTCTTTTCTCCCTGGATCAATTTATTCTGTCAGTCTAAAAACTGAAATGAATTGATATGTCAAAATCCATGCTATAAATCTTCTTGTTCCCAATAATGTTGCCTATATGTTGTCTATATTTATTATTTTTAATCAGGCTTTGATTGCAATAAACCCTACCACTCTGAGTGAGGAATAGCATAAGTCAGCAAGTGTTTCTCCAGGATGTATTTTTTCTAAAGTAAATTTGTAGCTGGCTATATTAAGTTGTATTTTTTTTTACCTCTAGATAAACTTTTGCAAAAGTTGCAGCAAAGCAAGAGTCTAATTTAATATTTTTATTTCTAAAAAGAAAATCAATTCCTTTAGCCCAATATATGACAGAATGTCATTTTGATTAGTGTCCTGTTAGCTACAATCAGGCTATTTAATTTCAGTAAAAGATGGCCAGAATATATCTTCAGGCAGGAAATTTGACAGAACTTATAATGCTGTCATAGCAAAAGTAGCATTATTTTAAGGGGATTCTATTAGCCCCTGACAACAACTTCATTCTTGGTGCCCTTCCAAGGAAGGCTGCTGGGAAACTGGGTGGACATGCAATAAGATTTAGGGAAATGGATACAAAAAAAAATGCATCAGAAGATCTGGTTTGGATGACAGATTTTATCACCTAACTATGAAAATGGGAATTGAGTATTATATCAGCCTCAATTTGCTGATCTTGAAAAAGGAGTTAACAATGATACTTCAAATTTCAATGACCATAAGAAACTATTTTTCATAATTCTGTGCAAAACAAATTTGAAAATAAGCATAATTATACAATTTTGCAGAAAATTTTGAATTTACCAAAAGAAAAAAAAGAAAACCTCTCGAATAATTTAAAGACTGATTCCAATGGAAGATCAATTTATCAAAAAATATTCCACCGAAATCACAAGGCTCAGATGACTTCAGAGAGAAATTTTATCAAACCTTCAAAAGCAAATAAATTGAAATGTTATTTAGATTGCTTCAAAGAATAGTAAGACAGAGAAACTTCCAAAATCTTTTTGCAAAGTCAATAACATTAATTCCAAATGTGGAAGTCAAATTTCAAAGTGAACTACAGAGCAATATTACCTATACCAATCTCTGAAATAAATTTTAAGTTATAATATAAGAAAGCAGAATGTAGCAGAACATTGATAGTATAATATATCTTGAAAGGCTGAGATTTAGTCTAAGAATGCAAGGATGGCTCAATAATAAGTAGTCTATTAAATTCATCATATTATAAGTGATAAAAGAAATATCTTGATTATCCATTATAAAGTTATTTGACAAAGTGCAATAAATATTTATAAGATAAATTAAGTGAAAAATTTTAGTTTAGACTGTGATGAAGACTGTGATCATTTGTATAAAAACAGGAGAGGGAAAAAGAATGTTTTCACTTATATATTCTTAAGGAAATTATGGAAGGATTTATACGAGACATTTTTGTAGTTTTATATTACCTCTTCAAGAAACAAATAAGTGAACATAATGACTGAAAAAGAATAATATTCTTACCATACCTTTGAAGAACAAAATACATAAAATATAAGTTTTGTAACCTGCAAAATTTTGTGAAGATAACACCTACTGTTATCTTGAGTAAAAGATGAGTGTCTTTGTGTTCAGTGCCATGCTTATGTTTTACATATACATTCTTTTTCTCCTCATAACAATCTTATGAAGTTAGTTTCACTATTCCCATTTTCAAATGAGACTCAAGCTCCCAAATGTCAAATAATTGCTAGGATTATGCAAAGAATAAATAGCATAGTTGATTCAACTCAGATTTTCTTCTGAGCTGTGGCTCTTAATCATTCTGCTTTGTTAGTTTTATTCACATGCACGTGATATGACACAACTGGATGCCAAATGGCTTCTTTGAGTCACTTAAGTTCCATGAATCCACAGGAAGAAATCTATATTCTATTCTGGGCTTGTTTTTTTTCTTTCTTCTTTTTTTAAGCATCATCACATAATGAAAGAGTTTTATCTGTTATTCTTGAGTTAAGATTGTAAATACTTCCCACTCTTCTATTCAAGAGGTAAGTTAGGGGATCCAGGGAGAAGCCTTCCAAGGACCCTGTCTTGGTACTGCAGTCTCTGGATTGCCTGGAATAACAGGTAAGGGACAGAGCTGCCATTACTCTTTTAGACAGGATGGTCAATTCCTTAATGATCCCCATGTTCACTTCCTCACCTAGCTCAGTGTCTTTGTTCAGGTACCACCTCCTCAGTGGAGACCTTTCCCTAATACAGCATATATTTAAACGTTGGAAATGCAGTCCACTTCTGGCCATCATTTCCAATTCTCTATTCCTTATTTATTTTCCCCTTACCACTTACAATTTATTATGTGTATTTTATATAATTTTATATGTTATGTTTCACTTTTTTTTTTTTAGCAAGACTTTGTGTCTATTTTGTTAACCACTGTTTTCCCAGTACTAGACATTGCTGGGCACATAGTAGATATACAATAAATATTTAGTAGTGAATGAATTCTTGTCACCCTTGTAGCAATAATTTTTCATTAGCATTGTTATACTATGTTCCAATCTGGGAATGTTCCACACTGATTTTCCATATTACTCCTCACTGGTATTCAATATTCCCAGGAGTAGAAGTAATCAGCTGTAAAACACATGCATTTTTAACCACCCTCCCCCAGATAATGTCAAATTAGTTTCTCAAGAAGTTGTACCAAATTATATTTCTATACACATTGTTAAGAGTTATCACTGATCTACATTCTTCAATCACAATTTGTAGGTTTAAACTTCTGAAAATGTCTACCAATCTGAGAGGTAAAATTATAATTCATTGGACTTCAGTGTGTATTTTTCTGAATGTTATAGAGTTTCAGCATATGAACATATGGGCATTATTGTATCTTTTCTGTTCTGTGACACACTATTTGTCCATTTGGATCTGTTGTCTGTTTTTCTTACTCTCGCATAGTTTTTATGTATATTCACATTATAATTTTTTTTTTAGTTTTAGGTCCTGCTAATATTATTTTTTTGCATTTCTGCTTGTCATTGCACTGTCATTGTGTCTTTTAATGAACAGACTTTCTCTTAATTTACTTTATTAACAGAATTCAATACTTTAGTAACAGAATTGCAATGTAATTTACTTTATTAATATTTATTTAACATTTGAAGTCAATTTTAAGTTTTTTTTCACAACATCACATGTATATTCTACAGAAAATTTATTTTTAAAAATTTTATGCCTGACCTTTAGTCTTGACTCCATCTGGAGTAAAAATGGATGTTCTGAGGTAGGGATCCTATTGACATTTTCCAATCTGTCTAAACATCATTTTTTGAATATTTGGTCAATTCCTTACAGATCTGCAATATAACTTCCAAGATGTACTGTTTTCATTTATTTTATGGGCTCATACTATTACATGATCTGTCAGTCTCTTATAACCATGCTGCTATAACTTAATTATAGGCTAATAATAATTATTATAAAAGTTATTACTGTCTGGTATTATATGTCCTTCTTATTCATCCTGGATAAATTTGACCATTTTACTTATAAATTTGGAATCATTTTGTCAAATCTTATATAAATTTTATTGATTAATTTGGGGATAAGTGACATCTTTCCAACACTGAGTTGTTTTTAATTTGGTTTCATTCAATTACTTCATTATCTGGTTTTCCTTAACATCATATAATGAAATCTTATAAATTTTCCTCATAAAGTTCTGTTAGATTTCTGTGACTTTAACAAAATATTTGAGATTATCAACTTGAAAGAAGGAAAGATTTATCTTGGCTCAAGGTTTCAGAGGTTTATGTCCATGGATGATTGGGTTCCATTGCCTTTGGATCTGTGGCATGACAGACCATCATGGGGGAAGCTTGTGATAAAGCAAAGTTGCTTACCTTACGCTGGCCAGAAGAAAAAGAGAGACACTGGAAGGGGCCAGAGTCTAGATACCCACTTCAAGTGTACTCCCTCATTAAAGTAACTTCCTTCTACTAGACCCCATCTCTTAAAGGTTTCAGGACCTCCTAACAGCACCACAGGTTGGTGACCAAGACTTCAGCCTTTAGCCTATGGGTCTTTGGGGCATTTAAGATCCAAATCACAATAGGTCTTGTGCACCTTGTATAGCATGTTCTTGGCTACCAAATTTTTTTTGATCACCATTCCATGAAGTTATCCTTCTCTTCCTAAATTACTAAGGGTTTGTATGACAAATTGAGTTTGCATATTATCAAAGTTCATTCTTTTAATCTACTGATATAATTTAATTGCCTCTGTGGCAAATTTAATTAATAAAATGAGTAAAATTATATTAAGTTTTAGATGTAAAACCTGCATATATAAAATAAATCATACTTGATCTCAGTAGAATGTGCTTTCAAATGCGCTATTGAGTTTGATTAGCCATGATTATTATTAGCCATGATTATTATTTAAAATGTTGTCCCAGATTTATAATACTTTGTCCAGTTGCAATTTTCCATTTTATATATCAATCTTCAAATACTTTTGTGTATTTTGCTTTTGGTTGACCTATTAATCAACATATTTATGGGATAGAATATATCACGACTTGCATGATATTTATTTAGTTTCCATGAACTATGGCTGTTAGATTAGAAATATTAAAGGTATAAGAAATTTTAAAAAATAAAGACAAGACATGGAAATAAGTGAAAACCAGGGGTACAGCGTGATGATCCAGTTCTAATGGAGACTAAATCTAACAACAAAGTGGAGCCTGTGCTTTATTTAAATGTGTAAAAATACCAATGGGATTCAGAGTGCAGGACTTGCTGAGGAAAACAGGAAGAAGATGGCAAAGACAACTTGGGGCTTAGCAGGTTAAGCTTACATCCTCTACTTCTGGGCTGCTGCATTTGAACCTAGGACTATCTAAGTCAATGGGCAAGGTGTCAGTATAATCTGAGCAATCTCAAATCGGTGGAATTTCACAGAGAGTCCTCAGAAAAGCAACCACTCTGCCTCGAGATGGCCCAAACAAACCCATAATTCATTCAGGGCCCCCTACAAGAATGCTCTATGATATCTGGTACATATATTTAAGATGTAATGTTCAAATCAGGATAATTGGCATTTTTATCACCTCATGTACATATCATTTCTTGTGTTGTGAATATTCAAGATTCTTTCTATATTAAGATAATACTGAACATGTAAAATGGGAATGTTTCTTATATGTTCTTTAAAAAAATATACAAGATAGGAATATTTTTGTTCTTTAAACATTTTATAGAAGTTGCTGTTAAGAATTGGGTCTCTTATTTTTGTGGGAAGATATAAAAATAAGTATTCAACCACATTAATTTTCATTGTTTAACTTCATAACCAGAATCATTTGTTTTCTGTTTCCCTCCAATGAAATATTTAAAGGATTTTTTTTGTTGTTGTTCTCTTAAGGCTTAAATTTAGCAAAATTCATTTGATTTTTAAAAACAGTTCCATTATCTTTCTAGTCTAAGCTCTAATATTATATGTTGCGTCCCTCTCTTTTTCCTTCAGCAATATTTCCAGGAGTTTTTAAACTCTAATGTCTTGTGAAAGACTGAATTCTAGTCTTATTACTACTGTCTGGGTTTTTTTATTTTAATTTTTTGTTCCTCTTCTATTTCATTAATTCTAGAACTCGAATTATTCCCTTTGTGTTAGCTTTTCATCACTGTGACCAACATACCTGACAAAAACAACTTAGAGGAAGAAAAATTTATTTTGGGCTCATAGTTTCAGAGGTTTCGGTCCATGGTCAGTGACTTCCATCACGGTGGGTCTTGGGTAAGGTACAACATTATGGCTAAAGAGTAGCATGGCATGCTGGGAAGCAGAGGAAGAAAGGGAAGATGAAGCCTTCCAGGGAACAACCTCAGTGACTCACCTCCTCTAGCCATGCCCCAGCTGTCTACAGTCACCAGTCAGTCAGCCCATTCAAACTAGGATGGACTGATTAGATTACAGCTCTCATAATCCTATCATTTGACCTTTAAAGGTTCCTGCTTTAACACAGGGACTTTTGGGAGACATTTCATATCCAAAACATAAAACTTGTTTCTCAAGTTTTTGAGACGTCATCTCATTGTTTCCTTCCTAACCTTTTAAGTTGATGGTTAATGAACAAATGCCCAGTACTTCTTTTGTAAATTGTGATCTTCAGTTGTAAGCATTTCTCTTGCCATGACTTGACACAGGATTTAATATGTATTATTTTAATTTTGATCCAATTCTTCTCATTTTTAATTTGTACTAATTTCTTGGACCAATGATTTAATTGGAGCAATGTTTTTAACCTTACAGATGTGGAATTTTCAATTATATTTTGTGGTTAATTTCAGACTTAATTGCATTGTAGCAAGAGAGTGTAGTCTGTAAGTTACTGATACTTTAAGATGTGTCGCTGATTATTTCATTACTTAGCACATTTTCAGTGCTTTAATGATCCATGGACTTGAAGACAACATATATTACTCAGCTTTGGATACACTTTTTTCTAAATTCATTAGATCAAGCTTATTAATTGTGCACTTCAAATGTGCAATATCCTTCCTGATTTCTTTTTCTGCTTCACCTATCAGTTGCTCAGAGAAATTTCCCACTATTATGAAGATCTGTCAGTGTACTTGAGTGTTCAGACATGTTTGCTTACACATTTTGAATCTCTCTCCTCTCTCTCTCTCTCTCTCTCTCTCTCTCTCACTGATTCTGGAAAGCTCTAAGTCACTCACTCTTCAAATATTGCTTCTGCAACATAATTATTTTTCTTGCCTCTGAAACTATATTACATCTTATTATATCTTCTCTTATTTTCCATCTGCGTGTCTCACCATTCAGCCTCATAAATACTTCCCTTGAAGGGAGTCTTTAAGCTCAGTAATTCTTTGTGCATTTGGATTAATATGTGAAGTAATTCACCCAATGAGTCTCTGGGAGCAATTGTTACTTTTTTTCAGATTATTAAAACTATTTGGTTATTTTTGATAGTCTCTTATTTATATATCATACTTTCGATGTCTGATTTTTTAAAAAGATGTATTTACTCTCCTCATGGTTTGTTTAGTTGACATACCTATAGTTATAATGTGATACATTGTATTTTTAAAATTGTGAGGTTGATACAATTTTACTGTTTGGGATACTGTCATTTTATGTTAGTTTATTTTCATTTAGTGTTTACACTTGGGTTTAGAATGCCCTCACCCTGAAAGGATTGGCATTTACTTTTGTACATCACCTAGGATCAACTTAAAAGTACCCACTTATGAAGACTTTCATAGAAGGAACCTGAGTTTTAATTTATCTTCTACATAAAATCAAAACCAAATAAGTAGTTCTGCTGTCTTGTTTTGTGCTTTTCCTGTGTTTTCCCTGGAAGCATCCTGGCTTTATACAAGGGTTCTTATCTCAATTCCTGAGCTACAAGTACAGAATTTGGTCTTGCCACCCTTGGGAGGAAAGTCTGCTTGAGTCCAAGTTTGGGCAACAGGAATTAGCATGTGCCACCAGGGGAACAAATGAATCAGTAACCCTTTTCTATGTGAATTGAGTTTCTGGAATCACTCTTAGTTTCTGCCAACTCAGTGATGCATTTGAAAACATTTTTGATACATCTGATACAGAAAGTTCAGTTTGTCATACAAAAAATGTCATATAGATATCTTACAACTGCTTAAGCGCAAATGGACATGTACAACCAAATCAATATATTTGCTAACTCTTTCCTTCTTTCATGAATTATTGTTTGAGAGACCTTTATGTGCCAAATACTGGACACATAAACCATCTGGAGACTCTTAAGAAGTTTAAATACTGTGGAAGGAGCGAAATAGAAAATAATAGCAATTTAGTGTGAGGAATACAGGAAGCTCTAGTGTGACCCATCTCCTGGGTCTGGGCCACAGTGGAGTTCTGGCAGACCATATTTGGTCACCCACCCATATAAGAAATAAGAGAAAAGAACATAAAAACTAAAAATGAACTTAATCATGGGCCAAAATTGGGAAGATACCTAGTCACCTTCACCATCCTCCAGGACTATTATAATTTACGGAGATAAAAGCCAGACAATATGCATAGATTCATCCAAACTGTGCCAGCCAGGGATGTTACAATTTCAATCTCTTAGCCTTTGCTGGCACCTGCCCAGACTTTAGGGACAGTCTCTCAGTTTCCATTCACAGTGTGAGAAAACTGGGACTGAGAAATATGGGTTAGCAGGAATTAAAACTTTAAAAAAAAAAAAAAAAGCAAAACAAACCACAATAGAACAATTTGGGGATTTGAATTCCTCAGGGACCCTGGCATACCAGGAATACCTAAGAAGGGCATTGAGAGCTTGAGAGTTAGCTGGCTTAGGTTTCTCAGAGAAGGGGATAGCTAACATGATTTGAACAATGTATTTCCTTTAAAACTTTTCCCCACATTTTTTAGCTTCTCTTTGCTACCATCCTCTTTTAACTTCTGGAAGATCCCAATTTGATATCTTCTGTGTGGAAATTTTCCCATAAAATAATAGAAAAAGAAAGAAAATTAGAGAGAGATTAGGCATTACTCTTGCAATTTAATAGCCTTTGATTTCATCTGTCCTTTTTTTCTGCAAAGTCCACACAACCATGCTGCCCTCTGGTGGTAATTCGGTAGACACAATCATGCCAACCTCCGGTGGTAATTCAACAATGATTTTTAAGTATGCAAAAATGTTTGAATGAATTCAAAATTCATAACCCAATTATCTTTCTGAATCTGGGTACTAGGGAAGTACAAACACTTTTTCATATAAAAGGAAAATTGCTTAAATTTAATGTAATTATTTTTTTGAATCCTCATAGATCTCAAAGAGAAAATTAGCATTTGAGGGTGTTTAATGGTGGATTACAAAGAGAAATATCCAAGAACAGAACATTTTTTAAGGTTATTCAGACCTCCATTCTTTCAATTTATCTTATTTTCTAAAAGTCTCCTGTTTGAAGGTTAAAAGAGGAAGGGTAAAATAAGTTATTTTTAATACATATTATGTATTTCAGCATTTGGTGCTGAGGCCAAATAATAGTGTCAGTTGGAGGGGGGAATTTAATAAATTAATTTTTGATATATTTCAATTTGGAAGCAGGATGATATTAGAAGGAGTTAAATAATACTGTGGAGGGGCCACAGGTCTCACATCACATAAGATGAAACCCTACCTTTGTCACTGGGTGACATTGGAAAAGATATTTGAACATTTTCTGAATGACACTCAAAAGGTCAGCACTGGGAAGTACATGTAGAAGAGTCGAACACAGCATGGACTCCTGAAGGGCCAGCTACTATAGAATTATGGCCTGAACGTGGTAGGTGTAAGCTTCTCACACACATCTCGAGGAAAGACCATTTCAAGTACACATTGAGTGGATTCGATTTTGGGGTTTGAAATCTCTCTGATGAAAGAGTTGATTGACCAGTTCAACATTTTCCTACTTTCTCCCCCCATCTGACTCTCTTCTGCTGATATGGACTCTATGTTCAAAAAATGCTAGCTGACTCAGTAACATAATACCTCCCCAGCTTTTGAACATTTACAGAAATATATTTGAAGAGACCACAAGTCTAACCACAAAAGCATTTTGAATAAAGTGGAAATCAAAAGAGGGAAAGAGCCCGTGCTGACAAATGTATTTCTAAGCTTTGATGAGCAAGTGTGTTTGGTCTGTTTGGGAACCATCCACAAATGTAGGGGATACCATTAAGTATAGAAATAGAAAGGGAAAAAAAATCCTCAAGCTGAGTTTGGATTTTATGCCATCTAGATGATAGAACACTTCTGATAATAAATTTAACCTTGGATATTATAATTATGCATTTCCAGTGAGCATTATAAATATTTGAACCAGAATATTTGGATCTAGTAAAAAGGATTAGCATTCACATACACTTTTATTAAAAAGTTATCTATCATCTACCTTTGATAATAGGTTCTTAGGAAAAATGTAGATTTACATAATTCTTCATTGGGTAAATATTTATTTTCCCATCTCTTTGTATATTGCCATAAATTTGCAATATGCTACATTTACATTTTTTCATTTGTTGCATCAATTATGAAAGAGAAAGTAAGGGATATGGGATTTGTTAGCTAATTTGTGCTCTTTCAGCTTTCTCTGAGTTGTTGTCCCAAAGCATATAAATATTACTGCAGAGCCCTGCGTAAATTGCAGTTGTATTGATATCCTTCTTTTCCACAAGGAGAATTGTGAACAACAACAATAACAACAAAAAGAACTCTCAATGCCTTCTGACCACTGTCTCACACATGGAATAAACTCAGAAAATATTATACTAATATAAAAATGAATGAATGGAAGAATAGATAAGTCAGAAGGTTTCAATGTGTAATTTAAGAATCTAGGGTACTTTTCTGAAAGTGTTATTTCTGTCTATCAGAAACCATTAAAACTTTAGTATTGTTAGAAAAAGGGAGTATTTCATTATGATGAATTATAAAATAAATGGAGCTTAGCACTTGGAACTATAAACATTTTAAAATGTGACTACTGCTCAAACTGGGGGACACTAGTCTCAAAACCAGTGATCTTATTGTGCTGTTGTGCACCTGAGTCACCAGGTCTAATGAAGCAGGCAGGACCTGATCAGATGTGAAGTGCTTTGCAACTTGTTTTTAGATTTCATTTTTGTTTTCTCCTTCACTCTCAGGCTGGAAGCACTTTTTTTTCTTCTTTTTTCTTTTTCTCCTTCACTCTCAGGCTGGAAGCACTTGTTGCATCAAGATATCAATCCCTACAAGTTTTCCTCTCCTTTCATTGCTGATTTTCTTTTGCGTTTTTAAGTTCGTAACCAGATCATTTACTACATTAGATTCCCTTGTAAAATGCCACAGGCAGTCCCATGAATGAGATGTTCATGCTGGCTCTTGATGGCTTTTAGTGATGCCCTAGGCCTTTGCTCATTTTTTTGAGCAGCTGGCCTTGTATCTAGATCCTTGGGTTTGCCAGGCCTGCTAGGATAATTTAGTTAATGCTATAGTCTTATCGTGTAGCTGCTGATACCAAGCAAGTAAACTTTAATCTTCTTTCTCTCTCTCTCTGGCCAGATCCCTTTTTAAACAAATAATAATTCCTTTCTTCTAAACTTATCCAAATTAGGTCTTTGTGACCCTTCACAAAAAGTTCCCAATCCACCAACTTCTCTAACATGTTGTTTAAATGTGACTTTGAATCTTCTGAGTTAATACATAGTTCTCTACAAGACACCTATTTATGAAAAAAGACACAAATCAATGTAGTATTAGTTCTGGGAATTATTAACACTTGGAAGAATGGGGTTCCTTATCATTATTTTATAAATGAGGACATTGAGTGTCAGAGAAACCAAGTATTTTACAAATAGTTAGGAAGCAATGAAGTCAGGAAATTTCAGTTTATCCTCAGAGACTATACGTTTTTCCCAAGTTCCACATGGTCTCTATATATGAATACAAAATTTACACGTGCATTCACATGTAACTATATGTTTTTCTTAGTCTACTTTCTGCAGCTATAACAGAATGCCTGAAACTGGGTAATTTATAAAAAGCAGAGATTTCTCTGGCTTATAGTTCTAGAGGCTGGAAAGTCCAAGAAAACAGAATTGCCAACTGGTGAACTTCTGAGCTGTGCCATCAAAAGATAGATGGTGAAAATTCAAGAGAGGGCAGAAGAAAGCAAAAGAGGGCCAAAAAAAAAAAAGTAGGTTGTTTTTATAACTAACCTACTACTGTGATAATGACATTAATATACTTGTGAGAGCCTACTCACCTTCTTCAACCTTCACCTCCCAACATATCTATTCTGGGGTTTCCAGCACATGAACTTCAGGGGACAAATTTAGACCATAGCAGTATTGTTACCTCCAGTGGCAGAACTTTCTTACTGAGTCACATACTTTCTATTTTAAAAAGTTGTTTTTCGTATATGTCCCTCAAGGTTGTTATGAGGACTTCTTTGAGAAAAAAAAATGTTCTTGAAGGAACTGTATAGACTATAAAGCACAGTAGTACTTTTTAGTTATTATTAGTATATGGTTTTGCCTAAAAGTATCGCAACACATGGGCATAAATTAAAAGTTTTAAAGTAGGAGCAGCCCAGATGACATCTAAGCAGATCTCTTTTAAGGGTGACAATCCAATCTAAGTAGTGAATGAGGCTCAAACTAAACTGGCATTTCCATAAGCTGAAGAATGATGGAGATTGAATAGTCAATTCTACAACGTTTGAGAGAATGAGTCACTGGCTTTGGGCCTGTGCTCTCTGTGAGATCTCTGGATCTCACATCCTAAGCAATTATCAGGATGAACAAGAAATAGGACTAAGGATGTCTTTTTCTTTAGCCTGAAGTGACTGAAACTCAGAAAGTGCTAACATTATTTCTTAAAAGATTTTGGCATTTCCCTGACAATGTTACTGTGCCTCTCAGGACAGGTGGAGACTAAAAAGCAGGATGTTGTTGCAATAGCAACATCTGCTGGCTCTTTGGTAGAATTACATAAACTAGTTCCCAGATTCCCCTCCTCCCCAACTCCCCCCAAGGAACTATTTTCTTTAAATGAATTGGTGGGTTTTGATTTACATGCTATGTAAGCTAAAGAAAGGGCTCTGATGTTGAAGATATGAGGTGTATACATTGTGAGAATCAGTGGGATACCGAAAAAATTAAAGGAATGATTATTGGTTCAGAACAAAGACTCACAAATTTTTCTTACAGGGACAAAAAGTAAACCAATAAAGTTTAGGATCCAAAGATCAACAGGGAGATAAAAAATGAATGACTATGTAAAAATTAAAACTTTGTAATTAAAATAATTAATGGGATATACATAAAACTTCTAATATTCAGAATAAACATACAGTGCTACTCCGGTTACCTGCCACCTTTACCTGAAGCTTCCAGGAATCCACTCACTCATTCAACAAATATGCATTGAGCTGTGTGCCACTCTGTGCCAAGACTTATTCCATGCACCAGAAATTCTACAGTGAAAGAACCAAGTCCTTACCCTAAAGGATCTTACCTGCTGGGAAGAGATGGGTGGCAGTGTCAGCAGGGGAAAGAAAAGCAAATAAGTAAACACGTATCAGTGCCTCTGTCATACCCTTCCTGTCAAGTGACAGGAAGATGAATAAAGACAAGGAGCTAGATTAATTGAGAAGGATATTGATTTGCATAGGTAATTAGGAAATCTCTCTCTAATGAGGGGCCTCTGAGCAGAGATATGAAATAGAGGGGTAAGAGTGAGTCATGCAGTAGGGGTGAGTGTTCTAGGCTAGGAAATAGCAGAACACAGACCCTAAAGCTTGGCTGATTCATTGACTATCAATAAGCTCCTAGAGTGAACTGAATGAAAGAAGGAGTTTCGGGGGTAGGAGAGGACTGACTGGAGATACAGACTCCCTGGGGTTTTCAGTTTTGGGTCAGAAATGGATCTGTCCTCTGGGAGAGAATGGAATCCATCAAAAGCTTTGAGATGAGGAAGAAATGCAAAAAGAAGGGAAGCTGTTGGCCACAGAGCAGAGCAGTTGTTGGCTATGGGGATACATTCAGCCTCCTTGCCGGTGAGCGGAAGAACATCTCACATTTCTATCCTCCCAGCTACAGTGGTCCTGAAGCTGGCATGGCATCCCGACCATTCATCCCAAATGATCTCCCTCTTGTGAAACTTGGTTGAAAGACTAATGGGCATAATTTTCAATTGATGTGTTATGATTCATGTATAGATTTTAATAAAGTTAACTTGGATCCATCCTTGACTCTGAATTGTAATGCACATTACTATCTCAATAGGACAGGTCTGATCTCTCTGCTTTTCATAGGAACATACACTGAATATTTTCATGCTTCCAATGTATTGTTATGGCTTGGTATGAGGTGTCCCCCCCAAAGCTCCTGTGCTAATGGAGGAATGTTCAGAGGTTAGATGATTAGACATGGAGCTGTATGTAACCTAATCAGCCATCTTAGTTTGAATGGACTGATGGTAGGCAGGCAGGGGCATGACTGGAAGGTATGGGTCACTGGGGGCATGTCCATGGAAAGATTTGTCTTCTCTGCTGCCCCTTTCCTTTTCTCCATCTGTTCCCTGGCATCTATGAGGTGAGACGCATGCCTCTGTCATACCCTTCTGCCATGATGGTCTGCCTCACCTTGGGCTCAGAACAATGGAGTCAACCCACCAGAGACTACATCTCTGACAGCATAAGTCAAAATAAACTTTGGCTCCTCTAAGTTGTTCTTGTTAAGTATTTTGGTCACAGTGACACAAAACTGACTAGCATACCAATGAAAATAAAGAACAATACAGCATGGACCAAGGCAGGGTGTGAACTAGTACAATATGTAGAAGTGTGGAAGATACAGCATCAACAGGGAATGGAAGAAATAGTTCAGGTTGTACCAGTCTTTTCCATTAATTCCATGCACGTGAATACCTTTCAGGCATTTTATGCTCCATTTAACTAAAACTGACCTCATGAGATCTCCCAGTATCCAAACCTGCTCTTCCTTGTAATCTCTATTTCAGTAAATGATGCCATCCCTTACCCAGTTGCATAGGTTCAAAAACTTGAAGTCATTCTGACATCTCTTGTCTATACCCTACACTAAAAATCAATTGCGAAGTGTTATTAATTATTCTATAAATTATTTCATCTACTTTGATCCAGATCCTTTTCCATCACCAAGGTACAAGCCACCACTATTACTCATCTGAACCACTACGATTGATGCATGTTTGGTTACTTTTTTGTGCTCTCAACCCAAGTTCCATCCATTAAGGGGTAAAGTTCTAGCCTTCAGGAAGGAAATAAATGAAGTACTAGACATAGAAGAAATAATAATTAGCAAATATTAAACAAATGTACACCCTCCTGCATCCAACCATGAGTCTTGCATAGATAACAAAATCTTGAATTTTGCATGTTAATTGCTTTTTTAATACAAGAACAATAACATGAAAACTTTTAAATTGTAATATGAAAATACCATTAACTTTGGAATCATTTTAATAACAACTGCTAAAAGAGAAAATCCACTATTAAACTGCATATTTAGGTTTTGATTAGCTGAGGAGTCTATTGCTTTAATAATCACAGGTGTTCTTCTACCTTGATGGGGTGCTGAAGCATGTAGGACTCACTGGGAAATAAGAAAATTAAGTGCCATATGTTACATATACACTGTAGGACCAGCTGTTTCCTCCTATCTTTTATCTCCACTAACACGGATGTGTCTGCTTTTTCTATCTCTTGTTAAATATAAACTTGATGATGTGATGAGATAAAACATCCTATTGCTCTCAGTGTTATTTTCAACTGACTTAATCCTTAAATTTGCTATTTTGAAAATTTCCCCACCAGATTTCAACGTGGAAGTAAAATTACCATGACTTTAAAGAAAACTAGAAAGCAAGACTTGAAAGTCATTATTATTCTATAGTCCCATGTTGGGGTTTACATGATCCTCATTTTCTTTCTCTGAAATACAGTGTTTGATACAAAAATAAATAAATAAAAATTCATTGCAGTAGAACCTAAATAGGAACTCACCACAAAGAAATAACTAAAGTGTGTCAAAATTTGGGGGCTGCATGTAAAGCAAGAATTAATGGGAAATTTAGAAATTTACATGCTTATATTGGAAGAGAAGAAATAAATTCAATGACTTAAGGTTCCATTTCACAAAGACAGAGAAAAGAGAGCAAAATAAATAGGAGGAAGTAATAAAGATATGGAAGAAATTAAAACACTAAAAATAAAATCAGACAATAAAGAGAATTAACTGGTTCCAGAAAAAGATGAACAAGATTCACAAAACCCTAGCTATTCTTGAGCTCAAAAGAGGGAATATAAATCAGTTCAGAAAAGGAAAAAAAAAAACTTATTGCCACAGACCCCACAAATATGGAAAGAAGACTATAAGCCATTTTAGTCCAGCAAACTTGACATTTTAGATGAAATGGAAATTTTTTTCTTCAACATTGATTTTGCTATTATTGCTGTATTAAAAAAAGAAGAAGAAGAAGAAGAAAAAAACTCATCCCCAAAGCTCAGTGGCATAAAACAATTGTTTCATCTTCTTTGTGAAATTTTCCAGGTCAGGGCTTCAGACAGAGCACAATAGGGATGGTTTTTCTCTGTTCCGTGATGTCTGGAGCCTCAGCAGGGTGGATTGATAAACTAGGAACTCAAAAGTCAGAGCCTAGACACTTGCAGAGTGTCTTTACTGGTACCTGACAGGTGAATTCTCTGATTAGTCCCTCAAGTTAACTGAGCACCTGGATGGGCATCTCCTCTGCATGGTCTGTGCTTCCTCAGAGAACAGCAGCTAAGAAGCACCAGGGTTTCATATATGGATGCTCAGGCCTGCTAAGGTCAGTGTCCTACACGGAGGCAGAAACTGTGACACTTTTTCTGGTTCAGTCTCAAAGGTGTATACCATCACTTCTACTTGTTCTACTATATTTGTTAACAGCCAATTCACTTTGAATTTGGTCTTTGTCCTAAGGCCTGTTGTTACTTTGAAAACACTTTGTTGTTAGAAACAAACAAAACCCCAGAACTCTTCTGAGCACTGTACATTTCTCCCAAATTGTACTTAAAAAGTCTCCCCCTTTCATTGTTATAGGTGATGTTACCACAACCAGCAGTTTTGCAACCTTTCTAGCGCTTTACAACAAAGACCTTCTTCCCTCCCACTTCCAATAACACTTCTCCTGTTCTTCCAGGTGTCATTAACTCCCTCCCCAAGTGTCTTCAGTTTTCTCTGATAGTGCCCTCGAGGCCCTTACTTAAAACTGGGACAGGGATTCACACAAAGCATAAAAAGGATAAAAGAATGACATCTCCCATGATGTCTAAGGCCTCAGCTGGGAAGACCAAAAACTTCAGAATTCTTAATGACTGAGTCCTGGAATCATCTGGAGGGATATTTATTCATGTGTCCCGTGGTTGCTATGGAAGGTTGGCTGGGTGTCACTGGTGCTGTCAGGAAGAGCATCTGCACATGGATCACAGAATAGATGTTATCTTGATAATGAAGGCCACTGCCAAACTGGACTCCAAAGTGATCGTACCATTTTATGCTACCTCCAACAATGAACACAGATTATTCCACTATCTTATCCACATTTGATGTCAATCTTTATTTTAGTTTAGGCATTCCAGTGGGTGCAAAATATTAAAACACTGATTTTGATTCACATGTCTCTGATGACTGATGATGCTGGGCAACATCTTATATGCTTATTTGGAATTCTATGTCTTCATTTGTGAGGTGCTGATTCAAGTCTGACCCTTTTCAAAAACTGGATTGTCTTTATTATTGAACTGTAGGAGATACAGTTATGCTAGCATATAAATTGCCAATATTTTTTCCTGATATTTTATTTTAACGTCCTTCCATTTGCTTGTCCTATATCTCTTCTTTATGTTATCTTTTTAGAAGAGTCATAGAACCATTTAGCTCCTGTTATTATTGAAAAATACTCCCTCATAATTTTGTTACTCTATTCCTTAATGAAATTCCAATTCTATACTACATTATTAATCTGCTTTTTACTGATAATTCTTCCCCTTTGATTTTGTTGACAAATGCCTTTTTTCCATAGTTATACGTGGTTTCCATGCTAGTTTCTAACTAGATTTTCCCTAATCTTTATTGGGAGTACTTGTCTAATTGCTGTTGAGGTATCTGTGGGAAGGAATAGGAGGGAATTAGTTGCTAAATTTGGAGCAAAGATGAGATTTTTTTTAAATAAAATATTATCATGTTATTGTTTGTATCCTTAGAATAATGTCTCAATTTTGTTGTCATGGAAACTATTGGTCTTCAAATGAAGGCCAGGATTAAATTCCTTTATCTTTCTCTACGGAAATAGAACAGTTCTTCCTCTCCCTTCTCCTTCCTTAACTCCATTTCATTTTGGGCCATCTTCCTGGGGCAGACATTTAGGCCATCTGAAGCAATAAAGGCATTTCCTTGTGGTTTTTTCCCTTCACTTCAAATTTCCCCATAGGTCTCATATGTGGACTTTGGGTGACAGGGAACTCCTTCGTTGTTTTTTTTTTTTTTTTTTTTGTAAAGTTTTCAAACCTGCAGATACATCACTTCAATTTGAGTATTAATGGATGAGTTTTTTTCAGATTTATGACACATATTCTATCTTCACCAAGCACTGGGGAGGTCAAGGTTAACTGTCAATGCCCAACTCTGTATTGTCCAAATGTACCACCTGTAATAGGTGTTCTTTACACTTTGTATTTTGGAGTCACAGAAAGAAAAGAGGAGTTCCTTTACCTTTTTTAGAAAAATAAACTGGTAATTCTGTGATTAAAAGACTCTATTACTACATTGATCATGTTATGAAAACTTGTGGAATTTTGTGTGAAAACTTGGAAATTCAGTGCGTTTTCAGAATATGTCATCATTTTTGAAAAATCTTTCTATCTGTTACATAATTGTCAGAATTTTTATTTACACTAAAAGATGTCCAGCATGGTCTCTTGGTGTTCATACACTGTGGACAATACAGACTCAGAGATCAATGAAGCAAAAGGACATAGCAGAATATGGAGTTGCAGACAGCTCACTTTATTCTATGAGCAACAGCTAACACTGCTACCAGGGCCTCCACATGTGGTCATGCTGATTGTGCCTTGCAACACAAAGGGACATGATTCACAGTCTTGTCCACATGAGGTCTACTCCCTGGAGTCATACACTATGTGACTATTCATTTATGTGCCACAGTGCCCTGCTCCCATCATGCCCCTGCAGTTGGGCATCTTGAAAAACAGCTAAACTTCTCAATTCATCTAAATATGCTCTTCTATGTGTCATCTCTAACACTATATACACATAATTTAGTTTGGGGCATTACAACTAGGATTATTCCTACAAAAACAATATTTGCACATTTTTAGAAGTCTGGAACACATAGGTACAATGTACAACTACATATGATCATCTATCATATAAAGGTATCATATTGATTCATAAAGACTGGACTGCCATTAATATTGATGCAATTGCCAGTTGTGGGCTGTTCCTAAAGCCTTTAAGTTGTAACTCCATCCAAGTTTTAATCTCAACAGATCCTGTAATCCCTACTCCCCCAAGTCTTATAGGCATTGTTGGGTGGCATGTCATCTATGCATTGAGGTACCAGAGTTAACGTTGATCAATAGGAAATTGAAGAAGATAATTTATTGGCAACTTGCTAGCAACAGTGAGAGCAGAGGGAGATGTCTACAAATGTTTTACTTGCCACAATGCATATAGACATACTTAATCTTACTTGATCTTAATTATTTGATGAAAAGTTATCATTCCATTTTTTTATATGTGAAAACTATACATAATGAGTTATTTACACAAATTGCTAAGTAATAAGTGGCTGACCAAGGACTTTTTTTTTTTCAAGTTCTCTAATTCTAAACCTTGTGGTCCTCCTATGGTACCAGAAATTCTCTAAAATCGTTTGTTCTTTGTAAAATGCTTGACTAGATATTCATACATGTTGTGATAGTTCTGATTTTTACAAGAAGATAATTTAATCAAATTGAGACAGTCACAGTGTGTAAATTACCTGCCACTCTAAAAATATCATCTAAATTGCCATTAAGCCCTTGAAAGAATAAGAAAAATATAGATTATTTCAGATATAATTAAAAAGAAATATCAGAAACAATTACATAGGAAGTAATTATTTCCATTACCAAATATTTCTTCCTGTATAGAAAGATTCACTGTGGAACCCTTAAATAATACTCATTAAGTGAACTTTAATCTAATTTATTGAAATTAAATTTCTACAAAATTCAGTAGAAATATAGGTTATCGCAGAGTGAAAAAAAAAGAACAGGAAACAATGGAGAGTTATCTATTCTGACTATAACTCTTTTGTAATGTGGAATAAGTGTGACTTTATTATATAATTCTTTAGTTATAAAGTATTTTAAAAGGCAATTTGTTGTTAGCTTTCAAGAAAACTGAGATTTAATTAATTTCAATAAATGTTTATTAGGTGTAACCATATTCACAGCACCTTTGTAGGAGCTGGAGATGTACATGATAACCCCTGGCCCTTGGTCTTCAGTGAAAGCAGCCAACAGACACCTGTATAGCAAATGCTGCCCTAGAACCACAATAGGTACCAGAGGAACGGGGGCAGAAGAGTTTACTCCAGACTTAAGTTTTGAGGGACACATAGATCTAAGTGAATATAAAGTCTCTGAGTCTTAAAGGATGACCAAAATCCTCATTTCAGTTTAAAGATATTGCTACTTTTATTTAACCATTTTTAAGGTCTTGTTTGATAAGCTCAATTTTGTACATATGAGCTCTTAGCAATAATCATATGTAACAATGTGTGGGTTTATGATCAATGGAGCATGCATTATGATTCAATAAATAGCTCCCATATTCTCCACTAAAAAAATAGAGAAATACAACAGAGTAAAGAAGAGTGCTAGCTAGCATTGGTACTACGGATAGAGGTCAGTGTAGAGGGTGGTAGATTGATGTGTGTCCTAAATGCACTCTTGTAGCAAACACAGAATAGAAAAATTTAGTCACCAGTCACAGCAGCCCTGGCCTTCTCACCATCCTATGCCTCCCTCCCTAGGGCAGAGAAGGGAGAAGTGGCCAAGAGTGATTTGTATAGTTAGCAAAGCTAGAGAGGAAGGCTGCATCTCAGCTAAGCAAAGACTGTTAGCCTCCCCAAATTTACTGTGCAAGTAAGTTACTTCGCCTTTCCAGGGGAAGGGGAAGGAAAAGAGAGAGTGGGACCAGAGTGCTGAGAGAACATTCTCCGCCTCATAGAAGCAGCAGTGTGGAACATGTGGTCCACCTTTAATATCCCACAAGATGATTCTGATTGCTGGGGAAAACACAGATGTTTATATTTTGATTATAGTTTTTTCTTTTACAAATTCCACATCCTTCTACATTTTTTGAGAATGGTCTATTTTTCTAAAAGTCTTCAATTTTCTCTTATATCCTTATAAAATCTAAATCAACAGAATGATAATAGATAAAAGTACAAGAGTTGTAGTCATTAATAACCTGTTTTATTTATATACATAACTTCTGAACTCCTCACTTATCTTTCAGTATTTGTAGGGGATGGGGGGGGAGGGTTGGTGGTGCCAGGGATTAAACCCAGAGGTGCTTAACCACTGAGCCACATACCCAACCCTTTTATGTTTTTGTTTTTTAATTTTATTTTATTTTGCTTTTATTTTGAGACAGGGCCTTGCTAAGTTGCAGAGGCTGGCTTTGAACTTGCCATCCTCCTGCTTCTGCCTCCCAAGCTTCTAGGATTATAGGTGTGTGCCATAGCGTCTGGCTATTTTTAAAAAACTTTTTTTGGGCACATATTAATTATACAGAATAGAGGGCTTCTTTGTAGCATATTTTTGCATCATATAACAATTTAGCCAATGCTATTCCCATATAACTCACCTTGCCCACTCCTCCCCAATCCCCCTGCTCTCCTTCCTCTACCCTAATGGTTTTCCTTCTCCATTTGTGACATTCCCTTTTTTTCTTTCAGTTAAAATAGTCTGCTACCCTTAATCAGCAGGGGTTGCTCGAGTATATAGTAGTGAGAGTTTTTATTCGTAGATCATTATACTTAAAACCAAAAGGCAAAAAAGAGAATGAAAATACATGAGATAGGAAAAAAACAGTGAAAGAAAAATTTGGTGGAATTTTGCTTGGTGGAATTCTAGAAAAAAAATAATAATTGGCTTTTTCCCCTGAATTAGCAGAAGGTTGCTTAGTTATGCAGGCATCTAACGAGGCCAGGGCAGTAGTCATGCACCTAGATTTCCAGTGGACAAGTTAGTCAACAAACATAAAGAAACATCTTCAAAGCCAGAGGCATTTATATATTACTTTGCTGTTCATCTATGTCAACTGCCAGTTTTGGTTCCTTTGGACAAACTGTCTTTATAGTGGTTTGGATCTTCACTGTCTGGATGTAAGAATCAAACTTTAAGAATTATCTAGTTT
Organism: Marmota monax; assembly: GCF_021218885.2. Lineage (NCBI taxonomy): Eukaryota > Metazoa > Chordata > Mammalia > Rodentia > Sciuridae > Marmota > Marmota monax. Next base: position 13,583,648 of record NW_026694084.1, on the reverse strand, counting down.
GCTCTTGAAACTATCCACACTACAGTCTAATATTTGGGTACTGATGTGCCATGATTAAATGAGTTTATTATTTTAAACTTGTCTGTGAGCTCTATTGATTGTACTACAACAAGGCAGAGAATGCAGAAGACAGGATATGCAGGCATTGCTTGATGTGATTATCACAATATAGATACTAAAACCCCTTAGTGCAATTTTGGTTTATTTGGGATTCAATTTATGACTTTCTTAAAATTAAGTCTTTCCTTTCTGCAAGGGCACAGGTATACTTCTCTTTAGATTGAAAGCTCAAAAGCAACTGAAGTTATCACTTTTAATAAGGAAAACATACATCATGTTATTTTCCACCAGAGGGTATATTTTTGGAGATAAAAACAGTGGTCCTATTGTGGTGCATTATGGCTATCCTACAGGTTTTCAAGTCAAGGTTCTTCTTGAAGATTTTCCTACTCTGTGAATTATTATCATTTTCTTCTGTGGCTTGCCAATATGGGAGGCATTCTGGCAGGAGAAATAACCTTGTTGGCCTTGAAAATGTGAAGTTGTAATTAGTGGAGAACGGTGACAACTCGTGCCACCTGGAAAATGTTTAAAATTCCTTCCTAATGAGATGACTTACTTCCCTGCAATCATCCTTTCCAGGGTTCCCAATCACCCCACGCTATTTTTAGATTCATTTGAATTGGCTAATTATGAGGGTTTGCATGAATTATGCCTAGTAATTCTGTTGTCCAAGGGGCCCTGCCATGTCAGAATTATTATCTTGGGATTCTATAATAGCTGAGCAAGCAAAGGCTAGAAATGGTTGAAGTGACACCCCACACTACACAAAATTATTGGAAAGATATGTCTAATCTTAAAATCGGATCTTGATTAGTAGTGTTCTTCTAGAAGAAGAAAATGAGGGGGAGTGGGTTGTGTCACAAGCAAACACCTGACACAGAATGTGTTCTGCCAAATCTCAGATTTCCTGAGATCATTTTTTAATGGAGGGAATAAATAGATAACCAACAACATACTGAAGAAAATGGGCTAGATTTGAAAGAATTTTGCTAGTAATCCTGACATTAAGAGTAAGGTGAAGATGATTAAAAATGTTAAAGTCAATTAAAAGGATTTTTAAATTACCCTGGAAACACAATGACTAAAATAGCATGACAGAAATATATCTTGGTAAGAAATGACAAAAACCACCTGGAACAATTCAACTTGTCCTGGAGAATGAAGCATTTTCTGGAGAGTACCTTGCACTTTTAAATGAGTCAAAGTATTGTTTCGGAAGGACGGCATCCCAAAATTCTCTGAAAACTTAAGATCAACTTCCTCGTCCCTTCTTTGTGAACTCTGAGCAATGCTAAAGACCAAGAGAAACACTAAAATATAATAGGGAGTTTTGATTTTTCAAGGTTGGAGCAGATTCCATAGGCTAATGAGCTCAAGCTTAACAATCCTGGACTAAATTGTTATAGGGATGATTTGTGAGCTTCTATAAGAGGCATATTTGAGGGGCTTCAATGTAACATTCCTCATAGTCACCCAAAGTAGAAGGTGCTAACCCAGGAGACACTAACTTTTCCATGATTGGATATACTTCTTCTAAGCTAAATATTCACATGACACTATATAAAAGGACAGTTATTAAACTTACCACAATAAAAGCAGTCCCCTTGATACTTTGTTTTTATAACATTCAGGATCCAGTCAAGAGGATTAAGTCACACCACTTATTTTAACAGAAAACAATTTATTTAAAAAAAAAGTGTCAGCCAGGCATGGGACATACCTGTAACCCTAGCTAGTTAGGAGGCTGAGGCAAGAGGGTTGCCAGTTGAAGTTCAGCCTGGGCAACCTAGCAAGACTCTGTCTCTAAAAAATAAAAAAGAAGCCAGGTGCAGTGGCACACACTGTGGTCCCAGCAAATCAGAAGGCTGAGGCAGGAGGACTGAGGTCAGTCTTAGCAGCTTAGTGAGACCCTGTCTCAAAATTTTAAAAAAATAAATAAATAAATAAAAAGGATTGGAAATGTGGCTCAGTGGTAGAATGCCCCTTAGGTTAATCCCTAATACTGCAGAAACTAAAACCAAAAGAAAAAATAAATTCTGAGCTAGTTCTGAATTCTGAATTCATTTGCTAGAGCTTCCATAACATTGTACCATAAAATCTATTGTCTCACAATAAATGACTAGTAGTTCTGGAAGCTAAGAGTCCCAGACCAAGATGTCAGTAGTCTTTCTTCCTTTTGAGTTTGAGAGTGAGATCACTTCCATGTCCCTCTCCCAGCTCCTAATGGTTGGTTAGCTGCAATCTGCAATCTCCTTGGCAGGTAGATATATCACCCTGATCTCTGATTTCATCTTCACCTGGCCTGTCTGCATACCTGTCTCTGTGTCCACATTTCTACTTTTTATAAGAATAGAAAAATATTGGATTAGGACCAACTCTAATGACCTCATCTCAACTAGATTATCTTCGAAGATCCTATTTACAAATTAGATTAACATTCACAGGTTCATTGGAGTAAGGCTTCATATAATAGGGGGACACAATTCAACTTATAGTGCTCAGTAACCTAATAAGCAAAACATTTTCAGAGGTAGAAGAGCTGGAAGGGCTGGAAGAACAAAGGAAAGGGGTTGAACTTACCAGAACTCAGAATCTTGGAAAAGGGGCCCAAGGAACCCAAACTCACACACCTGAGGGTCACATGTCCTGATATCTCTGGGCAGCTGGGGCAGGATGAGGCTGCTTCTGAAAACCTTGGCAGCACTGTGAACATTGAGAAAACTGCAAACTGTATTCAGCTGCTACTAAAAGAAAGAATTGTTCCTGCCAGAGTGAATAAGTGTCACAGGGCCACTGCTCCTAAGAGCTGCATGCTGAGTTCTCCTTTTTCTTTTAGCTAGCACCCGCTATGAGCAGAGCCCAGCAGGGGGCAGCTGGCCAAGCAGAGAAGGGGTCCATGGAGCCCTGGCTCCAGCATCACAAAGCTAAGTAGGAAAAGGTGGGTTTGCAGCTGATCCACAGTAAATGAATTATTGGCACACTTTTTAATTTTATTGAGACAGAATCAGCAAATGATCCAGCAACAAATGGAGAAAATTTTCAAAGCCAGTGGTCCTCCAAACAAAGGACCCCAAAATGTCACAAACTTTTTAGATCTATGGAGCTACTGGTGTGTGAATGTTTGCCTTAATTTCCTTATCTATAAAATAGGTATGATAACAATAAGGACAACATGGGATAGTCATGATAAAAAAGGAAATCATTTAAAACAATGTCTGCTGTCAAAGAGTAGGTGACACAGACTGAGAGCTTGTGACTCAGTAAATGTTGGCTATTATTTATTACTTCATTGCTAAATTAAATAGTCAAAAATTCAATTATTAACAACATATTTCAGGGCCTATCTCACCCTATTTAAGGAAGTAATGAAGCAAGAAAATATTCAGGTGTTTGCTTACTACCATTATAGCACCTGCAAATAAGTGTGGACTTACTCAATTTTTTCATAAACTAAAATCAATTATCTCAGCCTTCTGTTCCACTTAGCATTTCATGGCTGATGATTGCTTTCAGAGCTTTACAAAATTTTGATAAAATAGTTTCTGACTGAAAAGGCCAGGATGGCAAACAGGTTTCATTGTGACTATTACTAACAGGCAGTGGCCACTTGGAATGAGGAGCTGAAATATGTGGGGCAGAGTCCAGGATCAATCAGCAATCATTGTCCAATGCCCAGGAGGGTGCCTTGGTGGCTGTCTGTTTCTCCCTTGGTTTTATGAACATAGGAATCCTGAGTTTGGCTTCCAGGATCAAAACTAAATTCAAATTCTTGTTCTCTTTTCAAAGCTGAGGATGGAGGTAATGAATAAATACCTCAGATGGTTATTTTGAGGATTAAATGGAAAATTCCTACCATGTTGTTTTAGTCAACTTTTTCATCTCAGTGACCATAAGACGCAACAAGGACAATGTAGAGGAGGAAAAGTTTAGTTGGGGCTCATGGTTTCAGAGACTTCAGTCCATAAATGGCCGACTCTTTGCTCAAACACCATGGCAGAAGGGTGTAGAAGGGGAAAGCTGCTCAGCTCCCGGGACATAATATAAACCCCAGAGGCCTGACCCTAATGACCTACTTCCCCCAGTCATACTCTACCTGCCTACAGTTATCACACAATTAATCCATATCAGTGGAGTAAGTCACTAATTATGGCACAGCTCTCATAATCTAATCATAGTACCTCTAAACGTTCTTTCATTGTCTCATACATGAGCTTCTGGGGACACCACATACCCAACTCATAACACAATTCTGCGGAACTCAATAGGTATAAGTTCCTTTCTCTCTATGTAGTTTGACAACAATGCATGATGACCTTATAACTGTATTCAGACTTGCCATATTTCATAATTTTGTTATGATTTGATCAGCTATGCAAAAGTAACCATTGTGAAATACAGTTTATTTTTAAATTTTTAATATAGTTAAAACTTATTCATGTATAGTAGGCTACATAGAGTCATTTCATTTATCCCCCCCCCAAATTTAAATGAAACTATTTTGGGTGAATGAGTGCATTGGGATGAAGTTTGGCCTCTCTACCCGTAAAATTACTTCAGCATCTACAGAGAACACAGGTTAAATGTGATGCATTTGATTCCTCCACCTTTTGTTGAATTAGGGAAAAACTGTTTTCGGTTGCCTGAGAAACAAAAGTAACAATTTCATGGATAAAAATAAGTAGCTTTCACAGGCTGAGACTGTGTCAGAAAAGGCTATTTTGTTCTCTAGTGAAAAGGTCACTGTCCATGGTCATTTTGCCAAATAGCTCCATGCAGTTCTGTCAAGTAGCTGCTCCAGATGATGCATTTCCCTCCCCTGGGTTTTTCTAATATATTTTCTCAAAGACCTCCCTCACAGAAAGTAAGTTCAATTCATATTTTTAAGAAAGAATCTGGTGAATATATGAATATATTTTGGATACAATTCTCAGATCTTCAGTTTTCTGTTTTCTACTTCATTGTTTAAAAGGGCAGCACCACCTGGTGGCTGAATACAATCATTGGAATGTTATTGCCTCCTAAAAATGGAAAAAATATAGATTCAGCAGCAGAAAAACATCCAATTATTTTTTACATTAAACTGAGATTAATCATTGCAAGTTTATGCTTTTTGGTTTCCTTATTTTAATTATGTCTAGTTTAAAAAATACACAAACTCATAAACCATAAGAATTTTTATCCTTTGCCAAGTGTACTCCTTTTCTTTAATATCCTTTAATTTTATTGAGAAGGTCACTCACATATAATTTTAATGTTGTGATCTTTAAAAATTGAAATTTAAAGAACTTTTGAGAAATTCCTTTTTGTGAGGCAGTTTAATTCACTCACTAAAGTTATCTTACTGCACTTTTCTTCTCAAGTAGTCTCATTTGTAAGGAACTATAGTCCAGGCACTTACTTTAAAAATAAATTTACTCATAAAAACACCATCAGAATTAATGATAGCTATTTGGAGAAAGACATGTAATTGTTACACTGTAATTATGATTTTTAGACCCAATAGTGAGCTTCAAACAAGGCATTTGATTCAAAATGCAATGCTGCTGCCCTCTTGTGGTGTAAAAGCAGAGTTCCCTCTGGAAACAACAGCCTCCAAAGAAATAATAATTTGATACATGACAGAGAAAGCCAAGTAAGAGCAATAGAATGTTAGCAATTAACTTCTTTTAATTTCTTATTTGGTGAACACTTAGCAATAAAAATCCCTTCTTCCATAACTTTTAGGATCCTTCACCAGTTCCATGAAATATCCTTTTACAAATGCAAAGTCTAACACCTTTCAACTAAAACCAGTATGATTAGTTTATTTACCAGTGTCCTAATGTTCGGTGAAGAATAAACTGCTGTCAACTATTCGAATACAAAGAAGAATAAAAATAATTCTCCTTCACTGTGCTTCTGGTTTAGCCTGGGATGTGTTCAGGAGACTTTTCCAAGGTGCAGAACATGCATTTACCTTGCTGAAACACTTTGGACCTTGCAATTGTGACACTGAATAGAAAACAAGCTTTAGAGACACATTCCAAATGGAGGAGCCAAGCTTTTCCTGGGCACATTGGCTCTGCTGCTCTGCTGCTAGAAATGAATGGCGCTTTTCAGATTTCTCCATATGAACAGAACTAATTCTCTAAGAGCTGCTCTGGCTCTGTGTTTACATCTCTCACCTTGAATTGTGAGTGTTATCGTGGATTAAAGGAAAACAAGAAGGAAACAAAGGGATGATTCTGTCTTTGCATTAAATTCCAGGCACTGTAGGACAGGAGTTTAATTCACCAGCTCTGTCTGAGATTTCCTGTGGCCACCTCTTCTGTACAGCACTCCACATACACTTGCATTAACAAAATGGGATTTGGTTATTGTTGAGGTGAAAGAAATAGAGCAACCAATTATATCCTGCCTTCATTTAATTAGCTCCAGAGAAAGTAAGCAGAGACAAAAGCAAAAATGGTGGTTGGTTTAGGGGTTTGGGCCACCACTTTGACTACTAGCCTGGCATTTCTGTGTCTCCCCTCACCTTGAGATGCACTGTTGTCTTCTTGTGGATCAGCAGCTTTTAGCAGGGGGCTTTACCCAAGTGGTTTTCTTGGACATTTCCTTTCTCTTCTTCTTATTTTTTCCTGAACAGATGTCCACGGTTTAGCTACAATGTCTGTATGAGGAAGCCAGAGTAGAAGCAGAGATGGGTTAGAGCAACTTGACATGTTCAGGATCTTCTTACAAGATCCCACAGACCATGCCTTTATGTTTCACTTGAAAATGGTATCTGCAAGGGCAGGGAGTTCTGAGTTCTGCCTCAGACCCAGACTTCAGGGATCCCCAGACTTCCCAGAATTCTCCCAAGGACCTTTCAAGAAGGGCTCTTATAGACCTCATGTGAGAGGAAGTGAGACTCAGACACTGTTCAGCCTGTCTTCTTCTGCCACACTCCCATGTTATGTAGGCCAAGCTAAGGCCACACCTGTCAGTCAGGTAAGGGCTCTTCAGAAACTCACCTCTTCTTCATTCCTACAGCCCCTGTTTTAGGGATGGGCAAGAGATTTTTAAACTGCATGAAAGAATGAAATTTTAACATTGGAACAGAGTATACTTTTAAGTTTTTTTTTTTGAAATACATTTAGTCTTAAGGAAGTGCTACCAAAATATTACAAAAGTTTCCATAAAAATTTCATCCTCCCCAAAAATAAATAAACACAGACAAACACACAAACTTTTACCCAGCTTGCCCCTATGTTAACATATTTTGTAACTGCAGTACAATTACACTAAGAAATTTACATTTGTAAAATATTACTACCTGAACTAAAATACTAATACCTTAGTGGTAGCATGCAGTCCAATGCCACCAGTTATTCCACTTTTGTTGTGATGGTTGTTCCAGGATTCGATGCATATGGAGTTTAGTTTTCAATCATCCTTGGTCTCCTCTAATCAGTTTCTGTTCCTTGTTTCTTTCTCATCTTTCATGACCATGATATTTTGAAATAGTTCTGGCCAGTTACTTTGTGGTATATCTCTGTTTGAATTTGCACATATTTTCTTGGGATTAGATTGGGAACATGTAAGAACACCACAGAACTGAAGTCCCCTTTTCATTGGCAAATATCAAGGGGTATATGATCTGGATGTCTTCTTATTGGTGGTGATTATAATTTGGTTAAGGCACTGCTTATGGGGTTTGCTAACTATACATGTTATTGTTCACTTGATAATTAATAAATATATTGGGGTAGGGCCCTAGATGTTGTACAAATATCCCACTTCTTTCCTCAAAATTTTGCCCACTAATTTTGGTGCCTTGACTACAGTAATTATGAGAATGACATAGTAATGGTGATATTCCATTTCTTATGTTTCTTCTGTTTATTACTTGTATTCTTTTGTAAGGTAGAACCATCTATTATTCTTTCTTTCTTTGTTTATTTATTCAGTTATTTATTTATGTGCACTGCAACTGGCAAGGCTGAAGAAGCAAAGATACCAAAGCCCTTTGGAGAGAACAACTTGTTACCATGTCTCCCAGATGCCAGAAGTAGAGCTACAAGACTCATTTGCTCAGCTGGGTTTGGGTTTTGGTTTGGCCCCACCATTTCTTTCCATGCCCCTATTCCTTCCTTCTGGATTGGGAATGTTTACTCTGTGTGTGTGTGTGTGTGTGTGTGTGTGTGTCTTGCTTTTGATCTTTTGATCTCATTACAGGGGCTCACAGCCAAGGTTTGCCTTGAGTCTCTGCGAGACATTGGACTTTGACTTTGGGGCAATGCTGGAACTTTAAGACTATGGGACTCTTAATAATAAACAAAGTGCTCTTGCATTATGAGGTTGACATGAGCTTTTGGGGGTGAGGGGAAGAATTTTATGTTTTTGCTCTGAGATAGCCCCCAATAGTTACTGTGCTAATGTGGGACCATACAGAGGTGAAATCATTGGATTGTGACCTAATCAGTCCATCCTAGTTTAGATAGAATGACTTGTTTTAACTGAAGGCAGGTGAAGCAGGCTAGGTATGGGTCACTAGAGCATGTCCTAGGAGAGTTCATTTGCCCTGTGTCCTCTTCTCTGCTTCCTAACCTCTCCATGAGCTGAACAGCTTTCTTCCACTGTGCCCTTCCACCATGATGTTCCACCTCACCTGGGCCTCTAAAGAATGAAACCAGTTGAACATGGACTGACACTTGTAAACTATGAACCAAAATAAACTCCCCCCATTAAGTTGTTTTTGTCAGGTATTTGGTCAAAATGACAAAAATCTGCTTAACACATGTGGTAAGTATATATTTCACCTCATAGGAAAAAAATGTCATATTATATTCTACACTGTTGTATCATTTTGTTCTTCTATGAACAATATATGCAGGTTGCAGTTGCTCAGCATCAGTGCTTAATATTTATTTCTTTATCTGTTAGGGTATGTAAACAAGTCAAGATGGCGCCTGGCAAAATGCCAGAGGGAGTGGTTTGTGAAGTAACGCCAGTGAGCCATTAAGTGTGGAGATTCCTTATTGGTTGACTGCTGTATCTAGTTTATGTTAATTAGGATAAGCTGTGTGGAATGTATATATACCTCTCCTGTCCTACAATAAATGGCTCCCACTCCTGCTGTATCAATCTACACAAGTTGCTCATCACCCCCGGTTATTTTGCTGCAGCCGGACTGCGGCATTTATCTATTGCAAGAATGTGATTTTAACGTACATTTCTCTAATTATGATTGATATTTCCCTAATGATGTTGAGTAACTTCTCATACCTATTTGTCCTCTGGGTATCTTCTTTGATGAAGTGTATCTGTTCTCATCTTTGGTTCATTTGTCAATTGGGTTGTTTTCTTATTGCTGAGTTTTAAGTGGCATTTTTCTACCTATTTATTTATTTATTTATTTATATATTTTGGTCTAAGGATTGAACCTAGGGTCATTACACCACTAAAATACATCTATAGCCCTATCTATCTATCTATCTATCTATCTATCTATCTATCTATTTATTTTGGTCAGAGAATTGAACCCAGGAGCACTACACCACTGAGCTATCTATCTCTCTCTCTATTTATTTATTTTGGTCAGAGGATTGAACCCAGTGGCACTAAACCACTGACCTACACCCATAGCCCTATCTATCTATCTATCTATCTATCTATCTATCTATCTATCTATCTATCTATCTATCATCTATCTATTATCTATCTATCTATCTATCATCTATCTATCTATCTATCTATCTATTTGAAATAAGATCTCACTAAATTTCTTAGAGCCCCGCTAAGCTGCTGAGAGTGTCCTTGAAATTATGATCTTCCTGTCTAAGCATTCTGAACTGCTGGGATGATGGTTAAGTGTTTTTTACATATTCCACATAGAAGTGCTGTGTTAGGAATGTTTTTTCAAATACTTCTTTCAGTATTTGACCTGTTTTTCTATTCTCTTAAAAATGAATTTTATATAATAAATATTTTTAATATTAATGAGGTCCAATTTATCATTTTTTTCTCTTATAGATCACTTTCTGGTGTTATATTTAAAACTCTTTGCCTATTCAAAGTAATAAATATGGTCTTTTTTAATAAAGTTTTGCAGTTTGGGGTTTATTTGACTATATGGTACAAGGTTTGTCTCAATTTTTTTCACAATTGCATATATAAGTGTCCAATTATTTAGCACTATTTGTTGAAAGGCTACTGTTTGCCAATTGATTGCCTTTGAACCACTATCAAAAATCAGTTGCATCAATATAAATAGTTGAGGTCATATTGTATGAATCTTACAGAGAGAGCTTTTAAGATTTCATGTTGTTTGTAGTTTTGCTTAGCTGATACTCTCATTTTTAGTAGCTAATACAACCATTTTCTGTTTCTAATGGTCCATGTCCAATCCTTCAAACTGAAGCTTTATATACAATCTTTGAATTTATTTTATTACACTTATCTGGTACAATTTTCATCACAAAAAGGAATTCACGTGTGAGCTAAATTTATTTTTGAAAACCATTTCGCTTCTCAATCTCTTAATAAAAATATCCTGTGTCCCTCAAATTCTACAGAAAAAAAACTCCAAAAACTATTGTTATACGTGTGCTTTGTGCATCAATGGTCTTCCAACCTGGCCTGGAGTCATGAATGAGGGTGAGCCTAGATTCAGGCAGTAAAACATATGCGCGCTCCTCATCATGTTCTTCTTTGTGGTTGCCTCCACTGAGGCACTATTTTATGTTTTGGTAAAAGAAGTCAGTTTAATCCAATGAGGAATGAAGTTTTAGAAACTATTCTTTCATGGTCTACATTTTCTCTGTTAATTATTAAAAATGTCCTTTTGCTTGTTAACCATTGTAACATTATCCATATGTTACAATGTTCAGCTGTAAATTTTCTGACAGCCACCATCTCAAGCTGTCAATTCTGGGCTCCACTGTTGTCCTGGGTGGATGTCACTGTACCTTCCTGGAAGGACTGGCTATCAGTATAAAAGATGGACACCACCCCTCTCACCTTCTAATGACAATTGCTAAAGTGTGACATTGGGCACATCCCTGAAACTGAGCTCCCAAGGGGTAAAGTTGCAAGAGTGTGTGAGGCAAGGGAATAGAATTCTTTGTCCCTTCTTCTTCATAATTTTTATGAATCTCACTAGGCAAAGTGTATGCACGTGTGTTGTGCACAGACTTCAAGTGTACAATTTTGGTTTGCTCTTCTGACTTCTTCTTCCCATGGAGTGCAGCCTCTTCCAGAAGCTTCTATTCCCCTTACAAAGGGGACTTTGGTTACCTATGAATTTTCTAGACATCCTCTGACATGTCTTAATTCCAGTTTAGCTCAAAATTTAACTCTCTAAAAATGTACTTTTAGATAGATAGAGATTATCTCCTAATCGATGCTTTTCTATATGCAAATGAGGCTGGTTTTATATTAAAAAAGATTCATTTTTAAAGCATAAAGGAGATGGGAAGATTGTAGACTGAAAAGAAGAATCATTTAAGGCAATCGGCTGTTTCCCCCTGACACTCACATGATGATGAATGTATATCATGATGTCTCCTTTGCTTCTCTAGTGACTTACCCCTGCCTGGTATGAGATTCAAAAGGCCCATGAGGACTAGCTGCCCGGCTTACACGGTAAGTTAGGTACATACTTTATAACTCAGTGATATTTCTCATGCCACAGCTCAAGGGCTTAGAGATCAAAGAGTAAACCTCCTTCACTTGATACCAGCTCTACATCGGTTTAAGTTGCTTTTAAATTTCTTACTTCTCCCATTGTCACAGGACTGCAAATCCTCCCGAGGGGCCAGGTGCAGGGCAAGCTGACCTAAGCTATACCCTGAGCTAGTCTGCAAAGCTGCACGCTGAGGTCACCCTTCACCCTGGCTTCCCACACAATCATTCTGAATTCTCCCAGAGAGCTAAAGGAACAGCTATAGTTAGATTTTTCATTTAAAATTTGGCACTGCCTGAAGTCATTCCCATTCCTTCCAAGGACTGTTGCCATTATATTAAAAAGAGTAAATTTGCTGCTGCATTACTTACTGCCCAGAAAATCCAGCTGAAAACTGCTACTGCCAAATCTGCAGTTTCAATGCAAGGCCAGAGCCTTTAAATAGCTCCAGCTAGTGAGGATTTTCTGCTCTCTAGAAAAAAAAAATATTATTTTATTTTTTTATATAAAGCTTCAGTTTGAAGGATTGGACATGGACCATTAGAAACAGAAAATGGTTGTCTCTGTCTCTCTCAATTTCTGACTGCCCCATTTGCGTAATTCTTAAAGGTGAAGTTTCCTAAGATTAGTGGTGTTGGGCATCTTTGATCAGAGTGAGGGAGTTTTTCTTTACTTACATTTTGCTGCAGTTCCTCAAATCCTTCTTTAGACCCTCTTTCTCCACACCTAAAATGTTTATGTTTCCAGATTCCCAAGCACATAAAAAACATGTTTTAAAAACTAGTGGAAAGAGAGTAGTAAAAAAATAAGAGTTTTCTCTCAGGTTTTCATATTGAATCATGAATCATGACCTCCTTCTGAAATTTAATTTGATTTCCTTTACTTATTTCATTGCTCTGGTGACAAGAAAGCAGGGAGATGAAGAATTGGCTTGTTTGCTTTGGGCTTGGCTTGTTTTGTTTGCATTCCTCTAGCTCCACATTATCTTGGACTAAAACTTTTCCAAGTGTTGGACATGGAATGGTGAAATGTTGCAAGAGTAAGAAGAAATTGATAAAGAGATATCTTCATATTAATAAAAATCAATATTTTGTGGAAAGAAGTTTAATATTTTGTAGTTAGGAGGGCATTAACATCCTCATAAAATATATTTAGAGAATAAAGTTTGATGCTTGATTGTCTAATTTGCTCCCAATTTGGGAGCTACAGAGACATCTTAACTCTCTACTACATAGGCAGGATGCTCCTAGATGCCCAAGGGTCAGGATACAGGGGGTTCCCTGAAAGAGACACAGATATAGTCCGAGAAGAGGATAGCTGGGTCAAATGGTGGTTCCATTCCTAGATTTCCAAGGAATCTGCATACTACTTTCCATATTGGCTGCACCAATTTGCAGTCCCACCAGCAATGTATGAGTGTGCCTTTTTCCCCACATCCTCGCCAACACTTACTGTTGTTTGTATGCATAATAGGGACCATTCTTACTGGAGTGAGATGATATCTTAGAGTAGTTTTGATTTGCATTTCTCTAATTTCTAGAGATGATGAGCATTTTTTAATATATCTGTTGATTGATTGTATATCCTCTTCTGAGACGTGTAAGGTAAATGGATGGTATTGGAGAAGATAATGCTAAGTGAAGTTAGCCAATCCCCCCCCAAAAAATGTCAAATGTTTTCTCTGATATAAGGAGGCTGATTCATAGTGGAGTAGAGAGGGGGAGCATGGGAGGAATAAATGAATTCTAGATAGGGAAGAGGGGTGGGAGGGAAAGGGAGGAGGCAGGGGATTAGCAAGGTTGGTGGAATGTGATAGACATCATTATCTAAAGTCCATGTATGAAGACACGAATTGGGTGTCAACATACTTTATATACAAACAGAGATATGAAAAATTATGGTATATATGTGTAATAAGAATTGTAATGCATTCTGCTGTCATTTTATTTAAATCAATAAAAATAAATAAATCAATAAAAATACAACATGGTTTTAGAGACAGCTACTTTTTTAAGTGAAGTAAAAATACTTACAATTTTTAAAAAACTATACTGTAAGACTATAAAAGAAGTTATTTAACTGGCCTCCAAATGGTTGCCATTTAAGTTGTTTCAAAAAATTTCTATTATAAAATTTGATGTAACAAATGTTCTCTGTACATATGTCATTTTACATATATACAGCCAGGGTCCTGAAATGAGAAAAAATAGAGAAAGCAATTTTGTGATGAAATTCTGACTACCATGGAAGGGAAATCTCGATAGTCACCTAGGGATTTAAATTTTAACCTTAATCAGATAATAAAGAAAGAGACCTCCCTTGATGAAGGGTCACACAGTCAGCAAAAGGGCAGTCTGGAAACAATTCAGTAATCAACATGAAGACAAGGTCATTATCCTGTGTGGGATTAGACAGTGAGAGGCAAATTAAATGATTTCCATGTTGAGGTTTGAATTTATACTATCTGGAAAGTCCAGTTACTCCCAAACATAAAACAGTTTCCTATTCTTGCTTCTGGCCATGAAGAAGTAGCTTGTAAGAAACCAGCCTTTTATCAAAACCCTGTATAAAACTGTCCAAAAAATGCAAAATAACTATTTACAGATGCTAGAAAACTGGCAGTGCAGGTCTTACACTCAGGTGACGTTGGCACTAGTATCACATAAGTCTCTCTGGTGGCACCTCCAGACAGCTGTAACAGGTCAGGGAGCTCAAACAGAGGTTAGAAGATAGGATGAGACTACGGGGTAGTGAGAGAGTGTGAAGCAGGATGATCAAAGAGAAGGGATCTTTGCAGAAAAATAGCTGTCCAAACCTGTGTAAATGTCCCCTTGAGTTTCAGTCTAAAATGTGAACTGTGCATACATAGGAAAGGATTCCAATATGCCAGCCAAAAGTATAAGGAAAGGGATAAGTAATGAGAGCTTGATAAACCTCAATGAACACCCTAAGAATATGGTGGAGCAGTTATTCCCCACCAATTCACAGAGCTTCTCAAGTGGGTCTGATATGTTTTCTAAAAACAGACATGATCAATGAGAGTTTCATGCATGTATGACCTGTCATATTCCAAAGTATATATATTTAATCATAATTATTTTCAGTTGTCAGACAACCAAAATATTGGTGAAATGCTTCCTTTAATAGCTTTTTCTCTGAATTTTCTGATCATACACAGTAAGCCATGACCACTGGGCATAAGAGTAATAGAATTTTATTTATTTTTTATACAACTTCAAGTGAAATGAGATACCCCAAATCAAAAACTCTGTGCAGCGTTAAGTGGCATCAGCTACTGTCAATTTCTTTTTCGTTCACTTTCAATGTGCCAAATCCCATTGCTATCATCAGACAAGTACTTAAAATGGGAATCAATAGTAGCAGATAAATAAAGCATATGAAGAAACCATTGGGAAACGCTTCCAAAGAAATGTATATACTTTTCAAGGAAGGTATTTTCAATATATATGATATATTCAGTCTGTAGTTTCAATATCAAGATTTTTCCTTTAATGATGTATAAATTACTTTGTAAACATGTTAACATTTTCATTGCAGTCCTGAAGTCAGCTTTAGGAGAACCATGTACCCATACAGCAGGCATCCCTATGTAAACTAGAAAAGCTTAATGTTATTTACATGTGAATATAAGTTGTATGGTATCACATGGAATCTTCAATCATAGGAAGTAGCTGGATCTTTATGCAAAACTTGGAAATGATATGAATGTCTTTTATAGTGATAAAAGATAAAATAAAAAGAAAAAGAGGAAATAACTTGCTATATTGTTTGTAGTCACCTGATAATCCTAACCACCCTCATTGTTTAATGTTTATATTTAAGTATCTATCACAGCTCTGACCTAGGCACCCTCAACACCCCAACTTCTGGCAATAAAAATA
This sequence comes from Marmota monax, assembly GCF_021218885.2. NCBI lineage: Eukaryota > Metazoa > Chordata > Mammalia > Rodentia > Sciuridae > Marmota > Marmota monax. Next base: position 13,568,039 of record NW_026694084.1, on the reverse strand, counting down.
TAGTTTCCCTAATCAGATGTCTTTGAATCAAAATAAGCAAACACATAATAGCATATAATGCTAAAGATTGAATTAGGTACAATTAACCTTCTTACTTATTTTCCACCACTCTAATCAAAACAATTTTTTTTTTGCTGGCAATTAACATGAGTCCTTGTACTTTCTAAAGCTTTGAAGAAATCAAACCTGCTAAATGATCAATTCTCACATTGCTCAATGAGCTAAATATGAAGATGACTTAGGTATGAAACCTATTAGAAATTTTTTTAAATTGCTGTTTGACTGTTTATGTTGGTTAGCATTCTCCATCAGAACAGGAAAAGAGGATTTTTTCTATACCTATACTTGGGGGTACATATCCAGACCCTTAGTTTTTAGGAGATTAGCTCTCACAATTGTTGAGGCAGCAAGTTGGAAGTCCACAGGGCAAGTCAGCAGGTTAGAAAAATCAGGAAGTCTTAAGGCAGTTTTTTTTTTCTCCATTTGTAGATTTGTAGAACCAGAAAACAAGTTATCTGCTTCCAAATTACAAGGATAAGACAGAATAGGAGAGGATAAACATTCCTATTCCATTAGACAACGTTTCATATGTCTTCAGGGTGACCTTAGGCTTTTTCGATTATGTGTCTCAAAATTCTTCCCAATGCTACCCATTCCCCTTTTGCATTTTTGAGTATTTATAACCCTGTACCCCATTTTGTAGTACTAAAATCTATATTAGTTTTCTAACTCTCTCACAAAAAAGGACCGGATCTAGGTAAAGATGGAGAGAGACAGGAGTAATGTTTCTATGAGCTGAGGAACAGCAAGGATCACCAGGAGCAGGCAGAAGTGAGCAACAAGCAGAAGGCAAGAACAGTCTTCCTGAAGGCATTTGGAAGAGGGGTGTGGTCCTGCTGACATCTTGCTTTCCAACTAGAGGCCTACAGAACTGTGAAAGAAAACAGTTTTGCTGTTAAGCCACTGATTTCAGTATTTTGTTAAAGAAACCACAGATAATTACAGAACTAAAGGCCTATTAAGCTTAGCTTTTAAAATTTTTATTGTCTTCTATATTAAATATGCTGCATTCTTCAGCAACTTCTCTTTGTGTTGAACTTTAGAAAGGCATTAAGTTCATGACTGTATCTGTTGCTCTCTCTGTTTCCATTTGCTAATTGCCAGTGGGTAGTCATACACTCTTAGCCTGGTATTTGCACCAATTCCTCTCCTCTTATTCTATGTACTATATATTTCTAATTAGGGAAATCCTTCATATGTTCTCCTACTGGTTCACCCAGACCAAAGACAGACACAGTTCCCATGCAGATCAGTTTCATCAATATGAGCTCTACCACGATATAAGTCTGCATAATTGCAAATATCCAAATTGATTTATTCACTTAACATTTATGTTGTGCTTACTCTGTTCCATATACTATACTAATCATTACATAGATGACTTAAAAATGTTTAATCAGTGCACTCCTTGGTAACACTCTGATGATGATCTCACCTTTCTCTCACAGTATTGTCCACCAATCCTCTCACAGGTGGAGCTGTGCCAATGACTCCCTGATGCTAGTTTCCTTCTCTTACTAACCCATGTTACTAGGACCTCATGTGTGTCATAGTTCAATTACTGCATTGAAACACAACCTCTGTACCACCTGTCTGACTTTAGGCAATTTGATTTCTCTGTACTGCATTTGTAACAGCTTCAAAAGGGCTATGATAATAGACCACACCTCTCCCAGTGGTTATAAAGACAGACATAATATCCTATCCTGAGAAAACACAACATGAACTACTGTTAATTATCATTACTGCTGCTCCTAAGGGCCATGTTGTCTATTGGGGAGGGATACTGAGAAATTACTTCTAGGTCTATCAAAACTATGTATACTTGTAACCAGCTTGAGTGGTATCTTTCCTGCCAAACTGAATCCTGTTTAACTTTTATATTTATTTAGGAAGTTACAAATACAGATTAAATTGGTCAGACCCAGTGTTTCCGGAGTTAGATGATTGAGAGCAGGGGTACTCTAAGGCAAATAAAGGCAAGGTCCTCTTGAGAACAAAAGACAGATCATGTCCCACCTCTAGATAAGGAAGACTTTACTAGTTGCTCACTCTGGCTTCAAATACTTCCCTTGTTTCTTCCCATTTATTGATCAAGAACATCTCTGGATCTGGCTTCTGTTTGCCTGGAAACAGCTGAGAAATAATCAGCATTCAACTTGGTTTTGTTGGTGGGGGGTCACTGTCTAGGATTGGAGGTGTCTCAAGATAACTTGGCTGGTTAGAGGGGCCTTTATAATCTCACTTGTCATCCATAACCTCACCCTTTAACACAAATTTATTGTGCTAAGGCAATAAGACAAAGTCAGATGTTGGTTTGGATCCCTTCTGTACAACTTGGTAGCTATGAGTCTTTCTGTTTGTTCATTTTATGCCAAATTACCTAATCTCTCTGAGTTTCACCTTCTTCATGTATAAATTAAGAAATTAAGGGTTAGATGAAGTAATCAGATGAAGAGATAGGACATGGTAGGTTCACAAAGCAATAATGAGGGTATGCATTCCACTATTGTCATGTATATTAAATAAATAAATAAATAGCAGCTTTCTTATCTTTAGGCTTCAACACTCATCATGTTTATTTACCAAGGCATTTTCAAATAAAGCCAAGCATGTGGAATGTGGGAGAAAAAAAAAAGCCATTGAATATTGAGCAGAAAATAAAGCATGAGGACAGGTGTTTGCTATTCTTGAGCTGCCTAGCATCTACTTATCCATGATGTTGATCTCAGACTTCATTCCTGCACCTTCCCTTTCCAATCAGTCCTTTCTTCAACTCCCCTTTCTTTCTTTTTTTCCCCTTCTTTTTCTTAGTACAACTTCCTTTCGTTTTCCAAACATATCTTACACAGCATATGAATGAAGCAATTATTTACTTTCCCAGTCAAAAAGGACACTGTGAAGCTGTATAGAGAAGTCTGTAAAGCATCGATTTGAATTCAATTTCTTCTAAGTACTAGTTCTGTGACCTTGAACATGTTACTTATCTCTCTGAACTTTAGTTTCCTCACTTAAAAATGGCTATAATTTTATATGCTCAAACTGGGTTTTGAAAGGAAGAAATATATTGCTCACAAAGTACCTGAAACATGTTCTGCTTTGAAACTGATAGCCAAAATGTCTAACTATTACTGAAATTACTATCAATACTATAGAGATATAAATTATTTTAACTGAGAGTTTCTAAGGCAAAATATTCATGATATTCTTTTTCGTAGAATAATAAACAGATGAGGGGAAAACTAATGATATTTTGAAAATAAGTGGAGGAACTTATCATAATAGGTATTAAATATATATTTATAGCTGATTTAAAAAAGGGTATATTCACTGATGATTCAATAGATATATCAACTTAATAGACTATGCTAAAGCAAACTTTATTATGGATATGAGAACTTACTCTGTAGTAAAGGAAGAGTTATAGAGTAATTAGAAGGGAATAAATTGTTTAATAAATAATACTAGGAGTTTTAGCTAAATATTAATAAACAGATCATTAAATTCCATGCTGAAAATACAAAACTAGAATAAAAGATTGGAGAGGTTAAGAAAGTTTCTCAAGATTTCTGAATTAATGAAAAGTATAGTGGAAATTAAATCCATACATTCTAACCACTGCACCATGTAACATGAAACTACATAGAAAGAATGTTATCAGTAAAGACTATTAAATATACATATAATACATACATATAAAGATGTATATACACACACACATATATACAATACTTGTATGTATTTAAATGAAAATTTCCTATTACACATATATACATATAATATTATATATATATTATACATATAATACATACATATAAAGATGTATATACACACACATACATACAATACTTGTATGTATTTAAATGAAAATTTCCTAGAGAAAAATGCTATGGCAATGGACAATAATATGGTAATGAATAATAATAATTTTCCATGGTGATTAAAATTACATTTTTGTCTGTATAATTTTCTGCATTTTCTTTAAAAGACCTTTGTTACCTTTGTAATTTAAGAAATCTTTAAAAATTATTTGTCCTTTTTTAAAAAAGTATTTGAAAATATTTGCTTCTTTATACATATATGCCTATGTTTTCTTGGTATTTGTGGTCTTCAAAGTTCAGTGAGGAATTCTGCATTAATACATAGTAATGCTTGTTGCTAGATAATTAGCTGGTAAGGAGGAAATCGCCCTTGCTTGCTTGACTCTCATTGTCTCTTCCTTCTTACATTTTCCCTTTATTTATTTTGTTAAATACAATGAACAGAAGGGCATGTTTAACTATAATTTTGCTTCCTTCTTTATTTTTTTCTACTTAAAATAGGGAAATACTCTTATTTTAAAGATATGATGACTTAACAAAAAATGGAATATTCTTAGTTTCCAAACTAGGAGACTTAAGACTGGTATGATTTCAAGATCATTTCACGTACTATATAACTTGAAAGTAATGCCTTACATGCTGTCCATGACTTAATGTTCAATCATGGTTAATCCAATAACTTAGCTTAGAAAGAGACCTGAGGAAACTTCTGGTTCCTGCCATGATAGTGAGCCAGTATAGTCTACTGGATCAAAATTAAGCCTAAAAATTTATGGGAGCCTGAGAGAGCTAATAAATCACGAAAAGCTTCAGGCCAGATTGAAATCTATCTTCAACTCAAGTTTATAGTGTGTGTGTGTGTGTGTGTGTGTGTGTGTGAGAGAGAGAGAGCTTTCTATTTGCTTATGTTGTTTGTACCTGAAACCCATGGCAGCTGGCAAAAGCCCAGACAGATCTGGATTCAAGAAAACTTTGTCCTGGAAAATCATTAGGAGAATCAATGCCCTGAGAGAGAACTCAGACTTCCAGCAGATGCAAGCATGAGAAACTTTCTACCCAACTACAGTTTGTATGGACTCAGACTCCATACTAGTGTTCAACAGGTCTGTTTCCTATTTTGCATGGAAATATCATTAACTTCATTCTCGGCTGTTGGTTTACACATAGTGCCTAGTAGTTAATCAAATATCAAGGAACATGAAAAGAAGCAAGACAATTTAATCTATTTCTTATAAAATATGGGAAAATAAAGCAGGGTAGAGAAAGAGGAGCTATCCTATCAGATAAAGATATAATAACTCTCAATACTTTAGTAGATCAAAGTCTATAGAGACAAAAACAGTGTGTTATGTTGGACTAAGAAGAGACATATTGGCAAGTGAATAGAATTGTTGGAGAATCTTTTGTAGGATGGTAGAATTTCTCTACCCAGGTAGATGAATATTACATGGTATGTCGAGACAAAATCAATTTATAAACAGTAACATGTCAACAAAACAGCCCACAGAGAAACTTAATGCTTTTCATTGTTCCTAAATCACACTCTGTGATCCACTGTTTGACCTGGAATATGTTGTGTCGCAATAAAGGGCAGGGAAACCAAAGTCACTGTTAACTAGTCTTTGAATAATTAACAGAGCTGACAGTTTAGATCTCAATAAATAGCCTCTAGTACTTTTATGTTAAATGCTAATTACAGCATCAGACCTCACTGGTTAATTGAATTGGTAGTCAGAAAATTTAACATTTATTTTATATTGACCACATGCTGTGTTTGCTGAATGAGAATCTGCTCTCTGGGGATGGTTATACTAAACTAGCACTATGTTTCCTTAGTAGAGATGCATAGGGATCATCATATAAACATGACAGTACCCTAGTGAAGCTTGAGAACTGTGCAATTAACCATGGCCTCTTTGTGGTAGTTATTGTGCTGCAATTAAAGCTCTGTTTGCCATTATTGTCTTTGGATCAAATGATGGAAAGCACATACATTTCTTTAGTGGGTGTTTTAGTCAGCTTTTTTTTTCATTGTGCAATTAGCCCAAAATCCTGACGAGTGATATAGAGGAGGAGAAGGTTATTTGGGGCTCACCACTGCTCTGGGTGAAAGAAAGCAGCTCAGGACATAGCAACCAGTAAGCAGAGAGACAGTGCAACTCCACCAAATACCAAAACCAAAGGCACACCCCCAGAGACCTGCCTCCTCCAACAACACTCCACCTGCCTACAGTTACCACCCAGTTAATCCATTCCAGTGGATCAATGCACTGATCAGTTTAAAACTCTCATAATTTGATCATTTCACCTACAAACTTGCTTGCATTGTCTCACACCTGAGTTTTTGGGAGACACTTCATTTGTAAACCATAATAGTGGGATTGGGAGACTTCAGAAGAACTTTGTGGAGTAATTTTGCACATACAATTGTTTTTCTAAAATAGACATATGTTTATATCCTTAATATATACTTTCTTGAGAATATCAAAATCCTCTTAGGACAGAGAGGATACCATGGATTTCTGCACAGGTCATGATAGGATTTTGATTTTTCAATTATGGTCCATTTTTCAAATATCTTATTTGCTTAGAATACCTGTAGATATGATTAACGTAATATCTAATGTTTAAAATTTTGTATATTTTAAGAATTATACATGTCATCTTCCTAAGAACCAGATGAGAAAGGAATGATAATTATTCTCATCTGTAAAATGAAGAAACAGAGGCACAGAAAGATATATAAGTTGTAGCTCTATTATTAGAATCCAAGCTAATTCCTTTGTTCATGCTCTTCACCTACATGTAAAAAGAGCACAAAGGATATTCTAGAAAAGGACTGATGTGTAAAACTCCCTATCTTGGAAATATATATGGTGTGTTCTAGGACCTAAACGGAGACTGACATGTGGCTAGGGTGTGGTATAAACAAGGGCATCATGAAGAAACAGGAGAAATTGGAAAGAAGCTGAGGTACAATGATCCAAGGCCTTGAAGATTAGGATAAGGAATGTGAATGTTCTCAGAAAAATAGGAAGCCACCAATTCTCAATTTTGGAACATGACTTTTGCTGCTATAAACATTGATGTGGTTGTGTCCCTGTAGTATGCTGTTTTTAAGTCCTTTGGTTATAGACCAAGGAGTGGGATAGCTAGGTCAAATGGTGGTTCCATTCTCAGTTTTCCAAGGATTCTCCATACTGCTTTCCATATTGGCTGCCCCAATTTGCAGTCCCCCAGCAACGTATGAGTGTGCTATGAGGAAAATGGGTCGACTGCTTCTTTTTATAAATACACTTTTACAGAACCTCAGTCACATCCATTTTTTTTAATATGTTTTATATGGCCGCTTTCATGCCATAGTGACAGAGTTGAGTAGTGGCATCAGGGACAGCATGGTCCAGAAAAGCCTTGGTTCCTTGGTTCTTTGTTGGAAAAGTTTACTGACCCTGGGTTGGAGAATGAAGTTAGGTAAAGCTATTTAAGAAGCTCTTTCAGTTGTCTGGAGCAGAGATATAGAAGAATGGCTGTGAAGGTGAAGAGAGGACTGGTTTAGATGTACTTTGAAGAATAATCGTCAAAGGTGGTTCTTGAGCTTTAGTTAAAGATTAACAGGGAGTATTCTAGAAATGTAGGTGTTGGCTACTATAAATAGAGATGTGATTAAACCGTTGGAGGGGAGGCAGTGTTGACAGAAGGATCACGTCACCTGCATTTCTAAACCAGCTCCCAGCAAAGGGTTCTTGGACCCCACCTGGAGAGCCCTTGAGAGCCCCTTGTTTAGATGGGGTTTAAAGAGGCAGGCAAGGGTTGAAAGAAGGGTGGGCTCAAGAGGCTTCCAGGTTTGAGGAATCAGATGCATAGCAATGACATTTCATACAATGAGTAAGGAAGGAGAAGGAAAAGATTTCAAGGAGAAAATAAATCAAGACTTCACTCCGGAACATCTAGAGTTTCATGGGAGACATTTTAGTGAAGATGAGATAGGTAAATGAGAAGGATCACAGGGATGAGGTTAGGGTCAGAGACACAAAGACCGCTGGGTGATATTTTAAAAGTATCAGAATGAAAAACTATCTTAGAGTACATGTAGAGGAAGAATATATATTTCAAATGGTTCCTTCAGGAATTCTGTCCTTTAGGAGGTGGCATGTGGGAGAAAGATCAAGCAAATACAGACAGAAATTAGCATCAAGGGACACGGAAAGGAACATTATCATCATTTAAACAGCCAGCATCCTTTCTTTAAAGGAGATTATTGAAGTATCTTTTTAGATCATTTTCTAGTCTCCAAATCATTCTTCATATTGCAGCTATAGAGATGTATCAAAAAGAAAACATGATCCAACTATTCCTTCACTTCAAATAATATTTCAATCAACAACCTTCATGGTTTGACTCTGAGCCATGAGTTGATATGATTTTTTTTTTTTTTTTGGAAAATCATTTCAGAGAATTTCCACAGACAGATCACAGAAAGCAGACAGTTTGGTCAGCAGAACACAGAGAATTACTGTTTACCCCATTGAAAGTCAGTGACATTTTCATAGGCTCTGGCAGAGGACTTGGTATTTATTTCTTTCTTTCACTTACTAAGGCCACTAAGATGCACAATTTCAAGATGTACAATTTCAAGATGTACAGCTTTCTTTTTTATTTAAAAAATTATTTTAAAATTTTTATTTGTTATATATGACAACAGAATGCAGTACAATTCATATTGTACATATAGAGCAAAATTTTTCATATCCCTGGTTGTACACAAAGTAGAGTCACATCCTTTGTGTCTTCATACATATTCTTAGGGTAATGATGACCATCGAATTCCACCGACTTTCCTACACCTATCCCCCCTCCCTTCACCTCCCTCCCCTTTTCCCCTTTGCCCTATCGAGAATTCATTTAATATTCCCCCCCACATACACACATATTATGAATCAGCATCCTTAAATCAGAGAAATCATTTGGCATTTGGTGTTTTGGGATTGGCTAATTTCACTTAGCATTATATTTTCCAGCTCCATCCATTTCCTGCAAATGCCATGACTTTATTCTCTTTTAATGCTGAATAATATTCCATTGTGTATACATACCACATTTTCTTTATCCATTCATCTACTGAAGGGCATCTAGTGTGGTTCCATAGTAGTTACAAAATTAGTAATAATCTTGAAATTGTGGTTTACCAGCTTGTGAACTTGTTTGATCACTTTGAGGACAGACTCTTTCTTATCCATCCACTGTCTCTCTAGCAGCTAGCACAGGGCTTTGCACATACATGACCAAAAATTATTATTGAATGTGTCAGTGCAATTACACTAATAAAACCATTATTTTACCATTTTTTGTTAACCTCAAAAATGTATTGAATATGTGATTTGCTCTAAGGATTATGCTAGATACTGGGAATGAAGGAATGAAGCAAAAATACAATGTTCCACATCACAGGAAACAGGGCATTTCTTTCTTACTCTAGCCAATTCCATTCAAATCATTTCACTGAAACTCAGCTCAGGTCCACTCAATTACAACCTAAATCAACTCAACACACACCCTAATTCATCTCCACTAAGTCCAACCTGATCAAATGCAAAACAACACAATTCACTTCAGTACATAAAATCACATGCAATTGAACATATGTTAATTGAATATCTGAAGGGTGGAACTCATCTAAGAAAGGAAACATTAAATGCCTCCTAAAACTCTTACAAAACAATTTGGAAAATATGGACCCTAAAGGAGGTATTGAATATGACATTGTAGAGTATGTCTACTGATAATATAAATGTTAAAGATTATTTCACATTTCTATAAGTAGAAAAAATGCTGCTTTCACCACTGACATAGAAATATCATTTTAAAAAATAAGGACTTAAAATATAAAGATTTCTCAACTGCAAAATTATTTTTTTATAATTATAAATTTAAAACTTGAACTAAAAATAAACAATATAAGAAAACTATTTGTAACCTAGAGTGTAATTCCAAATACATGTGGTTCAGCAGTTAGTGTTAGCTTTGAGTCTTTAGGAAGTTACTTGTTTATCTATTCTTCATGTTTTAAGTACAATGAGCACAGCAGATGTTAAAATATTCCTTAAATTGATGTGCTTAGATATATTCTAGTTATGTGTAAGAAACAATGATCAGTTTTCTCAGGGTCTGACATAGTTGTGATGCTCTGTTGCATTTCCATCAGACCATCTTGAGGTATAAGGGATCAGTTTCAGCCAATTTAGATTATCACTGAAGAACGGCCTTCCAAGTTTCTGAAGAATCCGGTTATATACTCTGGTTCCCTCAATCCCTATCTAATCCCCCTAATATTTGTCCTACTCACTTTACTACAACTCATTTTCCCTTCTCTCACAATCTAAAATTCAAGCTTTGTCAGTCCAGTAATGCGAATACCCTTCATTCTTTCTGACCCTGATGCCACAGAGGAATTTTATTACTGGCTTAATTATCTTTTTACATTCCAGCCTCCAAAGCCCAAAACAAACTTGAAATTCATAGAAAAGTTATATTTGTTTTTCCCCCATTTTATAAAATAAAATAAACAAATACAACTTTACTTATATTCTTTGAGTTTCAGATTTTTTTTTTTTTTGGCATCCTTCCAGATTACATTAGGGATCTTTACAGTGTTCTCTCTCACCCCTATCAACCCTGTTATCATTCTGCAATATAAATTGCTTCACTAATTGTTTACCTTCTCCATAGACTAAGAGTTAGGTGAGGAATTGGGCCTTTTCAACTGTGCCCTTCCAGAGTTGGCACATAGTGGGTACCTAATGCCTGTGTGCTGAGTGAGTACCCAAGAAGCCTGAAGCATATTATTAGTATTATCTTTTATCTTTGAGTAGGATCCTTTGGGGAGGAATCTTTTGGAATTGGTATTTACTGAGTTTTTTTGCATTAGATCCAACTGTTTGGCAGTGTTTTAGAATCACATCTGTAATTAAATTTGTAGCAAAATATGCATCTGTTTTAGAGAAGAAATGTGCAAAAGACTGTATGCTGAACCAGTGCTATGGATTGTGGGTAAATGAAGCCATTCTTCCATCAGTTCATGCCAATCACCTGGAATCCTCTTCTCTTCCTGTATGGCAGGCTTACCAGCAGTACTCCAGACCTCCTAAGTAAAATACAAGCACTGCCTAGGCATAAAAAAAAAGCTAAAAATATGAACACATGCTTTCGGGGTTAAAACTGATATGTTACTAGAAAATGCAAGATACATTATTTTAAAGTAGATGCTTTCATGATCTACACATCAAGTACATTTTGGGGTGACCTCTAGGATGGCTTTTGTATGTAGAAAAGTCAACTCATGGTTTTACTTTGTTATAAAATACTTATTTCATTACACTTACAAATACAAGAATATGCTCTTTTAAGAAGCTTTTGTTTGAGTTACATTTCTCATAATTCTATTTAAAATTATAGCCAATTCTACCAAATACCTAATTGCCTTTGGAAAATATTTGGTTTCATTTACAATTTCATTAAATTTATTCTAAGTACTTTGGCTGTCTGAATTAACAAATAAACTATTTCTAAGAACTTAAATAACTTTTATATATCTGATAATTTGAACATACATGATGAAAATTAAATTCTGTTAAGTGCTTCAGAACTCTAAGTCAAAATATACATCAATATGGAATATCTATAGCTTATTATTCCAATGTGCCAAAACCTCTACAATATTGCTAATACACAAAATCACAAATATACATGAATTATTTAACAAAAATGTATAAATGTTATGAATTTGATTGTGTCAAATGTTTATACATTTCTAAATATTTCCATTATAAAGGATGTAGAAACACAGAAAACTATTATAAAATTATTCCCATATTAGGAGGAGTATCACCCTGTATAATTTTGAAGTTGCTTTAACAGAATGTTTGAAGCTATCATTTAAAAGACAAAAAATGTAGACTAAAAGACTGAGAGGATTCTGGAAAATCCACTGAACCCTGTGTCATGGATGACAGAACTTCAAGATGGAAGTGGGCTAACAGGATACATCCAATTCTCTACCCTCATAGCAGTCTGTTGGACTGTGCATTTCTCTCTCTGTTTGTTAGGCCATGGAAATGCCTTTTAAATCTAATTCTACAGTTTCTGAGTGTGGTGCTAGGGATCGAACCCAGATTTGTACATGGTTGGCAAGCACTCTACTACTGAGCTACATCCCCAGACCACTAATTCTAAGATTTTTAAAGCTTAATTAAGACTTCCCCCCATATTTTTAGAATACCATAGCTCTGAAAATGTTTGTGAAATATATAATTGAATCCTTAGTTATTAAGTCACAACTACTGATGTCCTTTTTTAAAAAAATCATTTATTTTATTCATTTTAGTTATTGATGGACATTTATTTTTTATTTATATGTGGTGCTGACAATCGAACCCAGTGCCTCACACATTCGAGGAAAGCACTCTACCATTGAGTCACAACCCCAGCCCCAATATCGTTCTTTTTGCTGTATTCTTCTAGTGGATGTTTTTCATTGATTTAAGGGAAATGTAGCATTCTCTGCTCATATATTCATGCATATAGAAAAAAGAAGTCATATAACGTTAATTACTTATGACCTCTGCAATAGAGGAAGGATAGAAGAGGTTCTGTGTATAGTTTTCAAAATGGCAGTGCCACCTTCCCAATTTCTTTTTAATTAACCCTTGACATAAACTTCCAACATATAACCCTTTCTCAATATGATTTAGAAGAGTTAGTGCTTACAATGGAAATATATAGTTCTCTGTGTATTCTAGCCATTTTAGGCTAGAACAAATAAAAGAACATATAAAACACATCCTCTGCGTGGATCCAGAGGAGGCTGTCCTATAGTTCTTCCAAACCCAGAGAGGTTTCTTAGGTATGCTTAAAGCTATATCTGCGTATATGGTCCTTTTGCTTTGGGAAATTATTTCATTTGTATTTAAACTAACTTTGTTATTGAATATAAGCTCAAGGAAAACATTCCAGTTCAGGTGACTGAAACGATACACTCTTCTTTGAGATTGTCTCAGAAAAACACTCACGAGCTTTGAGGACAAAGCCTGAACTGGGTTTTAAATAGAAAATATTAGATCCAAATAACAAAAGGATTGTTTTGTTTCTGAGATTTGCTAATATCAGAATACCTCAGAGAGGTGATAATATCTTTGATCTCGTGAGAATCTTCAAAAATAAAGTTTTTCCCCAAGTCATTGACCTTGTTCTCAACTTATTGCCAGGCAAAGTAGTTTCAGATGACTTCAAGTTAGATCACGTGGGCCAGCAGCTGATTAAGGCATTCCCAACACCCTTCAACGAGAATCCAGTGACAATATAGTAAAATACAAAATATCACAACCAAAAATGAAGTCTGCTAGATTACTGATATCAGAAATCTAAAGGGGGAACTTCAAGGTAAATGGAGATGGATTAAGGGAAAGACAAAAAGATGGCAACGGGACTCTGGCCTTTTTATGTCCAGCATTGTCATTGGCAGGTTCAGTGACAAAGAACTCTGGAAAAATGCATTCCAGGATTGTGGTCCATATGGATCCCATCATATGAGAAACAGCAAGATTTAATGGATGAAATTTTCTCCTAGTTAGAATAAGGTTGAATTAAAAAAAATTGGCAAGAAATTGTGAATTCAGCTATAAGGTTGAAACTGTACATATGTATTAGCCTCCCCCCATTATACCGTACCTCTATCTACTAAAAAGCACTTCTCAAATTTCAAGAGTACATAAAAAGGAAAAGGAAATGAAAGGCAGTATATAGAAGTACTTGGGTAAGCTACACATAAAAAAGAAGAACCTCTAAGAATGGCCATTTTTATGATCCTGATAGTTGGAGAAATAGGAATTAATTCTTAAATTAATGATAACCATAAACAATGCCCTGACCAGGGGAAGACAAATACCTTTTCCATTGATAAAGATATATCAACTCAGATCATGTAAGAAAAACATTATTCAACAATATACTTTATATGTATCTAATCCAAAATGCCCCAGGAAGAGTATCAATAAAAGGAATAAGTGATTATTCATCTATCTAGCAGAGAAAGGAAAACAGGATTCTACATTTTAGACAGAATATTAATCTATATTAGGCCCCCTCATAATACCATAAACTGTACCTGCTAAAAACTTAATAAGTCTAGAAATGCATTAAATTGATCTTTGCTCTGACAAAGCGTACAATTTTAAATGATTTTATAATACTTACGATTTTTTAAATTTTAATAACATTGTCTTGGAACCCATAAAGAAACAATTGGATTAAAATGTGTAGGAAACCTTACAGAAAAGTAATCATAATGGAACATATAATTTCAAGCTGTTCATATGTAATAAGGAAGAATGACCATATAAGGGACTGCAAATAATATAATTAATATAATTTTATAAATTAATAAATTAATATAATTGACTTTTTGTAGGTACTGTCTCTTTCTAAAAAAATGTAAGTGTAAGGTTTACTTAAGGGCCACAACCAAGATACACAATATTAGCTCATTTTGTGTAAATCCAACAGATGAAAATTAAACTTCTAACAATATAATTGGTCCGATATCATTCTCTAGTATTTCCCCTTTCCCTTCCCTCCTCTCAACCCAGTCCCTTTCCTCTACTCTACCATTTCCCACTGTTTTCATGAGAGTCTCCCAACACAACTTTCTTTTCCTTTTTTTTCCTCTAACTTTCATACAGAAGAGAAAACATGTGACCCCTGACTTTCTGAGTTTGGCTTACTTAGTTTAACATAATATTCTCAAGTTCCATTCATTTTCCTGCAAATGACATAATTTCTTCCCTATGATTGAATAAAACTTCATAAGAATGTATACCATATTTTCTTTATTCGTTTGTCCATTGACAGACACCTAGAGTGGTTCCATAATTTGGCTACTGTGAATTGTGCTGTTCTGAATATGGGTGTGGATGTCATCACTATAGTATGCTGACTTTAATTATTTAGGATAAATACTGGGTTACATGGTGGTTCCACTCTAGTCGTTTGAGGAAACTCCATACTGATTTCCACCATGGTTGTACTAATTTACAATTGCTCAAATAGTGTAAAAGTGTTCCTTTTCCCCCACACTCTCCCCAGCATTTTTTATTGTTTGTATAACTGGTGGAAGATAAAATCTCAGTGTAGTTTGACTTGCATTTTCCTAATTGCTAAAGATGTTGAACATTTTTCATACATTTGTTGACCATTTGCATTTCTTCTTTTGAGAAGTATCTATTTAGTTCACTTGCCCATTCATTAATTGGGTGTTTTTGATGTGTGTGTGTGTGTGTGTGTTTGAGTTCTTTATATATTCTGAATATTAATCCTCTATTAGAAGAATAGCTAGCAAAGATTTACTCCCATTCTGTAAGTTTTGTCTCCACATTCTTGTTTCCTTTGCTATGCAGATGCTTTTAAATTTGATGCTATCCACTTATAGAATTTTGGTTTTATTCCTTGTACTTTAGGAGTCTTGATAAAGAAATCAGTGTCTGTGTCAATGTTGAACTTACATTGTCTTAATTTTGAGTTGATTTCTGTGCAGGATGAAAGATAAGGATCTAGTCCCTTCCTTCTACATATGGGTAGGCAGACTTTCTAGCACCATTTGTAAAAAGCCTATCTTTTCTCTAATGTATGTTTGTGGCAACTTTGTCAAGGATCAAATGACATTATCTGTGTGGATTTGTGTCTGTATCATCTATTCTGTACCACTGGTCTAAGTGTCTGTTTTCATTCCAGTAATATGCTGTTTTTGTTACTTTAGTTCTATAGTATACTTTGAAGGTCAGGTATTGTGATGCCTCTGGCCATGCTCTTTTTTTTTTTTATTGTTGGTTGTTCAAAACATTACATAGTTCTTGATATATCATCTTTCACACTTTGCTTCAAGTGGGTTATGAACTCCCATTTTTAGCCCATATACAGATTGCAGAATCACATCAATTACACATCCATTGATTTACATATTGCCATACTAGTGACTGTCATGTTCTGCTACCTTTCCTATCCTCTACTATCCCCCCTCCCCTCCCCTCCCCACCCCTCTTCTCTCTCTACCCCCTCTACTGACCTTCATTTCTCCCCCTTGTATTATTTTTCCCTTTTCCCTCATTTCCTCTTGTATGTTCTTTTGTATAACCCTGAGGGTCTCCTTCCATTTCCATACAATTTCCCTTTTCTCTCCCTTTCCCTCCCACCTCTCATCTCTGTTTAATGTTAATCTTCTTCTCATGCTCTTCGTCCCTACTCTGTTCTTAGTTACTCTCCTTATATCAAAGAAGACATTTGGCATTTGTTTTTTAGGGATTGGCTAGCTTCACTTAGCATAATCTGCTCTAGTGCCATCCATTTCCCTGCAAATTCTATGATTTTGTCATTTTTTAATGCAGAGTAATACTCCATTGTGTATAAATGCCACATTTTTTTAATCCATTCTGCGACATCTGTCACCCCATTGATCGCCAGGGTTGATTCGGCTGATCTGGCTGGCTAGGCGGGTGTCCCCTTCCTCCCTCACCGCTCCATGTGCGTCCATCCCGAAGCTGCGCCCTCGGTCGAAGAGGACGACCTTCCCCGATAGAGGAGGACCGTTCTTCGGTCAAGGGTATACGAGTAGCCCTGCTAGAACCTCCAAACAAGCTCTCAAGGTCTGGCCATGCTCTTTTGGCTTTGAATTGCTTTGGATATTTAAGGTTTTGGATTAACCAAATGCATTTTAAGACAGTTTTTTTTCTAGTTCTGTGAAAAATATCATTGATAGTTTGATAGGGATTGCATTGAACATGTATGTTGATTTTGTAGTATGGTCATTTTAACAAGATTAATTCTGCCTATCTCTGAACACAGAAGGTCTTTACAGATTTCTGTCTTCTTCAAGTCATTTTTTTCAATGTTCTAGAATGTTCATTGTAGAATCTTTCACCTTCTTGGTTAGATGTATTACTAGGTTTTGTGTTCTTCCTTTGAGGATATTGTGAATAGGATCATTTTCTGATGTCTTTTCTTTTAAAAGTCACTTTTACATTTTTTTTAGTTATACATGGGCACAATATCTTTATTTTGTTTATTTTTATGTGGTGCTGAGAATTGAACCCAGTGCTTCACATGTGCGAGGCAAGCACTCTGCTACTGAGCAACAACCTCAACCCCAGTTCCTGATTTCCTTACCAGCAGATTTGTTGTTGGTGTATAGGAAAAATATTTATTCTTTCTTTTTGATGAAAACATTCAAAATCCTTCCTCCTTCTTCCTGCTCCTCTTCCTCTTCTTCTCCTTATCCACCTCTTTCTCTCCCTCTTCTTTTCTCTTCTTCCTCCTCCTCCTTCTCCTCCTCCTTCTTTTTTTTTTTAAGCTGAGGAACATACCCAAAAGTCTAGATACACATTAGGCAAGAGCTCTGTCACTGAGCTCTACTTTCAGCCCTAGCTTTTCATTTCCTTAAATATGTAGATATATAGTACCTAGAAAACGAAAACATCTTTCCTCCTAAATATATCTTAGTACCCAATAATCAATATTTTCCCAATCTTCCCTCTTTCCTATTCTCCCCAATCTTTACTAATCATCATTCTTCTCTCAAATTTCATGAAATCAACATTTTTATATTCCACATGAGTGAGATTATGTAATACTTGTGCTGTGCCCGAATTATTTCACTTAACATAGTAACATCCAGTTCAATTGATGTTGTTGAAAGTGACAGGATTTTATTCATTAATAATAGAAGACTATTGTATTGTGTGTTTGTGTGCAACACATTTTCTTTATGCATTCATCATTTGACAGATACTGAGATTTTTTCCATTTCGTGGTTAACAGATACTGTGGTTTTTTCCATTTCGTGGTTATTATAAATAGCTGCCACAAACATGGAGGTGCAGATGTCTCTTCAACATATTGAATTTTTTTCCTATAGATATGTGCTCAGTTGTGGGATACCTGAATCATACATATAATTTTGAGGGAACCCTCCTTTTTCCCACAATGGCTGTACTAATTTACATTTCCACCAATAGTGTGGAAAGGTTGGTACTTTTCTCATCCTCACCGGCTCTTGTTATTGTTTTCCCCCACACTACTTTTTTGGTGCTGGATTGAACCTAGGAATGCTTTACCAATAAGCTACAACCTCAGCCCTTTTTATTTTTATTTTTTTTATTTTGAGACAGAATCTTGCTAAATTGTTGGAGCTAAGCCTTGAACTTGTTATCCTTCTGTTTCGGCCTCCGGAGTATCTGCGCTTATATACACGCAACACCTTACCTGGAATTTTATTTTTTTATAATAGCCATTTTAATTGGAATAAGGTGATATTACATATATGGATTCAATTTACATTTCCCTGATTAGTGACATTGCACATTTTTTCATTTACTTGTTTGTCTATTATTTTTTTCCTTTGGAAAAATGTCTATTCAAGTCTTTCATCCACTTTTTAATTGTTTTGCATTTTTACTATTGAGCTTATTAAGTGCCTTGTATATTTTAGATACTAAAACCTTATCAGACATTTGGCATCTGATTTTTTTTATTCTGTAAAAAATGTCTTTAGAAAAAATTAGATATTTTGGAATTTCTTTTTGTCTTCAATTTCTTCTGTCAGTGTATTATGGTGTTAAGTACACAGGTCTTTCACATCCTTGAATAAATTTATTCCTAAGAATTTTATTTCATTTTTCTATTGGAAATAGAATCACTTTCTTAGTTTCTTTTTAAGATAGATTGTTATTGACATAATTAAATATAATTGATTTTTGTGTTGATTTTCAAACATACAACTTTACTGAATTTGTTTATTAGTTCTAACAGATTGTTTTAAAAAATGTTTATGGTTTTCAATATATGAACCGATATCATTTGAGAACAGATATAATTTGGATGCCAGTTCTTTTTCTTATCTAGTTGGGCTTGCTAGTCCTTCCAGTATTATAAAGAATAGAAGTGGCAAGAGTGAGCATTATTGCACTTTACCAAATCTTATAGGAAAAGCTTTTAAGTTTTTATCCACATTTTAGACAGTAGTGGCACGTTTTTCAAATAAGGCCTTTATTGTGTTGAGGAAGTTACCATATGTAACTATTTTCTTGAAAGTTTTTGTCATAAATGGATGTTGACCCTTTATCAAATGATTTTCTCTATCTACTGAGATGCTCATGTAGTTTTGATTTTTCATTCTGTTAATTTTCTGTATCACATTGGTTGATTCGTGTCTAATAAACTAAACTTGTAAACCCAGGATAAGTCTACCATTATCATGGTATATAATCTTTTTAGCATGTTGTCAAATTTGGCTTCTTATGTATTTTATTGAGTCTATTTGCATTTGTGTTTATCAAAGATAATCTCCTGTAATTTTTTCTTGCAATGTGTTCATCTGACTTGGGCGTCAGGGTAATTCGGGGTTCTAAAAAAAGTTCACAAGTATCCCCTTTATTTTTGAAAGCATCTAAAAAGATTTGGTATCAATTATTCTTTGAATGTTTGACAAAATTCAATTCTGAAGCTATCTGCTCCTAAATTTTTCCTTGTTGGGAAGTTTTTTATTGCCACTTCAACCCCCTTATTTTGTTACCAGTCTGTCCATGCTCTCTGCTGCTTCTTGATTTTAGCTTAGCAGTTTGTACGTTTCTAGGAATTTGTCCATTTTTTTCTAAGTTATCTAGTGTGTTAGGATATAATTGTTTATAATAGTCTCATGATTCTTTTTATAGAAGATATAAAAATCATGTTCCTTTTTATAACCTTTTACATCTATTATAATTTCTCCTCATTTGAGTCTTCTCAAATTTTCCTTAGCCTTGACACAGGTTTGTCTATTTTTTTATTTTATTTTAAAAATTCAATTCAAATTTTGTTGATTTTTCTGTAGTTTTTCTATTTTTCATTGGATATTTTTCTGTTCTGACATTTAATATTTTTTTTAACTAAGTTTACCCTTAGAGTGCTCTTCTTAGCGTGTTTCGATAGGTTGTCGAGATGTTTCTTCTTTTTAATACAATTTTCATGTATAAACTTTCAGTACTAACTTTTTTTTTCTTTTTTTATTTGTTTTAATTAGTTATACATGACAGTACAATGATCTTGACGTATTTTCAGTACTAACTTTGCTGTAGTTCATAAGTTTTTGTAAGTTGTGCTTTTGTTCTTATCTCTAGAATATCAAGAGCTCTCAGTTTTTAACACTCCCTTCACATTATATGTCCTAATTTACATATATTTGCATAATTTATATATTAGCATAATTAATTTATAGTTTTTTAAAATAGTTTTTTCTTTTACATTTTATAGTAGAATTAAAGGCAGTTTATTCACTACTTCTATAGTAATGTATGATTTTTGCCCTTGTCCATATGTTTACTTTTACCAATGAATTTCATACCTAGGCTCTCACAGAAAGTCAGCAGGAAAAAAACCACATACTTGTAAGTTTGTGAATATTTTCTTTGTCTTTATCATTTGCCTTTTGAAGTTTGTTTTAGCTATTCATTTGGTTCTACAGAGTTCCTGGAAAACTTGTTTATAGTGATTTTTAAAACTAAAGCTAATCTTATTAACTTGACATTTGCTAGTGTTGTAGCTATCTTTTCTCCTAGACTGTGAGCCCTTCGTAGTAGTTCCAGTATTAATCTATTTTTTAGCACATAATAGATCATCAATATGTGTTTATCAAATGAACAAATAATTATCATCACACTTATTGAATAAAGAAGAGGAAGGACAATATTTACTTGGATAATGACAAGTTTTCTAAGATTTATTAGGTACACAGCTTCAGACTTCTAGTTAAAAAATAAATTGCAGAATGCAGGACCATGTTATAGACTCAAATCAGGAGGAAGTTGCATTCTGTGATTCAGAATGGCTTTAGGAGTCTTAGAAGCTCAGTATAAAATCCTATTCTATTTTACTATATTCTAGTTTGGTGACAGTAATAACTAACATTTACTCTTTAGTATAAATTACCTCATTTAAGTCATGAAAACAACCCCTGGAAATGTAAAAGATGAAACTGCAAGAGATAAAAACTTTCTTCCAAATTGCAAGTGTCCCACCTGTTCACAGAATTTCAGAGCCAAGTTGGCTATTCCAATCTTAAGAAAGTCATTTCTCTTTTTAACTGTATTTGTTACTCCACAAGATAAGGAAACTGAGACATCTCCCTTTTGTGGTTGTCACGAGGATTCAACAAGACTTTGTTTGTAAACTGCTCACATTTATGAAGAGTTGCATCTTGACTATTCTGAGGATAATAGTAAATAAAGATTACTCTACTTCATTTTGGCCGCCTATATTTGAGTTATGGAATGCAACTTTGAACAACTTAGGGTTCTCTATATTGATTTTACTGAGGGCATGGCAGCTCCTTACAACTTTTTTCCACTGTCTAAATTTGAAAGACTGTCTGGTGTTACAGTTAAATCAAAGTATATTCCAGTGGAAAACATTTCAAGGAGATGTAAGGAAGCATATAGAGACCATGGACAATATCTGAAAATAGACTATGGACAATAAATATCCATGCCACAGTAAATTTAAGTATCCTAGGAATCAAACCTTAAACGCTCTGCTGCAAGAGAGAACCAAGACCAAACCTATTTTAAGAAAGATATACTCTAAGTTCTAGGGATATCACGTATGAGCTTAATCTCAGTAGTAGTAGTAGTAATATTAATAGCTAAGATTTAATGAAATCTTAGCATAGTCCAGACAACGTGCTTTACACAGAGTATCTTATAAAACCCCTTTGCCAAGATATTGTAAATGTCATCAATATTACAGAATTACAGATAAGAATGTGAGGCTTAGAGAGGTGTGTGTGTGCGCCACTGAACTAGAGCAGATGTCTGAGTAGTAGAAAACTTGAAAATGTTCAGCATCAATATCTGAAAATAGAAAATAAATATTAATGACAATCTTACAGGATCCAAGAAAGAAACACAACCCATTCCCACATCTAGAAAAGCTACAAATTTCATACTTTTTATTATCCAAGAAAAAATATTTCAAAACCAAATTTTCTCTCACTTGCAGCAATCCTCATTTTGCTTCTTTACACCTAATGACTTATAATTTCACAGTTTTAATGGATACTTTTAATGACAAGCTTTCTTTCTCAACATCAATGGAACTCTAGTCAGATTCATTCAAGGCTATTTCCATAGACCACCTGCTGGATCCAAAGTATATAGCTACTTTGATTCACTGGGATACAAAAGTCATTGTTGTTAATCCTTTTAATGAGTGTTTGAAAAATCTATTAAAATCAATTTTTTTCTCAGCAAGATATAACTTGATTCCTTTTTCTTTTCTTTTCTTTCTTTTTTTTTTTTACTTTCCACAACCGTTCATCTTTGTATAGGAATAGTTTATTAGATATATATTGAAAAAGGCTTGATTTTTTTGCCACAACCCACAAAAATTAGTACAATAAAATATACCATGAAATGTGACTTCTTACTTCAACTCTTTAGTATTATGTTTAGTTTCCATCCATCAAATAGCTTTGGACATAAACTGGAATAAAATAACTCTCCCTTGTTGCCAAACTACTTTATTTTGGGGGAAAAAGTCATTAAATCATCTAAGACTCACTTATTAAATTACTTATCACCATATAAATATCTACTGAAGTTCCCTCTCCCCATGTACATACACATATACACACTTGACCATAAAGAAAATAAATTTACATTTAAACAGCTAACCTGTCAAAGCGATATGTAGTGGTTTGGAACAAAAATGTGCAGTAGAGGGCTGGGGGTGTGGCTCAAGTGGTAGCACACTCGCCTGGCATGCGTGCGGCCCAGGTTCGATCCTCAGCACCACATACCAACAAAGATGTTGTGTCCACCAAAAACTAATTAACTAAATAATATTTTTTAAAAAATTCTCTCTCTCTCCCCCCCACATCGATCTTTAAAAAAAAATGTGCAGTAGAGTGTTGAGTTAAAAAGAACCATGTTTTATGCTACAATCTGACTGAATACAATAGCATCTTTAAGGGTAGATATGCTAGTCATAAATAAGGCTTGGTTAACAGTAAGAGACAGAGAAAAGGGAAAATTGATGGGGTGAACAATGACAATGCTTACCCTTAGTAGAATCCAAAGAAGATGCCCAGAAAAATCAATGGTCTAGTAGACCAGAGTTAACCAAAGGTAACAGGGCTTTGAGTTGCTACTCGTATGGGACATGATAAAAAGCATTTGGGAAATTATGGATTTGAAAAGAAAAGTTGATTCAAATAAACAATGTGCTTATTGATATTGATTTACATCTATCACAAGTTCCTTATGTTATCTTGAGCTCATAACAAATCATGGATGAGCAAAAGCCCCCAAACCTTATTTTATATTGTTTTAGATCTAATGAGGTAATACTAAATCTTTTCATTAATGACACCAGTGTACCCACTATTTACCTAGGTCATAGTAATTTTTCTAGGATGTTCAATTCTTTTATACTTTGTCCAGATGTAAGCTTCTCCCTTCAAATTCACAGAATGTATTTGGTCTGCACTCCTGCACCTTCACCTTGAAATCCTCTTGTTCTCAGGCAGTAGTTTGTAGATAGTCTCAGTTTAGCAACTTGGTATTGGACACCTTCCTGTATATCTTGATCCTCCTAAAGGAAGTTCTTTCATTCCCTTTGACACTTAGGTCTCCATTCCCATCATTGATTTCTCTTCAATCAAAAAATATCTTGTTTCATCATCATTTTTCTTTTTTATTCAATCTTTGGGAAGAAAAGCCTATATCTGAAAATGTGCATTTAATATGTTACTCACTTAGGCTAATGACATCTTTAAAGTTTCATTTCTATTGCTCTAGGGGCTGAAGGAGGGGGAAGTGGCTCTGAGGAGAACAGCAAGTCAACATAGAGAAGAAGGGGAAAAATCATAGAAAATATGTAGTGCAGTAATATATGATGCAGGCTTGCTACATTTTCAAGATCTGCAATATGATTGCTAGTTTAAGGTAGTTAACCAATGACTAAATAAATTAATGTGACAGGCCTTACTCTTTCCAGAGGAGGAAAGCTAAATGGGAGATTAGTACTTCATTTGATTGTCTATTCAACTTATGAATGTTTATTAAGTGTCTATTGTGTTTCAGGCACTGTGTTAAAAGTGGTTGGTAAAATGACAAGCAGAACAGCCACACAATTTTCAGAACTCAATGTAAAATGAAAATGTGGGAATCTTTATTGGAAATTGATTAAAAATTTTAATAGACTGATAGCAGAGCATTAAACCAAATGCAGAACCCTGCTATAGGTAAGGCTCTATGCTACCACACAGTTTGTATGCCCAAAAAGCCAGTCCAGAAACTAACAAGAAAAAAACTGTTCTTATCATGGAGAAGATTGTTAAACAACTTAAAATGTGACACATGCAATGTCATAGGATAGCAGGAGAACTTACTTTGGTTTAGTAGATTGGAGAAGATTTCCCAGAAGTGACATTGAAACTGAGATATACAGAATGTTGTTCATTTCAATAGAATAGCAATGGGTTTGGGGAACCAAATATGTTTCATTTATATATTGGACAGAATAATGCAAAAATATAAGAGCATGAGAGAGGAGGAAGATTTTATTGTTTGCTTAAAAGGTAAGGTCTTCACCACTGAAGAAGTTCAAGTAGGGATGTCTTAATCTAAAGTCTTTGTTTAAAAGTAATTTAGATTACAGAGTATGGGGAGAATGCATTGGTGAGTTCAAGGGTGACACTGAATGGATGTGCTGAAATAAAATGGGATGTTATTGTAAATAGCCCAAGGCAACATGTTCCAGGCTGATGGCCATTGAAAGGGAAAAAATGTACAGTTTGTGAGATGTTTAAGATACAAAATTAAAAAATATTATGGGAAAAAGGGAGAAAGGAGATATCTAATCTGTATTATTGAATTTATTTTGCTACAATGAACTTTGGGATTACAATTTCATCTTCATTCCCTAACCCTATTGACATTGAACTTACCCTCTTTCAAGAGATACACTGGCAGAATGATTTTGTATCCTGTACATAAGCATAACACCTAACATGTACGTTCTTGGTTAATGTTTTTCAGTGAAAGATTTAATGAACCCAAAAATATTTTCTTTCTCTTGCAGTTTATTTTCAGAAAACTTGTGAGAAAAGTATTTGTTTAGGAAAAAATTATTTGTTTAGGAAAACATTACTTATTGACATGTGTAAAATCTAATGTTTCAAACTACCAACCACACATAGCAAAAAGCAAATGATCCTTCACTTTAGCTAAGAAGAAGCATCATATCAAATGACAGTAATACAAAGACTAATGATAATAATTATCATAAAACATCTTGCATTTCTAGAATGCCTTGCTGTTTCCAAGTTTGACATCTCTGATCTTATTTGAGGATACATGAAAACTCTCTTCAAAGAGAGTTGGGAGTGCAGGTAAGTCTTACACACAGATGAAGATGTTGCAAAGCCCATCTGCCAAGTGCCACAACAGTATGACTTTGCTTCAAGTTGCAGAGAGCCTTATCCTAATATTAAGATTTGAAATCAAGTCTCTTGTTTTGAATCACCTTGGTGTGTAGGGAGATTGTGATGGACTGAAAATGCAAGGCCACAATATTTTGTATTGTTTAGCCCTGTGAACTTGATGCTATTACATATTTTATGCTGTGGAAATTAGAGTTTCTACATAGGTTAAGCGAATCTTCAAAGATCCCACAGCTAAGGAGTAATGTAACTGAAATTTGAGCCCAAGGTATCTTGCTAACACATTACCCATTTGAAAAAGTATCCAACAATTTGAGAGAAGTATCTTAGTGTCCAAAAGGAACACATTCTGGTAATTTCCCAAGAGGTATATTACAACTCAGAAAAGTAGGGAAGACCCTATGGTAGTATTAGGCATGCTTCTCTTATGATGAGAGGAAACACTATACTCCCAAGTAATCAAAAGAAGAGTCCTTAAGACTCCTACTTTTTTCATTACTGAATGACAATACACAAAATATGTCAAAATGACCCAATATTGGTGGTAAATATTATGGTCATACTTAAGACAAACTTTAGACACTAAACCCTGTTTTTATGGATAAGGATGCTAATATATTTTTTTTTAATTTGAAAGTTCAACACTTTATATCTTAAAGTAGTCACCTTATCCGTCAATCTATGTATCTCTCTCTGGCATGCTAAGGAGAAGAATGTCTGCTCATCTAAATAATAGAGACCCTTCTCCAGAGCTGTTACCTGTGATTGAAACTGATATTTTAAAATGCAAATGGTGCTTAATGAATCTAATCAAAGAAGGTATTATTTCAATGTGCAATAAAGCTATTAGAGAAGTGGGATAAAATTATAGTCAGTCTGTCAGAAATAGTAGTTTAGCAATGTTATTTCCATTACTATGTGTTTATATAATGTGTGAGCTAAATTTTCAATTTGCTGTTTTGGTATTTTAGTAGACCACTTTTTAAATTTTCTATTTCTATCTAGGAAACCATTTTACAAGCTTATCATGCTGAATTTTGATGAAGGTATTTCTAGGAATAAGTTGCCTATTTTAAATAGTGTCTTAAAGATCATTTATTAAAGAAGCAAGAAAACTGTATGACAGCTGGTACAGGACAGGAAAAGAGTGACTCTAAAAGGTCACCACATTGTTTTCTTTCTCATTCTTAGAAGTTACCATAGAAGAAAATGATTCCATGATTCATTTCAATGGATGTTTGTTGATATTAGTTGCATCTTTTGCAAACCTGACCTGATTCTTTATGGTCAATTTAAAATCTAGGTGATCTGCTAGAAGGCAGCTTTTATGTTAGATTGTTTTTAATACATGTTGGTAATAGGCATGTGCTTACCAATGACCCCTACACCAATTTTAAAGGAAGTTGAATATTTTCCTTCTGCTTCAAGAATAGTCCATCTCTCAACGGAATGTTTTCAGCAGGTAATGAGCCAAATCCGTTATTCTTATCAGAGATGCATCATATCTCTCATGAAGCTGTTGGAAGCTTCTTCAAAATGGATTTGAACTCTACTGTTCCCTGTCCCCTTTAAGCTCAGCAGTTTGTCTTTTGAAGGGCACCTGGTTTTCCTGGACAAAGTTTTTTTTTTTTTTTTTCCCCTTAACTTCTTAAAATCCTGTAAAGAAGAAAACATTTCTTTGTGTCTTTGCTTGGTTAAAAAGTTCTGAGGTACATTTAACCCCTTGCAGAAATAGTACTTTATCAGGATCATTACTTTCAACTGAACTAGACTTGGTATGGTGGGATTGTTTCTAATTCAGCTTCATGTCTCATTTTGAGTAGGAAACCAAATCCAAATACTCTAAGCATATTTGTTTCTTATATTGACTAGTGTGTTAGCAAAAATGATCATAAATGGGTGACAAGGAGTTATTATCAGCTTCTCAGTTTTCCACTGAAACCATTTTATAATAGTAAGAATAATAAGAAAATGTGTTATCTTCTATATTAGCATTTTATTTTCTGCTATATAATAGATATACTTTTTAAAGATCAAGAATTTATAACAACTAAATGGACTTGGGCTAACCTTTTTTTTTTTTTTTTTTGATGATTTGGGGATATATCAAAACCCCAGAAGTTATTTAATATTTTAATCATATGTACTTTTATTTATAAATATAATATTAATGTTTTATATGTATATGTAAACTAATATATTTATAATCATGGACATAGGGATCTCATCTTCCTGGGGATAATGTCTAAATAGTGAGGAAGGGTGTTGATATACTTAGTTCTCTCTCCAATTTGCTTCTCCATGAGTGGAGTGCCTGTAAAATTCCATCAAACAACATAAAGGGAACTTTAGTGAGTTGGGGACCTAATTATATGCTAAACTTAGTTTTTAGGCTGATGCAGGGTTTTTAGTGTAGGTGTTATTTACTGATAACAGAATAGTGAGTACCTTACCACATGATGGAACTGTGTAGCTGGCTGCAGCATCAAAATCATTCCAGTGTTGGGACAGGAGTAAGGAAATTCATTGGCTTTGTGATTCAAGATAATAGAATGGCTTTACTTTGTCAGGGGTTAATCAGACCCAAACTTCTTTGTATTAGGTTTCAATCTCTATAACAAAATACCTCATGTCATCAATTTAAGAGAAAAGATTTATTTTGGCTCAGTTTTGGAGCTTTGAGTTCATGATCAGTTGGCTTCATTGCTTTGTGCCTGTGGTGAGGTAGTACACCCATGGAGTGAGCCCATGGCAGAGCAAAACCATTCACTTCATGACTGGGAAACAAAAGAGAGTGGGAAAGGAAGACAGATTTGAATGGGCTATCTTTCTAGTTGTTCATGGTTGCCAAACCATGAACAAATTCACTTTTTAAATTTATTAACATCTATCTCTTCTGTTAACTAAATTCCTGATACAGGTATTGACCAAATACAGTCTGTAGGGGCCCTCACAATCAAGCCTGTGGTGGTCAAGGGTCTCAGTAACAGAACTGTTGTTTTGGGTGGGTTGGCACCTGCAGCTACAAAACTAATTTTGTTTTGAGATCCTCCTTTCCATTTTGATCCAGAATTAACTGCCCTTACCATTCTTTGTTGAAGCAGATAGATAAATCTTTGAAATCTGCAGGCTCTGAGGTTTGACCCCAAACCTAGTATGTTCTACTCAACAGGCTTTGTTTTTATTTTCTTATCATTTGGAACTCTTCTGAGCCATTTGGGGGTCTTCTAAACCAATTTCAGGCTTTGGCCACTTGATTGGCAGGAAAGTTTTTTTTTTTTTTTTTTTTGCCTATGATTTTAGCAATTTGCTGGGAAGGTACTTAAGGTGTATAGGAAAAGCCAGGATGTTTGGAGATCTGTGTTGTGATTGTGTGAGAATGGGAGGTCCTAATTCTATCTTGGAATTTCTAGGGAAAATTCTGACTGGCAACTGAAAGAGCACTCTGGTTTTATGTAACTATTTCATATAACTTCTATCTATTAGCTTAGCTGTTGGTTTAATAGAGGCTAAAGAAATTTGATGGCTGAATTCAAATCTTGAATTTGAAGTCAAGTTTAGAATTCTAAGTATTATTAGAAATTTATTTACATGAGGGTTTCTAGACTCTGAAGGGATAAATACTCCTTCCAGCTCACTCTGGGTAGCCTAGGTGACTTGGGTCTTCATGAAGGGTCTGGGTGACCAGCCCATCATATGAAGCAATCTCATAGAAAGCCATTTTGGAAGAACACATCCCATTGCTAGGCTGGAAAGACTCTAACAACTTGTCCAGGTGTTAGCTGGGAGTTCTGGGACACCAAGATGGCAGAGGCAAGGTACAAGAAAAATACCATGGTGGGGTGAGTGGGGAAGACAGGGAGATGGGTCATCATGTCCTTTCTTCTTGTAAGTCCCATTATCATGACAACTCCCACTAATGAAAATTTATCATCCATGATGACTCCTGTCACAGTTTGGGTCTTCCAAAATAACCAATGAGGGTAATATGGACAGTATTCTAATTAAGTTTTCTAAAGTAACCAATGGGGGGTGATATTGGGCAGTATTCTAATCAGGTAGCATAAGGTAACCAATGAGTAAATGGGGTAAGTTTTTCAATCAAGTCTGCATAGGGAAGAGAATGCCTCATAGCTCAACATATAAGACAAGAATTTCCAAACATTGGGGCTTTGAGTCTCTGTCTTGCTCAGTGCACTCTACTCTATCTTACAGGATGCTACTTTGCCTTCACCTTCAATAAATCTGTACTTTGCCTGTTGATTCTGTGTGTCTTGCTCAATTCTTTGTTTGGGACACCAAGATTCTGGACCCCAACAGGACACCCCAATGTCTACACAGGGAGTGTACTTAAGGAGTGATCACCCTGTACCTTGAGCTCGTCTTCGCCCTTGGTGTTTGGTAATGTCTGAACCCCTAAGGAAATATCTGATCTATGGTAACACTCTGGAAAGGAAACCCTATAAAGAACACATTTACTCACTCAAAACACCCAAAATATTTCTTATGAGCACCATTAAGATAATCTTTTGCCTGCAATTACAAGGTTAATATGTAAAAGCTTTGCCTCTCTGCTTTACATTTTATTTTGTTTCTGCTATCTTTCCTAAAAGTAATCAGATATTCAAGGTTGACTGGAGATTGGTTATTTCAACTAGTCCCATCTAGAATGTAGAAATCCAAGAGATGACTCATAGACTGATATGGGGAAGGTGTCTGCCCTAAAACTGAGGGAGCTGAGAAGGCAGCCCTCTTCCCTGGCTCTTGCAAATGCCAGAAAGATTTCAGTCATGTCACTCATAGTAACAGACATGAGTATATTAGAATGCATAGGAAAAGGGAAAAGGGGACCCTCCTGAGGGAAAGAGTGCATCCTCTCAGAGATGAGAAAGACCTTCAGTTATATTGAGGAATCCCAGGGACGTGTCCCTAAAATCTCATCTAAGTCCACCTTGACTTTTGTCTAACAGCATAAGAATTGTATGAACACAGTTCCTTAAAGAGAAGATGGTGTAAGTGCTTAGAGTTGGGGGGTTTTAAGGAAATTGTATGCCCCTATTCTTGTCTCAATTTCCTGTCCCCTTAATCAGTTTGTTAGTGTTTGAATAATCTTCATCAAGCTTTCTTTGTAAGGGTCATAATGTTTTGGTTGCCGAGGTTTTTGTGTGTTGTTATAGTTTTGGAGATAAGGGAGGGTCTAAGTGGACTTGTAGTATATGTCATGATCTTGAAACAATTTCTTTACTTAAGGGGATGCAATTATGTCTGGGGAGGTTTTAAGAGGCTCCCTGTCATATGAGGCTTCCTGTGGTTTTCAGTTGCCCTTCATAGTCCTTTTCTTGTGCACCCAATCATGACCGACATAGCTACCTAAAAAGGCTACTTAGGAAAACTTTTTTTTTTTAAATAAGCTGCTGCTATGTATAAAATGTGGCCCAAGGATTGATTAATATTTGCAAAATAATTCTTAAAATTTAATCACAGAAACAGGTGATCTTAACTTGTTTCAATTGGTCATAAGTATAAAATTGACTCAAATATCTGTTTATAAGCCTGTTGAATTTATATCACCTTGTTGCTGTGTCTTGTGACTACAATTTTAACACAAGTAGATCTCTGAAAAAGGGTTAATTGAAATTTGTTGAGATGGTAAAATAGAGATACCTTAAGAATTGTTAACATATGTTTTGCCTAGGTTGCTAGCCAATCAGGATTGTATTTATCTCTACTTATGTTTAAGATTAAATGTCCATTGCTTTTCATGTGCAGCAACTTCTGGGGTGTTTCTGTATCAAAGAAATAAAATGTTGAGTATGTTTGTCTGATACCTTGTATTTTTAGATAATTTAGAGATAACTTAAAAACAAGTAATCGGACAAACAATTAAAATGATAATATTTACATATAATAGAGACCAAACATCTGAGCCATTCATAAGTAACTTAAAGTACAAAAACACTCATCACTAAACATAAATTCGAATACTCTTGATTTCTTAAAATCTATAAAAAGACAATGCATTTGGGTTTTTAGATATGGTTTCATAATTTTTTGATATATAAAAATAGTTTAAGATGGCTTTTTTCCTGTTTTTAATTTTAAAAGCAAGATTAGTAAGAATTAACATTCTAATTAACATTTGTCCTAGAGTATACCTATTTTCTGATATGATTAAAATTATCTGAGGAATGAACTTTGACATAACATGCTTTCCACGCACTACTGCAAGCTTTTCTGCATTGAAGGGGTCATTCCTAACTGAGGTTCTCCTTCAGAGCCTTAGTCTTCTAAACAGTGGCCCAAGGGATTTTGTTGCTTAGGTCAGAAAGTGGCATATTCAGAGGAAAAGCAAAAAGCTGATAGATTTTTCACAGTATTAATTTTTCTTCCATGAAATTTTGTTGTCTCTGACACTTGCTGCCACACTTTTATGCTACATATCACAAAATGCTGTCTGTTTAGCAGATTACATAATTATTTTAATTTTAATATGAAGCACATTATGATGCATTATCAAGAGATATCTGACCCTTTAATATGTTAAAGACAACTATTCTAGAGTGACAATAGATATTTAGAATTAAAAGCTTGATTAAATTATGTTTCAACTAATATAGACCAGTAATTGGGGGAATGAGTTTTTAAAAATAAATTTTAATGTTATGTAGAGTCATATGCATTCATCATTTTAAAATACCCTATAATTAATAATTTGTATAAGGGCAACTCCAATTCATTCAATTTTTTTGAAAATTGGTCACCAGTTTGGGGGAACATCTTTTTGTTTTTCTGTAAAGACTTATTAATAAATGTTATTTTAAGTAGAGTTACTAGCTGTGGCTTATCCAGCCTATTAATAATGTGTTTATTTATGTGATATAATATGAATAGACTAGAGGTCTTCTTCTCTGTAATATGTGGCCTACTACTCTTTGTCTATCTAGACCTTGCTTAGATTAGATTCTTTAAAATGTAGTTTTTAAAATCATTTTTGTTTCTTTTAGAAAAACAATCCTTGAAAGATATAGAAACAAGACCCTGGTGCTTTTCACATCCCAAATATGTTGTGCTTTTAATAAATGCTTACAGTGCTTCAATGTATATTGGGCATACATATTTTGTATGGAATATAGATTTAAATGTGTAAAATTAGTTGGTCCAAAATTTGGGCAGATCTATAAATGTGATTATACAATAAGTATAGACATGGACTAAGTCCTAAAAAATTTTATAATCAAGTGTTGTTTAAAATATATTATCTGAATTCTTAAACTAAACAAATTTAATTTGATTTGGTAATACTTTTTTATCCCAAGCCTAGAATAGGCCAAGAGTAATGACAGATGATTTTAGAAATTACTAATCACATAATATGTGGTGCCTGACTTTGAAGATGACATAATGTCATAATAATTACAACATAAACTAAGGGAATTTGTAACCATTAAGACAACATTACAGAAGATACTTAAGGGAATTCTATACATAGAATAAGAAAAGAGATAAACAAATCATGAGAACACAGGGAAGAATAATTCTCGATAGAATAGTAAATAAATGAGAATTAGAAAAATCTCAAACATCATTAGTGCAGAAAACCACCAAACCTTTAAGAATAATAAGAGAGAAAGAAATGAATTTAAAATATTCAAAACAATCAGGCAAAAACCCTTCAATAACAATATTGAATCCTTAAATGTAAATGATCTTAATTTTCCAATTGAAAATTTCTGATGGGCTGATTGAATCAAAAAAAAAAAAAAAAAACAACTCAGTAATATGGTGCCTAAAAGAAACTCACCTCATTAGCAAAGACACATAGACTGAAAGTGAAAGAATGGAAAATGTTATCCCAAGCAAATGGAATCTGAAAGCAAGCAGGAATAGTTATACTTCCATGAAATTTTGACAAAATAGACATTCAGACAAAACCAGAAGAGGCAAAAAGGTAACTACATAGTGATAAATTGAACAACATATCAAGACAATTTAACAAATATAAATGGACATGCACCAAACATTGAAGAACCTAATTTTGTAAAAACTAAACACCACTGGACATAAAAGGAGAGATAAAAGTCAAGAGTGACATTAATATCCCATTTTCTCTAACAGATATGTCATTCACACACACACCAAAAAATCAACAAAGAAGCATCAGAGTTCAATTAAACCATAGATAAAATAAACTTAACAAAAATCTATGAAATAATCCATCTGACAGCTAGAGAATACATATTTTTCCATTAGAACACATAAAAAGCTTTCAAAAATTGATTATGTATTAGGCAATAAAGCATGTCTTAATAAATTCAAAAACATGAAATAACTTCAGTACATAATAAAGTGAAACTAGAAACCAATAGCAAGAGAAACACATGGAGATTGAACAATCTCCTTCTGAAGGAACAGTAGTTAACTGAAAAAAATTGACGGGGTAGATTCTAATATTCTTTGAATCAAATGACATGTAAATACAACTTGCTAGACAGAATATATGGGATACAACAAAAGCAGTACTAAAAGGAAATTTTGTAAGTATGAATGCTTACATAAAAATATAGACAGAACTCAAGTAAATTACCTAATGACACCTTTCAATAGTTTAGGAAAATAAGAACAATTGAAACCCCAAATTAGTGGAGGGAATAAATAATAAAGATCAGGGCAGAAATAAATGAAGTATAGACTAAAAGAGCAATATAAAGAATCAATGAATCAAATAGTTGCCTTCTGGAAAAGGTACACAAAATCAGCAAACCCTTAGCTAAACTCACCAAAAGAAAGAGAGAAAAGACCCAATTAGCTAAAATTAGAGGTGAAAAGGGGGATATTAAAGCAGATACCGCCAGTGGCCCGCGGAGGGGCAGAGCTTCCAATCACTCCTGCAAGGTAGGCGGGCCTGCGACCCACCGGCAGAAGAGGAGCAGCGGCCCGCTGAGAGGCAGAGCCGCCCCCTCCCCCTGCACCGGCAAGGTAGAGGGAACTGTGACCACCCACAGAGCAGGCCAGCGGCCTGCTGAGGGGCAGAGCCGCCCCCCACCCCCTGCACCTGCCAGGTAGGCGGAACTGTGACCACCGACAGAAAAGGCCCAGTGGCCCGCGGTGGGACAGAGCTTCCAATCACTCCTGCAAGGTAGGCGGGCCTGCGACCCACCGGCAGAAGAGGAGCAGCGGCCTGCTGAGAGGCAGAGCCGCCCCCTCCCCCCGCGCCTACAAGGTAGACGGAACTGTGACCACCATCAGAACAGGCCAGACCTGCAACCAACAGACAGAACAGGCCCAGTGGCCTGAGGAAGGGTAGAGCCCCCCCCCCCCGCACCTGCAACGTAGGCGGACCTGCAACCCACTGGCAGAACAGCCCCAGAGGCCTGCAGAGGGGCAGTGCCGCTGCCTGCGCCTGCAAAGTAGGCAGAACTGCGACCACCAACAGAACAAGCCTAGCGGCCCGCAGAGGGACAGAGCCGCCGCCCGCGCCTGCAAGGTAGGCAGACCTGCTACCGACCAGCACAGCAGGCCCAGCGGCCTGCCGGGGTGGTAGGCACATTGCCCCAATTGGAGGAGGGGCAGGCCGCCACCCGCGCCTGCGAGGGAGACTTTGCAACTATACAACACCAATATAAATATATAGGGGGAAAATTCAATAGCACAACAGTTTCACCAAGTAGAAAGGAACGCGAACAGTATGAAGAGACAAGGAAAGAAAGGACCACAAGCAATGCAGGTCAACTCAACGTTAGAAGAGGTAATAGCTGCAGCAGATGGAATGTCAGATAAAGAATTCAGGATATACATGCTTCAGATGATCTGGAGTCTCAAGGAAGACATCAGACAGCAAAATCAGACAATGAAAGATCACTTCAACAATTAATTACATAAACAAATCCAAGAAGCAAAAGATCAACTATACAGGGAGATAGAGGTTATAAAAAACAAACAAACAGAAATCCTAGAAATGCAGGAAGCAATAAACCAACTTAAAAACTCAATTGAGAATACTACCAGCAGAGTAGAACACTTAGAAGATAGAACATCAGACAATGAAGATAAAGTATTCCAACTTGAAAAGAACATAGACAGCTCAGCAAGACTGTTAAGAAACCATGAGCAGAACATCCAAGAAATATGGGATAACATCAAGAGACCAAATTTAAGAGTCATTGGGACACAGGAAGGGACAGAGTTTCAAACCAAAGGAATGAGCAATCTATTCAATGAAATAATACGAGAAAACTTCCCAGACTTGAAGAATGAGACAGAATCCCAAATCCTAGAAGCCTACAGGACACCAAATGTGCAGAATAATAAGAGACCCACACCTAGACACATTATAATGAAGATGCCCAACATACAGAATAAGGAGAGAATTTTAAAAGCTACAAGAGAAAGGAAGCAGATTACATTTAGGGGTAAGCCAATCAGGATAACAGCTGATCTTTCAACACAGACTCTGAAAGCTAGAAGATCCTGGAATAACATATTTCAAACACTGAAAGAAAATGGGTTCCAACCAAGAATTGTGTATCCAGCGAAATTAAGCTTCAGGATGGAAGATGAAATTAAAACCTTCCACGATAAACAAAAGTTTAAAGAATTTGCAGCTAGAAAACCATCTCTTCAAAACATCCTCGCCAAAGCATTACAGGAAGAGGAAATGGAAAATAACAATGAAAACCAACAGTGGGAGGTAGGACAGTAAAGGGGGGGAAAATAATCAAAGAGGAAAACAAACCATGTTTAGTAACATAAATAAACAAATATGGCTGGAAGAACAACCCATATCTCAATAATAACCCTAAATGTTAATGGCTTAAACTCACCAATCAAGAGACACAGGCTAGTAGAATGGATCACAAAACAAGACCCAACAATATGCTGCCTACAGGAGACGCATTTGATAGGAAAAGACATGCATAGGCTGAAGGTGAAAGGTTGGGAAAAATCATATCACTCATATGGAGTTCGGAAACAAGCAGGAGTGTCCATACTCATATCAAATAAAATAGATTTCAAGCCAAAGTTAATCAAAAAGGATAAAGAGGGACACTACATACTGCTTAAGGGAACCATACACCAACAAGACATAACAATCATAAATATATATGCCCCAAACAATGGTGCAGCTATGTTCATCAAACAAACTCTTCTCAAGTTCAAGAGTCTAATAGACCACCATACAATAATCATGGGAGACTTCAACACACCTCTCTCGCCACTGGACAGATCTTCCAAACAAAAGTTGAATAAGGAAACTATAGAACTCAATAACACAATTAATAACCTAGACTTAATTGACATATATAGAATATACCACCCAACATCAAGCAGTTACACTTTTTTCTCAGTAGCACATGGATCCTTCTCAAAAATAGATCATATATTATGTCACAGGGCAACTCTTAGACAATATAAAGGAGTAGATATAATACCATGCATCCTATCTGATCATAATGAAATGGAACTGAAAATCAACGATAAAAGAAGGAAGGAAAAAGAATACATCACTTGGAGAATGAACAATAGGTTACTGAATGATCAATGGGTTATAGAAGACATCAAGGAGGAAATTAAAAAATTCTTAGAGATTAATGAAAACACAGACACAACATATCGGAATCTATGGGACACATTGAAAGCAGTTCTAAGAGGAAAATTCATTGCTTGGAGTTCATTCCTTAAAAAAAGAAAAAACCAACAAATAAATGATCTCATACTTCATCTCAAAATCCTAGAAAAAGAAGAGCAAAACAACAGCAAAAGAAGTAGAAGGCAAGAAATAATGAAAATCAGTTCTTAAATTAATGAAATCGAAACAAAAGAAACAATGGAAAAAATTGACAAAACTAAAAGTTGGTTCTTTGAAAAAATAAACAAAATCGACAGACCCTTAGCCATGCTAGTGAAGAGAAGA
The DNA here is from genome assembly GCF_021218885.2 of Marmota monax. Classification (NCBI taxonomy): domain Eukaryota; kingdom Metazoa; phylum Chordata; class Mammalia; order Rodentia; family Sciuridae; genus Marmota; species Marmota monax. Next base: position 13,530,730 of record NW_026694084.1, on the reverse strand, counting down.
AGAGAGAGAACTCAAATTACTAGCATACAGGATGAAAAAGGCAATATCACAACAGGCACTTCAGATATACACAAGATAATCAAAAATTATTTTGAATCCTTATACTCCAATAAATTAGAAGATAGTGAAGGCATAGATAAATTTCTTAAGTCATATGATCTGCCCAGATTGAGTCAGGAGGATATAGACAACCTAAACAGACCAATATCAATTGAGGAAATAGAAGAAACCATCAAAAGACTACCAACTAAGAAAAGCCCAGGACCGGATGGGTATACAGCAGAGTTTTACAAAACCTTTAAAGAGGAACTAATACCAATACTTTTCAAGCTACTTCAGGAAATAGAAAAAGAGGGAGAACTTCCAAATTCATTCTACGAGGCCAACATCACCCTGATACCTAAACCAGACAAAGACACTTCAAAGAAAGAAAACTACAGACCAATATCTCTAATGAACCTAGATGCAAAAATCCTCAATAAAATTTTGGGAATCGGATACAAAAACATATCAAAAAAATTGTGCACCATGATCAAGTAGGATTCATCCCTGGGATGCAAGGCTGGTTCAATATACGGAAATCAATAAATGTTATTCACCACATCAATAGACTTAAAAATAAGAACCATATGATCATCTCAATAGATGCGGAAAAAGCATTCGACAAAGTACAGCATCCCTTTATGTTCAAAACTCTAGAAAAACTAGGGATAACAGGAACATACCTCAATATTGTAAAAGCAATCTATGCTAAGCCTCAGGCTAGCATCATTCTGAATGGAGAAAAATTGAAGGCATTCCCTCTAAAATCTGGAACAAGACAGGGATGCCCTCTTTCACCACTTCTGTTCAACATAGTTCTCGAAACACTGGCCAGAGCAATTAGACAGACGAAAGAAATTAAAGGCATCAAAATAGGAAAAGAAGAACTTAAATTATCGCTATTTGCAGATGACATGATTCTATACCTAGCAGACCCAAAAGGGTCTACAAAGAAACTATTAGAGCTAATAAATGAATTCAGCAAAGTGGCAGGATATAAAATCAACACGCATAAATCAAAGGCATTCCTGTATATCAGCGACAAATCCTCTGAAATGGAAATGAGGACAACCACTCCATTCAAAATATCTTCAAAAAAAATAAAATACTTGGGAATCAACCTAACAAAAGAGGTGAAAGACTTATACAATGAAAACTACAGAACCCTAAAGAGAGAAATAGAAGAAGATCTTAGAAGATGGAAAAATATACCCTGTTCATGGATAGGCAGAACTAACATCATCAAAATGGCGATATTACCAAAAGTTCTCTATAGGTTTAATGCAATGCCAATCAAAATCCCAACGGCATTTCTTGTAGAAATAGAGAAAGCAAATATGAAATTCATATGGAAAAATAAATGACCCAGAATAGCAAAAACAATGCTAAGCAGGAAGTGTGAATCAGGCAGTATAGCGATACCAGACTTCAAACTATACTACAGAGCAATAGTAACAAAAACAGCATGGTACTGGTATCAAAACAGGCGGGTGGACCAATGGTACAGAATAGAGGACACAGAAACCAATCCACAAAACTACAACTACCTTATATTTGATAAAGGGGCTAAAAGCATGCAATGGAGGAAGGATAGCATCTTCAACAAATGGTGCTGGGAAAACTGGAAATCCATATGCAACAAAATGAAACTGAATCCCTTTCTCTCGCCATGCACAAAAGTTAATTCAAAATGGATCAAGGAGCTTGATATCAAATCAGAGACACGCCGTCTGATAGAAGAAAAAGTTGGCTACGATCTACATACTGTGGGGTCGGGCTCCAAATTCCTCAATAGGACACCCATAGCACAAAAGTTAATAACTAGAATCAACAAATGGGACTTACTCAAACTAAAAAGTTTTTTCTCAGCAAAAGAAACAATAAGAGAGGTAAATAGAGAGCCTACATCCTGGGAACAAATCTTTACTCCTCACACTTCAGACAGAGCCCTAATATCCAGAGTATACAAAGAACTCAAAAAATTAGACAATAAGAGAACAAACAACCCAATCAACAAATGGGCCAAGGACCTGAACAGACACTTCTCAGAGGAGGACATACAATCAATCAACAAGTACATGAAAAAATGCTCACCATCTCTAGCAGTCAGAGAAATGCAAATCAAAACCACCCTAAGATACCATCTCACTCCAGTTAGATTGGCAGCCATTATGAAGTCAAACAACAACAAGTGCTGGCGAGGATGTGGGGAAAAGGGTACACTTGTACATTGCTGGTGGGACTGCAAATTGGTGCAGCCAATTTGGAAAGCAGTATGGAGATTTCTTGGAAAGCTGGGAATGGAGCCACCATTTGACCCAGCTATTCCCCTTCTTGGTCTATTCCCTAAAGACCTAAAAAGAGCATGCTACAGGAACACTGCTACATTGATGTTCATAGCAGCACAATTCACAATAGCAAGACTGTGGAACCAACCTAGATGTCCTTCAATAGATGAATGGATAAAAAAAAAATGTGGCATTTATACACAATGGAGTATTACTCTGCATTAAAAAATGACAAAATCATAGAATTTACAGGGAAATGGATGGCATTAGAGCAGATTATGCTAAGTGAAGCTAACCAATCCCTAAAAAACAAATGCCAAATGTCTTCTTTGATATAAGGAGAGTAACTAAGAACAGAGTAGTGTCGAAGAGCATGAGAAGAAGATTAACATTAAACAGGGATGAGAGGTGGGAGGGAAAGGGAGAGAGAAGGGAAATTGCATGGAAATGGAAGGAGACCCTCAGAGTTATACAAAAGTACATACAAGAGGAAGTGAGGGGAAAGGGAAAAATAATACAAGGGGGACAAATGAATGTCAGTAGAGGGGGCAGAGAGAGAAGAGGGGAGGGGAGGGGAGGGGAGGGGGGATAGTAGAGGATAGGAAAGGCAGCAGAACACAACAGACACTAGTATGACAATATGTAAATTAATGGATGTGTAACTGATGTGATTCTGCAATCTGTATATGGGGTAAAAATGGGAGCTCATAACCCACTTGAATCAAAGTGTGAAATATGATATATCAAGAACTATGTAATGTTTTGAACAGCCAACAATAAAAAATTAAAAAAAAATAAAAATAAATAAACTTTTCATCCTCTATAAAAAAAAAAAGAAACACAAGAAAAGATGTCCAATACGGATAGCCATTTAGGGAAACACAAATTAAATCTGTAAGGAAAAATTACTATTGACCTATAAGAAAGACAAAAAAAGTTAGTAATAACACCAAATCTGGTGAGAATGCTTTTGGAAATGTAAAATAGTACAGCCACTCTGGAAAAAAATAAAACATGCTTACTAGCATATGATAAAGCAATTCACCATTGAGTGTTTATCCTAGATACATAAAATCTTATGTTTACCCAAAACCTGTATGCAAAGGTTCGTAACAGCTTTATTAATAAAATTCTTCCAAATTCTAAATTAATGAAAATGTCCTTCACGGGTGAGTGTCTAAATAAACAGTGGCATAATCATACCATCAAATATTATGCAATAATAAAAAGGGACAGATTGTTGATATAAGCCATAACTTGAATGCACCTCAAAGGCCTTACACTGACTGAAAAAAGCCAGACTCCCACAGTAGTTACTAAATGATTGCTTTCATATAGCATTCTTGAAATAGAATTATAGAGATAAAAAAAAATTAGTAGTATACAATTCTTAGGAATGGAGAGAAGGTAGGTATGACTTCTGAATTATAGGACAAGAGTACCTTGTAATACTCCTGCATCTTTATTGCAATAGAGATTATATTAACTGCATACATAATGGAAGTACTATAAACAAAGACACAAACACACTTGGAAAATAACTTGGCACTGATGAAATCTGAATAAACTGTGGATTATATTGGAAAAAAAAAGCAGATACCACTGAAATTCATAGGATAATTAAGAGATATTTTGAGAAACTATGTCCAATAAATGAGAAAATGAAATTCACAGTTTTCTGGACACATGTACTACTAGAATTGAACAAAGAAAATACGGAAAATCTAAATAGATCAATAACAAAAAAATGAGATTGAAGTAGTTATAAAAAGTCTCCTGACAAATAAAAGGGCAGGACCAGATGAATTCACTGCTTAATTTTTCCAGACCTTTAAAAGAGAACTATTATAAATGATTCTCAGACTATTTCATAAAATAGAAAGAGAAGGAATCCCTCCAAACTCATTTTACAAAGCCAGTATTAGTCTTGCACAAAAACCTGATAAGGAAACAGCAAAAAAGAATGAATGAACAAATAAATCAAGAACTACAGACCAATAGCCTTGATGAGCATGGATGAAAAATTTCTTAATAAAATATTTGCAAATTGAACTCAATATGACATTAAAATATTATACACATGACCGAGTCGATTTTATTCCATAGATATAAGAATGATTCAACATATAAAAATCAATAAATACAATACAGCACAGAAAATGAATCAAGGATAAAAAATCACGTGATCATATCAATACATGCAGAAAAGAGACTTTACTAAAATTCAACTTCCTTTAATGATAAAAGTCCTTATTAAATTAGGTATAGCAGCAACATCTCAACAAAATAAGAGCCATGTATGATCAAATAGCAAATGTCATATTGAACTGGAAAAACTAAAAATATTTAATCCAAAATCTGGAACAAGACAAGGGTGTCTACTTTCACTACTGTATTTCACTTTAGTGCTTGTAATTTCAGCCACAAAAACCATGCAAGAGAAAGAAAGAAATGATGTATATAGAAAAGGAGAAAGTCAAACTTTCCATGTTTTCAAATAGTGTGATTGTACACGTAGAAAACTAGAATACTGATAAATTCAGCAAAGTGTCAGGATATGAAATCAACATGTAAATATCTTCCCTATACATCAACAATGAACTTGTGAGAGCAAGAAACCAGAAAAGCAATCTTATTCCCAATAACTTCAAAAAACAAAAACAAATACAAAAAAACCCCCAAAAAACCTAGGTATAAACCTAACCAAGGAGGCAAAAGATCGCTAACAGAAAACATTACAAAATACTGAAAAAAATTAAAGAAGACATTCGAAAACAAAAAGACCACTCATGCTTATGGATTGGGAGGATTAATATTGTAAAAATAGCCATATTATTGAATCTATAAATTCAATATAATTTCCTTGAAACTACCAATGACATTCTTCATAAACTGGAAAAAATACTAAAATTTATACAGAAGCACAAAATACCCTAGATAGAAGAAATAATTCTGAGTGGAAAGAGCAATATTACAGGGATCATAATATCTGATTTGAAAATATACAACAGAGCTATGGAATAAACACAGAAGCATGGAAATGGTGTAAAAACAGACATAGATCAATGGAATAGAACAGAGGAACTGGACAGCCTCTTCAATGTGTAGTGGCTAGGAAAACTGGATATACACATGTAGAAGTTGGAAGTAGAGTCATAGCTCTTACCTGGTACAAAGATCAATGCAAAAATCAAAGTTCTTAAGGTAAGACCAGAAACTATGAAACTGCTGAAAGAAAACATTTTAAGATATTGACCCAAGCAATGATTTCCAATAAATCAAGAAACAAAAGCAAGACCTGACAGCAATTACATCAAATTAAAAAGCTTCTGTACAGCAAAGGAAACAATTGACTGAGTGAAGTAACAATGCACAGGAAGGGAGAAAATTTTTGCTAGCTGTTCATCTGGTAGAGGATTAATATAGAGAATATATAAAGAACTCAAAAAATCTTAACAAAACACTAAGCAATACAATAAGAAAACGGACAAATGATATAAACAGACACTTCTCAAAAGAAGAACTACAAATGGTCAATAAGTATATTAAAGATGCTCAGTATCTTCACCCATTAGGGAAATACAAATTAAAACTACATAGAGATTTCATCTGAACCCAATCAGGATGGCTTTTATCAAAGACAAAAATTAACGAACGCTGACGAGAATGTGAAAAAATAAGAAACTTTATACACTGTTGGTAATGTAAATTAGGACAGCCACTATGGAAACCAGTAGTGGTTTCTAAAAATAGAAATCTAAAAATAGAAAGAACTACCATGTGATTCACTCCTGGATATTCGCCTGAAGGAAATAATGCCTCATAAAAAAAGAGACACCTGCAAACCCACATTTACTGCTACACTATTTATGAGAGTCAAGACATTAAATTAGCCCAAGTTCCATCAACAGATTTGAGTGGATAAAGAAAATATACTACATATACACATTGGAGAAGTATTCATCCATAAAGAAAAGAAAAATGAAATCGTGTCATTTGTAGGAAAATGGACAGAACTAGAGGATGTTATGTTAAGTTTAATTATCTAGACATGGAAAGAAAAGGATCATATATTTTCTCTGGTATGTGGAGAATAAAAAACAAATAAACAAAGAAAAGTTGTCCTGAAAGTAGAAGATGAACTATTAAGGATTAGAAAGGGGATTCAGGGTAAGAGAGAGAGAGAGGGAGGACAGGAAAGGTAGAAGGAAGGGTGGATATGATCAAAGCATGATATATGCCTGTATGGAAATGTCACAGTGAAACCCATGAATCTGTACAATTCATATGTGTTCATAAGTGTAGTGTTTAAAAAAGAGAGCCAGGGGTGGGGTGCCAGGAGTCCCAGATACTGTCATATTCCCAGTGACAAAAGAACTCCTACTGAACCCCAACTCTGGAAAGTTCCACCAACTCCCAATATTGCACTCTGTGACCCAATCCACAAACACATGGGACTTTGGGAGATACTCAGGGTCTAAACTACAGCGTGTTTTTTGTTATGTGAGATCAGCAGAAGCACTGGATTGGTTTCTTAGCAAGAAGGAGGTAAAGGGGCCACTATGCATGTAAATATCTGATGGCCATTTTTGTCTCAGAACCACCAAAGCCCAAGGCATTTCAGGTAGAAATTTTTCTTATGCTTCCTTCTTGGAAGTTTTGGAGACATCCTCAAAACCTACTGGGGCTTATTAGGTATGATTTTTTAGAAATTAATGTCATTTTATTTATTACTTATTATAGAAACCTGAAAGTCATTCATTTATTCTATTCTCAAAATTATCTTGGGCTGATATACATGACTTAGGTTAATTAAATAAATGTTCTCCTTAAAAAAATTACTTGAACTTAACAACAACAGAATTCTATTGAGAAGATTTTCCTGGTAGCTAGACTGAACTTAAAGTGTGTTTTAACCACCTAAAGCAAATAATATGGGCCAGTAGGACACAATGACAGCTACAGAGTACATTTTTAAATATGATTCTTCCTTTTCCCCACCTTATTTCAAATACAAGCCCCACTCATAGTTATTAGTTATTATGTTATTAAAATATTTGGAAAATCTGGGGTTTCTTACTAGATCAAATACTGTCAGGTATCTCACAACCAATTTCTATGATGTAGCTGTCAGTGGATGGATTGCATGATTTCTTAACTCTCCAAGTGCCTGCAAAAGATTGTGTGATTATCCATATGTGCAATTTTCTAGAGAAACTAATCAGTTTATTGAAAAACTCTATTACACAAAAGTAGTTATGAATCACAGACGCAATAGAAAACATTGATATCATATCACAAAAGCAGTTCCAACAGTATGGAAAAAAATCAGATGCATTAACTTAAAAATCAAGCTAGAAAACTAAATCTTGAGAGCATTTTTACAGAATATATTAATGGATGATAAACTTTAATTAATTTGCTGAATTACTATCAATTTGTAAATATCGCTTTTTGAATCTGAGTGCCCTAGTCTTGCCCAGCACTGCAGAGATCCACCAGTTCAAGGTGTCCCCAACTCAGGAGTCCAGGGTAATCAGTAACTGGGCTCTCACTCTTCGGACGGTGCTGACCACTCATTTGTTGAACGTCTCTAATTGCTACAAAGATTCCCCTTGTGTGACACTGCACTTCCATATCTGTTCCCTACGAAATTGTAACAAGAACAGAAGTTATCCTTCACATGGAATTGCCCCCAATTTCCCAAAGTTCACATTTTCTTAGCTGTGACATTTGTTAGTGAAATGAAAGTTTAGACTGCGTATCTGGCAACCATCTGTGATTAGCTAATTGAATTGTTCCAAGGCACTTGATTCTACCTTCAGAAGGATTTTCAGCTTGAATGACCATGTCTCCCTTCAAGCTAGTCTTGACCTATGGTTGCTCCTATTAATTTTGAAGGTAAAATACATGAGTAATTTATCCACCCAATTTGACAGTTACTCCTTTAGTCTAAACTATCTCATTAAAAGTACACTCTAAAAGTCACATTTGTTTAGTTATAGAAATACAGTTTATTGTTGATTTTTGTAGAATTAAAATTATAAGAAATTCAAATTTTTTCCTTGTTGATAGACCTTTATTATATTCATTTATTTGTATGTGGTGCTGAAAATCGAACCTAGTGTCTCACACATGCTAGGCCAGTGCTCTACCACTAAGCCACAACCCTAGTCCAAAACTATAAAAAAATTTAAGATCAAAACTCCCAGAAAGAGAGAGATTATTTAACTAAAGTTAATAATGTTCTTTACAAATCTTTTTCTTTTTGGAGACAAATTGCACAACTTTTTGCTCCACCTGTGAAAAAACAAAGCTAAGTGTTAAAAAGTTAACAAAGTTATTGTTTGTTTTGTTTAATGAATTAATAGTTTTTGTCTCCCTATTTACAGGATAGTTTTTCTCATTTAGTCCAGATACAGATTAAACTTTCTATTTGTCTTACTAGGACATCCTATCCTGCTTCCACCAGCTCCTCTTAGTGGATTTTATGAAGTCCACCTGTTCTCTCTTTGATCCCACCTGTTGTCCATGCCTGAAGGAGAATTCCCTTTGGCTATGAGAACCACATTGCCTTCTTTCCTTTTCTTTGTTCTTGTGATAGCCTTTTAGTCAGTTGAAACAGTGTTTTTCAAATGTAGGATGTGATCCATAAATGGGTCGTGAAATCAATTTAGTGGGTCACAACTAGCATTTTATAAAGGAACTACAATGGCCTAGAATAGAAGTAGAAAGAAGAGGAGAATAGAATATACCAAAGTGCATCTAACAGTAAGGGTAATAACTATATTGTGAGACATTGGTTTTTCAGTTGTGAGATGGAGAGAGATTGTGTATGTTCTCCAGGTAAACTTTTATATTTCTTGCCACTGGTTATGGTAAAAAAAATATTTCAAACTAGTGAGTTAAAATTCTGGGTCTAGGATAGCATCTCCCCTACATTCCACATATGGGGTTTAAACTCCTTAGATATCTTAATAGCTTATATCAGAGGATCTTGAATGTTTATAGAAAGATGTCTTTTCAAGTATGTTAAAAATTGTGTCCCTTTATCCAGATAAATGCACCAGAGCACATGGTCAAAAATATTATTTTGCATACATGCTTAGGGATGCTGACCTTATAATTATTTTAATATGATTGGGAATTTTTCCAAATTCTTAAACATTTCATTTCATCCCATGCCTCCAATTTTAATTCATATATTTGCATAGCTATCTGTTTAATATGATTTTCTATCTCTGTCACTTTGTCTTCCCTTTCTCTCATTTTCTTAACCACACCTTTGCTACTGGAGCTTAAGAAAATTTTCAGATACAAATCATCTAGCCAGACCTCTGTGCAATTTCCTTATTTAATATTCTTAAAATCCTGTCTCTCAGGGGTTGTTGGCATATCTAAAGAGAGGAGCTGGAAATAGCACTCCTACTCATTTGCCTTTCTTTTCTTTGAAAGAATTTAGGTATGTGTCTCTTTAGAATGAAATCTGATGGATAATGAACAACTCTACATGTGTGCCCATATGTGTTCTATAAATGTGGTCTTATAAAAAGGAACTTCCTCCTTCTTAGAAACCAGTCATCCAATAATGTAGATATACATTATTGCTGAACTGACATGCTAAAATTCCCTGGCGTTTGACAAAATGAAAACAGGTTGCACTTGCTCTTCAAATGCTAGAAATGGTTAAAAGCTGCACTTTCATGCAAACATAAATTACAAATGGAATTATGATAACTGATTACCCCCCAAAATGCACACGAATCATTTGTAATCCTGCCCTGGAGTGCTGTATAGTTGGCTCATTGCATATGCTTGCAGCGTTTGTCAGGTTATTCAATCACTGCTACTTCCCATGGCAAAGTGTACAGGGGTGTTTAGAAAAGCCGTATGTCTCTATTCCCCTAAATCTACTATTAGGGTGTAGAATCGTCACTGCAGAGCACTGCTGCTTCACAATAGGTATAATCCTGAGTGTGTATCTTCGTTTTATTCATCTTCAATTTCTGTTTGACAGAATTTCATGCTGCTGGAAGATGTTACATTGACAGTCGAGAGATAATTTTCGTTTTTAATCCAGAGAACAAGAGCCACTTGGGAAGTGACTATAAATGTCCTCTGGGTGTCCCAGAGATATGCCTCATCCCTGAGCTGGAAGGAACACACCTCTGGGAAGAAAACAACTTTGATCAGTAATTCTCTTTGGAAAACATTAAGAGAAATAGATTTCAGTGATTCTCCCATGAGTCATGGGGTCTGAGATAAGTCAACCCTTCCATTTCCGCATCAGCTTTCAAGTGGCAGCAACTCTGTCATTACTCACAGTCCTCTGTGAGGAATGGAAAGAGATCACTGGTCCTAAATGAGCCTCTTTTATTTGAAGTTAGCCATGCAAAATAAGGCCTTCTTATAACAAAGGTGTTGTCACTCTCTGATTCTCCGCATTGTGTCTGCTGGCTGAGACTGGCCAGTGCTGCCTGCTAGGTACTGGATGAACTGATTGAGGTCTTGGTCTTTAGAACTATAGTGTTTGCCTATAGCCAACCCTCCTGACCTTCCTGGTCTGCTTAAGGACAGCAGCTTTATCCTAAAATTCAGAAATTTCCCAACTTCAGCCCCCCTCCCCCCCCCCAGAATGTTTGGGAACTATTTCACTGAAAGTACAAGAGACCATTCCATTCTTTTCCTGACCATTGGGAAACTGCTTCCTTTCTCAGACAGATCACTGTCTTCTCTCTCTAATGAATTACTGGTCTACTATGGTGTATGTGTGTGTAGATATGTGCACACACATATACATATATGCACAGGTGTATCAGATGCACAAATCCTCAGTACAAATACAAATTATGCATATGTATGACATAAGTGCTAAATATATGCATATATACAAATATGAAACTGATCTAATTTATGTCTTTTATGGGCCAGGGTTCATTTCATATTTATCATGAGCATGAATTTTATATACACATATGTGTATGTTATGACATTTGTTATATAAAGCAAGTACATGTTAAATGCCTCTATTTATACACATAAATGTTATTATATATAAAATATATACATAAATAAATATATATGTACATATACATATATATATCTGTCATTTTTTTTGTGTGTGTATATATATTTGTCTTATTGGTGTATGTGTATGTGTTTGTGTGTGTGTGTGTGTGTGTGTGTGAGACCAAAGGTCTTCAAAGACATGTACTTTTTGCTCCTTCTTGTCTTTCAGTACCTAACCCTGCAAATGACAAGCAGATGGATTCAATGACATCAACAAGTACTTAAACTTCGCGCAATCACCACCCCTATTTCAACTAGCAGGCTTTTCTCACTGGTGGCTTGGGTCTTCTCACATGACCTTGGTGATCTTTGGTCAGCTCCTTGACTCATGTGGTCCCTGAACAACACTAGTTTATCACACTGATTGTGAGGTAATGTGGACACTCACCACAGGCTCATTTGGAGCTGCTCCCTTTTCCTTGTTCTGAGAATAACATTGCTTACCTCTTTCAGTTCTTTCAATGGGTCATATTCTCTTTGGTTGCCAGCTCATATATTTTTTCTCTTTCTGAAACACTCTAACCTACTTTTTTTGTCTATCAAAAATCTACCATTCTTCCATTCTGAAGGGAAGCCTTCTACATGTTCTATAGTCGAAATTATTGTTTATGTACTAGCTCTTCCCTTGGAATCTCCAGCCCCAACTTACAATGTGCTTAAGATTTATTAGTTGAATAAATGTATTACCCACCAAGAGAACAAAATAAAAATGGAGTGCAAATAACAGACTGGTGGCATCAGATAGCTGTATCATGGAAGAGAGATTAGCTAGTGAGGCCAGAAAGCATAGACTTAAATGTAGGGAGTTGCTTAGTGCCAAAATACAGTCAAGCATGGACTCCAATTCTCTGTTTCCCCAGGAGAGACCTCAAGTTGTTAATTCATCACATCTCACCCTAAATGTCCTTTTTCCAAGTCCTCTTCTCACAGCAACCACAGAAGAGGGGGAATGAGTGACAGAAGTTGCCAATGGGAGGTAGGAAAGGAAGTGAAATTCACCAAATTCTCTACAGACCAGTAGCTGAAATACTTCCTCAAACCTTATGGTCTTCTCCTCTGGCTCCAAGTGGCCTATAATGAGAGGGAGTGAAATGAAGTAGTTAGCAGATGGGCTTTGGAATCCCACATGCTGAATTTGAATACTAGTTTTGTCCTGAACTAGCTGTGTGTTTGAGTATTTTTCTTTATTAACCTATTGCTCGTGATAAAAGGAGAACAGAACATTACTTGCCTCTCAAGTTGCTGAAGTATTAAATGACTCTGTGTTATATTCAAGTTTCTTTCTTTATAAATGTCCTTAAAAACATCTTTATACTCAGAGAAGATCATTATGAAGTTACTTTGGAACTAAGATTATTTAGAAATGTAGATTTCCTTAAGGGTTTATGCTTAATTTATGAGTCTTAATATTCTATTTATAACTTTAACAGGTTTAATTTTCACTTTTTTAATGTTATTGTATTTTCTTATAACTTTACTTTATTTATTTATTTTTATATGGTGCTAGGATTGAACCCAGGGCCTCACACATGCTGGGCAAATGCTCTACCACTGAGCTACAACTGCAGCCCCTTACTCTTCACTTTTAAGGAATATTTAAATATTTGTCTCATTTACAACTTACATAAAACTTCAGAAACTATTATATTTCATGCACGAACAATATATTTGTATCTTTTTAAAAGTTTTTCAGTTTCACATTGACATAGATTTCTAAAAACGTATACAAGTTTGGTAATTTCAACAAATTTATGTAATAAAATATAAACCTTAAATTCTCTTAATGGTTTTGGCATTGTTTACAAGTATGGGACAAATTCAATTTAAAATTAGAAATTTCAATTTGATTCAAATATATAATTGAGATCACAATTGCATTTTTGATGTAATAATTCTAAATCATTATGTCATTCAAAACAATTTTGGGGTTTGCTGTTCAGGTATTCTTCTCAGCTTGTTGAAATCTCTTACTAATCAGAGGGTGGTAGGCCAGAATGCACCAATAATTAACAGGCTGTTTTTTTCATATTGATGCTGTGTTAAAGTCTCCCAAAGAAGTGGTCACAACACCTTTGTCTACTGGTTTCAAATTATATGTTACTTAATATTCAGATTGTTTCTTGAGTTAGTATTTCCAACTAAGATGATTGTGCTACTTGACTAGATTATATCAATTTATGTGGTATTTTTCCACTTCTGAATTGTTATGTTATTTCCATTCGTTATTACTATGATTATATTATTATAGTCATGGTTGTGTCAGAATTGTTTCCAGTCATTTCTGTGTTTTGGTGAGTATGGTAGAGACTGACTGGTACTTCATACACACACACACACACACACACATACACACACATACATACATACATACAGGGGACTGAATGCAGGGATGCTTCATCTTTGAGCTGCATCCCTATTTTCCCTATTTCTTTTTATTTTGAAACAGCTCTTATGAATTGCCACGGCTGGCCTCAAACCTGTGATCCTCCTGCCTTAGCCTCCAGAGTAACTGAGAATTCAGCTGTGTGTTCCACTGCACCTGGCTGGATAGTGATTCTTTAAACACATTGCCTTGTGTTTCTGGGCACATAGTGGTCTATTTCGCTTTCACCTTTTCACTTAAGCATAGATATATGAGAGGATTCTATCAATGGAATATGGTGAGGTGGGATACAAGCTGCTTCTAGGCCTGGCTCATTAAAACCTGCCTTCAAGTCCTCATCTTTGTTTCTGGCTGTTAGCAGGATGTCTGTTTAGGGAATTTAAAGACCTTGTGTTAATAATGGAAGATATTCTGCCACCCTGGACACCTGAATGGTCTCTTCTGCCTATTGAACGTTTTGGGGGTAAGAAATAAATTTTTATGTCTTAAATTATTGGAATTTCTTTCCTTATCTATTATAATAACTACCATTATTGAACTAATGGAGTGATAAAGAATGTCTTTTTAAAAAATAATGAATGTTTAAAAATGAACAACTAGAATAAAATTTTCTATTCTAGAATAAGTCAAGTCCAAGAAATTTCCAGACCTTGTCTTTTAGAATGTCTGATGCATTTACGTCATAAAAGTGGTGGTAGGGAAGTGTTCTCTTAAGTGGTTAATGACTTAATTATTTAAAGTTCTCTTTTGTTAGCATACAAGCAAAATTGTTTATCTTTTACATCATTTTATTTAAAGTATCCTGAATAGCGACTCTCATATCTAAATGATCAATAAATACACACAAGTCAAGAAGTACATCAGCAAGGTGAAGATGTAAAAATGAGCCCACTTGTTTAAAATCTTGGTAAACACATTAAAGCATTTGGACTTAATCCTGAGGGCAATGAGGGAGCCGATGAAAGATTTAAAAAGAAAGTGACAGTAATTCTGTTTTTTCTTTGGAAAAATCACTAGAGTGGAAATGAATGTTTCAATGTGAAAGATTTAAAATAGAAGCTAAGACTACGAGTTGGAGGCTCTTATAATAATCTGAGTAAGAGATGATTGTGGTTCTGGGAATGTGGCACAAGCGGTAGCTTGCTCACCTGGCATGCGCGGGGCGCTGGGTTCAATCCTCAGCACCACATAAAAATAAAACAATGAGATGATTGTGGTGTTACCTTGAACTAGGCAAGACTTCATTGATCTTGTGAATGGAGATAAGAAAATGCATCTAAGATATATCTAGAAAGATGAATTGACAGTATTAGGTGATGATCTATTAGATGTGAGGGGTGGGGAGCCTTGGATCACTTCTACAATGGGGTCAGGGCAATCAAGTGGATGGGATTGATATCACTAAAATTGGGGGCCTGGGAAAAGGAAAACTTGAGGGACATTGCATTCATCATGATGACTTATGCTTTTCTGAGCACCAGGATTTGCCCATGCTAATTTCTTTACTTGGAATGTTCTAAAATGATCCCATGTCTACTTTCCTTCTATCACCTTTCCCCTTTGCTATACTCTTTGTCCTCTGTTTTTTTTTTTTTTAACCTGAGTAAATTTTATTCATCTCTTCTACCTCAAATTAGACCCTATTTCCTGGGTGAAACCTTCCTGGATCCTAACCCTAGATACGGTGCCTTCTATGTGCTTCCAGTCCACTGTGCACAAGTGTAGCACTTATCATGATGTATTCATTCACCTGGGCACTTTTCCTCCCATACTTCTCTAACAAAGCCAACTGAGGCCAGGGCTATCTCTCAACATTTGGTCCCCAGTACTTGTCATCATGCAATATCATACTAAGAACTCAAAGATAAAATGTAATCATGACTGAAGAGATGAATCAATGAATGAGTGAAACATGAATAATTTTATAGGGCTCAAAACTGAAACCCACTAATACATTTGCTTTTATGCTGTTTCTGTTTGAGGTTTGTGGCATGCAGTTAGCACAGATGGCCACAAGATTGCAATGCTCTCTACGTATTTATTCTGTTCCTCCCCAGCTCTCACTGGGCCTCACCTCTTCCACTCACATCCCCCACCAGGAATGGTCATAAATCACAGAACGATTCCACTATTCCCTTAAGCATCTGTCTCTGATCACAGTGTGAGTCCACCAGTCTTGTAATAGACTCCACAAGTGTTTTCCTTGGGTGAAAATAAAACTCATCAAAATTAATACTAAATGAAAATGGGAAGGTTCACAGGGAGGCAGCTGTTGCATATGAGACGTGAATGTAGCATGGCAAATAATGTGTTCTGAAGTTCTGCTTTATTCTCCAAACTACCAAAGAATAAAAAGAAGGTGAAAGGGACATTCTCTGTTCCCATTTTGTCACAGACAGTGAATCTAATTTGCAAATTGATATAAACTGACCTCATATGTATCAGGGACAAAGCCTCCTAACTTAAATAGGTGTAGAAATGAAGAACTACAGGTCTAAATGGGACGAAGGAGGCGGTGGAGTTCAGCAGGAAGGGGTTGTGCCATAAAGCATTCTAAAGACTCTGGAGTAAAATCAGGAAAGATACAAGACACCTTAATAGAGAAACCATGTGACTGCAATGTGGCCCAGGAGTGTACCTCTCTAATTGTGGGTACATACCTGCAGCATGAACATCACCTGGGAATTTTATGGAAATTGAGTTTCTCAAGCCCCTCCTCTCCCCTGAATCATATTGAATACATATTTTGGAAATATTTGTTAAGAAATAAGTTAGTTCTTTAAAAAAAAACACTATAGTTGCTTGATTAATCAATAAGCAAAATGTGGAGGCTCCTTGTCGAAGTCTTCACATCAGTTGAAAAAGATGTATCTGTTGCTTTTGTGCAAGAAAAGATGGGGAATAGTTGGAGGAGTTAAATTGCCACATCGGTCAGAGGTGATAGGACACCAAAGCAAAAGGGTGGGCTTTGACTCCGATCTGGCCATCTACACACGTAGCAGAAGGGAGGAACCTGAGTATCCACATTTGGCTTGTCTGTGAGTGTTCAGGTGTGAATCCTCCAGCTCTTGTCTTTGTCTTGAATTTTCTCTATATTCCTCTTAAATTTTTGTTTACCACCTTCATTCTTAGTTCATCTGAATCATCTTTTTCTGATCTCAGTTTCTTACTTTAAACTCTTCGTGTTATTGAGTGTGTTTGTTTTACTTATTGTATTTTTATGTAAACTTTTATTGTTCTATTATTAATTTTAAAAGACTCTTTTGTCATTGTATATCTTTAAATAAATATAAAAACATTGCATATTACTTGAATAATTATTTTCTTGAGTGTGACTGAACCCCAATATGGGAAAAACTTTCTGAACTCAGCAAATCTGATACAGAAAATACCATCAGAAGCCAAGTTACATCATATGTAGGAAATAGAATGAATGATTAAAAAAGCGTTGCCAAGTTAAAAGCTCTGACATCCTTCTTTAATAGGAAGATAAAAACTGTTCAAAATTGTATGGCAAATGAGGCAACTAAGGTTCTTGAAAACAGTTTATTTTCTTTCATTCCTGTTTACTCTATTAATATACTGAGCAAACTCTTCTTTCTAGATAGTGCCAAAGCAAACTTTTGCCTAGCTTGTGTCTGATTTTTTCATGGTTCTCTGAATTAATAAGGTTTACTAAGTTCCAAATAGATATACTGCCTGGTGTAAAGTTGTCATCAGACTCAATTACGACCCACAACTGGGTCCTGAGTTGATTAGATGAGATATGTTGGTTTAGATGCTTTATTCTCTAAGGGATGTCATTGACGTGTGTTAATAACATTCACGTCTAGATCAACTTCTAAGAGATTCACCATTGTAAGAACAAATTCATTTTTGCTATACTGCTACACATTTGTAGGACCTGGGTGAGGGTCATAACCTCTTTCTTTTGACTTCTATTCTTTACCTCCATGTGGGTCCAGGTATTTTCATACATCATTTCAGGAGACTGCAAATTGTTCCCAGAGATATGAGGTTTCAATCCATAGCACCTGTAAATGTTGCCAGATAAGGGGAAAAAAGTCTTTGTCAATGTGATTAATGATCATCAATGAGGTGATTATCCCAGATTGTACCTGTGGGCCCTAAATGCAATCTTAAGTGTCTTTTTAAGACAGAGATAGGGTGAGATTATAGGCAGAATAACAGGAGGCAATGTGAACATGGGATAGGGTAGAGTGATGTAGTCTCAGGACAAGAAATGCCAACAGCCACCAAAAGCTATAAGAGGTAAGGAAGACATAATCCAGCAGAAACTCCAGATGGAGGTATCATTATTAATGTCACACTCCTGGCCTCCAGATCAGTGAAAGGCTATATTTCTGGTTTATTTATTTATTTATTTATTTATTTTTTAGTTGTTGATGGACCCTTATTTTATTTATTTGTATGTGGTACTGAGAATCAAACCCAGTGCCTCATGCATGCTAGGCATGCGCTCTACCACTGAGCTCCAACACCAGCCCTACATTTCTGTTTTAAATAACTAAGTATCTGGTAATTTGTCAGAGCAGTCATGAAGAAGTAACATGTTCCCTTCTCCCTGCCTCCAGAGAATGTATGAATTAGACTTCTGTAGATCAGAGTGAGAAAAAGGAGCTTGAATTTCTGCTCTTGGGAGTTGTTCTGTTCTCTTAGAAGGGCACATACAAATGAAGAAGATATGTTGTGCTAAGAGCACAACAACATTCAAGCTATGTTCTCAAATCTAGTCTAGGCTAGTTGATTGTCTATTCCAGCTCATCTCAAGCTATCGTGTCCAGACTCCTTTGCCAGATGTCATCTGGTTAGCTTGTGCCATTAGGAGACATTGTGGGATATTAAAAGAAAGAGGAAGAATAAAGTTCTCTTTTGCTGAATTGAATGGTACTTCTGATGACAACTGTGGCTATGTGAACTATTGCAGAATCCTGTGCAAGAATCCCATTCCCAGAAGCAAAAGCATGTGCCATCCCATTGCCAGCAGGCTCAGGAGAACAGCTTCCCTGGGCTCTGACTTTATTAGCAGCACTGATGGTAGTTTGGACTCCTGGGATTCAGCACAAACAGCAGGAATCGCCTCCTGGATTTCTGCAGAGCTATAGTATAGTACAATGAAGGCCACAGTGTAGGGGCCTCAGCAACAGGATGATGATTGTATCCAGAAACTACAATTTTTTCTACAGTTATTAGGGTGGTAATGGCTTCCTGAGATTCCCAGTCCCTTTCAATTCTTCCTGGCTTTGTAAAACTTCTGTAATCATTTCCCTACCTAAAGTCCCTGTTTGAAATATCTATACCAGATACAGAATTCCTGTAATAGACTTTTATATGTGTATGTGGTTTTATTTTCCCAATGGTGGTGACAAAAAATGGACATCTCTTCCCAAATTCAAAAGCAATGGCTTGAAAATTATCTGGTAGATTATTCCTTTCATTGAAAGAGTTAATTGGATCAGAGTTGGTTGACTCTCAACCAACCATTACTTATTCCTTCATGTTTTTAATTCACTCAAATATTCCTACACCAACTCTTTCCTCTTTGAATTATTCATTAATCCATTCACAAACACTCATTATGAATTCCCTTAACTTTCAGGAATGATGTCAGGGAATAGCAATGGAAAGATTGAAATAAAAAGTATCCTGGATCTGTACCAATAACTAGTTACTTAATTTGTGAATTATTTTACTCTTGGATATTCATTCATTCTTAGTTTAGTATGCAACTTTATGAAAATCTAGCAAAAAACAAATGGTTGGTGTTAGCTAAAACAATTACATTTGGGGCTATTTCAAACCACTGTATAACATTGAATTCAATTATATGCATAGGGGAGTATAAAATAATTTCTTAGTTTTAAATGTCAATAATTTTAAATTGATACTTTTCAAAATGAACCTTATAAATATTTAGTGTTGGAGGATAATGCTTAAATATTTGGGGAATTGCTACCTGTTTCAAGTGTCTGTGAATGAACAATATCCTTCAATTGTGCATTTCTTTTGATATGTGATGTCTCCCAAGCTGAGATTCTTATTTTGAGGTTTTGATAATTAGAAACCTGGATAATTAGAAAAACATCTTTTAAAACAACTTTAAGCAACTTAGGATTTTAAGAATAAAGACTGAATTTGTTTTGTGACAAGACTATCTTTAATTATGGAAAAACCAACACTTTCATTCCTTTGACTACTTATTAACATCACTGGGTGACAAAAACAAAGACATTTTTCTGAATGAAAATGTTTGAGAGATGATAACTCCAAGAATCTCAGTAAGTTCATAAATAAAGAGAAAATGTTGCATATAAAATAGTAGGTCTTGATTTTTTGTTTGTTTTTTTGTTTCTAAAATTTCCACTAGGGAAATTTCTAAGCATGGATTTAAATTGCCCTTTCCTATACTTCTACTTTTATTTTGTTGGCCCACATTGCATATGTTCTTCTTTAAGCAGTCTTGCAGAGGAAATGAAAAGAGTTCCTAAACAGTAACCTCACTGTGTGCAAGTATTGGACTGACTCTTGATGCCTCGGTTTTTATGTAGACAGACACTCACCTGGATGTACTGACATCTTTTGGGATCTTCTGTGGCTACAATTATATGCTGGGAGTTCCTTAAAGGGACCAAATGTCCAGTGTGAAGTGAGGTTTCTGGAGGGAGACCTGAGTCTAGAAAGAGGGAAAAGTGCTTCTCTCTGGACTCAGGTGTAAAACTGCTTAGGGTTTAGAGAAGTGTGGATCCACTAATGAAGTAGACATGATGAAGCTGGATCAGGTGACCCTCCTGTAAGAAAACTTGATGTTAGCTCTAGGCTGGTGATGCCATTGAGAGGTATTCTTTCCACTGCTTCTCCCTTCCATCATTCCTGAGTGTCAAGAACATACTGTTAGAGTGTGGCCTGTCTGATATCTATGCTTGCATAGTAAAGGAAGAGCAGTGTCTTTTCTCTGGAAGCTAGATTGGGAAGTTTGGGAGCAGTGGTCATAACTAGGAGAAATGGTGATGATCCCCAGAGCAGCAGTCTCACTGGGGATGTCACACCAGGAAAATCTCAAAAGCTTCTGTCCAAATTCTGGCATTCAAGTCTATAGGGGGCTTATGTCATTGAAATATTTCCATTTAGAAAAGATTGTCTTTCTTTTAAGTCACAAATCAGACCCCAACACATTAAAGTGACATCAAGATGATCAGCTGCTTCAGTATCCACCTTCTGATTTAATGGAGGAAGGAGCACAATGTGGACATATGACCAATAACATGCCCCCAGGTCTCTCTTACTCGTGAACTTTGTGACTTCAGGTACTTAAAATCACTTAGGTAAACCAGGAAGTGAAAGGATTCAACTCTATTAATATATTTTCAATAGTTTTCACAGATTCTGCAATGATTTGATTTTCAATTTTCATATCAATATTAAAACATATGTTGAGCTATTTTATGTTGAAGTCAGATGATTGGATCAACTGAGAAGGGGGACGGATGGTAAAAGGTGATGGTTTATATTAGTTCTTCAGATTGTTTTGTGGTGTTTAAATCCTTGACAGAATAATAAAATCTATTAAGTCAGAATATGTTTTGTGGTTTGGTCTGGAATTCTAGTGTGTGTGTGTGTGTGAGAGAGAGAGAGAGAGAGAGAGAGAGAGAGAGAGAGAGAGAGAGAGAGAAAGAGAGAGAGAGAGAGAGAGAGAGAGAGAGAGAGAGAGTCAGTTTGTGTGTATATGTAACAACCCTAGGTATTCTAGGTTGTCATTCTTTACTTACAATTGAGGAACACTGAATTAAACAGAGGGAAAGGGAAGCTATATCCTGTGGTCAACACCAAGAGTAATTAATCTGGTGGCAGAATTTATAATTAGTCTTCAATTGTTGCTATTTAGTATGTGACAGGTGAGTCCTCAATAATTTCCCTTGGTACTTAAGGTTAAAAAAGGATGCCAAACTTCTCCAACAATCTGGAATTTTATTCCATCCATATACATGCATAGTAACAACATTTGTTGAGAAATTATTTCTATCAGAAGTAGAACATTATCTTTGTGATCACCAGGTGCAGTATTGCTACTCTTATATTTAAATAGATCTTATATATGAATTAAATTCATACTTGCAGCATTGAGTTTAGGGTTTCGATTTAGACTGTGCCTTTCAAAAGATAAAACTGATTAATACTACCTCATTACAATACTGCTTCCAGTAATTTTGTTCATTCTTTATAAAGTATTGCATTTAACAGCAAAGGTTTAAAAATTGAGACAGAGCTGCATCAGCGAAAGAAAATACAAGTACTATACAAGAAAAAAATTGCCATCTTCATTTAACATACATGTTTAAGATTAAGAAAATGGACAGAAACATACGGCTACATACAAATGCAAAGCCTAGTGACTAAGAGACTGTATCTGCTAAAATATAAAGTGCAAACGGAGCCTGATTATCCAAGAATTGAAATCTTAAGGCGAACTTATAGCATGTGTATTTAGAACATCTTTGCAAGTTATATTTTAGCATATACATATATCTGCAACAGCATATAAGAAAAAATCAAGATACACAAGTGCTTTTGAAGCTATTTCTAAAATGCTTTTCTGTATTGTTTGTGACTATTTTCTTTAAAAGCTACTATACAGTGCAAACCATATGTGCTACACAATAACTATACAATAACATTACAAATGACTTTAATATAAAGTTTTTAAATAAAAAATAACATAACCACAGCTATGAATACTGCTGGTAAAATAAATTAAATTTTTTTTTGAAAATGGCACCAATAATACACTTTACTAATGGACTGTAATGAAATTACATCTTAAGTCTTCAACTCAGCCATAATGAATTATCTCCTGATTGCCCAGATGTAATTCAAACAGCTTTTTTTTTTTTTTCTGGACTGGTTAGAACAACATACTAAACACTGGTACCAAAGGTGACTGATGTTAATTTATTTAGTTAGTTCATTTGACATGTTCCGCTGCATGTGATGAACAATAAAACTTCTTGTGAGTTATAAAGTTTGAAAGGTTGTTGAACTGGATATCACACAGCCGGCAATATTTCCCACTGGTTGGGGCCTGTGTGGAGCCATTTACCCCTTTTGCTATACTAGACAACTGTTCCTCTGCTGAGGGAATTCCTGGCGAGACATTCTCATTCGCAGCTAATGGGTTCTCAGAGATCCACGTGGGAGATTTGTGGCCATCTTCATGCGGAGGATTCTGGGAAATGTTCTCTTGCTGTGGGTTAGCCGCAGGCCTCTCATCTGGTTTCAGTCCACCATTCACTATGACCATGCCTCTGTTTTTGGGCAACAGTGGCAGAGAATCTTTCTTCGGCACTGAGCATCCATTTGAGGAAGCCTGGCCTTTGGGAGATTCATTTTCTGCATTTGTGCTCTGCTCTATGTCAGTGTTATGGATGACAAGAGAACCAGAAATATAATCGCTGGGCTTTATGCCATAATAGGGAGAAAGCTGGTCGGCTCCTTTTGCCTTCTTTATTGCTCCAGGGTAAAGGCATTGTGGAAGAAACAAATGTTTGTTTTCTTCTTTTGTAGCAATGAGCTGAGCGGCCTCACTAAAGACTTTTAGGCCTTGCAGGGTTGCTAAATGGGATGAAAATAAGTTTCCATTGGGGGAAGGCTGCTTCAGATTCCCATTTTTCTCACATTTTATTATGCTTCTCTCATAGCTGACATCAGGGCTGTTCCGTTCACTTTCTGGATTCGGAAACACTTTGCCATCCAGTTGGCCCAGGTCATTACGCTGATGTGCAGTGACTGGACAGAAATTCTGCTTGTGGGCCAGGTAGTTTTCCACCTTATTGAAGCTGATCTTGCACACAGTGCATTCGTGGTAGTCGAGCAGCCTTTTGGGAGACGTGGTTGTCCGCTCAGACTGGGGTAAACACTTTTTGCTGAGATCTATGGGCACATCCATCTCCAGGCAGGAAACACTGGAATGAGTAGTGTCACATTTAGAAACTGGAACACATTTGTTGATCGTCAGAGAAGTTTCCAAGTGCTTTGAGACGATTCCTGGAAAAATATCACATCTTGGGTGGTAGCACTCTCCTAGCCCTTCTGTGGGTTCTTGAGTGGAGGTACAAGGATTGCTGAGGTTGGCTACGTCGAGAAATCGTTGTTGGACCAGCGGAGGCCTCTGTTCCTGCTCAGGTAGGCACATCTCATACATCTTTCTGCGCTTGCGAGTACGCATGGTTCTCTGCATGGCAGGCACTTTGTTGGAAGCAGACCTCTTTAGTGGAGGGTCGTGACGTGTAGCACAGTAATACTGTTTATGGACCATGTACGTTTCGTGCCGGCTGAAGGTAATGTTGCAAGCTTCACAGGTAGTCTTATTTGGGTCACTTTCCCCGTCCACCAAAGGGACACTGGCATTTTTCACATCAACAGGTTTTCCATTAATTTTGTCATCACTACCATTGGAGGTGGAGAGCTTCTTGGCTTGAGTGGGAAAGTCCTTGTCATGGCCCTTCCCATTTGGCCCAATTAAATCTAAAACTGTGGAAGAATTGATGCAGGATGTTTGAAGAAGTGGGTTCTCAGGATCAGCAGAATGAGTAGTTGGGTTGAGAAGGTTTATAGAGGTTTGGCCAGTATTGGGACTCACAGCTTCAGGCATCTTTTCTGAAACACCAGGAAACTCTGGGGACTTGGCCATCTGCTGCCAGCGGCTGCTGCAATAATGTTTTTTGTGCACTAGATAATTATCCAAATTATTGAATGTTATGTTGCACTCAAAACAAGTAGCCCCCTTGGGCATCAAGGGACTGTAAATTACAGGAGGGTAGCTGCTACTTCCATGCCTCAGTCGCCGATGTACCAACTCAGACATCTTGGCTAAGATCTCTGAAGCTTGAGGGACCATTGTGATATCTTGGGGGAAAGCAAACTGAGATAGGAAAGGGCCCACAGGGAACGAAGGCCCAATATTAGGCTGAACTGGAGATGAGGCGAGTCTCGGGCTAGAGGGCTCAGACTTAATTTTCGTGTATGAAAAACTTTGTTTGTTTGTTGCAGTCTGTATTTCTGGTCTCTGGTTAGTGAGAAAGAGTTGAGTCTTTTTTTCACACTTGTCCAGCTCAGTGTCAGAGCTCGCATCTTTAGTCTGCATGGCCTTTTGGCTCTGCGGGAGTTCTCTGGTCAACAAGTCTGTGGCTGGCTGTAAGCTGTCTTCAGTTGCACTTGGAGAGTGCTCCATGTCACTTTCCCTGGGAACTTTTCCACTAGGGACATGGAGCTCCTGGTGCTGCAACAACTCCCTCTGAGTCTGGAAGCCGAAATGGCAGTGATTACATCGGAAGGCAGCTTGAGTGAGATGGGAGAACAGGTGTTGGTGAAAGTTGATCACGGAATCAGCAGTGTAGCTGCAGACGGTGCATTTTAGACTAGCACCAGGGGGCAGGAATTCTTCCATTTTCACTCCTGGAGAGACACATAAAATAAAAACACTGAGAGCCACACGTGTTGGTTTCATAATCACAGGAATCTTGCTAATGACTAGTGTCTTCAACACAACAGAAATTGAAATCTTTCAGAATTGTGTTTGTGATATTAACTTTTTTTCTTATGACACAATAGAGAGTAATAGCACTTGATAGTTTCCAAAGCACTTCCATAAGTATTATGGGATAGAAATGGGATAAGTGTCACTATCCCTATTCCATGAGTCAGGTAACAAACTGAAGCTAAGGGAACTGATTATGGTCATCAAACTATTAAGTGATGGAGCCATTCCTTAGCCTTGGGTTCGATAATTACTAATCCAATAATCTTCTTGTTATTATAGTCTACATTAGGACGCAGGGAGTATACATTAGGTTGCTATTGAAAACTCTTGTGTAAGTAACATACTACATTAGGTATAGTCTCCATTCAAAAGAATTAAAATAGGAACCACTTGGTAAAGTACTTAATTAATTACTAATTTATCTTTGGTATAAATCCAAAATCTTGTTCACTAGTTTTGCTGAACATGATTAGCTCTATCTAGGGCTAATATTTGGCTGAAGGGTAATAGTACACTAATGTGGTCATTTTGGACTCGCATCTATGCTGATTGATCACTGCCCTTTTCTTGAGTCAGTTATTAAATATTTTGAATATCACCATGGACTGTGGTTGGTAGTTTCCATTTGGCTTCATATGATTAAACTGGACTTGACTCATCCTCTCTGCACTCTAAACTGAGAATTGACTTTTATATTAATAAGCTGAATGTAGGGCAACAGTATCCAGCCTTACAGTGATATAAGGGTGCTTACTATCCTTTACTCCTTAATTAAACCCAAACTCATTTTTCAATTTAGCTGAAAAGACCCTCTATTGCTATTCTTTCTGTTTTGTGCATGACTAGTCACCAGTGGAAACAACCACCCTGTTTCTGCCAACCCTGTGTGAAAACAACTCATTGGTAAGGAGAGGGAAAGGGTAAATGGAAACACTTTTGTAGGTGCAGAGATAAAGGTTTACACTGCGTCAGAACATTGGAAGTAGGAGCCAGTTTTTAAAAGAATTGTCATCATTTCAGTTTTTAAACTATTTAACCTAAGTGAAAATAGATTACTTAGAAGTATCCTACAAATTTGTATGAAGTGTTGAAGAACTGTGATTCCCAAACTTCAGGATGTTCCATCCAGAAATGTACCTGAAAATATTTAAAGAACATATGACTCTTTAAATTTCATTAATTTGAATTTTTTGGTAAAATTTGAGAATTAGGATGTTATGAGATTAAACTAATGATAGTTGGCATATAATTCTAAAATAAATGAGCATAGCTGCCACTTTGCTGTTAAGATATAGCTTAAAAACTTATTTTTCATAAGGAATTTAAAAACAGCACCAAAAGTATCTTTATGTCATAAAAATAAACTAAGATATAACAGTGCACACTTTGGAAGTCAAGGACATTTTACAGATCCATATTTCAAAGTTAATTTCCTTGAATGTGATTTTAACTGTATCTATTAAAATAACAGCTTTATTTCAATGCAGCACTTATTTTAAAGTACTTACCATTTCTTCCCTACCATATGGGAAACACTATAGTTAGTTTACAAAGACTTGAAGCTGTGAGTGTTAATGACAATATACAAAGGGTATTGAGACCCTCTTTTGAAAATGATGCTGTTTTGCCTCAACCGAACAAGCAGAATGATTTATCCTGCAGTCTGAGCACTGTAGGTGTTAGAAAAGAAATTAGACTCAAATCCATCAAGTATCCATGAGTATCCATGACATAAGATAACACTTATTGATCCAGTAAAAAAGATCATACAGATGAATAGATGATTGATAGAGAGGTAGATAGATAAAAAAAAATGAGGTGAGATGTATGTATGTATAGAAAGAATAGAATACACTAGAGCAACCACTGAAATAAAAGTGCCCCTTACCACTGTGTGAATTCAGGTGCATTTCCAGAGCTCGGGCATTTGAAAAGCTCTTGGTGCACTGTGGGAAGGGACACAGGCTGGAAATCTGATGAGCACTGTCTTCATTTTCTTCTGATACTGGAGCAGCTTCTCTTTGCCTCCCACTACAATAGTACATCAAATGGGCTTGCAGATTCCGCTCACTCCGGTACCAGATTCCACAGGACTTGCAAGGGAATATATCTTCTGCAGGCAAAAACGTAGAGACACATTAGCTACTGTCCATTTGGGGACAACCAAGAGTAAAGCAGCATTTAGTCTGATCTTTCATGGAAGTCTGTTCTCAGGTTCTGTATTAGATAATCAGACGGTGAGGAGTACCGTCTTGGATGTTGTTCTGTAGTCTGGGACAAGGCTTTAGAAAATAGTACTGTAATTTTTATTTGTTCTTTTTAGTTATACATGATGGTAGAACCTATTTTGGTATATTTATACAAACATGCAATATATATCATTCTAAGTAGGATCCCAGTCATGTTATTGTATTGGAAACTCCATATAGGAATCATTTGACAGCTTTAGAATAAGGTCTTAATTAGAATAAGTATATCCCATGCTTACATAATTTTATCCAAATGGATTCTACTGTCATGTATAAATAAAAAGAACCAATAAAAATAAAGTTAAAAAATAAAACACTACTGTAGGAGATTCTATTTTTTAAAGCACAAAATATTAAGTTGTATTTATGGTTTGGAAAATATTCATTCATTAATAGTGATGCAAATCGGTTTATTTGATTGGCTTAAAGGTAAATATCTGATGACTAGACCAAACATAGACCCAGTTCCAAGCCCTGACATCACATGTTCATTCAATAATAACAGAGTGCCTATGATGTTCCAGAGTCTATGTTGGGCTGACTACAAAAGAAAAGACTGAACAGCTTTCATTAAGGAGCTTACAGTCTCCTGGGATGGATAAACAAGTGGTGACACAGTTACATTACAGTCTGATGACTATTCCAGTGGAGGTATCTTATGGTGCTCTGGTGCTCGGGGGCATGGAAAGAGATGCTTGTTAGGTTGTTGTGGGTGAAGACTGGATGTGGAAGGAGAAAAGAGAATGACTTAGAGGGAAGATGATGATATGCTTATGCTGAGGTGTGAAGGATGAAATGAAGCTACTCAGATAGAGAGAAACTTTGGGATGGTCCTGATCCAGGGAACAGCCCAGAAAAAGTCTGGATGAAGGCTGAGATGCTATTGAAGCAAAAGGCATTCTCAGGGGACTGGAAAGGAGAAACTGTACAAAGCAGTGACAGATTTTAAGAGACCTTGCAGACTCTCTGAGGTTTAGATTTTATCCAATGACTGTGGAGATTCACTGAATAATTTTAAGTAAGAGACTGACAGACAAAATGAGAATTATAGAAACATAGCAGCGGAGTCTAGTTTTGAAGGTTGTGAATTTGGAAGGAAGACTTTGGACCTGTAGGAGGCAATAATCTAAAGTGCAGTAATCTAAAGTGAAAGATGACAGAATCTGAGTTGCAGTGCACCATCCTTTCATTTGTGTCAAGTCATTCTGTGATATGTAATATTCCTGCCTTCACTTATGGAAAGTTTCTCCTTTTATTTTTTAACCCTCATAATAGGTGAAGAAACTAGGATTGAGTGATTGTCTTTGATCACATACGTTCAAGTGGGATGGGAATCTAGGCCTCATGGCAAAAGAGGCAAGTACAGAATAAAGTTTCAAAAAAAAAAAAATCTCAAATTTTATACTATCACTATTTATTATTTATCCCACCTCTCCTCAGTTAATTACATTTACACCATTGAGGAGGGGACAGTTTAGTACAGTGTCATTTAGGCAAGATGAGTTTAAATGATTAATTTAAAAGTGAAACACACAATACTCTGCAGCCATCACAGTGGCACAGGCTTATAATCCCAGTGGACTGTGAGGCTGAGGCAGGAGGATCTGGAATTCAAAGCCAGCCTCAGCAAAAGCAATGTGCTAAACAGCTCAGTGAGACTCCCTCTGTAAATAAAATACAAAATAGGGCTGGGGATGTGGCTCAGTGATCAAGTGCCCCTGAGTTTAATTCCCGGTACAAAAAAAACAAAAAACAAAAAAACTATGCATCTATGCTGAATTATTTGAGATTGGTAGTTATCATGCTACCAAGAGCAAACATGGTAGACTCTCAAAGATAATTAAAATTAATGTTCTAAGAAATATTACATATATTGGCACTTCCCAATAACATAAGGTTATGTAAAGTCCCTTGTAATAAAATCCTTTTGCCTCAAATTCACATTAGGCAAATGTTGTTTCAAGTTCTGCACTATTAGAACCAAAGTAAAGATCCAGTAAAACAAACAAATAAACAAACAAAAACCTACGTTTACATTAAGGAAATTAAATAATATCAGCTTAGGTGGGAAGTACTTAATCTATTAATTGGATACATAGCAATTTCAGAATAATCTGAGAATTTATTTACTCTAAAGAATGCTGTCAAAGTAAGAAAAATAATTATCACTGAAGTCCTCATCTCTCTAGCCTCTGTGTTTTATTTTTGGCCATCTCAAGATGTTATTACCATTTTCTAGGTTTCTGTTCTATATCAGAGCCTCAGGAAATTTCAAGGATATTTTTGATTAAATGTATTTTTTTAGCTTGCCTATTTTAGTATTCATTCTCTTTTTCAAATGTGAATGCTACTCATGTTTTCTCACAAAGCTTGACAGAAAGAGATTTATCTTAAACAAAGGTTGTAGGACTCCTATATTACTGGTTTTCTATCATATAACGTGCCACTTTGGCTGGGAGTAGTAGCACATGCCTACAATCCCAGCTACATAGGAGCCTCAGACAGGAGGATCACAAGTTCAAGGCCAGCTTAGGCAACTTGGGGAGATCATATTAAAATCAAATTTAAAAATAGGCTGGGAAAGCTCAGAGGGAAAATGCTTTTGGGTTCAATCTCCAGTACTGGGGGCGGGGGGGAGGAAAGAAGAAGTACCACTTTAAGTATTGAAGGAATACAAACTAAATTCAATATTCATTTTAACAACATAAGATTACAAAGGTAAATTTGCCAGAGCATAATTTCAAATTCCCATATAAAATATTCAAAATTTGCATATATTTTTCTTTATTTCCTTTTTAAAAAAATTATCCAAGCTATATTTCCTTTCCATTCATGTATAAAATTCAGATTTGATGGGTGTTTTGCATTTTTTGGTTTTTGTTTTTAACTCTGTGTCTCCTAAAGAATACTACAATCATTCAACCAGGGAAACATCACTGAAAGCTATGGGGTTTCTCATAGCTAAATAGCCCTGAATATTATTCAGCCAGTTTAGAATGTCAGTTTATCTATGTGTGTGACATTTAGGAATCCAACATCCAACCTGAAATTGTTGAATTTAAGTGTTCTTTCTGTATTCCTATGGGTATAAATCTCACACAATCGTGTGTGTGCGCGTGCATGCACACACACAGAAACACACACACACATACACACACAGATACAATAAAGCCACAATAGTGGGGAAAAATGTCTGTCCCTGGGTTGCCTGTCATCAGACATCCCCCCCCCCCCGGTAAAAACCCCTCACCTCCCCAAAGCTGGGCTGTAGCACTCAGCACTTACTGTTGACAATAGCTGTAGGCAAAATAGAAGCCATTGCCGCTTGCTGAGGAAGCAGCTGAATTGAGTCCAGCAGGCGTGCAGGGTACATCCCT
This sequence comes from Marmota monax, assembly GCF_021218885.2. Classification (NCBI taxonomy): domain Eukaryota; kingdom Metazoa; phylum Chordata; class Mammalia; order Rodentia; family Sciuridae; genus Marmota; species Marmota monax. The sequence continues at coordinate 13,499,768 of NW_026694084.1, read as the reverse complement.
TCTGTGAGAGTCATCTGACTGGCAGCTTGTAGCCTTGAGTCAAAATCCACCACAAAGGCAATTAGCTCTTCACCCTCAGAGATGGCCTTCGTCGTTGTGCACCAAAGCTGACCCCCTATTAAGAGGAAAAAAGGAAGAGGAAGACATGGGACTCTCCAGCCTGCTGTGGGCTGGGGTGATGTCAAGAGCACCTTCTGGTGTGGTGCACATCTGTTTCTACTGGGTAGGGTGTCTGGTCAAGACCACAGCTGTGCTCCCCAGCTCTGTGGAGAACTGGATTCCTTGAATTGTTTATTGACTGGGAGTAGGAGAGACTAAAATATAGGTGTCATCTGTTGAGTTTTGTCAACTGTCTGCCTTGTGGTCTTACCTGATCATGAACCTTGCATTATTATATTGATATAGTGCCTAAAAAACAGCATGGTAGGGACCCATCTGCAGAAATTGCTTTCTGAAGAGCACTGAAAGTACTATTTTTATATCTCAGGGAAGAAGTTCTTTCTTTACTTTTCCAACTCTCTATCCTTCTTCTCCCATCCATCTTTCTATATTATATATTTTTCTATCAATATTATATCAATAAGAGATACCTGAAACTACAGAACAAGTGAATCTGAAATCTAGGAAATTAAAATGAAATTCTAGGGAGTATGACTGCCATTTTTTTTTGTTTTGTTTTTTACTTTGCCTGAGTGATCTTATAGAATATTCTTTATAATGTAGCTTCTTTATCTCCATTTCCCTGATTGGACTTCCTGAAAAGAAGATATGCCAAAGATCCTTTTCAAAAAGGCTTATTTAAATAAAGATTCGTTTAAATGAAAAGAACCCTGTCTTCAAACACTAAGATATACTCTGGCTCCGCATTTCAAATGATCATGTGTGGTGCATTAAAAAGAAAAATTAACTATGCAAGTACATCTTCTAATGTATTGGAATGCGATAGTGGATGCTCATTTATTTAACATGTTTAGACAGGCAAAGCACTTATATTTTGTTATCTACACTCTCAGGCCTAGATATGTATCCTATACGGTTATGTCTGAAATAATGTGGCATACTTGATATGTTATAAAGCTTTTTTCCCCCTTTGTGTATATATTTGAAGGCTGTATATTGTACTCATTAAGCAAAAAAAAAATTGTACCCATTTTGATAAGTCATATTGCTCTGTTTGTCTTTTAGCATAACTGTCTTTTCAACTGCACTTCATTTTTTTCCACCCTCTAAGATCATGCTTGTTAAACAATTTGTGGTAAAAATCTAGTGGGGAAGATAATGGCAGCATATGACATGGAGAGTTGCACAGGAGAGCCAGGGTGGTGCTTTAGAGAAACTAAAGCCATTGATTAAGCTGGATGGTAAGGATGGAAAAATAAGCAAATAAGACACTATCAGTAACAGTGTGTGTTTGTGAAAAATAATTAAAAAACTAGGGTTATAGTCCTCAAATCTGTGAGACAATTTCAAAGTGAAACACAAACAAAACTGAAATACTAGAAAACAACTTTTTCTTTTTCCCAATTTGAAACTAATGTGTCAGAGAGCATACAGGTTTACCACAGTTACATAAAACAGATGCATTTCGGCACTGATTTATTTAACTCCAAGCATTAGAAGTTAAACTGTCTCCCTGTGGAATCAGATGAGAATCGAAGCGTGAGGGTGGTATTTCCATTTTCCCTCAGACATCTTCTGCTTTTAGATGCTATGCCTTCTCTGATGTGCACACAGATCCAAACTACTTACAGCTGCAGGCAAGGGAATCATTTGCACCTAATCTTTCCTCTGGGAAATGGAAGCTAAAGTTTATTAAGAGAATCTGTATAATAAGGAGGTGGGGAGGGCAAAGCAAAGAACCACTATTCAGATTGACTTTATAGCATGGCCTTTCAGAGTCACTAGATTTCAATCATAAAATCCACATTCTTGGTAAATCAAGTTTTGGGTCCCTTTTATAAAAATCACGACAAGTTTGGCTCAGTACCCAGGAGAAGTAGGGATTTTAGAAAGGCACCCACTCTACTTGTAGGTAATCTTTATCACCATAGTCAATTATGCAGCAGCACAATAGAACATTTATGCTTAAATTTTGAATCAAAAAATAAATGAGATTGAAAACATTAAGTGCAAAGAAAGGCAAACAAAAATGATTTTCCTACATTATTAAACAACCTGGCAATTGTAATACATTTCTGAGTTCTCAGATGTACCAAATAATGTTTCATATTTTATCATCTTTACCACTTTATCTCTAGTTTTATGATTAGTTGGAACATATCATTTAAAAAACAGAATTGGACCAACAATGTACCAAGCAGGCTTGATGAGGAAGTCAGTTGTTTTAGGGTTTAGTCTTTTAAATCATTCATTCATCAGCGATTCAAGGAAATGAACTCTCTGCTGTGTACCAGGCTGGTCTCTGTGGCTTCCCACACAGCTACTCAATGAGAACACACACACACAAACAGATAAATTACACCACCACATTCATGAGGTCGTGCTCTAATGCTAAAGAAAATGTGAGGGAAATGAGTAATTGATACTTCTTGGGGGAATTTGATGAGACATCCAAAGCAAACTGTTTATTAGCTCTGGAAGAATAAATAATATGTGTAGTTAGGAACCAGCAGGTGCTTCATTATTGGCCATGAAATGAGTATGTATGCAAGAACAGAACTATGGAGAAGCCTGACTGTTTCTGATCATGAACCTTGAACTTAGAGTCTGAGGAGAAAGGGGTGGGTTAGGGACCTGGGGTGCTGAAGGCAGCTTGTTCTGTACCACAAGAGTGGAAAGTGGACTGCTGGTTGACATCACATTGATAGCCTGAAGTTGGCCATGGTGAGGGTTGTAGCATTTGCCATGGGAACTGGCAATTGGTACAAATCAGAGTTTCCTCTCACCAAAAGCTTAGAGTAGGATGAGAGGGCTTTGAATGCAAGAGAAGAACAGTTGCATGGGCTCAAGATGGAGAGACAATATACATTTATTTGAACGAATAAGCACATGCTCAATGTGAATTTATTTTCCCCTCTTAGTAGAGAGAGAGGAAACTGTATGGGTAGGAAAAGTTACATGGTAGTCATTTGGAGACTACTGTACTATTTTCAGTTGTGAGAATTGTAAATTGTGAGGGAGAAAAGAGCCAGGTTCAAGAGACAAGTTAAAGAGTGTGATTTCCTGAGAAGAGCAAGAGAAAGGAAGCTGTTGACAAAACACCAAGGGTTTTGTCCTGGAGAACAAGCTGGTGGTGATGCTATTAATGAGGAACTAAGCTGGTGTGTGAACAATCAGTGTTACAGAGACAACAACGACACACTGTGGTATTTATTCATTAGGAGCACTGTCTTTGGATCTGATAGTCCAGGTGGTTTAAGTACTTCATCCCTTTTAATTATGTTAATTATTCTCTGAGATATATGATGTTTGCCTCACGTTAGAATTGAGAAAACAGAAGGGTGGAAGAATTAAATAACTCCCAAAGCTGCATAGGCAGTCCATGGTAGAACCCTAACTTTGACTTTTGTCCTTACAAATCCAAGGTCCATTTGCACATGGAAATATTGAATTCTAATTAGAAAGTTTGAGAGATCTAAGAGACTTCTGGGTTAATGTATTTAGAAGGCAGTTGGAGCTTGAAGCAGACATATAGGTTGAAGAAAAAAGAATATTTTGAAAGTCATTCACACATTCTAAATGACTGTGAATGCTCTTCACACCAATGTGTCATAAACCAAGAAGAAGTGAAATTGGGGTATGTTGATATTTAGTGTGCAAGCAGGGGGAAAAGTTCATTAAAAGATACAAAGAGCATATTTTTGGAAAGATTAGATGAGATCCAAGCAAATGACACTACAAAAAATCGAGGGTTGGCTCTTTGAAATGGTTTAGTTGAGCTTTTCAGTTGATACATTTAGAATATATAACTTGAAGGAGCATTATAGAGTGAGATAGCCTAAGTATTATAATTTCAATGACTGATTCAAATAAAGTCACTGAAGTGTGATTACTGACCCCATTTGCAAAAAGTATGGGCAAGGAAGCCAGGTTGCTTAGTGCAAATTATGGCCCTGTCACTTGTTAACTGATTTGGAAATTGTTGCCAACTAAATCTACCTATCAGTTTTCTCATTCTTGAAAACAGGGATAATGATAAAAAATGTTCAACCTATAGTATTATTAAAGGGTTTAGTGAGTGAATAATGTGAAAGCCAAAGAAGAACACCCACATGTAAGTGTTTTATATTTGTTAAGTATTATCCTTTTGGTTTGGTTCTGGTTGGAGCTACCATCCTCATTTCCAACTTCCTTGCTAAATCCAAGGTGAAAGAAATCTCACCAGAAAAGACAAATTGATGAATTCAATGAGCAAATGTATCCATGCTTCACTGGAAGCATCTAACTCACTTCAGAAAAGAAGATCAAGGGTGCATCCACTAGATATTAGAAATATAAATAGTTTAATAGAAATAGAAAATAGAAATACAATTTCAAATAGAACTAGTTTCTAGCAACATGTATGGGTTTGAGGAGGAAAGCTTACTCTACCTTTTTAGAGCTGGGGTAAAGCTGCCAACTGTGATTCACAATCGTGTGGAATGCAGTATTCATCTTGATTAAGAAGCAATCAGAGGGCATAAAAATGCTGTCTGTTGACATTTAGTTATTTTGGTATCATATACCAATTGACCTCATGTTCAATGGAAACAAATTATAAGGCATTACATTACACCATTATCAAAAAACAGAAAATAACAAGTGTTAGTGGAGATGTAGAGGAATAGGAATAATTGTGCCCTATTGAAGGGAATATAAAATTGTATAGCATGGTGATTTATTAAATAATAAAAATATAATTATTATGATTCAGCCAATTTTAGTCCTAGGTTTATACCTAAAAGAATCAAAAGAGATATTTGAACACAACAGGTTTATATCATATTAGCATTATTCACAATAACTAAAATATGAAATCAGTTGCAGGATCCATTTATAGGCAACTACATAGGAAAATGTGGTATATACATATATTGGTCCATTATTCAGACTTCAGAAGGAGGTAATCTGATACATGCAATGATGCAGATGAACATTAAGGACATTACATCAAGTTAAATAAGCTTATAACATAAGAACGAATTGTACAATTCCACTTTCTTGAGGCATGTAGGATATTGTAAATGACAGAGAGAGAATAGTGATGGTTGCCAGGGGCCAGAGGGAGGAGGGAAAGAGGAGTTAGTGTTTAATGGGACTATCGTTTCAGTTGGAAAGTTCTTAAGATGGATGGTGGTGATGGTTTCACAACTATGGTCATGTCAATGTTACTAAAAGTGATTAAGATAAGAAACTTTATGTGTATTTGCCACAATTTACCAAACTTCAGTACTATTTTTTCCCTAAAGAATATCTTCGGTGAACCTAGAATATTTGCATAATTTTTAGCTATAGTTAAGAATATGAATATAACTTTTATAAGGTGTTTCTGATATGAGATGATTTGAAGTAAAACAAAATGAAGGTCTTATCCTTTCCTGTTTTTCCAAGTATATTAGTCTGTTTTGTATTTTCTAATGAAATATTGAAGCCTACTTAAAAAGAAAAAAGAGGTTTATTTAGCTTATAGTTTTGGAAGCTGGAAATCCAAATAGCTTTGTGCCGTGTGTGCAAGGTCTCCATGATAAACGGTAGGACATGTGTGGAAAGAAGAGGTCAAAGCTCCATACAGGAAGCCAAGGAGAGACTGGGGTCCCAAAATCCCTTTTAAGGTCACAATCCTAACTTTTAGATCTACCTCTTAAATGTCCCACCATTTCCAATACCAACAACCTAAGGACCAAGCCTCTGATACACAAAACTTTAGGGGGACGAAGAACATCCAAATCATAGCACCAAGCGAAGCTGCTTTAACAAACCACTGCTCAAAAGTCATGTATCCAGTGCAGTGAAACTGTGGCTAAGGTGTAGTTTGACCACATTGTGATGTATTTACTCTTTTCATTTGAATTAATTTTAGGTAGTTTTATCAATCTAAAATTTTTTTCAATGATTTAGTTTCTACTTATTTTGTTGATTCAAATTTCTGCCTGTGACATGTTCCTGTCAGTTTTCCAGAAAGAATTTAAATGGATGTTTTCTGTGACTTTCATAGGCAGAAGTATGTGTAATATCACCAGACTTAAAGACAAAATTTTCAACATTCTAATCTGCATTAATGACATATTAATATGAAAAAATAGAATTATGTGAAGATACTGGGTGTACATATGGCAATATAATATTTGCTTAATTGACAAAAAGTCTTACTGCTTTAATGCAACACCATTCAAGAGTAGATGATTGTGTTTTAAGGAATTAGATGCTAATAATGAAGCATAGCTGGTACCCTGAAATCACTGACTTTTTATTTGATTTCGATGCAAAGGTGAATTAGAGAGAGGACTTGACTGGTTGGTAAGAAAGGATAGTTTCTTGATTATTAGGTTACTATGTAATATTGGAAAACTGATTTACCATAGCAAATGGCAGCCATAAACTAGAGAAACCCTCTAAATCATCATCATCCAGTTTTGTGCAGATTTTTATGCTCCCATAACCAATATGCTACTAATAGTAATAATCACATATTTATTAAGTGGATTATGTGAACTATACACTAGCACTCTGTTAAGGGCTTTGCATACATTTTCTTACTGACTTTTCCCCAGAGCAATGAAGTGACTTGTATTTTATTCCCATTCTCATGTGGGATCATGAGGTTGGAAATGTTAGTAAGTTGTTCAGTTGTTCACATAGAGAGAACTGGAAAAAGTGAAGGAAATGCTCATGAGGGGATTTGAACACAGTTTGGCTCTAGATTCTGTAGGAAAAACCAGTGCTCTCTATGCCATAGCACCATCTGTTGTTCACTACCTAATTCCACAGCACCTATTTGAATGATCAGAGTTGGAATAATGAGCAATTACTTGGAAATAATGAATAGGGTTTGTTTTTAAAACTGCATTAGGCATAGTCAATAGTGATAATATAGAGTTATTAAATACATAGCTATAATCTAGAGAATAATATTTATACTATCTGTGATGTGGACGTGACTCCAGGTTATCTTCTAATGTGACTCATGCCTCATTAAAATACCTAACACTTTAGTAAACACTATGTCCCAGGCACTGTTCTCAGCAATTCACATATATGAAACTCATTTACTAAACTTTAGCACTCAGTTAATGTTACTAATGTTAATGCAGCATTTTCCAAATTCCCTATTTAAATGGTAAATTGGGACACTAAAAAGGGTCAAGATTCTACATAATCATGGAGCACTGACGGGCAATCTGAGAGCACTGTAGATTCCTCTGGAGAGATTTGAATCAACACAAATTTCAGGGCCCAATCTCTCATCAATAAAATTGATCTCTGAGAGTAAAGTGTGGGTTCAATATTTTCTAGAAGCTCCCCAGGATGCTAAATATACTTCCAGAGTTTAGAATAACTGGCATGGGGGAAATGTGTGCAGTTTGTGTGGCCTGGAATGAGTGAAACTCTAGGGAAAATAAAGTCTCTTGATGATCAAGGGTCTCACACAGTGATCAGATAATTCAGTAAAGAAGATGTCCACTCTGAAACTCAGAGGAGGACAACTGAAGAGAGCTTTGAATATTCCCTTTCCTCTAACATTTGAAAAATGTGGAAATAACAAGGGAGAGGTTGAAGAAAGGTGGGTAAACAAAGAACTCTTAGTGTCCTCTAAGTTGAAGAAGCCCATTAGAACTGAGTACAGTTCAGAATTTCATTTGGTTTCATAGTGTTAATATTTCAGTATTATTTTGAAGGAATGTGACTTCTTATTCAGAATGACCAACAATATTGCAGCTTCCCCCCCCCCCCCCCCCCAAAAAAAAAAAAAAACTGTGGAAATATCATTGCGCAAACCAGAGAAAAAAATCACATTCCTACTGCCTGGACATGATATCTTTATCCAGTGACTTCAAGCACTGAAGCAGCCACATCTGATACCTTCCTTGTTTCTACCAAATGGGGAGGTTATTTTAAGCTTCTGCCATTGTCTGTCTCTTATGCTGCAAACATAGTAGCTCTCCGAAGTCTTCATGCCCACATTCCACTCCCTTCACAAATAAAGGACAAATACATTCAAAGTTCAATAAAAGGAATAACTACCAAGACCTTGACATTCTTGAAAAACCATGTACTTGCTGTTCTAAGTAATGTTTATGATCAAGGTTCTTGTACAAACAGATATGGTTCTTAACAGGAAGCTTATAAATTTTTCTCATAATTGCTGTCAAAACTGCAGTGAAGTGTACTACAAGTTTGGATAATAAAGAAAAAAGTCACAGTTCAAACTCGATTATATTTTGGAAATGCATGCTCCTCTTACTAGAAGCAGTGGCCTTAAATATCTCCTCATCCTGCCAAATTTTTCACTTGCACTTTTTATTATTTATGAAATCAGTGTCTGCACAATGTCATGCAGACCTCTGCTGATAAACTCTAATTAAGATTAAGACAGGCCTTTTGGAAAGGATCCCATCATTAGCAAACATGATAAACACAAAAATACTCCCTACTTGTCAACCAGGAGCAATTCAGTAACCTAACAGTATTATCTGTTGCTAGGTTACAGAGCTGACAAAGCTTCAATTATATTGTTCGACCATACCTATAGAGTTCTGTATAAGCAAAATGTATCCAGAATAAAAGCATTTAACTTCGTCCATGCTATCTGCAATTCACGGCTTCTTACAATGGTAAAAATCAGGTTAATAATTACATAGCACGCTGAAAAATCTTTTCCATGTGTTATGTCTATACATGTTTCTTTCTAATTTATCTGTGTGATTGATAGACGCTTGCTTTGTAAAAATAAGGAAATGCAAGCAATGTGAAGCTGGAAACCTCTAGCACAACTACGTGCGCTCATCAAGATAGGGACCTATGCTTAGCATAAAAATATATAGCAAATTGAACCAATTAAATCACAGATTTTGCATTATTCTGCCTCAATATACAGAAGGATAAGGAGCCTCAAGCAAACAGATAGGGATACCAATGTGAAACTTTATTTTAAGCTAAAAAACAAAACAAAACAAACCCATACACTCTCACCTAACAATACAAAAGGAAATAGACGATAATAATTTATTCTAATGGTTTTTCTAAGGATATTTAAAGTTGAAGTTAGTAACTTTTATTCTATAGATTAGGTCATAAAGTCTCACTATCTTTTTCAGGCTGGGAAGCCCAGGAGAAAAATAAATAAGTGCAACAGCCTCCAAAATACAGACATTTGACTGGAAAAAAAAAAAGAAACAAAGGAGGGGAAAAAAGCCATGCATGTGAAAAAGACAGTCTTTGTGAATCAGACCTTGAGATTATTTTTTTCCTGGGTACTTTTGGTGGTTTTCATAGACATTTGGAGAAAAAGTAATTATGTATAACTGAACAGCAGTCTTAAAGATCTCTGGCATTAAAAAAAATGTGCTATATAATAAGTTGCTGTAGCATTTTGATTTCTAAACTGTAGAGTAATAGTTTTACATTAATCGAAAAGGTCTATTTCACACACAATGCAAAAGTGTGGTCAATTGATGACCAGAACTTAGTTAATAAAGATTACATGTTGACCTATGGAGTAAAACATGGTACCTACTAGACACATTCATGTAAAATTAAAGCCATTTTCTGGGAGAATAAATGAGTCATTTCACACACACACACACACATTCTGTGTCTAGAGGCAGAGAAAAGGGGAATAATTATTTGTTTTGTCATTAACTTATTTCACCTTTACTGAATAATTAGAAAATTGCACGATTCCTTCTTCTGAAATTTAATTTTTTCATAAGTGGAAAGTAATTGGTCAGAATAAGACCCTAAAAGCTAAACAATTGCCCCATTTCAACATGGCATGTGTTATTGCCTAGATCTCGGGGCTTAGACATGAACATAGGACATATATCTATACGTAGCCACATTGCTTAATACAAATTTTATAATGAATTCAAATCCAATACTGTTGAAATTCTTGACAGTGGAGTAGTGCAAGGAATAGAACTTATAAATTATGGGTGCCCCTTCTTTGAAAACCGCTTTAGAGGTTTCTTTGTGCCTTGGCAAATACAGTAGGAATATGTGGTATTGTGTGGATCCTCCTGCACAGCACCTGATAAAAGAATAAAGAGCTGTGACATATTCTTAAAACAATAGAGGAATTAAAGGGAAACAATGGGCCAGCTGCTTCATTAATACAATCAAAAGAGAGCCCAGCACAGAGGAGTCCAGATAATTAAGCACTACTCTTTTACCCTCCTTTCTATAATAAAATTGCTTAAAAATGTATTAACTACTTCATAGTTGTTAGATAGATCTGTGCACTTGTTTATTTACTGTTGATTAATGCCTTTTTCTCTGTATGCAGCAACATGCCAACTCAGAGTTTACAATAGTTTTTGAATAAAACAGAGTAAGAATAATTGATAAAGATCTGCACAATATGCAGCAATAAATCAAAAGCATTTTAGAAAAGGTCTTTCCTGTTTTTAAATAATCTTTAACATTTTTCATTTGTACTGTATAGGCAATGTAGGACATTTTGGGGGCCTTCAACTTTCCCATGTTGGAATCCCAACATATTTCTCTGGAATAACCTAGCAGTTACTGGAAGAAGGGAAAATCAAACTCAAAACCAGCAACTCTGCATTTTCCTTTGGTATTTGGGCCAAAGGACAGAACCAACTTTGTAAAAATTATTATTTTCTGATGAAGAGGGATGGACAAATGTCAGAACTACTTGTCAAATACATAATTTATCTTCCGTTCACTTGATTATAAAAAACAAAAAAAACCCCCACAACTCTATGATTTTTAATGTTAAAAAATTATAATTTACTATATCTGATGTTTTATTCTTAATTCTTCTCTAGGCAGCTTTCCTCCCCTGTCAATAGAACATTTAATTGCTTAAGAACTGGAAAAGTGGGGACTGGATACTGTGTGCTGAATGTTGAAGTTGGATCAAAAATTATGCTCTGGTTTTCTACCAAATGTTTTTAAGTAAGCTCATGTCAACCCAACTTTAAAATTACAAACTTTGCTAACTCATGTGGTCAGTTTAAATCCTGATTCTTCTATTCTGATGGTGTAGGGTCTTAGTTGAGAAAGACAGCAATAGAACTGAAAGCAGGAAAATAAATGAACAGAGATACTTAACCATGTTTCTGAGACTATGATACTGCTTTTACAAGTTTCACATAACCTCGAAGTGTATCTGCTGAAGTCATGTTTCTGAAGATCTTTCTCTACTATGTCAATAGTTTACAAGATATGGAATATCTAATTCTGTCTATGAAAACTGCCTTCTGACTTCAGGAGTTTATTCCCTATTAACTCAGTAGTATTTTCTTGAATACTAGGAAATAAAACATCAGCGGAGAGTAGGTATGAAAAAAATGACTATTTTTAGTAGTTGTTATATATAGTTATTTCTTTAACTATTTTGGGTTTGACTAAGTCCACAGAACTTGCTTTGTTGGGTGAAAAGTAAATGAACATGAATGGCTCATTGTTTATGAATGATTAAGAGAATCCTTTCAAACACTTCAAGTTATAAGCTGTGTCCTCACCACAATACCACAAAACAACAACAACAAAAACCTAGTAAATATTGGTAGTGCTATTTTGCAGCACCCTCTTTCAGTACTTGGAAAATGAACCGAATTAAGCATTTTGTGAATTAACTGTCATTTCAAATATTATATGCTTTATTACGGTAGCAGAAATTCAAGGGATAATATTGGTGTGAACATGCTCAGAAACAAAGAAATACGAGCAACTGCTTAACCTAAAGGAACTAGTTCTGAGACACACAGGAGGTCCTGTTGTCCCATTATATAGAAAAGAAAATCAAAGGCATCCTGTAAAGCCACTAAACCCTGTTCAGTAAACCCTGTTCTCTCAGAGAGTGTTCTGGGGCTCAAAGTTGTAATGGATCCCCTAGATCCTTTCAACTCCTGGCTTGTATGGTCTCCACAGTACTTATTTACTTTTTTCCTGTAACAAAATGTTTCCTATTGAGATAATTTCCTTTCCCTTTTAAGAAGCATATGAAGTCTCTTCCAGAAAAGTAAACAGTGTCATTGTGGTTAGATCCAGATTTCTGCTACACTGTATGGGCAGAAACTTTTACACAATAAATCAAAAGGCATTCCAAACTTTCTGGAAAACCTGAACTAATATGTTGGAAAGTATGCAATTTGGGTATCCAAACTCAGGTATAGTCAAATAGATGATATCATAGGGTTTCAACAGGAAAAAGTTCTGCTCCTGGAGTCTTTTCAGCATTCCTGGGGTTCGTACCTCTGGGTTGTGCTGTGTCATTCCTTTGCAGGAACTTTTACTAGTGCACCAAAGTAGCTCATCTGACTATCTGGCTGTCTGACCATCATGATTTGAAATGACCAGCCAAGAGGTGACATTGCACCCTAAAGGCGAGCTGTCAAAAATTCGCTTGCTGCTGATAAACTGATTACAAAGCTGCTTAAGACTCTGCTTGTAAACAAAAGCATTTATCAACTAATAATTTGCAATAAACTGATGTAACTCCCAGCTGAGCCCCTAACTGTAATTGTCTTTACCATCTGCCTATTAAAATACCATTCTTCATCAGCAATCAGGAGCAGAAGGGAGAAAATCTCCACCAAAGTACACAACTTGCAAGCTTATGAATAATCTGAGTGCATTCTGCACTTTCATTATGACTCCTGTGTTGGGTATGCTTAATTTTCATTCTTGCCTAGCCTGGGAATGCTCAGAAATTAGGTGGAGGGGAAAAGAAGAGGGGGGAGGGGGGAAATGAAACATTGTGCCTGCTGCTCTGCAGAGGAATAAATTATACAAGTTCATCATAGGAGGCTCTTTTTTAATTTCTTTCTTTCCTCTTTCCACTTCTCAGTACAAAAATCCATTGCAGGATCCTGATGAAAACCCCCCAAGCACCAGGCTGGAAATGAACCTCTCTATTCCTTTGTCAGCTTGTCTATTTTCATTAGACTTCTTTGTTTTGCTTTAATTTTTTTTTTTTTAATTCTGAGAGGTTCATTCAACTTCTCCAGGGAAGTGTAGACTCCAAAGCAAGGGTGCTGAGGCCTGGCAGGCCCCTGCAAAGCTGGGTAGATCTGAGCAGCACAAGTGCCAAGGAGCTGGCAGGCCCCAGAGTTCGCAGTCTTCAGTCTGCCACTGCAGAGCGATGCCTTTGGTTTCTAGTTCCCCCAAGTGCTCTGAGGTGTTCTGCCTCATGTCTGTCTGTAGATTTCAACATCAGTCATTGCAAGTGGTCAGGAATTCTCCCTTTGTTGGAAGAAATCCTGGCCTTTCGATGCTGACCAGATGCATCCACAGAAGCACAAAACTAGGAAAAGAGGTTAAATTGATATGCATTGTCTTTTTCTGGAAACCTCCGAATAGCCAACATATGCCTTCATACAGTTTATTAAGTTTTAAATACATTTATCCAAATTGTCTCTTCACAAGAGGTGTTATTCATTCAAAAATAAAACTGAACAATGCAGTATTAAACATACTGCCTGAGACTCAAATTTTAAAGCTATATGTAGTAATATATATATATATATATATATATATATATATATATATATATATATATATATTATTTTGCTGCCCAGCAGATCTTCCCTCTTTCACATTATTCCTTTTTTCATAGACACTCTCTAAGTGTCTCTTCCGTAAGAGCTCAGTAATTTTACTAAAGGAGACGATGGGCTGATTATGTATTACAGGGAACAATGGCCAAGTCCTGTAATTGGGGTTCAAATTCGGGGAATGACAATTTGTGTCAGGTTTTCTTATTACAACATATAATTTTAAATTAATGTTTGTGTTTTTATTTCATTTTTATAAGAGCTTTCCTGCAGGTAATTATTTTTCTTTACAATCTACTGTTAAATATAACAGAACTAATAATTACTTTCCATAGGAGATTGAAAATGGCACTCATGCACCTGTTTCTTATTGTGCCTGCTCTGGAGAAGAAAGTTAATGGGGAGCAATGGGTCTAATTTTCTGCATGGGTTATGGAGGTCCTGAAATGCAGGCAAAATTGCATGTGACTATGTTCCTTGAATTTCAAAGACATCAAATATTAGAACAAAATTTTGACATAGATTTTAAATAACACAAAAACCATCAAAAACACAGAGTGAAGGATATTTCTTTTCAGAAGCATTTTGATTTTTTCTTACCCTAAGTTTAGAGACTTTGATATCCTTTTTCATGAAGATTTTTTAAGGGACTAAAGATGTGGAACACAACCCAGCATTCAGTGCACTGACTTAGAAGGTATTTTATGAAAATTAACAAAGAACTATAACACAATTTAACTTATCATTTATGTGTAAAGATGTCTAAGATTCAACTTCCATGTGTTTTAGCTGCTTCCAAACATACACAAAGAAATAATGATGTGGTGTTTTTATTATTTGTTATTTTATTTAAGAATTATTGGCACTAAATGTATATTTTCATGTCATAATGTTTAAAAATTCAGAAATTTTCAATAATGATTACTTCTTTATCTAAAAATTTCATGATGATCTACTCTAAAATATGGAAATTCAATCCATTATTTGAAAACCAAATTTTATGATTATTATGTAGCTTATAATAAAATAATTGTGTGCGATAAGGAATACTTATAGTACATGAATACCCTCTGGTTTTCTTCATGAGCTTTCTCTGTGTCTCTCTTGTGCCCCCTCCCTCTCTCTCTCTCTCTCTCTCTCTCTCTACACACACACACACACACACACACACACACTACCAAATCTCTATTTGGGGAAGAAAATAGTTTGGAAAGTCATGACCAGCAGATGGCGCTCAGTGCATTCCATGAGGCCTGTGGGAAGAAAAGAACTATGGCTTTATTTATTTAATTCTATTCTACCTTACATGTGAAGTTGCTACACCAAGCTTTATAATCCCCAAAGATTTATGTTAATTGACTAAACAACTTTGTGGTAATTTACAGACTATCCTCTAATGCTCATCTAAATGGCCCTTCATTCAACTCACGTGCCTGTGTCAAGATAACAAAGCATAAAGATGTAACTTTTCCCCCCTGAAACAGGAAAAGAACAGAGGCCTGAGTTCCTGAAGTATAATGTAAACTCATCAAGTGAATAGAGCTACATTTTCTGCTTAAAATAAGACAATCTTGGCTCTGTAGCGCCTTGCTTTATTATATGAAGCATGGATTTATCATCTGCATCATAGATATTTTAAAGCTCTCTCCTCATAAACTCTTTGAGCAGATATATGCTGTTTACTGAGACACACAGACTAACCCTGAATTTTAAGGAAAAAATAATGTGAATTTGCTAAAGAGGAAAAAAACAATAAGTTTGAATGGTAAAGATTATTATATATGTAATTTTAATGTAACACTCTTCAAAACCTATCTGAAGAGGTTTTCCTGTTTTTATTCCCCTTTTCCCAACTGCTTTCTTCTCCTTTAACTACAAGAATGCTCTACTCTAAACTTTAAAAATCCATTATTTTAAAATCATCATTAGATGTGTCTATCTAGCCATATTTCATTCCCTTCAGTGACAATTAAACAGTATAAGGAATTATATCTGTGCATCTATAAGTCCCTCCACACTTAACCTCTACCCCATTTCACTATCATTTTGTCATGGACTCCAGGCTTTTGGGGGGGGGATGGGGAGAACTGGGGATTGAACCTAGGGGTGCTTAACCAGAATTTTTATTAAAAAAATTATTTAGGGACAGAGTCTCTCTAAGTGTCTTAGGGCCTCACTAAGTTACTGAGGCTGGCTTTGAACTGGAGATCCTCCTACCTCATCCTCCTGAGCCACGAGGATTACAGGTTTGTGCCACAGCACCCCATGAACGAAAGTTTTTTTCCCATTAGATTTTAATTTGGCCTTGAATATGTCAAAGATGCTCATAGTCTCAGTAGGATGTCAACCTTTGTGATACATTAACTGGAAATCCCTGAACAAAGTTCCAGTTGTGAACCTGCTCAACAGTTGTCTTAACCTTTATAGTTTCAGTTGTTGAATTTCCAGGCAAAGACAGTGAGTGGAAAGTGGTCCTAAAAACCCCCATTGGGATTATGCATTCATAAGCAACATGCTAAATCCTACCATCATTAGAAAGCCTGTTTAATGCATATATTTTTAGAATATGTGCAATGTAGTTACCATATAGTCTTATTACCATTTAAGAACATTAGCTTCTCTTACAAATTATATTAGCATTAGAAGAAGAGGGAAATTAAAAACAAGTACTCAGTCAACATAATAGCACATTATATAATTTCACTGAAATGGGGCTCCAAGTCGTCCTAAGTCCACAAAGAGAAAGGGAGTCCTGCCTTGTGGTTTGAAAACCAACTTTCAAGGTCGGCCCTTCACAGCCCAGTGAGGAAGGACAGTCTGGAAGGTGGAGTGGCCCTCTGCCAAGGCATTCAGATGAGTGGATGATCTTAAGGGAATGAACTGCAAAACCTCAAATTTTTGCTCATGTGATGAACAAACCAGAGCCAAACTATTTTCTAAGACTTGTACGGCCTTCTGTTCCATTTTATTGTGCAGTTTGGAATGATGAATGTTACGATATATTAATTTGCACAAAAGGGTCAATGCTATATTTTAAGAGCATACCAATTGTTTCCAGTAACATGAACAATGAAATATGTGTTCTTTATCCTAAAATAGGTATAAATGTCATCAGACTAGTGTCTTTAGGCTATAGAAAAATGTTCTGTTATCATTCCCTTGAAGGAAAAAAAAGAAAGAAAGAAAAATACAATGTTTCACAGATCAGTCTCAGGAGGATTTTATGGTGAAGAGATTGGGTAAAACAGATTCGTGTTTTATATCACATTTTATCAGTCACTTGTAGGTCTGAGTCTTAAATGAAAAAGAGAGAGAGAGAAAGAGAGAGACCAAGAATAAGAGAGTGAGGAACCTCTTTAAAAGAGATCCTTCTCAGGCAGAGCAGAGCAGGTCAGGCACAAAAATCCAGGGATGAGCAGGAATGAGGGAAGAATTTGACACTCAGGAGCACAGTTTATCAAGAAGTTCATCAGAAAAACTGACTTGCCTCATGTTCCGACAGTTATGTCAACATATTTCTCTTTGTTTACCAATGCCCAGATAGAAAATCCACTTCACACTGGAGCATGGGCCCCACCAGGAGGGCAGGAGGAACAAAGCTGGAAATAGAAAAGGGATCTAGAAATGGATGCTTCAAGGAAAGGCCAGGAGATGGGCATTGCTTTGGGCCTTTTCAAGCTGGATGGGATTCTCCTAAGTATCTTCCTCACTGTGTGCATGTGGGGTGGTTATGTTTGCTCCTGCCTTGTTGGCTTGATGTTTGTTTTGGCAAGGAAATGCCTAGAATACTTCATTATGATTACATTTTGGTCATGCATTTCCATATGGAGACCAGAGCTTTTATTGAAGAGAATGGAAGAGAACTTACCACCTCAGTCACCGAAACGTGTCCTGAAATTTGTGGTTATCAATGGAAAGCATGGCTGAAGTTACAGGTTTGTGCATCCCTTAGTGATCTCTTGCTTACTCACAATAATGGAGAGATCCTTAGTCATAAGCTATCAGTTGAACAAACTTTAGAAATAGAGTAGAAATACATTGTTGAGCAAAAATCCACTTGGCTTTAGATTGTGCTCTTTTCAACTATTTTCCTTTAGACCAAAGCCTTTTTTTTTTTTTTAATAACCTTCATTCATTTGACCACATACGCTCTGGGTGATACAGTGGTGCACCATACCCTGGGGCTCAGCTCTCCAGTTGTCACACAGGGTGTTGTTTGGAGCAGACAAACCCACAACTCTGAGGAAAACTGCCCCAGAGCACTCGGAAGGCAAACACGGCTATTGGCACCCAGGAGATGCTAGGAGAAGTCCATTAGCATTCTGCAAAACCTGGTATAATTCTTCCTAATATTTTCATGACTCACTCTTTCATTTCTAAATGTACTACATGTAGGATAGTTAAAAGATCGAACTGCTGCCTCTTCTACTTGTTACCAGATACAAATTAAAATATAAATAAAAAGAGAAAAAGAAAATGAAGGTAGTAGAATTTTCAGGCAGGCGAGAATCAACCCTTCTTTCAGTAAACTTTGGATAAAAGTAATGAAGGTACAACTGATTATTTGTCAGTACATAACTATTAAAATGGAAATGGAATAAGGAGTTATGTCCTAGAGGTAATGACATTTTCTTCCATGTACATAGCAGCCCTGAACACCAGGATGATCTAGTTGAAGTATTCAGTAAAGCCAAAAAATTAGGGAGTAGAAGATCACTGAAGAAGAAACTGAAAAAGTCAAGACAGGATATAATTAAGGCTTGAAAAGGATTTCAACAGAGGTAGGGTCAGGCTAAGGACAAATTGTGGTAATGTTTTATAAGCACTGATAAGAGGGAAAACAGGCAAAGGAGATATAGCATAAAAATAAAAGTTCACGAACAAGGCTCATTACAGGATTGTAGTCTTTAAGGATCTACAAACTTCTGACATAAATAAAATCACAACGAAGTCAGAAACATAGATCCCCTTCTTAAAACATCTCCTTGCCCCCCAAACTAACAAAATAAAAGTAAATAAAACAGGAGAGGAGAGAGGAAATCAAGGAGGGGACAGAAAGACAAAAACTTTTGCTCTAGAGAGAAACACTTATTTGAATCTTTGAAGAATTCCATAGTAGGAAGTTATACTAGGGTCAGGAAATGGACCAGAAAAGTCAAGTAGGGATCTGTGGGGATCAAAGAGAGAATCAAAACCAATGAGTGGCTGAAATCAACTCAGGAAAGATCCTGATTTTTATCTTGAGTAGCTGGGGTGGCTAAATCTAGCTCAACAGGCCTGCAAGAGGAATCCTCAAAAAAAAAAAAAGTATAGTGTGCCTCATAAATGACCATGTTTCCTTTATACTTGAATCTGTTTTTCAGAGACTATGGTATAAAACAAACGAAAACCCACAGAAGCCATGAAAATCCTGGTAGGTGGCAAACTAAACATGCAAGAAAAACTACAGCTTTTTTCTTTCATCCTTCCAAATAAGACAAGGCTTCTTGAAAATCCCTAGGCATGTTTTTGTCTTACTCTATTGGATGTTGCGCTTAAGACTGTAAATATTTATCAATGGTAGGAACCATCAAGGGCTTTAGGAACTGTTAAGACCTCCAAGGAATTAGGTGACATGCCAAAGGTCATAAAGCCAGTGTGTGTGTGTGTTTGTGTGTGTGTGCACACACGTGTGTATGTGGTGGAAGTCACTCAGTTCCTGGTGTGGGACTGTTGTTGAATAGATTTGTAGTTAATTACTTCCATTGTGTAATTGGGTTTAACATGTTCAATGCTCTCTATGATATCTCATTTTTTTTCTCCCCCAAACTTCATGAGGTTGGTGGTGTGATTCATTGAAATAAAGCTTAGAGAGATGAACCATCTAAATGTACAGAGATCTTAAAATTGTGGAAACAGAACCCAAATCTGCCCTCTCTGAAGCTCTTGGCTCTGTCGAGTCACACTTAACAGATACACAGTCACTTCTGCAGCTTAACAGACAGAAAGCTCTCATAATTGTAACACTTTGACAAACGATCCTTTTCCATTTCAGAAGGAGTCTGGATGATACCTGTGTCATGCAGATGTGCACCATGGATATCCTACCACTTTTCAACCTGTACATTTGCAGGTGACCATGCTACTACAATCAAGAGGAACAAGGTTGCCCAGTGAATAAATAAGTTAAAACAAATGCTTCTGTGGTTATAGTGATTTTTATGCATATTCCAGCTTAAAATAGTGGGAAACTAATGGATAGGAGTCTAATCTATCCCCTGATAAAGTGACTGGTAGGCATTCATTACCTATTATTTGTCAGCCAGTTTTTTAAACCAATTAATTGTATGATACGGGGGGGGGGTGGGTGTTCACATAAAATATTGTTCAAATGTGTTCTGTAGCTTTAGTCACAAAACTTCTCTAGTAGTGGCAAAAATACTTAAGGAAAAACATCATGCTGCCTACTTTAGAAAAACATTTATTCATAAATACTTTAAAATTTTATTCTGATTTTAAATATATGTTGCTACTTTCTCAGGACCTAGTTTTATTAATGTTGTTGTAACTAGGAGGTCATTTTACTTTTTGGGTAATACATGTGGATTTAACTTTGCAGCTTCCATCAATAATAATGGAAGCAGAATTTATAAATCTTAATAACCACACAAATGAATGCCACCTCTAAGGGGAGGAGAAAGAGAAGGAGAGAATATGTGTGTGTTCCCTTGTTAAGAGTTAAGTTTTCTGTGGCTGAGGCTGTGGCTCAGTGGTAGAACGCTCGTCTCACATGTGTGAAACCCTGGATTCAATCCTCAGCACCACATAAATAAAATAAAAAGGCATTGTGTCCACCTACAACTAAAAAAAATGGGAAAAAAAGATAAGTTTTCTCTCAGTATTTGACACATGAAATGTTTGTTAAAAGGTAAATAAGGTTATTTTTTTTCTAATAGATTGGAACTCTTGATGATTTGGGGAATTAAATCACTTAATAAAAAAAGCAAGAAAAGCTTAGCTGTAGCAAGTTTAAGATATCAAAAAGCATTTGAACAGTTAGCTTCACTTAGTCTCTCATCTGGCAGCCAAAATTTTTTTTTTATACTCCCTGATTGTCTATTTTTCCCCAGTGAAAGTTATTACATTCTTCTACCCATTTTTTAATCAAAATCATTTCCAACTTATTTCAGTCTGTCACAATAATATTTTCATACGAGGAGTGTTGTAACCTAATTCCTTCATTTGAATAATACATTCGTTTTTAATTACTGCAACTTGATCTCAGATTATTCAAATAACTGTTTCATTTTTTATGCTTACCCTGACCCCAGTGTATTTATAGGCTTTTATCCTTACCTGATACCAGTGTAATGTAATTATAGATTGTATTTTAATCATCTACTATATTCTAGTGAGTTTGTTTAAATCGCTCCAATCCTGAGCCTTTTATTTCCATGCCTTTTAAAATTCTACAATGGCATTCTCTTTGCATAAAAGCAATATTTTTTTTTTTAGTTTACAACAATGAATGAATATTTTGCATGCATTGCTGGTTACAGTTCTCATTTAATAATTTTAAAGTCACCATACAGGTTGGTATGTAAAATCAAATCCTGTTTTGTAAAGCACATCATTTGAAATCTTTACACCTGTTTGTTTTCCAGACTGCAGTTCTCCCCTCCCCAACTGTTTTAAAACCACAGATATACATTGTGCTCATGATCACTGTATCTATGCCTGGCATCATTCAAATCTCTATAAATAGTTACCCTGTTGTTACAACACAGGCCAAACAAATTTCATGGTGGTGAAATATGCTTGTCTGATATGAATTATTTTTACCCATATTTTTACTATCAATCATTTTGCAATTGCTTGACTATTTCCCAAGTTATAACCCCTATCAGGAAAAGAAAATATTTCCAAACTCCTTTCAGCTAGTATCTGAGTTTTGGAAGCAGGAATTTGGCCTGAGAAAATGGCTTACAATATTGCCAATCTATAAGGATCTAGCATTCATCTTTACATCAGACATACAGGTCTGGGAAGTGGATTTTCTTGAATAAGTCTGATTATTAAATTCCTTATTGTACTCACTCCCTATACCCAATCAATTCCTGAAGTCCTGCCAAATGTATTTCCAAAGTATCTTTCAAACCTCCTCCCCTTCTTCACCTTCAGTGAGGCTGTTGAGGTTCAAACCCCATCTGTTCCACCTTGATATGCTTAATCTCCTTAGCTCCTGTCTTGTATTTTTCCAATTTGTTTCCCACACCTCTGCAAGAATGCATGGCCAGAACTGAAGATTGACCTTGTTCCCTCATAAGTGAGATCTCTGAATGGCCCCCTGTTGTCCACAGAAGGAAACTCAAGCTACTTATTATGGCCTCCCAGAAGTAAAGCTTCATCCTGGCCATGACTTTTGATTACGAGGAATCCAGCTGATCTACACAGATACCACATAATTGTATGAACAAGCCAAAACGTTGGGAGGGAACGCAAATGAGTGAGAGGTTATAAAGCTTTTGTGTTCTGACATTAATAGTTAACAAAAAACAGGACTTGCCATAAATCAGTGCTGGTTATGACTACAGACCAAACCTTCCAAGGTTTCATCTGTGGATTGGACTTCCTCTTTCTCCCTCCATGTTCTACACTTTATCTTTAATCCCTTCCTTTGCTCAAAGTAGATAAAGCTATGAAGATAAATGCCTTAAAGATAAACACAGCATTTGAACCACATAGTAGAGTATAATTTTTAAACCACTGACTGTTTTCACATCCAGTTCAACCAGTGAGATTTTGGCTAAGTTTTTAACCATTGTTGAGTAAATTGCTTGAGGGCCTTTGAAAATTAATTCACAGAAATGCCAGTGACGAATTGTTGAAGTGCAAATAAGGGGACAAAAATGATTGCCAAAAATATCTGAAACAAGAGGCCATTTGGCCTGTCCCCGTTTTTTCCTATTGTGAGATCTGTCTGCTAAATAAAGAGCAATTAACTTACTTAACTGGTTAGTTGTTAGAAACAACCCAGAGAACCTTGAAAATATGTTACCAGTACAAAATGCCTTAGAATGCTAAATGAAATATGACATGAAATAGGGTTTGGGGGACAAACTGCTTGATAACTCTCAAAAATGAATTATGCTGCCTTTTCTAACCTCTGTAGAGAAACACATGGCTTCCTTTGGGATTTCTCTACCGTTTGGTGCAACATTCACTTTGGCTATAATAATACAAGCTTCATTAGAGAAGTAAAATGCAATTGTCTCCATGAGATCAAAGGACAATCTATTAAATACAGCAACTGGAACTTGAGAATGAAATAATGTGAAAAGTTAGAATTTTACGGTGAATCAAAATGTAAATCGTACTGGCATACTGTGGCTAAATGCAGAACTGAAGATTAGCTTTATTAAGGGGAAATTGACAGTGGCTTGAATGATGTTGGAAAATATGAAAAGATACGTGAATTCTAAACAACCTGCCTATGTACTAGATTAAATGAATCATTAGTGCTATTTTAATATATTTAAAACCACTGCTGGTTAACTGAGATTATGAAGATATATGAAACTTCCCTCCCACCAAAAAATTAGGTAATGTTGTTTTCATAATAAAGTACATATTCAATCATTCAAAGATTTTTGAAAAGATGGTTTATATTAAAATAAAAGCAAAACAAAGCCTGTTATCAACTGTGTTCAGTGGGGAAATAAAGTGACACATTGTGTACTAACCATTTGGTCCTGAAATCTGTAACAGTTTTGTTCTTAAACAGAGAACTCAGTACTAACTGTTTTAAATCAAAGGTTATTATGAATTCTGAAAGCCAGAGCCTAAAATTTGCCTGAAGGAAAAGGAGAGAGGTGGAGACAGGTAAATCAAACTTCTCTGCACACTAGGGGCTCTGAATTTGAATTCTTTTCAAATGCTTATTTTATATTTGGTGTTTTGGCTTCCAAATGGAAATGACAGATTTTA
Source organism: Marmota monax (assembly GCF_021218885.2). Taxonomy (NCBI): domain Eukaryota; kingdom Metazoa; phylum Chordata; class Mammalia; order Rodentia; family Sciuridae; genus Marmota; species Marmota monax. The sequence continues at coordinate 13,476,123 of NW_026694084.1, read as the reverse complement.
AAACACCTTATTGTAGGTTTCAGTGCATTACTTCACTTAAAGTCACTTACAAAATTCTATAAAATTACCCTGAAATCGTATCAAGTACAGCAATGTACCATGAAACTAAAAGAAAAAATAATCATAAAAAAACACATTTCATTTTGCAAGGAGAATATAATAGATTCAAGGGTCTATGAATGGAAGCAGTTACTCCCCTTTACGTTCTTGAACATAATTCAACTTAGAACATTGTTTGAATCATGGAAGACTGTGAGTTTCTTTATCCTCAAAAAGAAAACAGTGAATTTTTGGAAACTATTAATTTAGTGAGTAATTGGAAAAAAGAAGACAGAAGTAAAAAAAGCAATAATCAAGCACACAGAAAATGAATATTTATAAACATTATAATGGAAATAGAAGGAAATTACCTGTGAAAACCCTGAATGCATTTAGCAAGCATTAATTCTGAAAATTAATTTTGGGTAAAATTTGATTTTGAGTAGTTTTTAAATGCACACACAATTTGTATTCCTAAATCAAAATATTTTCACAAAAATCCAAATTTTCCTCGTGATAAACCATGGTTAATGTTAATCTGGCTTTATCATCTAATCCCTGCAGTTCTCAAGTTTGGCCCATATTTCAAAAGGGAATGAATTGTACTTCTGTCTGTTGCCTTGTTCTGTTTCCATAATTATAGTTCTAGAGGATCAAACAGAGTCTGAAATACTCACCAATTAATCATAAAAGGACTCAGAAGATAACAGGCTGGAATTTGGGTCAATAAAATATCCAACTCAAATTGTAATATTGTTCTAATTCCAGATCCTGAAAGTAACTAGTTTACTATTTGGTTTTGTGGAAGGGGGTGATTTCTCTCTTAATAGAAGCTTTACTGCTATGCCAGTCAGCTACCAGGTAGGTTGGCTCCACTTGGTCTTATGACCATGGTGTGACCACTTTCTTTTAATTATGAAAAACAGCTCCCAAGCTCTGAGAAAATCCCCAAGTCTATCAGTAACTTCACTTCTTTTGCTAAGTTACCAAAGATAATCATCATGTTACAGTGCAAGCTGTTGGATTTTGAAAATCAGACAAATCTGGGTGAGGAACTCAGCTCTGTGTGATGTTGGGCCATTTGCTTAGTTCTTTGGAGACACAGTCTCTTCATGTGGAAAATGGGAATTATCCTGTCTACCTCAGATAATTGTTCTAGAAGATGCTTTTATATGAAGAACATAGCACAGAGACAAGCCTGGAATAGGAATATTGGAAATGTTTTCTTTTCTCCTTTCTCATAATTATTTTACTTGGAATGGCAAAAAACTATTCCCTGGAAGCTTCAACTAGGGCAGATTGTAAAATATCACCTGCTGTAGGTATTGTCCTGGAAGGCATTGGCCCTAGAAAGCACATTCCATTTGTTACTCTGTTGTTGGCCCTGGTTTCCTTTCGGGGAGTGATTTATATCATCAGTTTCAGACTATTATTCCCAAAGATTGGCCCTGTTTAGCTTTTGGACTTCTATTGTCTGCTGCATTTTTGAAATAAATATGCACTTTCTAATATTCTGTATGTTAGGAATCCACAAAATAGGTATTGGTTGAAAAACACCAGATCCTAGGGATTTACATGACCTTATAATTTCAGAGTCTTAAATTATTAAAATTTTATTTTGTTTTGTTTTTGATCACAGATTGTGTTTTTAAAAGGTGAACAGGGCAAGCGAAGCTCTAATACAATAAATAGTCATTAGAATACATGTAATACTTGTAATTTTCTGTAGCATCTATTTCCTATAAATAGATATTTTATTACACATACTTAAAAAATTTTAAAGAAATTTTAATAGGAATTTTTTAAAAATGTGGCTCAATACATAAACCAACATGACAAATATTAGCCACAAAGATTTTTAGTATTTTAACAATGTAGTGAGGATGAAAACACTAGCCTGGGGTTAAAGATCATATCATGTGTTATCAGTACTGTGCCACTGAGTCTAAATTTGTTTGGATCCAAAATCTATTTAGGTGTTTTATCTATAAAATTCTATAGTAATTATGAAAAAAATGTTTGTAATGTTGTGTGTGCATTTGTGTGTGCATGTTTGTTATGTGTGTGTAACATAGTTTGGGGCATTAATTTTAAAAATAAAAACCATAAATGTTCAAAAATATTTATATGAACAACACTCCTGGATGGAAACTCCATTTCTAATAGTCAAACTTGATGCACATACTGGTCCCTTGGCATGCCCAGCTCAGAGCCATCTGTTATGTTGGCATTGTGCCCAATCACAAGGAGTTATGCCAGTTTAACATGATATAGGTGACACCAAAATGAAGGTTTTAGAGGATAGATAGTGGAGTGAGCTATGAACCCTCCTGTAATCAGGACCTTTGGTGGCTGTCTTTATTGGAGTAGAGGATTTTTGTTAACTCTATGGATCATGTATTAACAAAAACTCCACTTGGAAAAAAAAAATTCAGCGGGCTGACATTCATCAGAGTATTAAAATTTTTTATACAAGTAAGGGAAGTTAGTTAAATGCTTCAATGTACGACTTTGCAGTATGTTAGAACTAATACATCAGTCCATACATTCTTGAGCAAGTCAAGAACATGAGGCAGTACAATTAATTTGCAAAGGGACTTTCCAAGGACTATGTGTTTACATGTATAATACATAGACTTTACAGTAAAGAGCAGCACTAAAGGCTCCACTATATATGACTTTGTTCAATGGGTTTCTAAGACTTTTCCTATGTAATATCCATTCATTTCATTGAATTTATATGTTTTAAATACTATATTGATGCAGTGAGCTTTTCGATGACTAGGGATCAATCAATAGAATTTATATTTTTGATAGCATCATTATTCTATCATACTCCTTGTAACTTTTGGAAAAAAATCATATATTAATATCCATAAAGTAGCATGCCTTTCATTGCCCTGTACTTTTCTTGGTTGGGAAGCAGTATTAACATATTTGTCAAGGAAGTCAAAGAAATAGATTTTTCTTTTTGATATGAAGCAATGCTTCAAGTCATCTTGAGACCAAAGAAGAATTAACAATACTGACAATGTTCACCCTAGTGATTATTCCTTGGAGAGTCATAGAATTTGTCTTGGCCCCTAAATACATGGTTTGTGTACTTAAATTAAAACAGTTTAGGGAGATGAAAACATTCAGAACACAGGCTAACTGATACCCTATATTTTTGATTTCTTTAAGGACAGACTCTACCTAGTCAGATTTGGTAGTTCAAAAAGCAAGGTAGTGAGAGAGAATTTTCAACAAATTATTCAGCTACTTATTCAATTTACATTCACAGAATACACACCCTAGTCAAGGAAATGTGAAGCATAAAGGTGATGAACACATAGACCAGCTCCTCAAGTGCTCACTCAGTACTCATGAAAGAGGAGTGGTGGGTTTGTCCCTTGCTTTCCTACAACACTGACCTCTTAGGCCTCACATCCCCCTGGACCTGTACACTGAGATGACGGGGTCACTGGCAGATGAGTTGTTCATGCTGCTCATAGAAATATGTCCCAAAAGACTGAGATGCTATAATACAGTTCAGCACATTTTTGAAAGGTTGTCATGGTGACAAACTCATTGTATATTCTCTTATAATTTGTTGTTTTTAGCTTTAGTGCTTTGGATAATTGTTTATTCTCTCTGAGCCTCAGCTGATTTCTCTATAAGATGAAATGATTTATTATACTTCCCAGGGTTGCTGGGAGGATTATATAGCACATATAAAATGCCTAGCTTAGAGAAGGAGCTCAAAGATATTTGTCTGATTGTACATCTAACTAGTGTGGTTCAGGCACGAATGATACATCCCATTATTTGCTTCCATTTTTAATTGTTGTCTATCCTCTATTGGAATATATGATCTGAAATAGGATACAGTCTTTAAAAACTGAGTTTGTTCATTTCAAATACATTTTGTTATAATACTTTCCTTAAAGAAGTCCCAGTTATTTCCTGAAAACAAAATAAATAAAACAAAATGTGAAGCTACACCATGAAATAAAAATCATATATCACTGTCTTAATAAATATGCCATCATTTCCCTTTTACCAATTCCTGCATATCATTCTTGGACCCAAAGTCTTTAGAATGTAGGAAGCACATTTAAGTACATGTTTCTTTTATTTTGCATAAAAATCACATTTAAGATTTAACTAAATGTAGTTAGAGAGACTTCTGATATGTACATGATAATTAAGATGGTTTTAGGAGCAGAATTGCCTAAGAAAAGTCTCAGCACTAGTGAAATACTATGCATCATTGCCTTCTTTAAGTTTTTTAAAAAACATGCATTGCATAAAGACCTACCCAAGCAAAACTGTGAAAGATGAAGTCCCTGCCTAACTCATCAGCTACTTTCCCTTCCACTTGTTTCCTCTGCTCCAGGCACATTGACATTGCCTTTTCTGGTCTCCAAGCTTTTCCCTTTGCAGAGCCAATCCTCCCCACATGGCAGGGCTTTTTTATTTTTATTATTATTATTTTTTGTACCAGGGATTGAACCCAGAGGTACTGTACCACTGAGATACTTCTCCAGTCCTTTTTAGTTTTTATTTTGAGAAAGGGTCTTGCTATGTTGCTGAGGGTCTCATTAAGTTACTGAGGCTGGCCTTGAACTTGTGATCCTCTTGCCTCTGCCTCCCAAGTCACTGGATTACAGGTATGCACCAATATGGCCAACTGGATTCCATTGTTCAACACTCTAATTCTCCTAGACAAGACTTCGAATTCTCCCTTGATAATATCAACACATTGGCTGACTGTTAAATTCAGTTTCACCTTCCAGAGTAGTGGAAAAGCAAGTCCTGTTTGTTTTGTTCACAGCCAAATCCTCAGGGCCTACCAGAATGCCCAACATATGAAGGTAAACAAATATTTATCATATGAAGGAATATCATTACTCCTGGAAATGGTAATGAACACCAGGGAGGTATCCTCCTTACAAGCCACCAATAAACCAAGTATGAAAGCAGAGGGCATCATGGTGAACAAAAATAATTCACTCATGCATAAATGTATTCATCATTTTACCATGCATATGAGGATTACAGTTCAAGATATTAAGAAAGTCAAGTTCCTTGAGTTTAGGAGCTTATTATCCAGTTGGGTAATGAACACACACACACACACACACACACACACATTTTGATATCAAAAAACAACCCACCTGTCAAGCTGTATCATATGATATCACTTGCTCAAGGAGTTTAGGGGAAAATCATTATGCCTGTGGGAGTAAGAAGCCTTAGGGAAAAAGATGGGATTTGAGCAAGCTCATGAAGAATGTATGAGGCTGATATTATTGAAAGGAGTCCTGCCCTAGTAAAAGAACCCAGGCCTGCCAGCAATCTGTTTACCTTTGGTTACGAAGGCAAAGTCAAGAGAACAGGATTCTTTTCCAGCATAATTGCATGTGATACTGTGAATGTGAACAATTCATTTAATTTCTCCAGGGGTCGTTTTCTTCATCTTTAAAATTAAAAGACTGATGCTATGGATTATTTTGGCTGACTCAAAGACCAACTTTGACAGATGGTATCAAGTGATAATGCCATGCCAATAAATACTGTCACTATTAGACAACTTCAGGTGAGCCTTTAGAGCTTGCAAATGAAATGGTTTTCCAGGAGCCTAAGCTTACTCATTTTTATGTGTGAAATGAGTTACATAAAAGTAAAAATCCAGTAAATACCTTATAACCTTACTAAACTCCAACTTGCCCCTATCAAATGGCATATTAAAAATGTCTTTGGAAGGGAATGCCATGACCCAAATAAAGAGATGCCTGTTAACACAGGCCGGAGAGCCCTTTCCTGTCAGGCATGCATTTCCTATAATGGCTCTGGGTCCAGCTGTGGATGTCTTCCTAAATGAATGACCCATTCATATCAGAACACACCAACTACCTGAGGTATGCTCTCTGCGTGAGCCTTCAGAGTTAATAGTGCCTGAGCTTCCTATAACAGCTCTCACTTGTATAGATCAGCATAACTCAGAAGTGAACATTGAATCTAGTATTCTAATTGAACATTGAATCTCGTCTCCTAATTGATGATCCAATTAAGTATTTTGATCCATATATTACAAATTTCACAACCAAGCTCCTAAAATACAGAGTTTTTGCTGTTGTTAAAAATCAAATGAACAGTTGAAATATAAAGCCCTAAAACATAATGCCTTTTGAACGATCTACTATTTCTGTATTACTTTTGGTAATTATAAATATTTATTTTATTTAGAGACTTGGGTTCATCTATAGGAAACTTTACTATTGAATTTAGATTTGGTTATGATGCAGCTAAGGACAATAGACATAATTTAACTAAGTTATTATAAAAAAGGAAGTATTATTGTTTGTAGGGAGAGGGAGAAAGAGAAAGAAATAGAGAAAGAGCTTGCAAGCGCAAGTGTGTGTGTGTGTGTGTGTGTGTGTGTGTGTGTGATTTTAGCTGCCAGTAGTACTTTGCATAAGCAAGACTCCCAACTCCTCAATATTTTCCACAGCTACAGTGGGCATCATGGTTTTGTTTCCCTTCACTGATGCCATGAAAAGCCAATGAAAGATGATGGTGACTATTTCCACTGAAGAATATGCTTCTTTTTTTTTTGTCATTTGCAGACACCAGAGAGTTTGTTGAAAGTATGTATTATTTCTAATTAAAATTATTAGTATGCATTTGTCACATTGCAGGCAATTGTGGGTTTTTGTTTTGTTTTGTTTTGTTTTTTTGCTGTTACCCTGCCCTTATAAGTGTAAGGAAATTCCTGTACACTTCTGTATGCCTTCTATGGGATCGGCCTTCACTGTGGGCATTCATCTTTACAGTCTCGTTGGGATCTGGTTACAAAAGTCCTGGGAGAGATAGTAGAACTCCATTGCTTGGGAATATGTGAACAAAGGAAGAGTAGGTGGGGCAAACAGGTCCCAAGCTGATCAGCAGTTTCATGAAGCATTTTCTGCAGATATGATACAGCTTCAGAACACCAGGAGCCAAGATGGAGGAGAATCAAAGGAAGTAAAAGTAGTGTGAAAAAATGAAGAGTCCATTGTATACTTTTGCTTTGAGATGGTCCTGTTCACCTGCCATCCACCAATCCCAGATTATTGACAGGTGACTACAGAATTTGTGTAAGGATGTGTTCAATAATAGGGGCAGCTAGGTGCAGTGGTGCATGCCTGTAATCCCAGTGGCTCAGGAAGCTGAGGCAGGAGAATTGCAAGTTCAAGGTCAGCCTCAACAATTTAGCTTGGCCCTGAGTAATGTAAGGAGACCCTGTCTCTAAATAAAATATAAAAAGGGCTGGGGATGTGGCGTAGTGGTTAAGCATTCTTGGGCTCAATTCTTGGCGCTTGCGCGCACGTGCACATACACACACACACATTCACACACAAAATAGGGGCAATTTAATTAATTCAGAAAAGGACATCAATAGATTTGCTAACCATCATCACAAAAGTTGTCATTTCAGGTATTTGTAAATGTATTTTGACTTATGGAATCATAAAATATGTTTCAAATATATTAACTATGGCCTTTGTCCTGGGTATGAAAGAAAAATTTTTAATATGTGCTTAGATTTTCATTTTTAATTACACAGGTGACTGCTTAAACATTCCCATTAACAGGGGAAATTAAAATGTTTATTTAATAAGTTGAAATTAATCAATGTTTTTATAATTTTATAAACAGACCAGGTCTTTAATAATATATCTTTTAAAGCAAAGAGCACACAATTTTGTCACCATGCAGTTATCTGTTTTCAACTTATAAGTCTAATATACAATGAGAGTAAGTGATAGGGCTGCTATAAATTTGCAGATAAAATGCCTTTAGACGTTGCTCTAACAAGACTTGCATGCTATTAGTATTCTCTCAGGGATCAATTTTAAAAGTTGTAACATAATAAAAAATGGTTGGACTATATTTCCCCACAGCTTTCATTTTATTATGTTGCATGAAATATGCCTTTATTGGCTATAGCATTACTGGAAGTAAAATATACTGGGTACTGAAAAATTCTGTCACTTTGTATTAGCTGTAAATTATCGACTAGTATAAACCCTAATTTCATTTGTCACATTCTGTTGCATTGCTGCTCTTCCCTGTTCCCATTCTGTCATTCTGGCAGGCCCGCGCTGCCCCAGGTATCACGGCATCGCCATCTGCACCCGACATCTGTCTCTCTATTGATCACACGGGTTTAGCACTTGATCAAACAGAGCACAACAGAATACATCTCTTTTTGCAATACTGCCAATGCCAACTGCTGCATGAAATCTACTACAAAAGCCTCCTTTACCTAGTTTAGAAACTGCATTTGGGTGGCTCTGCTTTGCTCTCAAACTCAGCCTTTTCCCCTTTCTGGCCTTACATTGTGCAAGAGTTATATTAAAATAAATTTAGTTTTCATATATTTGAGATTTAATCAGGTTAAATGTGACCCATGCTATTGGTGATGATAGAGGAGTAACCAGGGGGGGTAAGAGTGGATGATTTTTAGGCCTACCTATATCACTGTCATCATCCCTCCTTTAACAGACAGGGGACATTTTTGAGGATGCATGAAACCTTTGGCCAGCAGAGGTTTCTGCTTTTTGTCCAGCAGTTCTGGTGCTGTGTGACAGAGGCTTTGAAGTTACCCAAGCCAGGCAACAAATGGCACGTGTTGGTGTGTAGTGTTTTAGCAATTTAGAACCACCTACATTTCACCTTGTATGGGCAGCTCCCGAGAAGTTTATGGAAGCACTGACAGATTTTTGGTTAGCTGCAGGGAAAAAGAGCATCTTTTCAAAAGGGCTATGGTGTTTTTACCTGTATGGCTCTCACCCACCTAAGGTTGGGCCACATGCTCAGTCATGAAAATCAATGCCAAGATGTTGCAATAAACAGCTAACACAATGGAAGATAAAGCTACAGGGAGATATTCAGAGAGAATCAAAGCCAGAACAGCAGCATTTTTAGTTCCCAGAAACACAATAGTAGGATTAAGGTATGCAGTTTTTTTTGTTCTCATATTTTCACACTTTGCATAGTGAGACAAATTGTTTCCAGGGAGCGTATCTTACACTCGCTGTGTAAACAAATAAATAAAAATGCCCTTAAATTTTTAAGACAGATAGCCATATCATGTTTAAAACCTATTCAATATCTTACTAGCCAGAGATTGCATACTTTATTTATTGCCTTACAAATTACCTTGGGGGAAGGGGACAGAGAAAAAGCTTCAACATTAAAAATGATCCAGGTTTTTCTTTTAATTTCAACTGAATCCTGGTGGTTATAAAATTAGAAACCCTTGTTTTGGAAAAAGACAGCATTAGTTACATCATAAGGCAAGTGGATTCTAGCAATGTATTATTCATAAGATGTTTTGTAGCCAAATACATTAGAGTATATAGTGGTACCAACAAATTAATATTTTAGAGCTAATTGAAATTGTTCTTCCTATAAAGATTAAGCCTCTTCTACCCAACACACTTCAGTCATTAAAATAACACTTTTAATGCCTTGTCTAAATGATGTCTGACATTAATACAAAGCTATATTAAAGCACTCGAATGACCAGTTCTTTTGTAATGTATTCTATATGATCACACACTGGGTCAGAGTGGGCAGTGTGCATGAAGTGGTATCAAGTGGAAGCTAATTAAAATATATTCTCTATAGAACTTTACAGAAAAAGAGGCCAGTCATCATCAGAAGGTATTCTGAAAAAGGCATTTCTGAGAGGCTTGCAGCATGCTCTCTTCTCCTGCAAAAGGAGAATTTTTGACAGGAAGGTTTCATGGTAGGCTCAAAACTTCAATCGTAAAATGTTTTTTACCATGTCAATAAAATCTGTAGGAAGTTTTTCAGGTGCTTTTTTTTTCTTAAATATCATTTTATTTCCTAGAAAATCAAGTTTCATTTTCCAAACAACAAAGGTTTTCACTATTTTGCCACATTTGCATTCAACTAAATACCTTCCTGAAAACAGTGTTAGTCTTCCCTGTCTCTACTGCAGGCGCTGCTGCGGCTGCTACAACTATTGCCACAATAACACACACATACACACACGCGCGCACGCACACACACACGCACACACGCACCATGTCCCCAGACCCTCACAAATGCAGGAGAGCAGACACACTGAGGGTGCTGTCTATGGCAGACTTGTTCGCCTACTACACTGTTCCTCCTAACAATAGCTACTTCAATCTTCAAGAGCCAGGGCCAGTCTTGCAACAGTCATATTTGGGCTTACAGATCATGTCCTAGTTTGGTTCTCTGTTATCCCTCCGACACATCTGTGTCAAAAAGGAAAAAAAAAAAAAAAAGATCACATATTTCTTACCTTCATCTATAGAAAAAATTAGTCACTACCACTTTTCTATTACAATTCACATTTCTTTGACTCTTTTTGAGAAATTAGATCCAATTGAGCATGGCAGGTCATAGAACAAGAAATTCAGGCACAATACTCATCTCTAGAGATCAGGAGTCCTAGACAAAGACTTGGCTCCTGACGTCTTTTATTCAGAGAATTTTCATTGATGTCACTTCGTCTCAACTTTTCATCTCTGCGTGGTATATCAGAGTGTCAAAGCCTGGACCTACTACTTTTTGCTCTCTAAAATAAAGTGCACATTTATGAATGAATAATTCTCCTTCAGATGCTATGTATTTTCAAGACAGTGGACCTATGAAATTCTAGAAAACCAGTTGAATATAGAAATAGACACAGTTCAGGATTTTATTTTAAGTTAGCTTCAAATTATTTTAAAATTTTAAACCTTTCTCAATAGAAATGAAACACCACATCTCTAATTGTAATATGCCTCAATTCCAATTCTAGCTTTTGGACTCCAAGGAGATTTGGTTGATTTTAAACCAACAAACTCCACCCATCTCACTGGGAATAAAAGTGGACTTCATGTATCCTTATTCTTATAGAACTGAAAGGGGGAATTCAAGTTGACATGGTAACTCCATTTATTATTATAATTAGATCCAGAGGAAAATATTAGACAGTGAATACTTTCACATAATATTTAGGAAACATGAATTTAAAAACTTAAAATAATAGTCTTAAATAGCACACTGCAAATGTTGACAATGGTACAAGAACCATACTAAGTATAAATACTTGCCAAACTAGCAGTACAAAATCCAAATGTCACTTAAAAATGACACATTTAACTAGGAGAAATTATTTGATGTAAACAGGAATTAAAGTATTTTTATTTTCACAATTAGTGATAATTGTGTCAGTAATTTGCAGTAGGAAAAAATGCACTGTTACTAATCATGAAGCACTGAATCTATAGTTGATCAATAAAAAATACAAATTTGTTTTTTACCAATGTGCTTTCAAAATTTAAGATTGATGGATCCAATTGTCCATATCATTTTTTGGTTAAGTGTATTTTGTAGTTACTGATTATCTAATAGATTAAGCTTCAATCAATCATTTACATTTTAGAAATTCAAGTTTCCTTTTCCTAAACATATATTTTTTTTTCTTGTGGCAGTACTTCCTGATATAATACCAATTCTAAAAGGAATTAGATGCCCAGAATGGTGGTGTCCATCTCTAATCCCAGTGACACGGGGAGGCTGACACAGGATGATCACAAGTTCAAAGCTAGCCTTAGCAATTTAGTGAGGCCCCATCTCAAAATAAAAAATAAATAAAAATGGATGGAGATGTGTCTCAGTCATTAAGCACCCCTGGGTTCAATCTCTGGTATCCAAGTAAATAAATATATAAATGGAATTAGATTGAGCATGCAGCTGAAGATTAAGTCCAAGAACAAATTCAATTGTCACACTGCTGGTTGAGAAGTGAGACTTGTGTATACTTCCTCAGGGACTGCACATAAGTGGGCTCTGTCTGAACAGTTTATGGTGGGTTTCTATGATCTTTCAGTGTCAAAGTGTTAAAAAATCAGACTTGCATGAAACAACCAAAACCCATATTAGAATTTAAACCACCAATTTATGGAACCTGAAGTTTAAGTTCCCAGCACATCACTAGGTAACATGAATGTCACTTGTCATGGTGGACAGTGCAGCTAATTCCAGGCATCCTGTAGTCCCTTTTTTTTGTTATTGCCACACCCACTTTGGGCTATCCTATCTTCTCTAGTTGGTCCTGCTCAGGCATGTTGGAGATGGTTCCAAGACCCTTGGAAACCATGTGCCTACTGAAATCCTATGTACTTGTTTTATGCACTCAAAAAGAATCCTGAGCTTTTCAGACCCACGCCCCACAAAAATTATATCATGAGAAAATTAGGCTCAGGTCGTTTGCAAAACTTGTACAAACTGTTTCAGTGTCCTAATGAAATTCTGAACTATCAACAATTCATACTTTAGATTTCTGTATATATTTAGCAAAAAAAAAGGTGTTCTACATTCAAATTTCTATAAAGAGAGGCAGAACAATATTTAGACAATTATATAGCAGGTTTATGATTGTAACCAGATGAATTGTGAAGGTAAAGGTTGGAAGCACATATGATGTGTGTGTTCTTGAAATCGTTCCTAAAGTTCATTTCATACAAGGTGGTTAATTATTAAAACAGAATAAGCACTGTTTGCTTATTCTATATGGTTATGTTAAATCATAAACTAAGCAGTATTTAAAATGTTCTCCCTTGACAAGGAAGGAGAAAATATGTATGTGGGCTTTAAAATATGCGTGTAGTCATCACAAACAACCAACTGTTTCCTGTTTATGACAAAGGAGTAAATAATCCATTGATCTGGCAGCAGGCACCTGCTTTGCCACCAACTCCATATCAGTAGTCCCTGAACCCTCATTATTTTTCCTCAATTAAAGTTCATAGTCTCGCAAAGTCTGTGCTGAGCAGATGTACAACTGTTCTTGACGATGGAACACAGAAGAATCACAAATTTAGAAAACTACTGCCATTTCATAAACCCCAGAATCACATCATTTGTTGTGGGTAAGAAACATTACAAACAATATGTCTCTTTTATAGGCTGCTAAGCCGGCACATTACAGAAAAGAATATTAAAGTTCAAAAACTGTCACATGAGCAGTACATTATGAATACAGTAATGCGGTTTTTTTATGATTCAAATAATGGTTACTGAAATGAAAAAAAAATAAAATCTTCAGTGGGTTATAATGTGAAAATTGTGACTCAGAATTAGACAAAATTGGAAATATGAGCAAAACCTCACACAAAGTAATGATCTGGAGAGAACTACAACATGCAATAACAAATGCATTTCAGAAATATAGATTCAACTAATGCTGGTTTTATTTTCATCTTTTGCATAATTCTGAATCCTAGGAGCGCTGATCATTAAGGAAAACCATTTAAATAAAAATGCAGCAAGAATCCAGCTTCAAATATAACGAAGAGACACTCAGCCGAAGAACTTTTTTTTTTTAAATAATATACCTAAGGTCAAATACCACAGCATCATCCATTTAAAAGCTCCATAAATATAGTCACTATCATTTGCAAACCTCCTTTTGTGTTTACGAAATTGAGGAAGTGAAGTAAGCAGTCAGGGAGATGTTCATTTCCATTTCAGTTTTAAAATGCTATCTCAGTAAGACATTGAAAAACATATTTTGCAGTAAATAAGATGAAGTTCCTCTTCTACATTTTCCAGTCCCCCTTTCCTCTACATAATTCTGACTCCACAGTATGTGCTTCACAGACTGCAGCAGATTGGGAGTCTTGAGGTCAGAGTATACGCTTAAAGCATCAATGGATACACCTGTCATTTTAGTTTTCCTGGAACAATATGTTATTGTTTAATGCTGTAACGTGGACTTGTTCCAATCTGACTTCGAGTTTTGCTGCTCCCACACAGGTAACTCTACCTACCCATTAACAGTAGTAGTTTAATAGTATTTTAACTTTAGTCTTTGTCATCATTATTTTTATTTAATTGAGACACATTTAATTGTTTCCTGACCATGCAGACTCTGCCATCCATTCTGGTTTTCTTGTGTGACCATAATGCAACTTGTAAAAGTAGAAATAAATCAGGCTTGTACTTTTCAGCATTAGTAAAAATGTTTAATAAAGACTGCTCAGTGTGATTAGTGGTATGGAATCATTAGTTTTTCTCCTGACGTTAACTTACTATTTACACCTGGTTAACACAGGGAGTGCTTTGAAGGTATTAGCACATCTGATTGGAAGATCTACCCTCTATTCACTTAAAGGTCTATATACTGAACTGATAATTCAGTTATAGACCTTGATAAAAATACATTTGCCCTCAGACAAAGCGTGGTGTTAAAATATTCTGGTAGCAAGAGCCAAATCTCTCTTTAGCTTTGTTCCAAGATAAGTCTGTTTTCATGAAAATCCTTTTGGTATATTTTCCCCAAAACTGGATGTCTTACATTAACATTTAAAATGTAATAGCTGCTTCTAATATATAATTCACCAACTTCCCTCTTGGCAAAATTGGTTGTTCTTTGCCAATGTTGTTCTTCCAATCAAGTAAACTGCTTTACTCAAGCTCATTTCAGCCTTAAATAAACAGTTCAAGGTGTATTAACCCATCAGATGTCACCAAAACAGATATGCAAAGTATATGGAGTAATATCCCTAATCTCTCAAGTACTCTGATAAAATTATGAAAGAAATAATTTTTCAACATACAATTGATCATTTTGAAAATTTCCTGAAAGTGATTATACTAACTAGTCTGATTTCATTTTCCCCTAATAATATTGATTTGAAAATGTAGAATACACTTTTACCTATTAATTAAATTATACAATTTTAAAGAAACTTTTAGTACACAGTAGTTCATAAGTTTTTCAAATAACTGACTTAATAAGGCAATTTCATTACAGATAAAATATACATACAGTTAACAAAAACCACATCCTTAGAGGTAGCACGTTTTTTTGTTGTTGTTGTTTTGTTTTGTTTTTTTGGCAGAGAAAAGTATAGGTACATAATGGAGACAGAAAATTGATTGCATACCACTCTGGATTTAGAGTTTTAGGTGATCATTTACCTAAACTCCCCTAGAGATTCTGAATTTGGAATGTAGAGATAAGTCAGACTGCGGGGATTTTTAGAGTTTATAAAGTTTCACACATAGTAGGTATTTAGTGTATATTAACCTTAGTTTTCTCTAGGGTTAATGTCTCTGTAATGAAAAAGCATCACCAAATAAAAATTTCTTGTTCTCTTTTTTTCTGTCATTGCCCCTCCTTGCTGTGGTGTAGGAGAAATCCCCAAATACTCTCACTTCTGTATTTTTTTTCCTTATAGAATTTGTTTTGCTGAATTTCCCAATTTTTCTATCAGCAGCACTGTTTGCTTCCTGAGACAATAGCACAGCATATTCCTAGAGAGTGAAATTCCTTCCTGTCTTCCTGTCTTCCTCCTTCACTCTCTCCCCCTCCTCTCTTTCTTTCCATGCTTCTTTCTTCCTTCCTTCCTTTCTCCTCCCTTCTATTCTCTCACTTCCTCACCCTTCCTCTTTCTCTCTTATTCATTTCCATCTTTAAAAGCATCCTTTGCTAGGACCTAGCAGTCATTTGGTAAGGTGTAGAAAGATGGCTCTCCAAGGGCTCCAGCTGCTCTGGAGCAGGAAAAACCAAACATGACAAGGATGTACCATGAGAGTGTTCTGCACAGTGAGCAGGGGCTGGAGTTTCTGGAAAGAAAAGAATTGAAGGCAGATTGGAGCCTAGGGAGGAAAGTAAGGAGAGTTTCACTGAAAATAATGATCTCTTTTTTCACTCAAATTTATGTCTGATAAAAAGGTGCTCTTTATTAGGTTTAGTATTTTAAGAAATCTTTGTTCTCATAGCATGCCAGGGAGTTGTGTTTTTTGTTTGTTTGTTTGTTTTTTAAAATCTCCTCTCATTTTCTTAAAATATTTTAGATACTAGTAGTTTTGAAGCCTACATATTACAGACATTCAGGCTAGATTCCTATTTATTTTTATGTTTAAAAAATTAGTAGACAACAGCATTTTTAATGTACTCTTTCCAAATACCCAAATATATTTCACCATTGTATACATCTCCACTTCTATAGAAAGTAACACTGTCTGGAATTTTACCTTACTTCTTCCTAAAACAACCACTTAAACTAGTTTACACTGGAAAGGGAACCAAAGGAAAGGAGGTAACCCAGACCATTACTGAAGCTCACCAATGTCCAGCCATCATGATAAAGGCAGTGGGTCTCATAGTCCAGCTGTGTGGGCACTTTCGCTCAGCTAAAGTGAAAAATGTGACTTACTTTTTCCAAGAGACTTAATGGCAAGAAAATATAGGTTCACCCCATTAAATACTGTTTCCTTAGATGATGAAGTTTTTAGAATCATCGAAAATTGAGTTAATCTTTTTAGCTTATTCCTAGAGGCAAAATCTTCAGCTAAGTCAAGGCATCATGATTATATCAGTTTGAGTGCAAAGAGATCATGTGACAATTAATGCAGAGAAAACGGTGCTATCAGTTTAGTACTTCAAACCACTGAGAAGTTCAAACTTACCTTAAATGGCAAAAACCTCAATCATTTTTAGAGATATTTTAGTTGGAAACCCCTATTCATTAGTGAACCAAAAAATGCACCACAAAAAACAACAAAACACAAATCCCCACCAATTTTCAAAAGACCCTCAACATTTTACACCTGCTGAAAAATGAAAAAAAAACAAAACAAACCCAACATGTATACTTCTTAGGGTTCCTAATTTTAGATAGAGAGCATAGAAATATATAAATGATTCAGTTAGGCTTTAAAAATGCTTAAGAAATCAAAATTGCATGTTGAAGAAAGCATTTGTATTCTAAACATCAGCCTAATATTTAATTAACAGACCTAATATGTATTCTCTTTCAGATTTAAAATTACTGTGCTTGGTCTAGAGCCTTCCTTTACTATGAACATGATTGTTTTAAATTATTTATTGCCCATTCTTAAAATTACTATAATTTTAGGAAAAAAATTAGATGAACAGATTAAGCATAAATAACTGACACAATTTTTTAAAATGACTAAGCCTTTCACCCCTTCCAAATTTTATCATTGGTGTTGTGTAGCCTCTATTCACAATCTCAACAGATCTACATTAAATAATAGGAAATAATGTTATATAAGGTTAATGAGATCATTATTCAAGCACAAAGATGTTGTTACTACATTATGGCCAACAATGGAATAAAGATAATTATGGTGGACTCATAAAAATATGGAAAAAAACATCATTCTCTTTCAAAGAGATATAAATGCCTATAAGCCCAATTCTGTACATACATTGAAATAAATTAAGCAAGTTGATTGTCACTTAAACTAGCCAACTACTAAAAGAGCTCAACCACAAAACCTTAAGCCATGCCATGTATGTGTGAATGTATGAATTGGTTCCAGTTTGAAAATTCCATTTGCTACTATGCAATATGAATGCATGTGAGAGGTCTAAGGATCCTTCAGAAGCACCTCCTTTCCACCAGTGTTACCACACGGTATATTTAACAGAGACATTTACATGCTTTGCATTTTAAGTGCCTCGGAAATCCGAGCTCAGAGCCTGCACATTTCCGCTGCACCATCAGATGTAATGAGTTATGGTACTATCGGCATGTTGATAAGCTATAGCCCAAAGAAGAACAAGAAGGAAGTATAAAAAATATGGCCAGAGGATGGGATAAAATTATCAGCTAGTGTGTTTTCCTGTTTGGTTTTAATCTACATTTAATTAAATTCTTATCTTCTGTGTACTTATGGTCGCATTTGAATGGCGAGACTGCATTCATTATGAATGGTAAAACTTAACTCAGAGAACATTACATGTGGCTCCTTTAAAAAAGAGAAGAAGAAAAATGCTGTCTTTATTCTTTACACTCAGGTCTTATAAAAGGGGACCAAACTCTCTCTTAGGTCAAGTGCTGTCGCACTTAACCTTTGGGTTAACTGATTGGGAAATTTGGACTTAGCTAAATTTTTAATCCTATTTTTTTTAATTTTTGCAATTTGGAAATGTTATTATCAAATTCTGAGCTTGAACAGAGCTGGGAAGGGAAGCAGTGAAGTGCATTAAGGAAATGCCTTCTTCATTCTTAAAAATAGAGATGATAACAGGAAGTTTTTATTAGTACTGAAAAATGTGTGCATTAGTCTGCATCCTTAATTATTAAAACCATTACATTTCCTTGTCTTTATATGCTGAAATTAAAAAAAAATGCCTTAATTGATGTTTAAAGCTATTTTTTTCCTGTGTCGAAGGCCCTTTGAGTTCATTCAAGCATCCATATATTTCAAAGAAAAATAAAATGTTTCGAACATAACATTATTTAATGTAGCTACTAGTTTTTTCCATAACTCATTTAGTTCTATTCCAGGAATGGAAGGGCAACTTGCAACTGTCCTTTGGGGATAACATTTGGTACCTGCAATAACAAGCCTGGTTTCCTTGGCTCTACTTAAAGACTGTGTCAGTCTTAACAAAGGGAAACAGAGAAACTGTGTTTGAGCTGAGTTTGAACGTTTACAGCTAAAGAACTGAGGTTTGGGATAGGATTCATTATCCCCACTGAAGAAAATTCACTGAAAAAACAAGAACAAATATAAAACTCCTCCCCTAGTTACATAACATTTTTTTCCATATGTGTCTGCTGAAAGAATACAGATAAGCAGTAATTTGTAACTCCCACCTGCATGCTAATATAACAAGGACATTTCACATAAGTATTTGCTATTATTCTGGTATTTTCTGCATCAGGGAGTACTAACTGGAAAACATTTCGTAGTCCAATTGAAACACTCAAATTTAAATAGTTATAATTAAATAATGTAAGTTGCCAATGGCGTATTTTGTCCAAATATCACCAGCATATAAATACATTGGGGATAGTCTTGTTCTACCATGACTCAGATTTGGTTGGAAAGGAGTTGCAAAATTCCTGACAAATGGGGTCAAAAAGTCTGCATCTGATAAAATAAAGACTCTCTAGCTTTGCTTGTGATGGTATGCAAAGACCTTCACACAGCAGTTCCAGAAGAGAAAAAGGATATTTTCAGGAAACAGTCCTTATTCATTCAAAGTGTTAGCATTGTTGTTTAGGTGGGTATTTATCCAATTCAGTAGATGGAAGTGTTATTCTTCTGTGCATAATTGAACATAAAATCACAACTGAGGTGAATTTTTAAAAGTGGTGATAATTCTACAACATTGTGGTTTTTCAAAAAAACTTATTCTTAATTCTCAGAAGCTAAGCAAGCTAAAATATTCATAGCAAATAAATTCTGGCAAATAAAACATCTGATTCTGAAAAAATTATGATAGCCATATTTTATTATAGCATATAATGCATAGGTTAAAGATAAGATTGGTGATTTGTTTGAATTATCTTTTTCAAAAATATCTTTACATGTATTCTCTTAAGTACAGTGACGACACTTTTTATTACAGTAAATATACATATAAGAGGATGTACGTGAACACATACCAATAAGTTGCTGTGTGATTACTGTACTTGAAGAATTGGAATTTTTGCAATAATTCAGTTCAACAAATACTTTTGAAAAATGGGAAACTGACCTAATTTATTGTTAGGAATTAACTGTTAGATATTGGGTGGATGATGGTGCTCTACAGTCTCTGTAGAGCAGTATAGTATAGAAAGCCAATTCTGTAATACCATTTGTTAAGGGTTATCCAGACGAGGGTATATTACAAATTAAGATGAGATGAGATGTGACATTCATGTTGGATATGAAAGGAAGTGCTAGAGCTTATGAGAGACATGATTCTGTGTATGAATGGGAAGTAACCTATGTGAAACCTATATTTCTCCCTTAAAATCATTGAAAGAATTGGGATTTACTATGCAGATTTGCCAAACAAAAGGAGCAAAAAATTCCCAAGTAAACTTGTGAGACCACAAGAGTATAATGATTAGTTTATAATGATATGATTCAGGCTGCCTCCAAGGTAGTTCTCTGTCCTTATTCCAGCTACTTGGACTTCTGTAAGTTATTCAAATGTACCACACATTCACTGCCACAGGCCTTTTGCATATGCTGTTCCCTCTAAATAGAAAATCTCATCCTATTCCCATGTGACTAATGCTTCCTTCAAATTCAGCTCATGCAAGTATCACTTCTTAAAGAAACCTTTCTGCTTCTTCCCATCCAAAGATACACTTCATATCCACTATGGGTGTGTTTACCGGATTATGTTCCATTATCCGGTTATGTGCCATTAAAAAACTGGGTTCTTTCTCCTATGGTCGACCTCTTTGTGATTGTGCATTCATCAATACTTGTCTTTGTGACTAGACTGTTGGCTCCATGAGAACATGAACTTATTCTGTTTTGGATCTCCTTTACATCCTCAGTGTCTAATCGGAGGCACGACACCAGTGGACTCAAAGAAAGCATAATTACACACAAGAGCCCTCCTGGCCATCCAAGGGAGAGATGGGACCATGTTTCCCAGAGCTGGGAACATGATGGACTTTGGGAATCAGTGCTGCTTATCTGACATAGTGGAAGTGTTCAAGCATACTTTATGCATCAGGGCTTTCCCATAAAGGTGCTCATTTCCACAGGAGCTATGTATGATAAAGAGCCAGGAGAGGGAGGAATTTGTTTTTTCTCATGTACCATATCATGGCTCTCTAGTTGTGTCAGGAAAAAAAAAATAGAAAGAGAGGTGGGTGTTAGGATGTCATTTTCATGGTTTGTATATTTGCATGTCTGCATGAAATATATTTATAATGCTTTTAAGATTTGGGGTTCATTTGATTTGACTTGAACATGACATCACATATCCAAGGGCAAAAATGTCCACATGCCCTTTGAGGACTAGTTCCAATATTTATCATTGTTAGTTTTCATAGCTGCCTTTCAGAAAAAAATACACTTTGAACTAGAGAATGATAAATCTGTGAACTTGTGAATCTTGGGCGGATGAAAGAATACGTGCCCTTGTGGATTGTGTGCATTAAATGCACATTTTGAGAGAGGGCAGTATAATATGTCCCTTTCTCATTTTATGGCAGAAGGAAAAGTAACTTAAAGGAAGAGAATTTGCTATGAGCCTCTCTGCAGTGAGAGAGTGCAAAAGCACCGAAGGTGAAGAAGGGTAGGCACGGAGGGCCTGGGCCTGGTTCCTTAAGAAGCAGTTCAGTGCTTGGCAAAGAGAGTCCAGAGGCCCCCAGAGAACTGGGTGTTCCAGACAAGATACCTGCCCTTCCCTGGATTCCACACATTCTTAGAGAAGTGAAGACACCAGCCCCTTTCATATTCATGGCCAGCCCTATCCTAATCCTCTCCTCACCAACACTCAGGACCTCACCGTTGCTCTCCATGTTTAGAGACCACTCGTCTTATTATGAACCTTTTTTTTCTGTATTTTTCTGTCATGCCCAGAAAACAGGGACTCCCCTGACCTTCACCGCCCATAATGCTAAACAACTTGATATAGTTCTGAGAGAATTCCCCTTCCCCCTCTTCAAACATCCTCCCATCTTTCAACTGATACCCAAAGGAAGATATCAGCAAAATCATCCTGTTATGGTTTGGATGTGAAGTGTCCCCTAAAAGCTCACCTGTGAGATAATGCAAGAAGGTTCAAAGGAGCAACGATTGGGTTGTGAGAATCCTAACCCAAACATGAGTTAACCCCCTGCTAGGGATTTACTGTGTGGTCACTGAAGTGGTGGAGTGTGGCTGGAGGAGATGGGAACGGAGCATGGCTATGGGGTATCTATTTTGTATCTGGGGAGTAGAGTTTCCTGATCACCACATAAGCCACTTCACTCTGCCAAGCTCTTCTGCCATGTTGCTCCTGTCTTTTCTGGAGCCCTGAGGAATGGAGCCAGATGTCTAAGGATTGAGGCCTCTAAAATGGTCAGCCCTCAAATAAACTTGTCCTCCTTTAAAATAGTTCTGGTCAAATCATTTAGTCACAGTAGTGAAAAAGCTGACTAAAACACCTTCAAAACTCATTCTCTTTCATGAGTTCACTTTGCCTCCTTGCCATGGTACCTTCTTCCATGGAACTGTGTGCATCACTTGACCTGAAGCAAGGAGAGTTCTCCTTATTTCTCCTTGCAGGGTATTCTCCTTCTCTTACCCTACATGTTTTGAATCTCATATTTCCATGCTATCACTACTCAAAATGGTCATTTAGGAACTTCAATGTCATTTACCATCCTTTCTTTCTTTGCTCTGGGACCCTTTCATGTACTGCTTCTGATTTAATTCTGAGTAAGTTTAAAATCCACAATAGCTAGATAGATGACCATATGGTCACTCAGTTCATTCCCTTTTTCTCAGTGAACTTGCTCTCTTCCTCACCTACAACCCAAGTACTCCCTGGGCTTTGTTATTGTCAATAATTATAACTCTTTTCCTGTGTAACTTCATATCTGAGCAACCCATTCTTAAGCCACAGTTCCTAGTATTCTTTTTCATTTTTTTCTAGAATTTTCAATACAATGTTCTTTAACTTAACTATGACTCCAAACCCAACATTGCTCCCTAACCTCCATCATTCCTCTCATCTCTTTATATGCCTACTTTGCTACTTATCTGCCTTAAACACTATGGCCTTCATTGTTTTCTGTTTATTATTATATTTTTTGCAATTTTTTCTCATTTCATTCACTCCCTCTTTCTTCATTCAATTATTCTGGAAAACCCCAACCTTGTTCACTTCCAATTTATACCTACTCTATGCTGAGACCCAACAATAGATGAGCTGAAGGAAAACATATAACACTCCTCTATCATTTTAAATTCATGACTAATCACATTGAACAGGTCGGTATTGTTTCCCAGCAATCTCATTTTCCTAGTCCATTGGCTTTCCAGTTCCCCACTATTTTCTCTCAACTTTGCTTCCTCATTCATGAAGGAAATTGCAGTAATTAGAAGAGAATTTCGTTTCTACCTTTACATCAGCACTGCTGTATGAACCCCTCTCCATACAGTCCACCCTCACACCTGTGATTGCAGACCTGCTGACCTTGCTTCTGTTTGAGAGTCCTCCACCAAGCGTTGGGTCTTCTCCCGCTTTTCTGCAAACATCAATTTTTCGGTCTCCACCAGATCATCCCCATCAGCATGACAATCTACCAGAATATCTTCATAAACCACAACCACAAAATAGAAAGCCCCCAGTTCTCTTTTATCTGCTTCCATTTAAACAAAACTAGCTAAACTAAGGATCTCTGCTGGGTTTCTTTCTGGCGGGTGCTCATTCCCAGTGGTATCAGTGTCACCAAAGATGTTGCTAAATCCAATTTCTTGGACCTTCTCAACTTGAATAGCATCAAAATTCAGCACAGTTTTTCCTTGGAATACTTCCTTGCCTTGGCTTCCACTGGATACATTCTCCTCGTGTTCTCCTTCACTGCTGCCCCTTCAGTCCCCTAGCCCTGTCCTTCCTTTGGCCTCATTCCACGTATGACTCTTCTGCTTTACTCTGCCCAGTCGCCCTCAGGGCTGCCTTGCTCTTTATGGGAAATGCAATATACTCTTGCCTCTTCCAGGGATGATCCTGCTTAAGGTAGAGATATAGCTATATGGTTATTTCCTTTATCTCCTTTTGGTTTCTCAAATGTCCCCTTCTCAGGTAAGGTCTTTCTTCACAATTCTATATTAGATTGCAAATCGTTCTCTTTTTATTTTTTTGCATCTGCCTTATTTTTCTCCATAACACTTTTTTTCCATTTACAAAATTTGCATTTTAAACACTTATTTATCATCTTCTTTCTCCTACTGGAATATAAATGCCTAAGAAAAGCAAGTTTGCTCCTGGATTTGGTGCCTAAGACAAAGTCTGGAACATAGTAAGTACATGGGACCTATTTACTGAATAAACAAAAATAGAGCAGTATTTTCACATTTTACTACATGCCCTATATAAGGAAATTGTTTTCCATTTTCCAAGACTCTAAAATAATTACATTTATATATTAGTATGCTAGAGTTCTCTGGTGTTTTAGAAATGTAAAACTGCACACTCATAATTAAAGCTAATTTTATTATTTTTCAACATTATTTGGTTTTAGGATGTATTTGTATGCTATGAAAATAATTTACTGTCATCTTTTTATTGCTTTGTTCTTCATATTACATTAGAATAAGCACTACTGTGCCAGCATTAACAAATACCTCTCATTTATATTGACTAATACTTTTTGTATCTCTCTTCTTTCTCCTCTGTTACTCTTTTTAGAAGAGAATGAAGAGGGAGGACAATGTGTGTTTGTGAAATATATTATTTCTGATAGGTTAGACCCATATGAGGCAAATGGATTTAAGTGCTGTATAATAGTTGCTATTTCTGAACTTAGCTTTGACTGTTTGTGAAGCTTGTAATGAAATTAAGAAGTGAATATAGATAGGATTTGGGTAGATTTCCTTATCTTGGGGATCAGTTATTTTGCCCTAAGTCTATTAGCCTGACTGACTCAGAACTAAGGAGCATTTTTTAAGCAATTTAAACATCAATACAAAAATTTCTGGGATTAGATGAGGATACAGGGGAAATTTAAAAAGTTTATAAAGAAGTAAAAATTTAGAGAAAAACACAAATTCAACCTGCAGAAAATTATGACATCTAGCATTTGTATCTGCAGAACTTTCACTTGTCTTTTTTTTTTGTACCAACTTCTTACCTACCACTTTCTACCTCTGAAACATTCCTAAATGGACTTGAAAGAAGATCTTAAAAGCCTATCTGCCACAAGCCCTGGGAAAACTATAGCTGTGGACTCTTTACTGTTTATATACAAGTAATCAAAGGTATCAACAAGCAAGATGGCTGAACTCCTCTCACCGAAGAAGGCAAAATGTATCCAAACTGAATATTCCTATGAAAAAAAAAATTACAGGAAATTCTAGTTGTATGGCCACGAATGCATCCTGTGTGCTGTGTATGCCTCCCAATAAGCATGAGTATTGGTAAATGCAATCCCAGAAAATGGAGACAACTTAGATAAGTCACTGAACAATGAGAATAGCAGATGTGAAAACAGCAGTTCATGTCATTCAAGTATGATATGGGTTTGTATGTGATTGCTGAGAGACAATATTGACTCAATGTGAATGGTTAAACAAGTGGGGAAAAAGATTACAACTGTGCTTCATTTACTTGCTATAATCTGTGACTGAGCTGTTTGACCTGTATTAGTTGCCATGTGAAAGATCAAAACTTGTTACTTGTCCATTAGTAAAACTTTTGCTAAAATATAAAATATTTCCTTTTTACCCTACTTGAGCTGAGGCCAGAGAACAGGGAGTCACTTGAAACATACATAGCTTTACAAAAGGTGTTCAAAGGTTAGGGAGGTAATTACCTAGAAGAGCAAATGATGTTTTATCTGGTATTAATTAAAATATTAGAGATCTTAAAAAATGTGCCACTCATATTTTTATATCCTTAGTGGGTTTTTTCTTCAGGCTGCACATTTCTCATTGCTGCCAGAGTGCTGGTGGCCAGTGGGCTCTTCCTTTCCTCATTAGCATGAGCTGAGACACCAACTAACCAGCCTGTATAGATTGGGCTCTAAATTAAGAAAAAACACATGGGTTCTGGAGGAAGATCTGAGGAATTCTTCTAGCAGTATAAAGTGTTAGGCTGAAACACATGACCATTTTTGTTTTCTAATTTAATTTTTGTTTAAACATTTATATATGCCTGTATTGAAATGTATACCTAAGTTAATATCTAGATGCTTTTTGTTTTATCTTTTTCTTTATCTTACCCTCTAAAAGAAAAGATTGACATTTAGAAGTTATGCGCAGGCTTTTCATCTCAGGGGAGAAGAAGGTGCAAGTTCCTTTAGTGGTCCTACATTTCGGGTTACCTGATGCCAGCTGCCTCTACCATTTCCAAGTTTTATCCTAACGAAATCATAATCATATACCTGAGACGCATGGGTAGGGAAGTAGGTGCTATGTCTGCACTGGGCCCCAAGATTAGTCCCTTGAATCTGTCCTCAGAAAAGGTTGGTATTGGCATGGGAACTGGTGACGGACGGCCTAAGGATTATAGCGATCAATCTGACAGAACAGAACTTCCCAGACTGAGGTGGCACCTTTGCTTCTGCCCTGAAAGTCAATGCCCTCAAAGAATCACCCAGAGACAGAAAGAAACAGAAAAACATTAAGTCTAATGAAATGGCACTGTCTATGAGATTATCAACACTGGCTGGCAGATGCTGTACTCATTTTTAGCCAGAGAACCTTCTGGAAGGTTAAACAGATTCTGAGAACTGCTCAGTCAGCCATCTTTATGGCATCATCAATGACTTCAACAGTGCAATGGTTGAATGCCCACTTAGTTAAGTTCTAAGTAATAGGTTTAAATAAAGGATCATTTGACAACCAATAATAATTATAAATAAAATATACATATTTTCTGAGGGAATCTTCTCAAATTTTTCTCAAGAATATACAAAACCTCTTTCCCAGCACATCTAATAATGTGGAAATAAAGAAAGCTAAGGAGAGACTTCCATTGATCTACAAACACCTTGAAGCTACATGCATATTTTTAGCTGAAATACTTAAGAATTTCATATGAAAAAGCTTTGAAATAATGACTAAATTCAGGTTATAAATGAATTGATGAGATAACAGTATCCATATCAGTTTATTATTCAGTATGAAGAGCAACTGGTATTAATTAAAACATTAGAGATCTTATGTCTGCAAAGACTGCATTACAGCATTTGAAGAAAGATCCCTCATATATGAAATTCAAAATCAAATATAAGGTAGTGAAGAAGTTGACTAATAAATTATAATATTCTTGTGTAATATTCTTTCATTTGTAGTCAATCACTGGCAAATCCTATAAACAACCCAAGCATCAATAAATCCTCAAGTGTTTATATATTTCTCACCCTGCTTCTAGGGTCTTGTGCAGCACTGATAATATGACTCATGGATTTGTCTGAATAATTACCAATATGTCTAGTGTTTTATTCTGCAGTGTGGAAGAAATGAAAGAAATTAATAAATGCCAACTGCTTGCCCTGTGTTCTAACTACTGAAAAAGTACTTGTTTACTTTTTTGAAGGATGCCTAACTGACTCCTGATGAATATAATATCCATTGGGATTCATGTTAATAGAGAAAATTAAACTACCTTGAAGTATACCAGAGACTCAGGTCAAAGCTATTTATTATATTAAGATGACTATGAAGCTGACAGATGTTTCTAAATGCCTAAACAGCAAAGGGTACTGAGAGTTTACAGAGGGATCCTTTATTCTAGTTCATGATCCTTCCATGGTCTCCACTGGTATGAAATCTTACTTTCACTTATACGTGAAAGCAAGATATGGCATCTAAGAAAAAAAAAAAAAGATATATTGGCATCTGCACTATAATTGGATTTCTACTTTAGTTCAGTGTAATTCTATCCGTGTTGGCATATTACAAATTCCACTAGATTAGAGTCAAAAATAATGTTTAAAATAGGTAGATTGATATTTAAACATTTAAACAGTATCTGAAAAAAATGAATCAAAGTGACATCTCATCTTTTAGCACTTTGTTAATAACAACATGACTCTTGGTCACAAGTTGAGAAATTCCCTGGAATAATCGTCTTTCTAAGAGTTTGCAGAGATGTTACATTTTCAAAGAGGAGATAAGGAAGATACCAGCTTGCTTTCCTTGGAGGTTCTCTTGCAAAGGTTTAGCACAGCTTGTGGCCTGTTGCTAGCCTAACTACTGGATAGACACATCCCAGGAAATACAATTTGGAGTTTTGGAATATATAGAACAGCAAAAATGCTTGCTTCCTGCCAACACAGCTTAAAAATTCACATTTCTATCCCTAATGAAGTTTGGATGACTTAAGAATGATTCAAAGTGTATGTTGATGATAAAATTATCACTGAATTACCTTAAATAGCTCTTGATCTTAAAAATTATTCTGAAACCTTGACCATGTGTATTAAAAAAAAATAAACCTCTATAATATTGTCTGCTAATTTAAAATCTTCCAGAAAATGCATTATTTTCCATACTCAGGGAGCCTTATGATCTGTCCTAAAGAGGAGCTTTAAAAGTTATTATTAAGTTGGATAGGAAGTGGCTTTTGAAATAAAATTATAAAAACCGAGCCGATTTATAAATAAATTAAATCAGGTTTAGAAACCTGTAAAAAATTAAAAAGACAACTTCACCAACCATAAAAAAATTAATTCTAAAATACGATGTATCCTAGATTTATTTTCCTTTAATCTTTATTTTTATTTATTTATTTTTATGTGGTGCTAAGGATAGAACCCAGTGCCTCACACATGCCAACCAAGTGCTCTACCACTGGGCCACCACCCCAGCCCCTGGATTTCTTTTTAAATCAGCAGTGGATTAGTTGTTTATAAACAACTGTATGGGGCTGGAGGTATGACTCAGTTGGAGAGCCCTTGCTTAGGATGCACAAAGCTGTGGGTTCAGTCCTCATCACAAAGACAAACAAACAAACAAAACACCCACAAATAACAACAAAAAAAGACTTCATATTTTCATGAATACTGCTAACAATTGAGATATTTGTTGGCAACACATTACAAATCAGCAACAAATTACAAATCTGAAAGGAATATCTTC